>NC_071505.1:56397337-57015991 GCF_027887155.1 Malaclemys terrapin pileata
TCTGTAACTTGAAGTCTTTAAATCATGATTTCAGGATGTCAGTAACTCAGCCAGAGGTTAGGGGTCTATTTCAGGACTGATTGGGGGAGGTTCTGTAGTCTGCAATGTGCAGGAGGTCAGACTAGATGATCATGACGGTCCCATCTGACCTTAAAGTCTATGAGCCTAATACATATAGGATGACTTTTTGACTCCATTAAAGTCAACGGCAAAACTCCTATTTACTTCAATGGGACTAGGATTTCATTCTGTTTCAAAAGCGTCCACTGATTTTGATTGCCTCCATTTTTAACCAGAGACACATAAGTGAAAATGTAGGCATCAATAACAGAAAAAAATTAAAAAGAAAGCAAAACTAAATGAACAAAGTGAATTGAAACCAAATCATTGCATCCCATAAAAGCAAGGGGGAAATTTCAGTTTGTTATGCAGAACTGGTGAAGTTCCAATCATCCTTGCTTTGCAGCTTTCTCTAGTCTGTTGCCTGGGGACTGACCATTTTAGCTTGATTTATTAGTTTTCCTTTCTATTAATTTTATACATAGTTTAAGAGACAAATTGTCAACTGTGATACAACAAAAGAATAAAAAACACTAGACAATATAGTACAATATGATAATTGACTGGGAACAACCACCCAACCTCGGGACAACAGCAGTTACAGTTCCTCAGGATGGGGTTTGCAAACCGGAGACTGTCCCGGGCAAATCAGAGCTGTTGGTACATTAGGCATTCAATGTTAATCAATAATAGTGTTTCATATCTATGCTGGAGCACGCTGCAAAACAGGTGATGAAATATGAGGGTGAGAATGACTATGCAGTGTTCAGTCTCTGAACATGCCCACTGTAAACTAGGTTTTTCCAGAAACCTGAGGAAAGTCATGCTAAGCTGAGGGTTTGTGTGGCACCTTTTCTCAAACCCAATTCCTGAGTGTGTACTTAAAATAACCATCCTTAGCATTTTTTGTGAGCCTGCAAAACAATTTTGCAGCTCCTACCCTTTGAAATATACTGAGTCCTCTCAACCATGATCATGCCTCTGGACTAGCCTTACGATTTTGGATAGGGTCACTTAAATGACTCTTTGGAGCATATCTGTATTAAACTAACTCTTTTTTATACATGTCGAAATGTGCATTTGTTTCTCTACCCCAGTCACCTGCTGCAGAAGTGAAGGCCAACTGATTTTGAGCAATTGCCAGCATTTAAACAGCCATTGCCAGGGATAATTAGCCAAGTAACTTGCAGGTCAGGGGAATGCTGTGTGCCTTCTAGTGAACTTAGCATATACACTGCACTTCACAAATGCCTCTATCTGGTCACTACATATTATTATCATCCCCATTTTAGAGATGGGGAAACACAGGCTGAAAGGTTAATTGTCTTGGCTCAGGCCACAAAAAGAGTACATTTAAGTGTCAGGATTAGTATTAAAGAGTCCTCTGTTCCCCCATTTCAGGTGTAATACAGTACCAGACCACAGACCACATTGTGATTACTTAGATACCCCCCATCCTTTGGCCAAGCGTCACTTTGGCCTGGTCTACACTATGAGTTTAATTTGAACTTAGCAGCGTTAAATCGAATTAACCCTGCACCCGTCCACACAACGAAGCCATTTTTTTTCGAAATAAAGGGCTCTTAAAATCGATTTCTGTACTCCTCCCCGACGAGCGGAGTAGCGCCGAAATCGATAGTCATTTCGAATTAGGGTTAGTGTGGCCGCAATTCGATGGTCTTGGCCTCCGGGAGCTATCCCACAGTGCACCATTGTGACCGCTCTGGACAGCAATCTGAACTCGGATGCACTGGCCAGGTAGACAGGAAAAGCCCTGCTAACATTTGAATTTCATTTCCTGTTTGCCCAGCACAGGTGACCACAGAGAGCTCATCAGCACAGGTAACCATGCAGGCTGATAATCGAAAAAGAGCACCAGCATGGACCGTACGGGAGGTACTGGATCTGATCGCTATATGGGGAGAGGATTCAGTGCTAGCAGAACTTTGTTCAAAAAAACAAAATGCCAAAACTTTTGAAAAAATCTCCAAGGGCATGATGGAGAAAGGCCACAATAAGGACTCAGAGCAGTGCCGCGTGAAAGTTAAGGAGCTCAGACAAGCCTATGAGAAAAAAAAAGGAGGCAAACAGTCGCTCTGGGTCAGAGCCGCAGACATGCCGCTTCTACGCTGAGCTGCATGCAATTCTAGGGGGGGCCACCACCACTACCCCACCTCTGACCGTGGATTCCGAGGTGGGGGTAATCTCATCAGCTACACCTGAGGATTCTGCGGATGGGGAAGAGGAGGAGGAGGACGAGCTTGCAGAGAGCACACAGCACTCCGTTCTCCCCAACAGCCAGGATCTTTTTCTCAGCCTGACTGAAGTACCCTCCCAAGCCAGTACCCAAGACCATGACCCCATGGAAGGGACCTCAGGTGAGTTTACCTTTTAAAATATAAAACATAGTTTAAAAGCAATCATTCTTTAATGATTAATTTGCCCTGAGGACTTGGGATGCATTCGTGGCCAGTACAGCTACTGGAAAAGTCTGTTAACGTGTCTGGGGATGGAGCGGAAATCCTCCAGGGACATCTCCATGAAGCTAGCCTGGAGGTACTCCAAAAGCCTTTGCAGAAGGTTTCTGGGCAGTGCAGCCTTATTCCGTCCTCCATGGTAGGACACTTGACCACTCCATGCTAGTAGCAAGTAATCTGGTATCATTGCATGACAAAGCCTGGCAGCGTATGGTCCCAGTGTTTGCTGGCATTCAAGCAACATCCGTTCTTTATCTCGCTGTGTAATCCTCAGGAGAGTGATATCGCTCATGGTAACCTGGTTGAAATACGGGAATTTAATTAAGGAGACAGACGTGGCCCTTCCTACTGGGCTGTTTGCCTGTGGCTGAAAAGAAATCCTTCCCTGTAGTAAGCCAAGCGCGGGGGGGAGGGGCGATTGGCACTGAGCTTTTCACGTGTGGCTAGCAGGGATCTTCCCTGATACCAGCCATGCGGTGTGAGGAGGGATAAAGCGATCATCCCAGAGAATTGGAGGGGGCGGGGGGTTAGTTTGTTTTCTGCTGCTGAAGGTTAACAGGAAAACCGCAGCACTCAATGATCTTTGCTTGGTATGTGGGAAAGGAGGGCGCAGAAGCCGAAAGACAATGGCTTACCATGGCCGCATGCAAGCCGAATTCTGTTGCCCGGACCTGCATCTGTGACCTCTAGCAGCAAAGCCACAGGCACTCAATATTAAGAGGCAAAATGCGACCTTGCACAGAAATCACATGTGCTATCTAATGTGAATAGTGTTGTTCACCATGAAAGAGTATAAGCATTGTTCTGTAAAGTGTATCTTTTTAAAAAATTCTCTCCTTTTTTCCCTCCCTCCAACAGCTGCAAATTTTTCAAGCCTCCCTCCTCCGTCCCGAAGGCTATCTCAGATAAGGCATCGGAAAAAGAGGACGCGAGACGAGATGTTCGTGGAAATCATGGAATCCACCCGCAATGAAAGAGCTCATCTGAATGAGTGGAAGGACACGGTTTCAAAGTATAGGAAAGATGCCAGTGAACGTGAGGACAGGAGGGACCAACGTGAGGACATGAGGGACCAACGTGAGGAGAGAAGAGACGCTCGAGATGAGTGGTGGCGGCAGGAAGATCAGAGGAGGCAGGATGCAACGCTGGGGCTGCTGTGTGAGCAAACAGCCATGCTCCGGCGTCTGGTGGAGCTTCAGGAACGGCAGCAGGATCACAGACTGCCGCTGCAGCCCCTGTATAACCCTCCCTCCCCCTTCACCATGTTCCATAGCCTCCTCTCCCAGACGTGTAAGAACATGGGGGGGAGGCTCCGTGCACCCTCCCATTCCACCCCAGTGGACAGCCCAAGTAAAAGGCTGTCATTATTTTAATCTTTTTTAGTGGCCTTTTCCTTCCCGCTGATCCTCCTCCCAAACCCCACCCAGGCTACCTTCTCAGTTCTCTCCCTCTTTTTATAATCAATTAATAAAGAATACATGATTTTTAAACGATAGTGACTTTATTTCCTTTGAAAGCAAGCTGTGATCGAAGGGGGTGGGTTTTCATCATTCTTTGCCTACAGAGAATGAGTCAATAAAGGGGGTGGGTTTTCATCACGGAGAAACAAACAGAACTTTCACATGGTAGCCTGGCCAGTCATGAAACTGGTTTTCAAAGCTTCTCTGATGTGCCACACTTCCTGGTGTGCTCTTCTAATCGCCCTGGTGTCTGGCTGCGTGTAATCAGCAGCCAGGCGATTTGCCTCAGCCTCCCACCCCGCCATAAAGGTCTCCCCCTTATTCTCACAGAGATTTTGGAGCACACAGCAAGCAGCAATAACAATGGGGATATTGGTTTGGCTGAGGTCTGACCGAGTCAGTAAAGCGCGCCAGCGACCTTTTAAACGGCCAAATGCACATTCCACCACCATTCTGCACTTGCTCAGCCTGTAGTTGAACAGCTCCTGACTCCTGTTCAGGCTGCCTGTGTATGGCTTCATGAGCCATGGCATTAAGGGGTAGGCTGAGTCCCCAAGGATAACTATAGGCATTTCAACATCCCCAACGGTTATTTTCTGGTCCGGGAAGTAAGTCCCTTGCAGCAGCCGTTTAAACAGAGTAGTGTTCCTGAAGACGCGAGCGTCAGGAACTCTTCCTGGCCAGCCCACGTTGATGTTGGTGAAACGTCCCCTGTGATCCACCAGTGCTTGCAGCACCATTGAAAAGTAACCCTTGTGGTTTATGTACTGGGTACCCTGGTGCTCCGGTGTCAAGATAGGTATATGGGTTCCATCTATCGCCCCACCACAGTTAGGGAATCCCATTGCAGCAAAGCCATCCACTATGGCCTGCACATTTCCCAGAGTCACTATCGTAGCAGCAGCTCAATGATTGCTTTGGCTACTTGCATGACAGCAGCCCCCACAGTAGATTTGCCCACTCCAAATTGATTCCCGACTGACCGGTAGCTGTCTGGCGTTGCAAGCTTCCACAGGGCTATCGACACTCGCTTCTCAACTGTGAGGGCTGCTCTCATCCTGGTATTCTGGTGCTTCAGGGCAGGGGAAAGCAAGTCACAAAGTTCCATGAAAGTGCCCTTACGCATGCAAAAGTTTCACAGCCACTGGGAATCGTCCCACACCTGCAACACTATGCGGTCCCACCAGTCTGTGCTTGTTTCCCGGGCCCAGAATTGGCGTTCCACGGATAGAACCTATCCCATCAACAACATGATC
Organism: Malaclemys terrapin pileata; assembly: GCF_027887155.1. Classification (NCBI taxonomy): domain Eukaryota; kingdom Metazoa; phylum Chordata; order Testudines; family Emydidae; genus Malaclemys; species Malaclemys terrapin. The sequence continues at coordinate 56,402,591 of NC_071505.1, forward strand.
TCCAAAGCGCCGGGACCCGCGGTTTGAGAGAAGTCTGTGTCCATGTCCATGTCCTCATCCTCACCACTCTCGTCGCCGCGCTGCCGTCGCCGCCTCCTCCTTGCCTCGTTTTTCTGGTTCTGGTTCAGCATAAACTGCACAATAATGCGTGAGGTGTTTACAATGTTCATGACTGCTGTCTTGAGCTGACTGGGCTCCATGCTTACCGTGGTATGGCGTCTGCTGTGTTCACCCAGGAAAAAAGGCGTGAAACAGTTGTCTGCCGTTGCTTTCATGGAGGGAGGGGTGAGGCTGTACCCAGAACCACCTGCGACAATGTTTTTTGCCCCATCAGGCAGTGGGATCTCAACCCAGAATTCCAATGGGTGGGGGAGACTGCGGGAACTATGGGATAGCTATGGGATAACTACCCACAGTGCAATGCTCCGGAAATCAATGCTAGCCCCGATACATGGACGCACAACACTGGATTAATGTGCTTAGTGTGGCCGCATACATTCGACTCTATACAATCTGTTTCCAAAATTCAAATTCTGTAAATTCGGATTAATCCCATAGTGTAGACATACCCTTTCATGTGAGAAGAGTTTACACTGGTGGGGCTACAGCTTAGAGCCACTGACAGCATGTGAGACAGCCTATCTATCCCACACAACTGCAAATTGGCTTTCATTCTCTCAGAAAAACAAAGGATTCATTGTCACACCCCAATGGTCCCCTCCCTCAGGGAGTCCCCAGGGAAGGCAGATCAGCATTGTACGTGGCTAACGCTGTTGCAAGCATCGCAAAACATTTTGGGGAGGGTAAAAGGTGTGTGAATGAGGAATGGAAGATTCCTTTGCAGGAGTACGAGAGGCCAAAGGGGGTGGGAAGAAGAAAGATAAAAAGTACAGAACGGGTTAACTCGGCACTTTAGCTAGCTCTGTGTGAAGATAAGATGCTGACTCCGGCCCGAGGTTATGGGCTTGATGAGAAATCTACAGACGCCTGGTCATGAGAAGAGGAGAACTAAGTGGAGCAAAGCTGCAAAGATAGCAGCAAAAACAGAGAGAATGAGGCGGCAACGGTGAAAGCCAACAGAAGGGAAAACAAATTCTCCAGAGCCGGTGTGTTTTGGGCAGCCGAGAAGGCCACAGCAAGCCGACTGGGACTGGTACAAAGAGCATCAGGCACAGAGGGTCCTGGACGACAACACCCCCAAAGGAACCCAGGACTTAAAAACCCTCCCGAGAGCTGGAGCAATTTGGAGATTACAGCAGATTCTTGGATGACCTGGGCCCAGAGCAAGAACTCCCATCCACCCCTCCCCTCTTCTTCTTACGTTACACCCAGGCCTGGCCAGCTTTGGGTAGTGCATGTGTGAGTATGAAAGTGGGTTAGGGCTTGGGGCTCTAATGCTTTCTTTCTTCCCCTGAGTGACGTTGGAGCGTTCCCAGCACTCTCTGCTGTATTTTATTATTTTATTAATAAAGATTTAAAATTTAGACACTTGGTGTGCTTCGTCATCTCCTCCCCAAAAAAGATCCTGTCGCCCAGACTGATCAACTATGGCCCAGGCAGATTGGTAACGAAAATCAATTACCACACAGAATACAAAGTGTACAGTGCTCACTTTATATTTATTTTTTATTACAAATATTTGCACTGTAAAAAACAAAAGATATAGTATTTTTCAATTCACCCAAGACAAGTACTGTAGTGCAATCTCTTTATCATGAAAGTTGAACTTACAAATGTAGAATTATGTACAAAAAATAACTGCACTCAAAAGCAAAACAATGTAAACTTTAGAGCCTACAAGTCCACTCAGTCCTACTTCTTGTTCAGCCAATCGCTAAGACAAACAAGTTTGTCTACATTTGCAGGAGATAATGCTGCCCACTTCTTGTTTACAATGTCACCTGAAAGTGAGAACAGGTCCTCTGGAATGGTGGCCAAAGCATGAAGGGGCATATGAATGTTTAGCATATCTGGCATGTAAATACCTTGCAATTCTGCCTGCAAAAGTGCCATGTGAATGCCTGTTCTCACGTTCAGGTGACACTGTAAATGTAAACAAACATTTTCTTAGTAACTGGCTGAACAAGAAGTAGGACTGAGTGGACTTGTCAGCTCTAAAGTTTACATTGTTTTGTTTTCCAGTGCAAATATGTAACAAAAAAACTACATTTTAAAGTTTTATATATATAAAAACAGAATGGAACATCCAACCCTAGTGACGGGTTTACAGCAGCATATTTTCATATATATACTTTCAAGGCTTTTTGCAAGTAAAAGGTGAGAAACATATTTTTAGAAAAAGGTCAAAACTGTGATTGTCCTTTATATTTCTAAGTTTCCAAAATAGATGTAGGTGGCCTTGGCTTCCAGGGCTCTAAAGGCTGACTAGGCTTAATGGACATTACAGACATTAACCCTCCACACTTTTATTGCAACTATTAAATCCTACCTAAGAGTCAAAGGAAATAAAGACTCAGTCAACATACACTGGCAACTAGTGCCCAGACTGTATGGACTCCTGTATGCTGTGTTTCTTAATGAACACAACAAGCAACTAGTATGCAAGTGCAGGGATTACAGTCTTACTGAGGTACAATCAGGCCAAAATAGTATATTTAAATTGGTACAGTGATACAATCTTTCACTGTAGCTATGTCATTATATAGTATATGATCTGTAACAGAGTGGGTGCCATTAAATGTCAATCTCTAATGTGTTAATGAAATTCCTCGGAAAGGACAAAACTCCTTGGCGTCTACATGTGATAGGATGAGATGTGGAAACCCCACACTGGACGGGCGGGGGGGGGGGGCGGGGAATTAAAGGATAATTCTGGGCCGAGGTAGCCCCACCCCTCCAGCCCTGCAGAGCATGCTCCAACTGGAGAAAGGGGTGACAAGGAAACAACCCAGCGCAGAAGAAGGGGTGCTGAGGTGGAGGACAATCTACCATGAAGGCTCCTGACAAGGGTGCCGGAGAAACCTCCATGAGGCAATAATAATGTATGCTGAGCCTGGTTGGGGCTGATAGTTTGGTTGCCTTTTCTTTTTACCTTATTATGGACTGGAAGCTGGTGGAGAAAAGCAGACAGTAGGAAGTGACCCAGGGAGCACCTCAGCGGGCACCTTGCCAGGCGCTGTTAGAGCCCAGTGGAGAGGGCAGGCCTGGACTCCCCTACCACTGCCCCTACTACAGGAGGGACCCAAGCCATCTGCTGACCTCATTGTATCTCCAATTAAAGGAGGGCCTGAATTGCAAGACCTAGCCACTGGGAGGTGGCACTAAGTGTGCTAATCACTAGGCCACCTAACCCACCCACATACATTGCACTATGATTTTTATTTTAATTACCAGTTTTCCATAGCCCCACAGTCTATGTTCTGACAGTCTTATTAATAGCTAGTGCAAATTTGGAAGATGCTTTCTTTTGTTTGCTTTCCTCATTAGATAATATAGAACGTCTGTCATATTTCCTGCAATACATGGCCAGTAAGCTTGTTCATGGGTTGTTTGGGGCTGATGCCAACCCAAAAGTCAAGCCATTATTCTGGAACAAGGACTTAGAAGTATTAGTGATAAGCAGGATTTCTGTTTGTTATAATCATCCTCTAATTCCATTTGGAGGTTGTGACTAGTATAGATAATTTTTAACTCTTGAAAGCATCTAGAAAACTGTTTTGAAAAACCTTAAACCTGTGGAGAAAAATCAAACTTGTCTTGGTTTGTACTGCTGCTGTTAGCAGTATATGCACTACGTTATGCTCTACTCTATATTACCACATGAACACATTGTATCAAGCTGACCTAACAATAAACAAAAATATCACATTGAGCAATGCTGCTAAGGCTAACACGCAAACTGAAGACAACAAGGAAAATATCCCATTGTCTTACAGCACAACTAGGACCATAAAAGGGCACAACACACAGAACAGTTGTTAAAAAATGTATCTTATTTCCTAGCCTGAGTTTCATATCACAGATCGGGGTTACAAAAGGCTATATCAGGGGTCGGCAACCTTTCAGAAGTGGAGTGCCAAATCTTCATTTATTCACTCTAATTTAAAGTTTCACGTGCCAGTAATACATTTTAATGTTTTTAGAAGGTCTCTTTCTATAAGTCTATAATATATAACTAAACTATTGTTGTATGTAAAGTAAATAAGGTTTTTAGAATGTTTAAGAAGCTTCATTTAAAATTAAATTAAAATGCAGAGCCCCCCCGGACCGGTGGCCAGGACCCGGTAGTGTGAGTGCCACTGAAAATCAGCTCGCGTGCCGCCTTCAGCACACGTGCCATAGGTTGCCTACCCCTTGGCTATATCCATCACAAGGCAGGCGTTGGTATCCTTTTTGAAAGAAAGAAAGAAAGAAAGAAAGAAAGAAAGAAAGAAAGAAAGAAAGAATAATAACCATAAACTAATAAAGCCAATTATTACACTGCACAAATAGGAAAATTTAAATTCAAGGTCTCCAAAGAGATGAGAAGATTATGATGAGTTAATGTACAAGCATCACTAAGATTCAGAGACTAATGGTTTCTGATCACCCAATCACTTCTTGTTCATCTAACCATTTCTTCTGTTGCATCCTATTTGGCTGCCAAGGTGGATTTAACACCTGAAGCTTGGTTGTTGCTCTTTGTGTTTTTTTCATTGTCAGCGACCACGTGGGTATGTGTTACTTCTGTCAGTAGTATTCTGAATATCCTAAAGAAAGAGTCTGTGTTCTCTGGTTTTCTGCAGATGTTTCAGTTCTTCCTATAGTACTGACCTTCACAGATAGTTATAATATATGACACTAGAGAGGATGGTATAGCTGTTATTTTGGTAGGTTGACAGCTACTTTCTGTTTGGAACTAACCCCACACATTTGCAATGGCAGTTATTGTTATAGTATCTGTTGTGTGCAGATTTCCTAGTATGTAGTTCTTTTGTAACTATTTCAGGGTTAATTGACTGGTTCCACAAGCTTGTTAGATCCTAGGGCTAAAGTTTTTCTCCTTCTTCATCTAAATTGATGAATAAAGTGTTAATAGAGACTAATAAAGTGTTAATGGAGACTGATCTTTATTTCCTGGCCCCAAACACATGACATGGCTTATAATTACTAAAAGTTAAGGAGGATCAGTAGCTATTGACTTGGAGGTGATCAAAAACCAGAATTTCCCCCTCTGCTATTTCAACATTTGTTTTCATGCCAAACAGTGATAAAAAGTTGAAATATAAAACCTTTTTGTGGAAAGAGAAGTTTTGAAAAATTTTGATTTACAAATGCAGAGGGAGAGATGTCTATGTGTGATAGGAGATGTAGTCCAGCTAGGGAGCACAGCCCCTGGGAAGAATGGGGACATGAGGGAACCAGAACTACAGCTCCCATGAGACACCAAACTAGAGATTAATATTGACCCAACACGAACTATTTAGTTTTGATTTTTTCTGATGGAAAATTGTGCCCAAGTCAGATTTCAATGACTACCCATTTTTCTAGGAAAATGTTTTATTTGACATTTTTTTTACCAGTCCCAACGAATACTACCATAGGTACTAAAAGTAATGCTCAATCTACAACCCTAGGATGAACAAAGGTTAGAACAGCAGCTTGAACTTTGGTTTTCTTTGCATGTGTATGTTTTAGTTCATTATGTCAGTTTTATGTAAAATACTTTTAAAGTAAACTCTAAAATACATGAAAATTATGGGAATGATTTTCAAAAGCACAAAGGGAAACCCTTTGATCTTAATCAGTATTGGGCATTTAATTCCCCTTTATATCTTTAAAAATCTACCTCTATAGTCACCCCACACACACACTATGCTCTAACGGATCTTTCAGCACCATGGATTTATATAAAATAGAACTGAAAAATGCTTATTAGGTCAGCCAGTCTGTCCCCACCTAATGCACTAAAATATGACTGTAACCTAGCTTATAATTTTCTAGAATTTTTCCACTCTGCCTTTACAAGAGCAAAGTGATGGGGACTTCCATCGTTTCCTTTCAGTGACTAAGCCACAATATAATATAGCTCACTGTCAGGAAGACTTTCCTGATTGTTATTTGAAATTTTCTTTCTTAATATCATTACATTATTCTTAGTTTCACCTTTCAGAATACTAAATAATTCCTTCCTTCTTGGGATTTACAACCTTCTAAAACTCGTAGACTGTTATCATCTTACATCATAGTCATTGCTTAGACAAGCGATATATATTTAGTTCCTTTAATCTTTTTTAGTAAGTCAATCCTCCTTGCTATATAATCATTTTTATTGTTGTCCTCTGCACTCCTTGCTTTATATCAATGTCTTTTTGAGATGGATGAGCCCAGAAATGAATGCAAATTGCAGGTGTGGTCTCAGTAAAGCCAACAATCAAATTCCTGCTCCATGACTGGCTGCCTCTGCCCTTGCAGCAAACCCCCTCCCCCCAGACCTCACATGGTCCATTATATTAATCTGTTTATACCTCAACTTTTAAAATAAATTGTATTTAGGAAAATTTTAAAAAGGATTATTGACCAGAGAACCTACTTATTCCTCTTGGTTCCTTAAGACTTTTACAGGTGATGATGTTTGAAGTCCAAATGATATTAGTTCCGGAGATAGTAATTATAAGAACTCCCTTGAATGGTCTATTATGCAAATACGTATTTAAAGAGTTATTAAAACACAGATTTCGACGTCAAAGCCACAAAAGTTCCTTTGGAATGTTTCTGGTTTATTACATATTTGCCTTTAGGGACTTTTACAATACAGTCTATGTTATCGAGGCTGACATGAGCCTTCTTTATGATGAGTCTTCTTGCCACCATAAACTGTAGCCACTGTGGTCTAATCAGGTCAAATTTCACTAAAAGAGTCCACAATTTATGGATCACTACTATATGGATTGTAATAGCTCCTTTGGAAACATGACAGTTGGCCCTCAATATTTTGCTGCTGCAAATATATGTTCAATCTATATGCTAAAACCCTCATGAACATTGTTTTCAGAGTTCTGTTCTATTCTATTCATGTTTTATGCTATGCTACCTCTAGCCTTCCATTAAGACTAGCATCTGTCAACAGTTGCTGGTTGGGTACAAAATCCACTTTTCTAAAGTCATGTTACACAGCTGTCTCCCAACGCCTCAGGTTCAGCAAACAAACTAAAGCGGTGCAGTGCTGAACCAAAAAAGACATTTTTTAATTACAGGAGTACAAAATAACATTTGAAACCACTTTCTATTTTTTATCTGCAAACCTATACATTAAAAAACCTTTTTTTCAAGTTTAATAAAAATAAACATATTCCCAGGCTGAACCTTAATCATGTTATGTTAGCAACAAATTTGTTTGTTATTTTTAGGACTATTATAATCACCTGAAATATCCAAATAAGCGTTTATAATGGAAAAGCAATGTAACTATTGCTACCTCTAACCGAAGAGTGCCACTATCATATTGGAGCCCCCTTCATATCATATTAAGTCTATTTTTTTAGGGCAAAACCATTAGATACAATGGTGATGGGCATATTAGCATATCTTAGAGCTTGAGATAAAGCTAAAGGGGGATTTAGATAAAACAGATGGACCCTGGAGAAGTGACAACGACTCACTTTCAGATCAGGGCACTGAAATATTTTCTAGTGCTTCATGACATACACAACTCTCCCTTGAGCTTTTAACATGACAGAACTGGCTGCTGTGCTGAATTTGAAACCTGAGAGATATTGAAACACGACAAACCATAGGGATCTGAAGAGTAACCACATGAAAGGGGAGTTTCCCATGACAGCCAAATATAATCTCAAACTCTTCTATACTGGCTTTAAATACATTATGAGCTCAACTCTTTACCTGCCTGAGACACACAGGAGGCAGCCAAATTCTTAAGTGTAACACTTCTACATGGAAAATATCTGGCCTGTGTGAAGTAAAACACTCTGTGACAGATATTGCAACCACATGAAGTATCTTTGGGGACCATTGTATTAAGTTTATGAATGGTTTATGTACAATTGTGTTCTACTCCATGGGGGAGGATTACCACAAATCCTCCAGAAACTAAAAACAGCAGGTTATTAAGGCGAGTCATTGAGACCAAACAACTCCAGAAAGGTACCAACCCCAACATGTATCATGATCAATGGAACTGGAGTTAGAGAATCCAGGTTCCCTGGAGGGACTGTTATTAAATGGACACCAGTGGAACAGGGAATGCTGGGAGCTAGGCCACATGGAGAAAGCAATGCACAGGGTTAATAAATGCTATGCACCTGTCTCAACGGGTGGGGGAACTTGATGGGGCTGGTGGTGAAAGGGGGACAGTGACAGCAGCAAGGGAGGGAGACACTCACTAAGGGACACTAGGTAGATCCTCCCCCTAGGAGTCTCTGGCACCTATTGGCTGTGGGGGGAGGGGTGTTGATTGGCCACATTCCCCAGCTCTCATGATCTAACAAACCATGGGGGCCTGGGTTAAGAGAAGTAAAAGACCTGGAATTTTGGTGATGGATCTCGGGCTCATGGGATAGGGTCAGACCTTGTGGCCCTTGCAGGTCAAGGTGAGTCCTTGTGGCCCTTGTAGGCCGTGGTCCCCACCCCCTGTCCCCTCATGGGGAGGAGGGTGCTGGGACCCAGAGAGAGCTGAGTCCTGGGTGGAATGGGCTGAGGAAAGCCTACCCTGAGTTATAGGTTATACGGTAAGGAGTCCTGTAACCACACTTGAACCAATTAAGTGCCTGGTATAGGAGATTATGGGTGATGGGTGGGTTGCACCCCTTCTCTGTGTTCAAATTTACCAAAAGTTGTGGCTTGACGCTTAATTCTGTGCATGTATCTGTCCTCATTTTGTCACTGTGTCCACATCAAAGTTCCATTTGTTCTATGTAACCTGCATTCAGCTTCACTCTTTGCTAATGAAACACTGAAGAGGTTTGCATATACTGTTTCAAACTGGATATTCCATAGACTCACACAAAGAAATTGATTTTGGTATAAAAAGGTGAGCTTGAACTGGCACAGGACTTTCTTTCTGAGCCAGCAAATGGACATGAACTTTTGTCCAAAGGGGCCTCAACCCTGCTACCAGGGCCCCCATAAGACTGATGGGTGACTCCTGGTATGTTTAGTGTGCATTTAAATCTGTTTATTGGTTTTTTAATTTTCTGTCTGTGATGCTTTTTCCCTATGAATAAATGTGCTTGCTCAGAAAGAGCTGTTTGGATTACTGGTAAATCACATTTATCATAGCCCTCAGAGAGAAACCAAAGCCCAGGTGCTGGCCATTAGGCAGACTGGCTTGCTGGAGATAGCACAATGTAAGACAGAGGGTTATGCAACCTTAAATCCCCTGCTCAGAAGGGAGTGGGACATAGGTCCCTGACCAGAGATAGGTGGTGGCTGGAGGTCTGAGACCTGACTGGGCATTCCTGAAGTAGACCATGAAGGAGGAACATAAGTACAGTCAGCCTGAAACTGTGACAGATTTTATATTCAGCAAGCAATTCTACAGTTACCTTTCCATCCCGTGTCTATGGGCTCTGGACAATATGAGTTAAAAGTGGATAGGCAGGACTGGACCACAGGAATGTTCAGGCACCCTGTTCCTTATATCATACCTGTGCTTTCACACACAGCAGGCACTGGAGTTGGGTGTGGGTAAGGGGAAGAAAAATACATTCAGGCACTGACCCAGAGTATCAGGTACTGTGCAGGAAATTCCTACGTTCTCCCTGACCAGTTGAACATGATTGCTGTGAAAACCCACAAAAACCCTTACATAGCTGGTCAAAGCTGTTCTCTGGTGACCACGTGTTCAATCAGAGATAGATTACAGAAAAACAATTACACACAGAGTGGCAACACCTCACCCTCACGTTGCCATCTCTTTGCTCTGGGAGTGTTGAGCAGCAATGTGGAGGCAACGCATTTGACGGGTACCAGATGCACAGAAGTCCCTATCCCCTGTATCTCACTGTACATAGTGGATCAAGATGTCATGCACTATACCGTATGTAAAACAGATGTGGTTTTGCTGTCAACATAAGATATTTTACTTCAGCTGAGTCCATTGTGTCCTGCTACACTTTCAACAGAGGTTGTTTGGTGACTGCCATCTATGCTTATCTGCTACTGACCAGCTGCCTAGGTGTCCTGTCACATGCAGAGAGATGCCCATTCCACTTGCTGGCCTTCATTCTTCTGACTGACTCAATAGCCTCCCTCATCAATTTAAGCAAGAATTTACACTCCCACTTGAATATACCGGTACTGAGTGCATGTATTTTCCTACACTGCATACTTTGGAGCTATGTGCCATAGTCAGCTCTCTCTGGTTTTCATGCAAATATACTGAATTGAGCCCTATGTGTTTAGAGATACAATCAGCCAAGTTAGGAATTTTCTTCTTGAGATTCTATTAAGTTGGCATGTGGGCCTTCTTCAAGAACAGGGAAATAATGTGCAATAGCAATTATGATTATTTTATAGCTGTAAGTGAATAGCTTTAGCCAACAGTTATTGTGTAAATGGTGTGTAATTCTTTACATTAAACTAGCTAACAGAATTGCTATGGAAAAAGCAGTTCTTAGACAAAAGAAGGTTTGTCCAGATTGTAATCTGAGTCCAACAGATTCCTGCTCATATTCCTAAAATTAGAAGGGACCCATTCTCACATTCTTATGAGAACAGTACCTTCCTCCATGAGTAGTCCTATTAAAATCAATAGGGTTACTTGCAGAATTAGGTATTACTCATTCTGGCAGAATCAAGCCCCAACTGATTATTAAGGGAATTGATATGGTACTACGGCACCCTCACTTCTGTACTGTAAGTATTCCTAGAATTCAACAATGCCTGTTACTTATAAGTATACAATTAAACAGCAGTGGTAGGAAAAGTAACTGAAATTGAATTAATTACCAGATTCTAAGCTATATTGACCCTCCTATCCCCACCCCCTCCACAGACAATGGAAATGAACTCCATTGAATACAGGCAGAGGTACAAAAGAGAGAAATGCCAGTCCTACTGCATCATCTCCTCCTTCTTCAAAGCTGTGGAAACCACAAAGGGTTAGCTACTCTCTTTGGCATCATATCTCCCCCGCCCACCCTAATCACACAGAATTTTGGCAGGTAAACTATTGGGTCCATGTCAGCATAGACTTATCTGCTTTCTCCCCCTACGCTGCACAAACCCTACCTTTCCTCCCACACACAGTGTCCTCCTGCAGGAACCATGCTGTTAAGGAACTGGAAGCAGAGCCGGCTCTAGGTTTTTTGCTGCCCCAAGCAAAAAAAATTTTTGGCTGCCCCCCACCCCAGCCCTGGGCTCTCTCCTCTCCCCCTCCCGCAACTGCACCCTCCTTCCGCCGCAGCTCTGGGTCACTGGTAATTCGCTCCCAGGGCGGGTCACTCAGCAGGAATTTTGGATGTGCACAGAAAAGAAAAGTCAATTTCTGCTTCCATGGCTCAGAAGTGGAAATCCTCCTACGTGCCTGGTACTGTATCTAAAGCTGCCCAGTCTAGTAGAGCCGCCCCACCCTTACTTTTAATTTTAAATTCTAGAGGGCTCCACGTACCTCCCTTGCTAGGCTTCAGATAGAGAGCGGCACTGTCCATTTAGTCCACCCAATTCTTTCTTTGGGGGAGAGCCCAGGGCTGGGGCGGCAGGAGGTGCAGGTGGGGGCCAGAGCTGGGGCGGCAGAGGGTGCAGAGGGGGGGAGAGCCCAGGGCTGGGGCAGCAGAGGTGTGCAGGTGGGGGCCAGAGCTGGGGCAGCAGAGAGTGTGAGTGGGGGAGAGTCCAGGGCTGGGGCAACACAGGGGTGAGGGGGAAGCCCAGGGCTGGGGTGGGGGGGCGGCAAAAAACCTAGAGCTGGCTTTGTCCCTACCATTCACAGCAAGCTGCAGGTTTCAGTTCCATACTCCTTCCCCCTCCCTTTCCTGTTACTAACGGCCGAGGGAATGCTGGGAAATGTAGTTCTTTCCCTGCTCCAGGCCTGGCTCTATCGGCAGGGAGCTAACCAAGGAAGTACAGCTCCCAGGGCTCCCTGTTGGTTCTCAGCTCCCATGCTGGATTCTTGCGCCCCTGCAAATATGCCGCCCCAAGCAACTGCTTGCTTTGCTGGTGCCTAGAGCCGGCCCTGACTGGAAGGGCCCAGGGAGAGCCAGGAGTTAGTACAGAGGCACATAGCCTTCACACTTACAGCCCTAGCCTCCAGGGAGAGCCAACCCCCTGCTACTTCCATAGAGACAAACCACAATCTCTCCAAAACTAGAAAGGGAATGATACTACAAATACAACCTTGTGAAGTGCAAAGCCAGAATCAAATCTTCATGAAACCTATTTCTACATATGTGAAAGCTTATTTCATTTTAAAGTTTCTTTCTAACTCATTTATTTGGCACTGAGAGGAGCTATAATTACAGACCAAAACACAATGCTCCTTCTGACGGGAAACCCAGGGACTCATAATAAGTACATATAAACTGCAATAGTGTACTGCTAACCTTTATATATACTGAACTAGCTATCCATATAGTCATGATGAACCATTGTACAAATTGGCCTATTTTAGTTTTATTTTTTGGCCAATTCAAAAGCCAGTAGTACTAAAGTCATTTCATAATTCATACTGACAGATTAAATCTGCTCTTTTGTGTTTTACACCACATGTCATTCTTCATTGGAACCTACCATATCCTGCCACCAGGACCATTTCTGCTTGTCAGATATATCTGGGCTTTTTCTATAAACACTTAAATGCTAAATATTTCAACCGAAGAAACTAGATGCTTTTCTGAATGAGCTCCAAAATCCAGCATTCCAATCACAAGATTTCTTAGGGCTCGTCTACACTTACTGGGGGATCAACGCACGGCAATCGATGCATCGGCAGTCAATTTAGTGGGTTTAGTGAAGACCTGCTAAATTTACCGCAGATCGCTCTCCCGTCAACTCTTGTACTCCACCAGATTAAGAAAAGTAAGGGGAGTCAATGGGAGAGCATCTCCTGTCGACATCATGTAGTTTGGACTCTGAGGTAAGTAGATCTAAGCTACGTCGATTTGAGTTACGCTATTCACGTAACTCAAATTGCATAGCTTCGATCAGATTTCCTCTGTAGTGTAGACAAGTCTCTCTACTCTTTCATATTCTTTTTACATTTATCTTACATAAAGTTACTACAGCCAAAAACATTCCAGTATTTATTAACTGTCTGATTGCACTTTTCTGTCAGTCCTCTTATTTTCTCTTTCCTTTGATGGATATATACTTTCCTTAGACTTCCGTCCAATAATAACACAAACATCATGCAGCACCATTCCTTGATTCTCTTTTTTATATGCCTATTTTTACATGCTGTAGAGTGATCTGTTCACCCACTGAACGTCTCCTGTAACTTGATGCAAGAGGAGTCCATGATGGACTGTCTGGTCATTTGTGTTTGTGCAGCACCCAGTGCAAAGGGATTGGGGCTTTTGGACACCAGCTGAGTATAAATGATACAGACCCTGAACTTCAGAGACAGAATGATACAAAAGTATTACTCACAGTAGTGGTTTAAAGAAACAAAGTTACACCTACTGTCCTTATTTTGGTGCTAAAATCTGAGAACACAATTTTCTATTACCAGTGAAAACAATTTACTTCAATGGGATTATGTATGTGTGTAAGTATTTTCCTGGACTCTGACAAGCTCAGCATTTGGCAGGATCAAACCCATAATGTTCAAACTTTTCATTAGTCTCTAATCCAGGCTGTAGTTGTCCATTGAATTCCTAAGATAAAGAAGGGCAGTTCACAATGCAACAAATACTCTTGCAGTCATGAAATTCTGATTATTTGCAGAGAGGAAGGCTGCATCTTCTTTCACCCTCCTTGATCTATGGAAACTATATCATACTGTGTACTCATAAAGGAAGAAGTATAATTAATAAGAATATCTGGCATTTATATAATGCCTGCCTCCTAAGGATCTCAAAGGCCTTTATAATGAACAGTGAAGATAGCACATCCACTAACAGCTTGTGGTGTAAAGTTATCTTATTGTTCAATTGCTGTTTTGTTTTGAAATTATGTTGTTATATCTGATTGGCAAGTGATTCCATAGGAAGTTTTAGGGCAGGCCTACACTTAAAATGCTGCATTGGTGCAGCTGCACCTCTGTAGCGCTTAAGATGCTCCTACGCCCATGGGAGAGCTTTTCTTGTTGGTGTAGTTAATCTACCTCCCCAAGAGGGGAAGCTCTCCCATTGACATAGTGCTGGGAGGATTAGGTCAGTATAACTACCCTGTTTCCCCGAAAATAAGACAGTGTCTTATATTAATTTTTGCTCCCAAAGATGCGCTAGGTCTTATTTTCAGGGGATGTCTTATTTTTCAGAAATGAAAAATGCCTTATTATCGGTGGATGCCTTATTATCGGGGAGGTCTTATTATCGGGGGGATGCCTTATATTACAACGAGAGGCAAAACTGTAAGTAGGCCTTATTTTCGGAGGATGTCTTATTTTCGGGGAAACAGGGTATGTAGTTCAAGGGTGTGGATTTTTCATACCCTTGAGCAACACAGTCTGTATATAGTCCTGCCTGGGGTACCAGAGTTGTTCCTTGCAGTGTCCCAATATGTCCTTTGGTTGCTATAAGCGAATATTACAACTGATACTTCAACATGGCAAAAGCACTTTTGCCTGAGAAGCAATTTACTGATTATGCAGATGAGACTGGAATTTGTGAGTACTTGACAGACTTTGAGCTAATGATCACTGTGATCAAGTGCACTGATAAGAAAACAGCATAGTACCTAGTGTTTTAGATGGTGATGTCAAAGCCTTTTACCAGCAGATTCCTAGTGTGGATCATGGATCTTATACACAGTCATGCAAACATTTATAAGACTACTGAGGGGGGATTGCCCTTTCTGAAATACTAGGAAGACACAACATGCGATGTACCTCATCCAGTGCACTAAATGCCACTATAACAACTATGTGGGTGAAACCAATCACTACGCTCTTGAATTAACTCACACAGGAATATGATAAAAGACAAAAACACCCTATCACCTGTGGATGAACACTTTTCCCAAGTGATCACTCTGTATCTGATCTATCAGCCCTCATCCTCAAAGGAAACCTGCATAACACTTTCAAAAAACGAGCCCGGGAGCTTAAAATTCATAACTTAGCTAGACACTAAAAATCATGGTCTTTATAAAAACCCTGGATTTATGGTTTATTACAAGAATCTGTAACTCACTAACACCCCTTGGGTAAAGATGGTCTCGTTCACCCGGTGGTTAACAGGCCACTTCACCTTGAATGGTCCCTTAGTTTAGCACAGGCGTCAGCAACCTTCGGCACACGGCCCATCAGGGTAATCCAAAGGCGGGCCACGAGACATTTTGTTTACATTGACCATCCCCAGGCCAGCCAGTCGCAGCTCTCAGTGGCCACGGTTCCCCATTCCGGGCCAATGGGAGCTGCGGAAAGCAGCGGCCAGCACGTCCCTGCGATTACAAATGTGAAAACAGACAATGGAGTTAGTGGAGTTTCCTTAAAGGTATGAGCTGTTAATTCCCAAGCACAGGGTGACTCCTTTATACCAGGTGCAACTTGGTGGGCTGAACTGCAACACTACATGTTTCCTCAACGCAGCCGTAATTGTCTCAGTCCTTTTATCCTTCAGTGACTGCACCACCATATACTTTGAGGTGTCATATACAACCAGCAAATATCGATTTCCAGCTGGTGTTCTTGGTTGTTGGCCTTTCAAGTCAACCTGTATGAAATCCTAAGGTTTACAAGATTCAGGCATTTCCTCTAAAAGAGTTTTTGCCATACTTGTGTTTGTGGTTGCTTGGTGACTGGTATATATCCATATTTAGCAACACCATCCTTTTTAGAAGAAGACTTTCCACCATTTTCTATTTAAAAATGTGTGCTCCCATCAGCAACAGTGAAGTACTTACAATTATGGTGCAATTACATTTCTGCAGTGATGGAACCCTTGTAGCTACATAGTGCTTGATCTTGATCCTTTTGAAGTCAATGGCAAAAGTACCAATGACTTAATAGTGCAGGATCAGACTGACACAGAATAAAAGGGTCTTAGTGGCTGTGAATTTGGAATGTCGAATTATTTTTTAACCTGAAATTGTATATGGCGCAATCTAGATTCTACTGAAGGGACCATGAAAGATTGAAACTAGATTCATAACCCATTAGTAAATTATCTCTCCTGGGAATATAGGTGCCTATGAGAATTAATTCTGAAAGAAAATTTTATCTGAATACCTAATTAGGACCAAAAAAAATCCTGTGTTAAAAATTGATTCAAGAACCAATTCTGCAATCTCTTCTCAGGCAAAACTCACACTTACATCTAAATGCCTTTTTCTCCAGGTAAGGATTGCAGGAGAGAGACCACTATGTTACATTCACTTTTCCCTTTTGTTTCTTTAATTGTCCTGTGACTGTTAGCTATTCATGCTTCCACTGTTCTGAAATGTTTAAAGATAATGATACATTCCGCATTCAGTTCTTTTATGCTTTTTAAATAGATGTAACAAGAATATTTGTTCTGAATAGGATTGAATTAAGGGCCTGATTCTGCTCCCATTCAATTTTGCCAAGAACTTCAATAGGAGGAGCAACACAATTAACAAATAATCAATAGAAGCTACACTGATTTACACCAACTGAGGTGTAGCCCAAAGACACTCTTGATAGAAAAAATAGCAAAATCTCATGTAGTTAAGCTATCTGAAGAGAAGACGAGAGGGAAGAGAGACCCCATAGAGCTAGTAAAGAATCCAGGATTCTTAAAACTATCTTAGGACTGTTCATTTAACCACTTCTGTTATTTGGCTCTTTCAGAATATGACTAAGGATTTAGGTCTCTGACTATGGCCCTGGCAAGGCTGAGGAAAATAAAATCAATAATTTTGCATTCAGCAAATTCATATATAGGAAGTAAAGATGGTCTCGTTCGCCCGGTGCTTTATTCTCTAAGACCAGAATGAAGATGATTAAATAGACCACTGGTCTGATACTTGCATTTAGGAATATAGGAATTGCCATACTGTAAGAAAAATGTAAGTCTGTCCATCCAGAGAAGGCTGTCTTTATTGTAAGAAAATCAGTCATGTAGCCATATAACAATAGGAGAAAAGTATCCAATCCTGCAACGCGCTGAAGGCTTCACAAGAGATGCTGAGTGCCCTCAGTAAACACTTTAGACAAAAGTATTTTTATTAGATATAATAAGGGGACTAGGGAGAAGAACCACAATAATAAAAAGCCTGAAAGTTTAAGGTCCTATCGGTCCCATTTGTTTAGGGTCCTTGACCTTTAACAGAAGCATTGTATCTGATTAGATTGGCAACACATCCGGGAACTACATTGCAGTTACACAAAGAGAAAGGCAGTAGTTAAAAAACCTCCAGTGATTTTTAGTCACCCTCATAATCTGTTTCTCCAAACACTGGGAAAATATACAATAAAATGGACTATTCTTGAAAATGGCCAGTCCTATTACCATTGAAGTTAATGAGAGTTTTGACTTTTTTCCCCAATGAAAACAGGATGGGGCCTTAAAATGGAATAACTAGCTATACATTAAAACTATCTTAGGACTTAAACCATGGAGCCACACAAACATGTTGCCATTCTAAGAACTATCCATTCATGTAGAAGTCGAAGCTCTGAAATAATGAGCCCATTTCTGTTTAAATACAGCATGTGTCAATTCGCTCCTTTTTGAAGGCATATTCCAATGCTTCAAAGTTAATGATCATAGTGACACATGCTGGCTGTAGCAGGGAAACACACCACTATGGAGATTCCCCTTTAAAAAGCCCTTCAGTGACTATTAGATTTTGGATCGATTATCTTATTAATGCAAAAGTGACAAAGAATTTCTATTCCCACATTATACCTCTCTCAAATTACAACTGCTCTCTCTGGGTAGCACTACCTCTTGCCTGTTGCACCAGAAATCGTTTCAGAACAGAGTAAAAACTCCTAACCCAACAAATGATGTGAACAATCAATCCTCTATGTTTTAAAACTGCAGAGTGATGCCGGGCTTTATTCTCACTCCACCATATGTTGAGCCAGCTTCCCTGCTCCTGTTTAGCCACATTTAAAAAAGCACATTGTAGCAGCTTTCAAATGACAGACCTACTTTCAAACATCCACCTTTCAGGATTTTTTTTTTTTAAATGAAGGCTGAGATTTCTTTCCCTCAGAATTTAATTCTTGTCAGCAGCTTGATTTAAAATCCCATGACATTTTAAAACTATAATTAAAAATTCATTTGAAAATTAACAGGTATAGACAAAATAACCCAACCCAATGAGTTCAAATGATCTTTTTATCATTATTATTTCATTAAAAATGAGAACTAGATTACACATTGGTTTTATTATTTTGGAATTAAGACCTGAAATTTATTTATTCAAACTGTGACAAGACTACTGCTTCTCTCCTTTGGCTGTCATAGGAAATAATCAGATTTTTTAAGACCTGGCCAAAATTCATTCATTCTTTCTCTCTTACAATGGGTGCAACATTACAGTTCAAAGGGGACCCTTTTGTTCCCTGCAAATGTTCATGTTTTTAGCCCCTTGCCTCAAGTCTCTGGACTGTTCATTTCAGCATTTTGGTCTATTCACACAAAACTTTCAGTGAGTATTTTCTTAGCTAGAACTGGAGCTTAGTTTAGCGTTTTCCAGCTAAATCAATTGCCCCCAGCTCAGAAGAGTGTGTTGTTATTATTCATTGCTCCCCACGACTCACAAAATAAGCCATCTGCCATCATCGTCCCTGCCGTACATTAATTAAGTTTCCATCAATCAAAAAAAAAACTGGGCAAGAGAGTGAAAGAAAAGCAGGCAGGGAGAGAGAAAAAAATAAACATGATGCTTAAAGAGCAGAAAGCAACCTTGCTGTTAAAAATGGATCATCTGTGCATCATCCCTCAGGAATAGCGTCAGCCATCAAGCTAATGCAAAAGTTCAGTCAAACACATTTGCCAGCAAGTTCAGAAATTATTCAAATGGCCTTGGTTGACCCCAGCCTGGAGTATAGGAAAGATGCTCGATACCTTGGAAGAGAAATGCTTTGCTCCCATTGTGCAGCCCTTGGACCTGCAGCACTCCAGCTATGGAATTTCCCAGCTGCAATTCTGACAGCACGTCAATCTGCAGCGAGGGGTCCACACCAAACCCTAAAACTGACCCAGAAATGATTAGTTACTCCATTTGCCGAGCATTTAACTTTTCGACAGCGTGAAGAAACAACAAAGAGAACAAGTCGATTAATCCCCTAGCTCCTTCATAGCCTAGTACCTGTAATCAGCAGCGCCTGGGAGAGACAAGCACTCAGCCCGACTGACATGACCTACTTTAACATACATCTCGCCATAAAGTTCCATTTTGACTCAAAAAGCTACACGAGTTTCCGCCAGAAAATTCATGTGAGTTCCCCTCCCAGACTGCAGTGAAGAGAGAGATCGCACTAGCTGCTCTTATTCCATCTGTTTCTTCCTAGATTTTGGGGAGAGTTGTGGGATTTGGGAGACGGGGGGGAGGGAAGGTTGGTTGTTTTTTCCTCTCAATCTCTCTGTCTGTCTCTTTCTTCATGCTGCTTTTCAAAATTCTGGGCTTCCACTTACCTGATCTCAGACAGAGGAGAAAGCAGAAGGTGCTTAACCAACTCGCGGACTCCATGGTACGGAGCTAGTCAGTCCATATTCCTCCTTTGAAAGCTGTTGGGAACAAAATCTCAGAGCCACGCACCCGAGCCGCTTCCTCTTTCAATAGAAAGCTCGGACCCAACAGGCGAGCGAGCAACTTAGCCTCCCCAGTGCGCACATCATTCCTGAACCCTGAGCAGCCGCCGCCCCAGCCCGGAGCCTGCTCGCCCCACGAGCCAGGTGCTGCTGCCTGAGCACACGGTCAGGCGAGCGATACAAGCCAGCCGGAGCCGACCACTGGAGCGAGCCGGCGGAGTGAGAAGCGCAGCCCGGTCCCGCCGCCAGGCAGAGACAATGGAGAGCCTAGCGGGCTGCGAGAGGATAAATTGCTCCTCTGGGGCGGGGGAGGAGGATGAGACGCTCCTGTGGCCCTTGCTCCCACGGGCTCTGTCTCCAAGCCTCGCCGCCGTTACCAAGCGCAGCTCCTGGGCTCACGAGCAGCTGGCGCCGCCGCCTCCCACTCGCGGGCTCCCGCTGGAGCTCCAGTCTCCTCCCCAAGATCGGAGGGGGACACTCGTGGGGCGGCGGGGGGGCTGGGCGCCCTGCCTAGCCTTGGGCCAATAGCTGCAGGCAATGGGGGTTGTCCGTCCCCTCCCCCCCCCCCGCGTCTCAGCTCCCCCAAGTACGCTGCTAGGTTAATGCCGGGAGCCCCAGACTTCCCGGGTGCTGCCTAAGATGGGGGCCCTCCCAGCTGCCCCATCCACCCCCTTAACAGGGATCCTCCCTGTCCAAGGGTGGGGAACCCCAGCTCCCATCAGAAAGGAGCTAATGGGCAGAGAGATGGGGAGCCTCAGTTACCCCTCTCTGCACCCCACTGGCCGAGGAGCTAACAGGCAGTGGCGTGGGATGGGGGATCCCATCAATATAGGGAACATCAGGATGATCTCCATTCACCTCATTAAGGGGAAGCCTGTGTGGGCCCCTCCGGCCCCTGGACCATGGTGTGTAGGGCAGGGAGAACGCAGTTTTCCCCTGTACACCCCACTGGGCCTCTAGCTAAGGGCAAGGCGGCAGGCAGCCCTGCCTTCAGCAAGGGTGGGATTGTGGCTTCCTGGGTGCTCTGGAAATAGCAGGTGGCGTGGGGGTGTGAGTGGGAGCCATAAGAAAGAAGCAGGGCTGGCGCAACCCATTAGGTGACCTAGGCAGTCGCCTAGGGCACTACAACTTGGGGGGCGGCAACCGTGGCGGTATTTTGGTGGTGGGACCTTCCACTGCCTCTGTGGGGGGCGGCATTTCGGGGCGGGACCTTCTGCTGACTAGGGCAGCAGAAAAGCTGGCAGCGCTCTTGGAAAGAAGGTGCGGGTTCATCCTGTGTGAGGAGCGGGAGTTGTCCTGGAGGGGCCTGGCCCAGGCAGGACGGGTGAGGCGCTGACATGCCCCTTCCATGACAGCGTGCGTGATTCAGAAAAGTCCATTTGTACTTTTCTAATGGGAACCCTTCCAGAGAAGCGAAGCTTCTTCCAAGGTGGGCTGCTGCAGCATCGGAGGGACACTGGCAGGGGGCTCAGCATCCCTCTGCCTCAGGTTACAGAGGGGGTGAGGCACATACCCCGCATGCCTCCCAGGGAAAATTGTGTGGAAGTTTCCTATTAAAATACCCTGCTGAAAAGTCTCCGACGTGTGAGAATGCTGGTGAATAACAATCTCACACCAAACAACGCAAACTGTCATTTCCCCATTGGACGAGGGCTGCCGATCTTTTAATAAGCTCTTGTACCACTTACTGTTTGATAGTGATGCTGCTTTACCACTTTATTTCGTGTTCTTGTTGGGAACCAGTGTCAAAATATTAAAGTAAGAACTCTAAGTACTATTCCAATATATCATTTTCTAGGCTCGGGTGAAGTCTCAGATTGATCTTTGAGCACAAATAATAATAATAAAAATCAGACATCTCCAGTAATTAAATAAAACTTGCGTTTGAAATGGCACATCAGCCAGTGCAGTGATCTTTCAGTGTAAGGGATAAACTGGTATCCAAACTGGATTACCAGAGGGTAATATTACAGATGAGTATATTATATATGCTCCCTCAACAAAACTTCCACACACTATTTCACCGAATTAAGAAGAGAAATGGGACAGACCACATCGATTTTGTCTAATAACTACCAAAAATATTTTTTACTCTTAAGAATGGGTGAAAGTTCAGTTTGCCTACTTGACATTTTTGTAGGAAAATGGAAGATTTTTCAAGAGGACATTTTGAAAATCGTGAAGATAGGTATGATGAAGTGCCTACCCCACACAGCTGTAGAGGTGTTAATCATGCCCTGCCCCAGAAGAAGCAATGGAGATGAGTCCTCCAAACAGCCCAGAGATGCTGCGTGAAGCACAGCCAATCAGGGAGGAGTTGCAGGAAGCAACCAATCCGGGCCTGGCAGGCTCCGATAAAAGGGACCAGCAGGGCAGAGTACATCAGTTGGAGGGCAGAGAGAACCATAAGCACCTTGGACAGGAAGTGGTTGGCTGCTGGAATTGAGCAGCTGAGTACCTTGAGGTGAGGGCGAAGAAGGTGCTGGGGCCATGGCGAAGTGGCCCAGGGAAATATAGCAGCATTAACAGGGGTTACAGAGGAGCAGCAGAAGGCTGCTATTCACAGGGTCCCTGGATTGGGGCCCAGAGTAGTGGGCGGGCCTGGCCCCCTCCTTCACTCGCCCCTAGGGAAGTGGCTGGACTGTTGGACAGAGATACACACCCCCACCCAGCAGGGGAAAACACAGATAACGACCGACCAGGAGGGCTGAGCTGCAAAGAGGATGCTGCGGTTCTGGGAGCTAAGAGAGGAGCCATAGGCAGGAGCAGAGAAAATGCTGGTGCACAGCCCGAGCTAATCCCCAGCATCACCAGGAAGAGGCACCAGTCTGGTGATGAGGGCCGCACCTTGTGACGACAAGATTTTTGTTGGCCACTGCTGTAGAAGGATGAACCTTAAGTTCATACAAAGGTTCTGTTTCCAGCTCAGAAACAAACTTCCCTTGTGCAAGATATTTACATTTCCACATCTTTGTTGCCACATCTCTAAGTGGGGGTAAGAACAGTTATTTGCCTTTGTAAAACTGTCAGTGAAAGAAAAAAGTGCAAAATATTATTAGTTTATCAAATCTTACAAATTCTCCACCATTTTATGATTGCTGCCAATGTCACATTCATGTCTATGGTATTTTAAAGTCATCTGTGACATTTTTTCATGCCTAAAAACCAGGCTTTTACTAATCACAAAATAGCACCAAAGAGTATCGGGGGGTTTCCTTTTTGCTCAAAGGTCACCATGGAAGTCAATGGCAAAGCTCTCATTGAGATCAGATCCAAAGCAGTGACAAAAGTAAAGTAATGAGAACTGCTCACATCAAGGGAAATCCACTCCTCTTCCATGAAGCCTGAGTAAATAGGTTTTCTGAATATGCAGTGCAGGAGGGTTGGAAAGGTGAAATCCAAACCAAATCCAAAAGAGCTGTAGCACAACACCCATTTGGCCTGTACTACAGCCCATACAACCTCTAATACAGTCACAGACCTTCTGCCCTATTTGCTCAAGGTATTGGTCCCATTGCATCCACATTGCAACTATCTATATTCAAATGTATATTTCACTTAATCTTCAAATCACAGAATAGGTCCAGTGTGGGAATCCTGATGATTTTCAGTTCACTCAAGAGGACAGAAAGAACAGCTGCCTGGTAGTGAGTGTCCTGTGGTCATGGTCATTTGAGACTCTCATATCCTCATGGATGTCTCTTACACAAACCCTTGAAATCTCATGTCCATTTTATCAACCATGTTATTCTCTCTGGTCCAGCAATGATCTATCTCCATAACTGGTCATACAATACAGCAGATCGTCACCCGAGGAGTAGACATAAGAGTCACTAATATTCCTTCCCTATCCTAGCAAGATCATCACCTCCTCCACAATGAAGTCAAAGCTCTGCCTCCAGCCCATCGAAGTGAGGGAACAACACTCGTGGCTTGACTCTGGAGACATGAAGCCAACAAGCTTCCAGAGCAACCTAAATGAATATGCTGTATAGCCACAAGATCTGGGAGCTGATGGACTAGTAAGACATTACAACCACTGGTTACCCAAAAGTATAAGTGCACTGGCTTCTCTCTTCCTAACGCAATCGCTGTGTTTGGTAGATTAACTGAACCAGAGCAGTACAGAGGAAAGAAATTTAGAGTAATAATGGTGCAAAATGTAAACCAAACCCAACACTGGTGCTAGCCATGCTGGTGAACAATCTCCTTTTAACCATGAACTATGCTTATATATTTGAATCTGCTAGTAGCCTTTGAATGTTCCATCATGAGATGTTCCTGACTCGAATGAGAGACATGGCAGAAGTGGGTGGAGTCACACTGTATTGACTTTGCTCCTTTCTGTTGGGTAGATTCCAGAAAGTTACGATGGGTGGCTATTCCTCATCATCTCACCTATATGTGGAATCCCACAAAACTCAATTCTCTCTACCCTTCCTAATCAATATATATGTTAAACCTATAGAAGAGATTGTAAGAAATATGGAGTCCAGTGAAAACACTACACAGATTATGCCTCACCACATTTCCTTTGCATTAAATGTAGTCAGAGCCATAACTCAATTATCCCAATAAATAGGAAAATAAGCACCTAGAACAGGAGATTCTGTCTGAAACTAAACCCAGAAAAGACAGTGATGTTGGTGGGTAGAGAGAAGTGTTCTGAAGAATTGGCCAGAGCTGTCACATACACTTCTATCCATCTGATCATCAACTTCCCTCTGATTATCATAGAAGTGCATGGTTCTCAATGTCTTCTTGGACTCATCACTATCTAAACACCCAGAAACTTTAGTGAAAGTAGACAAAAATACTTGTTTCCATTTTCAATTGGCCAAGAGGATGTTCTCTTTCTAATTGGATGCGGTCCTGGTTATGGTGATTTACATATTCATTACAGCCCGGCCAGGGATGAAAGTAACATAAAAGACTTACTGGTACAGGGGCCCGGCTCCGGGCCCCCAGAAGGGGTGGGACCTCAGGTGGAAGGGGCGGGGCATCGGGCGGAAGGGGCGGGGCTAGGGGTCAGCCTCCCCTAGCCAGCCTTTCCACGCTACCCAGCCCACACCACCCAGGGCTCCGGTGGCAATTTAAAGGGCCTGGGGCTCTTCCGCTGCCACGGTAGCAGTGGCAGCGACCGGGAATCCCGGGCACTTTTAAATTGTCAGGCCTCGGGGCAGCTGCCCCTTTCCATCCCCCTCAGCGGCTCGGGGGGGTGCAAAAGGGGCAGCAATGTTAAAGCGCTGCCATGGCAGCGCTTTAATGTCGGCTGTGTACGGGCCGGTACCGGCAGCCACTTCTTACCAGTACGCCGTACCCACCCGTACCAGCCAATTTTCACCCTGCTTAGGGACATCATCTCTCTCTGTGAACCAGGAAGACAACTATGATAAACAGGGACACTAGATCTAATATTGCTGGTGAAGCTGGAACGAAGCAGAACTATTTTTGGACTTGATTGTGGGAACTTCCTCCTTCAAGACATCAGGATGACCAAAAATATTACTATTTTTAGAGTGAAATTCAGAGATTCTAATGCCAGAAGAAACCACTGTGATCATCTAGCCTGACCTCCTGTAAAACATAGGCCATAGCACCTCCCTGAAATAACTTGTTTGAACTAGAGCATATCTTTTAGAAAAACATCCAGTCTTGATTTTTAAAATTGCCAATGATGGAGAATCAACCATAACTCTTGGTAAGTTGTTTCAATGGTTAATTACCCTCACTGTTAAAAATGCATACTTTATTTCCAGTCTGAATTTGTCTAGTTTCAACTTCCAGCCATTGGGTCTTGGAATACATTTGCTGTTATACTGAAGATCCCATTATCAAATATTTTTTCCATGTCCAGGTACTTATAAACTGTGATCAAGTCACCCCTTTACCTTCTCTGAGGATATGTCTCCACTGGAGCTAGAGATGCAATTTCCAGCTTGGGTAGACACAACCATGCTAGGTGTGATCAAGCCAACATGCCAGAAACTGAAGTATATGTAAAATCCTTCTCTTTGCTAAACCCTTTCCAGATTGTCAACCCATTAAGAATAGCCTGGAATAGCTCTCCTGAAGAAAGCACTCTGATACTACAGTAATGGACACAGTGTAAGTACCTAAGATGCTCTTCATGAAGGTTGTCCCAGTGACTGGAAACTTTCTGAGTTTGTACACACACAGTTTCCTCTTCCTTCTGTTAAGGAAGGGGAAGAGAAGAAACATAATTTGACCCATTGCAGAAGGAGCAGGGGTGTTCAGCACTCGTAACATGTTGACCATAGAAGATCTGTGCATAACTCAGGAATCTGTAAGAGATCAGGGCCACCAGTGAAAGGCCATGTGCCTTCACACTGGCTCTACATTTCCATATCAGTGCACTTCCCAGTTGTTGCCATCAGAACTCCCTCTCATAGTCCTCATGAAGGGTTCACGGAGGGGAGGAGAAGCCATTCAAGGGAATGTTGATTCAGTCAGTGCTATCTTGAGCCAGTTGGCCCCGTGAGCTGGGTAAAGAGTGTGTGGAGCAAGGATGTGGGACGTGGCTAAAGAGACTAAAAGTCATCATCCCTCTTGGAAGGTGGGCTCTAGACTGGACTGCTGGGACGAATGAGGAAACCACAGACAGCCCACTCTGGACACTGTGCTCTATGTTTAAATGAAAATAATTAAAGTGTTGAATACAAGAGGACAGATCCTCAGATGGTGTAAATTGTGAGCTGTGACAGTTTGCACTAGCTGATGATCTGCCCCATGCTCTCTGTACCATACTGAGAAGAACACCTCAGAAGTGTTGATGGTGAAGAGAATAACTATTACCCCTGCCATGTTCCCACTCAACCCACAGATGCCTACATCTGCAGAGCTCCTATGGTAGCACTTCCACAAGCACAGACTAACAGAATCATGCCACAGATCCAGCTCTTCTACTTTCTTCCCCTCCAGTTGGCAGAGATGGAGAGGAGCAATTCAGCCTAACTTACACTGAAATGGGTGCTGTGTAACATGACTGAATGGAGGAGAGATTTCTGGCAAGTTAATGTTGCATTTTTATGAGGTCTTCTGGATAAAGGAAAATGTCAAGATAAATATTGACCAGTAACTATTAGATCTAGAATTGTTTAGAATGTACTATCTGAGAAACAGATTATGAAATTTGTTTAAGTTTTCTCAGCTTGCATGAAAAATTAAAGTTAGAGAAACTTTACAAGCATCAGACTCATGAACAACTTCACTGCACAAAGAAACTCATTAATTGTGATATGCTAATAAGATGAACTGAAAAAAAGCTCAAAGCATGCAGATGACAACATTGCATTAGGAAAGCACTACATTTTTACTGCAGCTCAACTGAGTCTATTTATTTTTAAAGAAAAACATAAATATTTTATTCACTGTAGTTTTAGCCACGTATTCCTACCCCTGAATCCAGAGAGTCCATGTGAGTTTAAGAAATATGTAGAGTTTTCACTGCTGACCTACTTATAAAACAGTGATATGCCTTAGCTTGCATTCTCTTTTTTTTAAGACTCTAAGAAACTATGCCTCTAATGTTGCAAAGCATACACAGTTGTGTATCCAACACCGTAAACTGGAATGTTTTAATGCAGCATTTATACAGAAAAGGATTTGTAAAACATGATACTACGTAGTTTGAAGTGGAATGTTGCACGTAGTCTATTGTCACAGAGAAGCGTTTTTTTTAATTTGGTGTGAATTTGATGCTGCTGAAGGTGAGGGTCTTTATGGAATCAAGTTAAGGAAATGGCAGATGAATTGTGCTCTGGGAGCTTCTACTCATACACCTCAATCTGGACCTTTATCACCTCTGCTATTATAGCTGAGGATTCCCCCTCTCCCAAAGCCCCCCGCACAGAAACTGCCACGTGCAAATTGTGAGAATTTTTTGCGATGTGGAAAAATGTCATATGGGACTAAGGTGAAACCACCAAACCCATTTTCACTTGTTTTCTAAACCAGGGTTTCAGCTAGAGAGGAGCAAATCACAGGTGCTCTTCTGTTCTGTTTGGATTAGCCTCAAAATGTTTAGATCCTTATCCACTCCTTATGTGGTCTTCTTCACTATCCCTCCCTCCAACTTCCTGATCGGATTGACACATAAACCTTTGTCACCCTCTCTTCTACCAATATATATATATATATCTACGTACAATCGGTTGACTTCCTGTCACCACCCCAATAGTACCCCAGTTGCGTGCATTTCCTTGTATCACTCTCAATTTTCCCTCAGACATCCTTGTCTTCCTTACTCCCCAACTGCTTCCTGGTCTTTAACAACCTCTCTCTCACACATGCACACAAACTTTTGCTGATATTCCTTTGCAAGGTGTCAGGCTCTCAGTCTCTGCTGGGTCAAGGCTGGCAGCTGGATTACAATCTTGCATGCAGCAGGGTTCCCTGCTCAAGAATGCATTGTGTGGCTCTGACTAGGGAAGCCCCAGAGAACTCATGATTTAAATAGAGCTCTTGGCCTGGGCCCAGCAGAGACTGTCAGACTGGATAAGATTTGAGACATTATCAGCACCGTTAGAAGGTCTGTTAGGCATCAGATGTACACCTCTCAAATGTACATCAACTTGAGGGGCATTTCTTATTTTAGTTCCAAAGTTACCTATGTTCCACACATGTTTACCCTCACTTTTAACATTGAAAATTATTTACATCAGAAATAAAGATTCATGAAACTCAGATTATAGATATTTACAGCAAATGAATAAATCTCAATCTCTTTAAGCTTCCTAACTTAGTTTTTGTGTGTCCCTCATTTTGGGATATGACACATGCTGCAGCCTAAATTTAGGCATTGGTATAGTCACAGGTGGAAAAAGAAGCATGTGGGAATAGAGATACATGGGAGTTCCTAAATCAACACAGGTGGATTCATCAGAATATAGAAAGCAGAACTAAACTAAAAGGGGGAGATGAAGATATTTTCAGGATGTATTTACATAGGTTCTTGTTTGATTCAGGGCCAATAGGGAAAGGCTGAAGGTTCAGGCTAGGTTTTATTTTCCCTCAGATTTGAACCCTGATCTCCAGAGGTGAAAGGTGACCATACTAACCTAGCTTGCTACATTCCACTGTGCTTTATTTTCTTAAAGCAAACTTGGCCATGCTACATTTGATAGATACAGTAGAAAGGCTATCCGGCTGGTAAAGTTTATACATTATGGTGCCTAAAATTTCTATTTTTAGAAAAGATCAGCTAGTTAGGAGATTTGACATTATACTCCATATGTACAACTGTACCAAACAACAACAGGGATGGTTCAAACAGGTTTATGATCAGGATTTAATTATTTCGGTTTTGTTAACATTTTCAAAGTCCAGACCTAGTTTCAAAATAAGACTTGCAGAAGGAATAGGCACTCAGATACTATGGTGATGAGCACACTGTAAAAACCTATCTAGAAAATTAACTTAATCAAAGTATACATCTATTTTACAGGTTTCAGAGTAGCAGCCGTGTTAGTCTGTATCCGCAAAAGAACAGGAGTACTTGTGGCACCTTAGAGACTAACAAATTTATTAGAGCATAAGCTTTCGTGGACTACAGCCCACTGCTATTTTACTGTATTATAATTTTGCTGTCTGAAACATTATAGTTAAAGAGGAGTCAGCATTTCTATCCTAAATGTTTCCCCTGGTATTATAACCTTGGTATATAAAATCTCTACTCTGCTGGGATGTATTTAACATTTTGTACTTAAGAAAAAAAATCTATATGATCATTCTTGGAGCCAAATATGGTCTGGTGGTTAAGTCAATAATAGAGGGGAGGTGACATTTTTTCTACTCCAACTTCCTGATCCAATAAGGGAACTCAATCATGGTTTGCAAAGTACCGACATGGGGAGAAGATTTCTGACAGTAGAGAGCTCTTTAATCTAGCAGACAAAGGCATTACAGGATCCAATGTCTGGAAACTGAAGCAAGACAAATTCAGACTGCAAATAAGGAACAATTTTTTTTAACAGTGAGGAATTAACCATTGGAACAACTTACCTAAGGATGTGATGGATTCTCCAACGCTTGAAGATTTGATAGCAAAACTAAATGTCTTTCTAAAAGATATACTCTAGCTCAACTAGAAGTTATGGCTTGAAGCAAAAATTATTGGGTGAAATTCTAAAGACTGTGCCTGAGGTGGCAGAACCAGGGAAGCAGTGGGAGCTAGTGCCCATGCAATGGAAATATTGTGGGGGCTGATCTGTGTTTCTGCCCCTGCATGCAGTTCCCTCTAAACTGCACAAACACACGGGAGGTGAGAAGGGGAGGTGAGAGCAGGCCCAAGAGGGGCTGGAGCAGCTGCTGTGGAGCCCAGAAGCATGTAGTGAAACATACCTAATCCCACCCCTGTTGAGTCTCAGTACTTCCTCTAACTCCCCATGCAGAGTATCCATCCCACTCTCTCTGCTACTCCTGACACCCCAACCTCCCCCCTCGACCCTAACTCTGACTCCTCCTGCTCCCCTGGCAGAGAACCTCCACTCTGCCCCCCAACATTCAAAACGAGCTTGTACTGCCTCTGGCATGTCCTTTCTGGCCTTAACATTTATGAATCTATGAACTGAAAAGCCCATTGAAGTCAACTGAAAGACTCCACTTGACTTTGGATCAAGCCCCAATTTTGGATCCCATCCAAACCTTGCAACAGTTCATTCTCTAGCTCGTCCTTATTTGGAGCCAAAGAGTGGCAAAGGCACGTAGTCAGGGATCCATTTTTGCCCAGAATGTAACACAGCAAAGTGTCTTCAAAACCTTATGCAGATTATGTCTGAGAAAAATAATCTGTGTAGAGGGCTGTGGCTCTCCAGAATACACAGAGTACACATTAAAGCTTGTTTTGCAGCAATGATATGCACCCATTTGTGTGGCAATTTAGAAGAGCCAGATTTTGGCTCTTGTATTATACACACAAAAAAAAGGTTTAAAATGTGGTTTTGACCGTACATAACTCAAAGGCTGAAATTTAACACTCTCTGCTATGGTCTAATTACTTCTGGAACATTGGAAAAGAACATATCACAGGATCTGTTATGCTCTGGATAACAAATAATAGGCTTTTCAAACTTGATATGCAGAATTTGTAGATCCTAAGACATATTTATTTGGTAGTTTGGAACAGCTTCAGTGCTTAATATCTATTCAGGTAGTCATCTGTCAGACAATAAGACCTTTACAAAAAGTCAAGCCAGGAGTAACATGGCAGCAACATGAAACTTGGATTCCAAAATTACTTTGGGTTTCTGCTGTCCCAAGAGTGACAATTTAGGCACACTGCAGAGGTGAGGGAGGAAACAGGAGGATAATGTTTTTCATGCAAATACCTCCTCTAGCTAAAAGGAAGAATGGTTGTCAGAAGAGACAGCATTAATGGGCATGGATGCTCCAATCTGGATCAGACTTTATTGGGTTAGTTCTATGGATGTGACAAAATATGTATATTTTTGTAAGAATAAAATACCAAAAAACTAGTATTAAACTTAATCAGATACCAATCCTAGATTACAAAGATACATTATGCATTTAAAAAAAAATAGTGTTATCTTGGCAGTGCTTTCAAAGCCACATCACCACAAAACTCCATGACCTAGAATAGCATGATAGCCATTAATCTCCTTTTTCAGACAGGGGGAAAAACAGAACTAAGGAAGACTGTGGCCCAGATTTTAAAAACAAATGTCTATGGTAGGCTCTTAAGTCTCTATTTAGGCATTTAAATAAGTGGACTGATTTTCAAAAGTGCTGCGCACCCAGCATCTCTCATTGACTCCAGTAGCTTAGGAAAAGATCCTGGGTGACTTACCCAAAAGTCCCACAGCAAATCAGTGACAGAATCAGAACTAAATCCCAGGAGTTCTTGGATCCCAGCTTCATGCTCTTAGCATTAGACCCTGAGTAGCGCTAGTAAAAAGTGTCAAAGGTTGAGAATGCTTTGCATCAAAATTTCAAATTTCAGTTAAAAAAAGAGAAATATTTCCACAAAAATTACATCCTGTTTTCAGCCAGCTCTAACCATGACACATTACTTGTTACTTATTGTGTCCCAACCAGTGGAGAGTCTCAAACCTTAACCTACCTGATTGTCTG
This sequence comes from Malaclemys terrapin pileata, assembly GCF_027887155.1. Classification (NCBI taxonomy): domain Eukaryota; kingdom Metazoa; phylum Chordata; order Testudines; family Emydidae; genus Malaclemys; species Malaclemys terrapin. The sequence goes on from NC_071505.1 coordinate 56,434,486, forward strand.
CTTCAGTGCTGCATATTCAGTCATGGGGCTTAGAATCGTAATGGCACTAGGGTGACCAGATGTCCCGATTTTATAGGGACAGTCCCAATTTTTGGGTCTTTTTCTTATATAGGGTCCTATTACCCTCCAGACCCTGTCCCGATTTTTCACATTTGTTGTCTGGTCACCCTATGGCACAGAGGGCTAACAAATATCTGTATTGTATCAGAGGGGTAGCCGTGTTAGTCTGGATCTGTAAAAACCAACAGAGAGTCCTGTGGCACCTTTAAGACTAACAGATGTATCGGAGCATAAGCTTTCGTGGGTGAATGCATCTGATGAAGTGGGCATTCACCCACGAAAGCTTATGCTCCAATACATCTGTTAGTCTTAAAGGTGCCACAGGACTCTCTGTTGCTTTTTAAATATCTGTATTGTTACCCAATCTTCAGTATCAGATGGTTGGTGTAAAAATCCAAATAGAAGTTGGGTATTCTTCACACCCCTAACTTAAATAGCTAAAGACAATACAGCCTCTAAATAATAATAATAAATTATAGACCTAAAAACAACTAGCAGTTTATTCTTCTCCGGGTGAGGGGTGAAGAGACTGGGGATGGATGTGACAGAGTGAATACACAATGCATGGTTACTTGCCATACCGCCATATGTTCAGAAATTAAGTACGATTCGAGTTGCTGAACCACAGATGAGTAAGAAACAGAAAGATGTACAGATAGAGTGGGACGGGCTTACTCAGAGTGAGAAAGCCAGTATTGCATTGCAAAAAGATCAAGGAGGAATGAATGGGTAATTTTCCTTAGAAGGAAACCCTTTTCAGCAATAGATGGTATAGGTGACCATTCTTCTGACAGCAAGAAAGTCTTTTAGGGTGAAGGTTGGACTGAACTGTGCTAAGCAAGCCAGTTGCGGAGGTTGGGAACTCAGGAATATAGATATCTGGTTGTAGGATGACCATGAGTAACCTCAGGTAATATGTCTAGTAGGAATAAAGTGTCAGATCTCATGAGTAATGTAGATAGCCTTTTAGAGAGAGAGAGAGACTGACAAATCTGTTATCATACACACTCCAGAGCCAAAAAAAAAAAAATGCAAAATTGAAAGCATATTACAGACCTCAAAACAGTGATATAGTGCTGAGATGGATCAGTTGGAACAAAATCCATTAGCACAATAATGAAAGTAGTTGAATCAGGAAGTAGTTAGTGTGGTTACAATGCTGTAACAATGATCAAAATGAGCCAGATTTAAATGAGTAGTCCCATTGAAGTTAATGGTATTACCAATATATGAGTAAAGGGGATCACAATCTGGCATTATATAGTTAAGTTTACATATAGTGAGAAAATACTGCCTCTGAATGTTTCAAAGGATTTTTTTCTTTAACTGAAAAACTTATTTGGAATGAAAGGGAAAGTTAGGAAATTATTATCTATAATTTCAACAAGGAAGTCTCACAAAAGTCTCTCAAAGAAGGGTCACAGAAGGTCTGTATTTTTCAGAAAAAAACAAAGGAAGGAAAAAACAGTATGATTAAATGACAAGGTACAAGAATTCATCTGGGTCCTCAATGTATCCTTCAGAAACGGAAACCCAGCTACAGCAATGCTAATAGAATGGAACATTTGGCAGACAACATCTAACACAGAGATTAAAAGGAAGCTAAGAGGACATACAAAGAACAAAAAGTCAAAGATATTAAGATGAAGAATAAGAAATTATTTCAGAAAATTATTTAAGTAAATCATACATAGGAAGCTGACTACAGTAAGTATATCTGTTACACTGCTAAATGGTAAGGGGCCAAGCAAACAGCATAAAGATACTTCCGTGAAGCTAAATGATTTATTTGGCTGTCTTCTCTACAGGAGGTTGGATGAATTTTTACACTGAAGTTACTCAAGTTACAGCTAGTGATGCTGAAGCCCTAATGGATGAAGAGCTATTAAAAATATTGGTGATGGAACAACTTAAGAAATTTCAGTTGTAATCAATCACAGGATCAGATTATATTTATCTGAGGTTCTGAAGGAACTAAAGAATGAAACACAATAGCTGGCATACTATAATTTATCACTAAAGATATGTAATTTATCATTACAACAGACATTCTCCTGGATAAGTGGAAGGTGGCCAACATTGTACCAATCTTTAAAATAGCTCTTAAGGCTGACCCTGGGAAGTGAAGATCAGAGAGGCTTAATTCAGTAACAGGAATAATAGTTGAGTAAATCATTGAAGGTAATTATGAAACACCCACAGCAGATAAGTACGAAAGAGAGGATAATTCAGCATGGGTAAATTGCAAGTCACCACAGATAAACTGATATCCTTATCAGTGAGGATAAATTGTGCCTCCAAAACCTGTTAAAATTTTATAGAAGAGTTAGCAAAATATCGAATAAAAAGAATCAGTGGATATGCATTTAGAGAGACATTTCAAAGGTATTCGATAATATCATTCACAAGAGGCTTTTAAGGAAACTTGGTGACCCGGGGGTAAGAGATAAAGTCTTTTTTATGGATTAAAGGGAAAGAGAAACGGACAGGAATAAATGGCCAGTACTCAGTATGGAAAGATGTTAATAGTGGGATGACACAAGGAGTACTACAAGATTAGTATTGGGATCAATTTCACCCCTCCCTCTAGCCCCATATATTTGTTAATGACTGGGGAGAGAGGATGAATAATGAGGTGGCAAAACTGCTGACAACACAAAGCTATTTAAATTGGACAAAACTAACTCCTGGATGATGTAACAAAACTGGTAACAGGGTGGCAAATGAAATTCAGTGTAGCCAAATGCAATGTAATAGATATAGAACAAACTATTTAAACTACTTGTATACATTACTGGATTCAGAGTAAATTACAGTAGAATCTTGCTAATTCACATTAATAGCTTAGAAAATTATGAATTTTTGTTATTAATTCATAAGTGAACAAACAAAAAACTCCACAAAGCAGGCATCATGTATTCTGTTCATCTATTTTTAAAATATTGACTTTCATTTTATTTTAATACATCATAATGTATTAGTGATGCACAGTTAATATGTTCATTTGCCATTGCTAGGAGTGGGGGCTGCAAAGTGTTTGCCTCTCATAATATTTATGAAGTCTCAGCAGGCAAACAATTCTGAAGAGTGGGCCAACTAATGAGTTTGGCCTTCCTTTACCCACACGCAGATCCAGATGGCTCCTGCTGTGGGGAGTTCTCAGATGCCTTCATAAAAAACACAGACATGGGCCAGAGAGTGAGCAGAAAGCAGCCTTCCCAAATTGAAAGCCTGACCATTTCCAGATATCCATGTGCAGAAGGGTGCTTCTGGATGGAAGGTGGGGTGAGACACAACCATAACAACATTTCATCTCGTTCCTCTGATCCTGAGTGAAGCCAGGGAGCCATGAAGGGGGAGAAGGAAGGAAGGGAAAAGCTCAGAACCAGGCCTGGATAGGGGAAACAAGTTAATTTACATTGGGCCTAATCCTCCCTTTACTTACACTGGTGTAAATCTGGAGTGACTCCACTGAAGTCAACAATATTACTCTGGTGTAAAACTGGTATAAGTGAGAGCAGAATTGGGCCCTTAGTCTCTCCCTCAATTTTTCAGAAGCTAATACTTTTTAAAACCATATCAACCTCTGAGTGGAATTCCCTGCACTGCATACCCAGGGGCAGCAGCAGGCAAAGGAAACTCCAGTTGAACCAAATGTTTTTATGTATGTTGGGGAAGGGATAGGTGAACAGGGTAGGACAGGGGGCCACATAATCAGAGCAGTCAGTTCTGAAGCATCCATCAGTGTCCTATGTTAGAAGATTATTTCCTATAAGTCTACAAATTTCCATGGCTTGTATGATCTATTTCAGCTGGTTCAGACAACACAGCCAAACCTTCATTCCTCAGAGAAGCCCAAGCCATCAAGGCCCCAATCCATAAAAGCCAGGAAAAAATGCTAATGTGGTATATAAAGCTTAAAACTCCATGTTGTGTGTGGCATACAGGTTATTCTGTGCTGAGAGCTGTGGTAATCACTTGAAACTTGAAGGGTGGGTCTTTAAAGAGAGTGGGTTTAGCCCCACCTGTGACTAATTAGCTGCCTCCCAGGTGATGGGCTGCCAATTGGGATCAGGTGATGATCTACTCATCATCTGGTCCTTAGCTAAGATCTATAAGCAGGTCAGTTGGCCCTAGGAAGGAGGCCAGAACTGTTTTAGTTTAAGAAATAAACCCATTCTAGAGGAAGAGATTGAAATTCTGCTACTGTTGCTGGGACCCTTATTTCTAGCCTGGCCAATGAGTTGTCCCACTGGCTCATACTCACTCTTTTTTATGGCTCTGGATGAAGCACATCAGAGATTTCACCACATGTGCCTTCTGTCTAACAGAAAGTCTCTATCCATTGTACACCTAATTCCCTACACAAACAGGTACTGACTTCTGTGGAAATGCACCTACATTCTAAAAACTGGAATGGCAAAGGAATTTGATAGTATTACCAACACCAGCAATTTTACTGTGAGTCTTGCAATATATAGTATTTTTCCTTGAAGCCCCAGGTGCTGGAGTCAAGCAATTGCAGAGAATCTCAGCTTTCATTTAAAAAAAAAAGTGAATAAAAGCTTGAACATGTGACCCAGGTCAGAAACCAAATCGCAAATAAAGAGAACCCAGAATGTATTATCCTTAAATGTGCCAATTTCATGGTTTTGGGGTCTGACTCATGATTTTTGATTGCTTGAGGTTGTCAATACTGTGGGAAGTGGAGGGAAAGAGGACCAGATTGTGACAGGCCACTGTGAAGATGTGGAGTGGGAGAAGGGAGAGGCAGCACACAAAAGCCTTTTGCAATTGCAGTCCCTGTGCTCTGGATTGCAGAGACTCTTCCCTCCGATTTCCCGGGGTGTGCCTGGCATTCCAAAGAGGTGAGGAGGGGGGGAAAGCCACTCACCACCAGACTTCAGTCACGCCAACCACAGCAGGCTTCATCATCCCAAAGGACTCTCTCCCCAAGCTCCTGAAGTGGTGCTGCAGCTCATAACTTAATCTGTGACACACTGCTTAAAATGGTTACCATGGATGCATCTTTGGTAGCAAATCATATATATTCATCTGCCATGTTTACATTATCCTCCTCACACAGGTGGAGTATTTATTATACACATTAAGATACTCTGAGAAGCACTAGCTATGGCTTGAACACTTCACCTTAATAGCGACAATACCATTACTGGCCTATGGTACCTCAACAATAAAGCAAATTTGCGGTAGAAGGGCGGGACCATTTAACGACAAAGCCTTTATACTACCAGTTACGTTTGGGCTCAGAGGAAAGTATTAAGATATCTATTTTGTTTTGTTCAGTTTTTGATATTTATTAAATAACTTTCAGAAAATCATTTAAAAAGACAAGTTAGCATACAGTAGGCAGCACCATAAGAGTATATAGATTTCTGACAAAGGAATTATACGGTTAGATCTTGAAAAGAACTGGTAACTAACAAAGGGATCATCCAAGTATAAATAATAGGAATAGGAGCCTTCCATTATTTTCAGACATCATTTTCCAAAAGTAGTTTACTTTTCTTTGTTTTTTTCTCCCTGGCTGTTAATAACACACGTGTGTAGTTTTCCAACTGAATACTGAGTCCATGTGGATGCCATTTCAGCTTAGTGTTTACAAGGTTATGGTAAATAAAACAACACAGAGCGTTAATAAGGAGCAGAATAACATGTAATGCAATTCTGAAGAATTCACACCACTGTTATTCATCTTCTATGACTAAATAATAGTTGAGGTGTCTGAAAGGACAGATGGGAATTGAAAGCAATGCACTTGGAAGAAAATGGAGATTACAACTATCCCTCCGATAATTTGAAACGTATTCTCAAGCTTCTTCAAAAATAAATGCAGAGCTCAAGGTCAGAAAATACATTACTTAGAATCAACCATTAGAATGCAGAACAGCCTCATAACAGACTTTGCTGTCTGCAGAGATCTTGCATTTGTCTTCATCAGTAGTGCAGTATCCTAGTACTAAGAGTGTCTTGATATAAAATATTAGGACTATATTGAAGGTACTTATTGATTATAGCTACAGTGCATGACTAGCTACTCGATACTTATTATACTCCAAATATCCTGTTCTGGAATACACTGGGCCTGGTTTAACATTTGTGATGGATTCTTGGGGCTTTGTCTCTCTCTCTCTCTTTCAGTTGTTCTGAAATCCTGTTCAGGAATTTGGTGGGAAAATTTTTCCAGGATGTTACACATCACTCCTCCCCCACACTCCAAAATGAAAATTAACTGGGGTTCATAAGAGGAAGGCAAGTGATCTTCTGTTTGTCTCTCCTCACTCTTGCTCTATAATCTGATCACCGCTCTCAGTGCATTATCTCCAGTTCTAATAGTAGCCTATATGGCTTTCTAGTGTACTGGGCTCCCAGGCACAATGGCAACAGGAGCTATACCTCTCAGTAGATGTTCATGGTCACCAGGAGATTTCCTCCAGTAGATAGCAAAAGTGTGGCTTATCAAAGGCAGCAGGTTGGCATAAGCAGCAAAATGTTAACAGGAACAAGATTCTCTTTCTTAGGAACTGCTTGTTTGTTTAACAATGCTAATTTAAAAAAGACAGCCTTTATGAGCTAGATCAAAGGTGTGGTTTAGTCCTGCAGTGAGGGAATTGAGTTTTGTATCATAAAGGAGTAATGGTTATGTATGATGTAATATACTTAGACTTCTGTATGGCATTTGACTTGGTACTGCATAACATAATTTTGATTAAGAAACTAGAATGGTATAAAATCAATATAGCACACATTAAATTGATTAAGAACTGACTGATAGGTCTCAAAATGTAACTAAACCAGGAATCACCATGATGTGGGTGTGTTTCTAGTGGGGTCCCACAGGAATTGATTCTTGGCACTACACTATTTAATATTTTCATCAATGACTGCAACTGGAACAGCTTCAGCAGAAGAGATTGAGGGAGTCCCACACCAGAATATCCCAAGGCTTAGTGGTTAGAGCAAACTCCTGGGAGGTAAGAGACCCCTGTTCAAGTCCTTTATTCCCCTGAGAACTGAAACTGGGTCTTCCACCCCTGGGCTAAAAGTTGTAAGATAGACACCACCACCCTATCCTCTTCCTCATGGTGTAACTCATTTTCACAAGAAATGACTTGAATACCTAAGCTGTCTGACTTCAGGAGAGGGGTTCCTGGGTGTGGATCACTAGCAAAGATAGGTGCCTCCCTGCAGCCTGGACATAGGCACCAAACTCTGTGACAGGGACAGGGCTTAGGACACCCCCCTGGCCTCAGCATCTCCCATTAGCTAACTTAGACAACTCTCCACCTACCTTGCTCACTTTTGGGGATCACATTCTTAGGTGCCTCTCTTTCCCCATGCATTGCATAGGGAGCCTGGGCACCTAACGCAGGCTTTGTGGATCCTAGTGTTTTCCAGTGATTTTCTAGGTGCCTAGAAGTTAGGCCCTGCAATATTGAGTGTTGCAACTCCTATGTCCCTGTGTGAAGCCAGGCCAAGGAGCTCAATCTATTGCTCTTATCAAAGAGAAGGTCAGACTTGATCAGAGTTTACAAGTACCTACATTAAGACAAATTTAGACTAGAAATAAGATACAAAATTTTAACGATGGGGTTAATTAACCATTGAAACAACTTCCCAAGTGTATTGATAGATTCTCCATTATGGGAAATTTTAAATCAAGATCAGATGTTTCTCTAAAGGATATGCTCTAGTTCAAATGGGAATTAATTCAGGAAAGTCCTATGGCTTGTGTTATGCAGGTAGTCAGATTAAATGATCACAAGTGGTCCCTTTTAGCCGTATCATCTAACCCTATAATCAGTCATCTGTCACTTCAAGTTTATATTTTAAAGTTGACCATTGAGTGGAACAGAATCTTTTGCATTTCTATAATTTAATACCATTGACCTGTAAACAAGCATTTCCATTATCTGGCTTGCACCAGTGGAATGACAGCCTGTCATGAGATTTCTTACATTGCAGTTCTTATCTGTCCTTAATTTAGGGATGGCATAAGAGAGAAAAATGTGTGGATAAGCTTCTGCTGTTTCTATGGCTCTTAGATTGGCAGCTGTCGGAGATGAAAGATGTTGGGAAAGGTGGTTTGTGGGCTGTTTGGGTTTTGTCTGTAACAGACTACTAGAGATCACAGTTGTAGGTTTGGAACTTGAGCATCCAACATGCTACACAATATGGGCTACTTGCTGGCACTTGAGTAATTAAACAGAGGTTGCACATGGGTTCCAGTAGATCTGAGCTGTTTACAGTGAAACAGTGATGGATGGACGTCTAGCAGTAAAAAGAAGTGGGCATCCCCAGAAAATGACAAGGTCTTTTTATTCAGTTTGAGCGTCCTAAGCCACATGTTGTGGCATTCCATATAGCTGTGTTCACCACTTTGTGTCAGTGTTTCTCCTAAGGCAACAGGGGTCATGAGTAGGATTTGACCCAAGCTATCGGCCCTCAAGGAATGGAAGAATAGAAGTAAGATTGTTCAGGATAAGGACATGCTCACGGGAAGAGTTTGTGATCTGTGCACCTAACTGGCCATGTGGAGCTTGCCCCAATGCATTAAAAGATCAGTAGTGCACTTTGATCTACTGCTGCAGGAGAACAAGTTGCACAACAGAACTTTTAGCATCTGGTAGCAGGAGCCACATGGCCAGTTAGTGCACAGCAAGCTAGTCTGCTGTAGATTTATACCTCAGCTTTACATATGAGTCCTGAGATGACTCAGGAGTCCGATCCTGGAACCGCAGTAGGTACAGGCATCTTGTGGCAGGCCAGCTGCCTGCTGAGAGAAAGTTCTTTCTCTCTTTTCAGCTTTGAGGGCAAGGTGCTTCTCCTTGAAGTGGGCCACTGCCTGATGGAGGATATGGTGCCACTGGGGTTGGTTGGTGGCTTGCTCTTCCCAGCTTGTGATGTCCACATCAGTTTTCTTAAGATACTCTTTCAGTGTGTCTTTTTAGCGTTTCCTCTGACCACCACGGGATCTCTGACCATAGGTGAGTAGAGGACTTGTTTTGGGAGGCGAGAGTCTGGCATCCACACACAATGTCCAGCCCAGCGAAGTTGGCGCATGAGGATCGCTTCAATGCTGGTGACATTGGCTTCAGTGAGGATGCTAGCGTTACTGCAGTGATCTTGTCACTTGATGCAAAGGATCTTCCTGGGGCATAGTTGGTGGTTCCTCTCCAGACTCCTGAGGTGCTCTCGATAGGTCACCCAGGTGTCGCATCCATAGAGGCACGTAGGAACAACAACTGTCTTATAGACATGGATCTTGGTGTCCTGCCATAGGTCACGGTCCATGAAAACGCAGCGGCGCAATTTCCCAAAGGATGCACTTGCACAATGGATCCTGTGCTGGATCTCACTGTCGATTTTTGCATTTTGAAAAAGTTGGCTACCGAGGTAGCAAAAGTGCTCAAGTGAATCCAAATTTTGATCCTCAATAGTGATTTGTGGTGGGTCATGTGCAAGGCCTGAAACAGGTTGATAGAGCATTTTAGTAGGGCTGTCAATTAATCGCAGTTAACTCATGCAATTAACTAAAAAAAAATTAACTGCGATTAAAAAAAATAATCATGATTAATCCCACTGTTAAATAATAGAATACCAATTGAAATTTATTAAATATTTTTTGATTTTTTCTACATTTTCAAATATATTGATTTCTATTACAACACAGACTACAAAGTGTACAGTGCTCACTTTATATTATTTTTTATTACAAATATTTGCACTGTAAAAATAGTATTTTTCAATTCACCTCATACAAGTACTGTAGTGCAATCTCTATCATGAAAGTGTAACTTACAAATGTAGATTTTTTTGGTTACATAACTACACTCAAAAACAAAACAATGTAACACTTTAGAGCCAACAAGTCCACTCAGTCCTACTTCTTGTTCAGCCAATTGCTAAGAAAATAAGTTTGTTTACATTTATGGGAGATACTGCTGACCGCTTATTTACAATGTCATCTGAAAGTGAGAACAGGCGTTCGCATTGCACTTTTGTAGCTGGCGTTGTAAGGTATTTATGTGCCAGATATACTAAACATTCTTATGCCCCTTCATGCTTCGGCCACCATTCCAGAGGACATGTTTCCATGCTGATAATGCTCGTTAAAAAAAAATGCATTAATTAAATTTATGACTGAACTCCTTGGGGGAGAATTGTATGTCTCCTGTTCTGTTTTACCTGAATTCTGCCATATATTTCATGTTACAGCAGTCTCGGATGATGACCCAGCACACGTTCATTTTAAGAACACTTTCACAGCAGATTTGATAAAACGCAAAGAAGGTACTGTGATGGATTCAGTCACAGAGACCCCCTTGGGACTGTCACCTGATGTGCTGGAATTACCTCTGAGCCCATTTTCCACTGCCAGCTTGGGACTCCAGAACCCTGTCTTGTTGATCCAGACACACTAGTCTGCTGTGACACAGACCCAAGTCTGGTCCACGGCCCCAAAGCTGCAGACTTTAACCAAAAACTGCTCAGCAAGTCACTTATTTCCAGGACCCAGACACCCACTTCCCAATGGGATCCAAACCCCAACTAAATCCGTTTTACTCTGTATAAAGCTTATACAGGGTAAACTCGTAAATTGTCCATCCTCTATAACACTGATAGAGAGATATGCACAGCTGTTTGGTCCCCCAGGTATTAATCACTTACTCTGGATTAATTAATAAACAAAAGTGATTTTATTAAGTATAAAAAGTGGGATTTAAATGGTTTCAAGTAATAACAGACAGAAAAAGTAAGTTACCAAGCAAAATAAAACAAAACATGCACGTCTAAGCCTAATACATTTAAGAAACTGAACACAAGTAAATCTCACCCTCAGAAATGTTCCAATAAGCTTTTTTCACAGACTAGACTCCTTCTTAGTCTGGGCCCAATCCTTTCCCCGGTACAGTTCTTGTTAGTTCCAGCAGGCATCTTAGGTGAAAAGCAGGAGATTTCACATGACTGGGACCCCCTTTGTTCTGTTCCACCCCCTTTTATATCTTTGGCATAAGGCGGGAATCTTTTGTCTCTCTGGGTCCCCACCCCTCCTTCTAAATGGAAAAGCACCAGGTTTAAGATGGATTCCAGTATCATGTGACCTGGTCAGGTGTTCTGTGAGACCTCATTCTTCATTACCCATGTCGGTACACAGGAAGGCTTGCAGGTAAACAGAGCCATTTACAGCCAATTGTCCTAGTCAATGGGCGCCATCAAGATTCTAAACCACCATTAATGGCGCACACTTAGCATAATTACAATAGGACCTCAGAGTTAACTTCATATTTCTAGTTTTAGATACAAGAATGATACATACAAATAGAATGAACATACTCAGTAGATTATAAACTTTGTAATGATACCTTATAAGAGACATTTTGCACAAAGCATATTCCAGTTACATTATATTCACATTCCAAGCATATTTTCATAAAGCATATGGAGTGCAACATCACAGGTACCAATGTGAGATTTCTAAGGATAGATACAGCACTCAACCCAAGGTTTAAGGATCTGAAGTGCCTTGCAAAATCTGAGAGGGACGAAGTGTGGAGAATGCTTTCAGATGTCTTAAAAGAAACTACAGAATCCGAACCACCAAAAAAGAAAATCAACCTTCTGCTGGTGGCATCTGACTCAGATGATGAAAATGAACATGCGTCAGTCCACTCAGCTTTGGATCATTATCGAGCAGAACACGACATCAACATGGACATGTCTTCTGGAATGGTGGTTGAAGCATGAAGGGATATATTTAGCACATCAGGCACATAAATATCTTGCAATGCCAGCTACACCTGTTCTCACTTTCAGGTGACAATGTAAAAAGACCTGGGCAGCATTATCTCCTGCAAATTGTAACCAAACTTGTTTGTCTGAGTGATTGGCTGAAGTAGGACTGAGTGGACTTGTAGTTTCTAAAGGTTTACATTGTTTTATTTTTGAATGCAGTTATTTTTTGTACACAATTCTACATTTGTAAGTTCAACTTTCATTATAAAGAGATTGCACTACAAGGCTTGTATTAGGTGAATTGAAATATACTATTCCTTTTGTTTTTTACAGTGCAAATATTTGTAATCAAAAATAAATATAAAGTGAGCACTGTACACTTTGTATTCTGTGTTGTAATTGAAATCAATATATTTGAAAATGTAGAAGACATCCAAAATATTTAAATAAATGGCATTCTATTATTGTTTAACAGTGCAAATAATCGCAATACATTTTTTTAATCACTTGACAGCCTTACAGTTTAGTCTTCTCAATATTGAGTGAGAGTCCAGACTTTGGTAAGCTTGTGCAAGAAAATCCAGTATGGAAGGTCATTCTCAGTGTGCGCGAGGATGACACAGTCATCAGCATACTGAAGATCAGTAATGGACTCCATGAAGACTTTATACTTCGAGTGGAGATGTCGAAGATTAAAGAGCCGCCCATCCATTCTGTATTGAATGTCAACACCATTGGGAAGGTGACCTTTAACGAGGTCCAAAATGACTGATAAATAGATGGAAAACAGGGTTGGGATAATAACGAGTCCTTGCTTAACCCCCGTTTTGATGATGAAAGATTCTGTCTCAAGGCCATTACAAAGAACCAGGGCAGTCATCTGATCATGGATAAGCCTTAGGACCTTAACATTTTGGAGGGCAGACAAATCTGGCCAGCACCTTCCACAGGGCTTCGCAATTGACAGAGCCAAAGGCCTTTGTCAAATTGATGAAGGCCATATTCATGTCCTGATTTTTCTCCGAGACTTTTCCTGGATTTGGCGGACAATGAAGATCATGTCGGTTGTCCCATGGAATGATCTAAAACCACACTGAGATTCCAGCAATATTTCCTCAGCAAGGGCGAGTAATCAGTTTAAGAGGATACAGGCAAAAATTTTCCCTGCTGTAGATAGCAAGGCAATGCCTCAACAGTTTTCACTTATCTTCTTTCTTAAAGATTGTAACAACATTAGCATTTCTCAAGTCTTCTGGAACCTTCTCATTCTCCAGACAATGCACACTAAGTGTCCGTATACACAAGTCATGAAAAACCCAGAGTTCTACCCAGATTAATCAGGTAGGAAAAACTGAAGCTATATAATGTTAAATCCTTCTGTAGTCACTTATCATTAAAAATAGAAGAGGTGGTGAAGAAAAATTAGTCTAAGATGTGAAGAAAGTAAGATCTCTCTGCAGACAGGATTCTAAAAGGAACATTTCTTCATAAAAGACTATAAAATGTTGCATTTGCATATTTAATCATTGCTTTTTAAAGATCTTTCCACTTCTTTGAAATTTCAGAGCATAAGGAATTTGTCAGTAAAAAGACTTGCAAGAAATTATTTTGTATTGAATTTGAATACATTACAACTTTGATTCTAACCTTTATATAAAGAGAGAATGTTTTGGATGTATTCTCATTTAAAATTAACAGATATACATTCTATACAGCCAAGTGTTTAATTTACTACAAGGACTGCCACTATTTTTAACTCTTTATTTTTAAAGTCTTTAAAACTGTGCTGACAAGCATAGTCATATTCATATGTACACAATTTTGTTCCAAGTATGTTTTAAAAGTAGATTTGATCTCACATAAAAAAAAATTGTGAGTCGTAGAAAGATTATTCAAGTCACTGAAATGTGCCAATATTCTTATTAAAATATGCTTGGAAGTTAGTAAACTAGACCTGAAAGTTTAGTGTGCCTTGTGCACCACATTACAAGTACATTGTTTATTGCTGCAATGCACAAAAGGCAAAGAGAACTTGTTTTAGATACCATAAGGTACTTTTACATGAAGTAACTGTGCCACCTTGTAGCCTGTTTCAAGTGTGCACAGTGTAACTTTCTCCTTTGCTATCTATTCCCTATAGTCATGGTAGGAACAGCTTGCACCAAAACTGTCAGTTTTTTAACAAAAAGTCTGTCAACATGCAACCCATATTCTGTGGGAAAATGTCAGGGTTCATTTTCCTGATATGCATGTCATGCACCTTTTTCATCAAACATTTATTTTTAGGAGAGCAGAAAAAAAAGCAAGTTTTTTTTCTTCGCAGAGGGGAAAAAAGAAAACAAAATGAAATTAGTTAATGTTCTACATGACTTACTTTCTTGCTTAATATTTTTGGGTACATTTTATGCATTTTACACTAGTTTCTAAAAACATTTGTAGTAATAACCTCACAATATCTATGTAAAGTCAAAATCTTTGTATCATAAATCTGTTGTCTATCAACTGAGTGTCTACATTGTTACCCATTGTTTACATCATTTTCTTATCTGTTTAGGGCATTTCTGAGGTCGTGGAAATGTATGTATAAAAACAAAATAAAAATGTCTATGCTTTTAAAAAAGGCATGGATTCTACTATATTGTCCATTTGCATTCATAACCTATATGCTGTGACTCTTGCATTAGAATAAAATGTATATTACACATCAACTGTTATGAAACCATGAAATCTCACTGATAGGCGTAAGGCAACTCATTTTCTTCTGTTTTTATCTTGTTAGATCCTTTATCTATTTAAGGATCTAATTAGAAAGGTTCCTTAAAACTACTTCACCATTGACAATGCAGAGAAAATTTTTCTGTTATAAATAAACAAACAAACTGCTTTATACATCTTAGAGGTTGTAGGGGATGGTCATGCTGTAACCAATTAAAAAAACCTGAGATTTTAACATCCCAGTGAATAAGATCTCATTGTTTTGATATTCATCCAGGGACTCTTGAGAGCAAGAGTGAAGGAAGCACAGAGCCATAGAACCATAGAAACTAGAGACAGACTAGGGATTAGCCACATCTTGAGAATCCTCTATTTCCTGGACATCTAAGTAGAAGACCAATATGACCCCTAGTTATTTGTAATGCTGAATGAGATGGAAAACTGATCTTATGCTCACCACCAGCCTTTCCTATTCCAGATTCATGTTATGGGTCATCTTTCAGTTGTCAGTGATATTTTATTCTAATTGTACTCAATCTCTTTTCAAGGGCTTAATTGCAGCCTTTACCATAAATACTATTGAAACGAGTTCCAAGATCCAGTATTTCCTTAAACTGCAGTCAACAAGCAAGAAGCAGTTTCAACAAGCTTCAATTCAGAGGACCTTCCCTTTTCTAAATGTAATTCCGATGCCAGGCCAGGTTCCAAAAAGTTCTCCCTGGAGGCCACGTCTCTTAGAAGAGAGGAAGGTCCGTCCAACTTATGTTCTAGTCAGTGTTGCCCCAAGTCATGAATATACCTGTTCAGTCACTATCGCAAGACAGTAGTCTTTCTGAAACCATTCTATCTGGCTCGCTGGAGGGACTAAGCACTACCATCTCAAAAATCTTCAATGTTTCCAAGTTGAGTTGAAGAGAAAACAAATATACAAACCTTGAAGTCCCAGAGAAGCTAATGTTAAGCTAGTTTGCTCTTCCAGGTCACCTTGGAGCTCACCTTTTCCCAAGTAACTTTCTGGTAGTTCTTTTTTGAGAACATTGGTGCAGTATTCAAAAGTATCTGAGGGTACGTCTACACAGCAAAGAAGACCCAAAGCAGTGAGACTCAGTGTGACAGGTTGGATCACAGAAACCACCCGATGTGCCAAGACTATTTCTACCCCTGCTTTTCATGCCAGCTCGGGACCCCAGCACCCTGTCTTGCTGAGCCAGACATGCCCGTCTGCTCCAACACAGACCCAGGGTCTGAATTACTTGCCCCAAAGCTGCAGGTTTACCTGAAAGCAGCTAACAGAAGTGTTCCTGTCTTTAACACTCAGATGCCCAACTCCCAATGGGGTCTAAACCCAAATAAATCCGTTTTACCCTGTATAAAGCTTATACAGGGCAAACTCAAATTGTTCGCCCTCTATAACACTGATAGAGATATGCACAGTTGTTTGCTCCCCCAGGTATTAATACATACTCTGAGTTAATTAATAAGTAAAAAGAGATTTTATTAACTACAGAAAGTAGGATTTAAGTGGTTCCAAGTAGTAACAGACAGAACAAAGTAAGTCACTAAGCAAAGTAAAATAAAATGCGCAAATCTATGTCTAATCAAACTGAATACAGATAAGATCCTCACCAGTTCCAGAACACTCCCTTTTACAGACTAAACTCCTTTTAGCCTGTGTCGAGCAATCACTCACATCCCTTGCACATTGTCCTTTGTTCCAGTTTCTTTCAAGTATCCGGAGGGGGAGGGGAGGGAGGTGGAGAGGCTCACTCTTTAGCCAGCTGAAGACAAAATGGAGGGGTCTCCCAGGGGTTTAAATAGACTTTTTCTTGTGGGTGGAGACCCCCTCCTCACTCCTATGCAAAGTCCAGCTCCAAGATGGAGTTTAGGAGTCACCTGGGCAAGTCACATGTCCATGCACGACTCAGTTTTTTTTTTTTTACAGGTAGCATCCATTGTTTACATTCTACCTTGAACGTCCTCTAGTAGATTTCTTATGTGGATTGGAGCATTCCAAGATCCATTGTCCTTTAAGTGTTTCTCGATTAGGTACTTAATTTCAACATTCCTTTCTCCAGGAACTGACCAAATGCTCTACTAAGGTTATTTAGAAATCAAGCCAGTACAGAGCCAACATTCATAACTTTGAATACAAAAATGATACATGCATATAAATAGGATTAATACATTCAGTAGATCATAACCTTTATGGAGATATGTTACATGGCATATGTAGCATAAAACACATTCTAAGCATATTTCCATAAAGCCTTATGGGAGGTACCGTCACACTCAGAGTCTGAGTAAACTGACTCGAGTGCCTGGGTCTTGGACTGCAGGGCTAAAAATAAGCACTGTAGACATTTGGGCTCAGGCTGGACCATGGCCTCTGATACCTGGTGAGGTGGGAGGATCTCAGAGTGTGGGCTCCAGCCTGAGCCAGAACATCTACATTGCTATTTTTAGTCCCACAATGTGAGCCCGGTAAGCCCAAGCCAATTGATCCAGGCTCTGAGACTAGCTGCCATCAGGGGAAGGGGGAGTTGCTGTGTAGCTGTACCCTAAGCAACCTGGGAGCTAAGACCTTATTGACTTTCTAAGTCCCCTTGGCACTTTTGCAAATTTTACCCACTTATGTATCCATTTTCTTTAAAGGTGGAGACTGGTCCCTCCCTGAGTGACTGTAAGTGTAAGCAGGGTCTGAATGAGCTCTCCCCTGGCATCCAGTGATGAGCTGGAGAAGAGGACTTCAGGAGCCAACCCTGTGTGCATGGATACACTCACCCTGCCTAGGTGCGCAGCATGATGGGGATGCTTTGCCCAAATGATCACTTTTGGCTGGTGTTGGATCACAAGTCACTTTGTTATTGGGGTCAGGGGTACTAAATGGTTGTTATCCTTGTTGTTTGAATCAAGGGCAGCAGAACTGTGCTTGACATACTCTGATTGAGGGACTCACCCTCAACTAAGCTGCACTCACTAGGCAGGGGACCTGGGTGCCAAAGCCCAGCGGAGTTGAGAAAGGGTGGGTGGGGTCAGGAACCTGTACCTGGTGGTGTGGGCCCTGCCTAAGGGTCCTAGACATCATTTGACCTTTCCTCTCTCCTCATTACGTAAGAGCAGAGCTGATTAAGTCTCAATTGAGAGTCTTGTCGCAGACCAATAGAGCTGAAATCACTGATAACCAGACCTAAGTGTTAGGGATAGTGTCTCTGATGCAAGAGACTGCCCAGTCTGCACTAGCAGTGAGGTTCAACCACTAACAGCTAAAATCACTGAGCTGTGTGAAACGGTGGGACCTCAATAAATGCCAGTGGAGCATCTGGCAGGGCAGCTGACGGAGCAGTGAGCGGCCAGCAGGGTGGCTGGTGGAGCGGGACAGCCAGCAGGGTGGCTGGCAGGGCAGTGTGACTGGTGGGGAAGGGTGGCTGATGCTGGAGTGAGTGCCTGAACTGCACAGTGAGCAAGGACCCCCCACTTCCCAACCAGGGTAGAAGGTGAACTCTGCAAATGAACCTCTGAACTCTGGGTCTTCACTGACCCAGGACAACTGTGAGTGGGGTGCGGTGAAGTGAGGGGCACATTAAAGGAAATTTTGGTTACTGGACTTAAGAACCTGAAGCAAAAGGATACTACCCAATGTACTCTGAGGTGGGTATTTTGCTCTTGGTTTTATGCTTATGAATCTAGCTTGCAGCGTTTTCCCAAGTTAATGCCCTTTTTTATTAAAAGTTTCTTTTCTACACTCAGACTCTGTGCTTGTGAGAGGGGAACGATTGCCTCTAGAGGTGCCCAAGGGGTGCTGTATATTGTCCCAGGTCACTGGGTGGGGGCTTGAGCTGGTTTGGTGTTGTATTGTTAAAACCCCTACAGAGTGAACCCAGCCCTTGCTGCTGCTGACTCCAACTGGCAGAAGAGTTACATTAATGAAAAACAAAGTGGAGGAACCAGGTGCAAATCAGCAGATTTTTTCTAGAAGCTTAGATAACCACTGGCCATGTTATACCACTGTGTAGTACCATATGCCTCTCAGAAAAAGAGCATATGAAAATCATTTTGTGGAACAAAAAAAAAAAAAAAAAAAAGAGAACTAAATCAGTAGAGCTGATTAAGAAAATTCCTAATTTTGAAATTTTTCAATAGAAAAAGGACATATTTGGGGAAGTGAGGAAATATCACTTTTCAAACAGCTCTATAAATCAGATTTTGGGAAGAGAGAGAATTGGGCCAGACTCTCAGCTGATGTAAATTGGCATAGTTCCATGACTTACACCAGTTGAAAATCTGGTCAATTGTTCACAAGGTGACTAGCATCTAGGAGAAACATTACCAACATGTTACATGTTTATCTATTTTGAAAGAACTAAAAAAAAAATAATAATAATAATAAGCTTGGCCCTTCATAGTTCAAATACTGAGGGACCCTCAGCTAAAACAGTCAAAGAACACTGCAGGACCCATGAATGATAATCACCTTGTCAACTGAATTAATCAAATATTTTCTGATTATGTCCATTGAAAACTTTATCTTTCTAGTATGTTTAGATTAAATCATTTGTTTGCTTGCAGTTAACTTTTGTGATTGCACCTGTGATCATTTTTGTCATTTAAGAGTTTTCTCTAAAACTACACTAGTTAAACAGGGATTGGTCTGGTGGGAGCAGAACAGAGGCCTCCTTGAAACAGGATGTAAGAGGTGGTTCATCAGAGCTTGGTCTAGCCTGGTAGAGGCCACAGAGAACACAAAGCCATGGTGTTTTGTGAGGCCGTGCTAAAGGTATTACAAGGATGGCCATAATCAACGCAATAATGAACTTGCCCTTATTGCAAAACAAACTTGTTAAACAAAAAAAAAAAAATCTATTAGGAGCATAAGTAAAGAAATCATTTGTGAAAAGGAGCACATCCTTATTCAAACTGACAGTGTACTTCCAACTAAGTCATTTTCTCTTCACGCATGTTCATAACTACATAAACACATAATAAGTAAATAAAATAGCTAGGCTTTCCAGAGCTGAATATGGAAGCCTTTCATATCTGCTTTGACGCAAACCTTCACATATAACTTATATATGCAAGGGACTTTCAAAAGGCATCAGAGTACCCTGGGGAGAGGACATCCTTTTGAGGGTATGGCCATAAGTTTATAAAAACCTACAGGAATTTTCAGATTGTGTAGGGGAGAACTTTGAGCACTGCAGGGCATGCCTAAGTGGCTAGCCCCTAAAATGCACTGCTCTGTAGTGCTGCTGAGGGAAATGGCCAAGGTGACTGCTGAGAGAGTAAAGAGGACTAAGTCCACAAAACACAAGAATGGTGTGTAATGCTGAAGTGATTTGTTGCTAATAAGAGTATACAGAAGGTGTTTCCAAAAGAAAGAATCACAGAATTGTGAAGATATGTATAACTCATAAGGTGAAAGATGGTTATCATCTACCTTGCAGCTTTGGATCATTCTCCTTGAGGTCTGCTACAAGGTTACCCCTCTCTGCTGGGTACCGAGACATGTAGGGTTAATGAGGCTCCCATTTCTGGTGGTCTCAGGGGTGCATTTTTTGAAGGCAGATAGCTAAGGGAAAGGTGCTGTGGTGGAGTTTTGGTGCCACCAGTAGAACATAAGGCAGGCTCCTGAGTGGGGGCCATATCAGGTAGAGAACACTTATCTAAGAGTTTGGAGAGTAGTGACTAACCAGGGCCCCAGTATAGAGCTGTGCAACTTTGTATCATAAGGCATTCACACAAGGGGGCTGAATTAGTCTTTACTTGCGTGATCACATACTGTTTTTTCCCCGCAGAACCCCCTGTTCTGGGGATGAATCAGGATTGTCTACTACTTCATAGTGAGATTTCATTTAATAAAGTTTAAGGCCATAAGGGACAATTACATCATCTAACCTCACCTCCTGTACATCACAGGCTATTAAATGTCACCTAGGTACCCTTATATTGAGGCCAACGACTTTAGGTAGACTAAAGCTATTTCAACTCTCCCAAGGCTAAACTGTTCTGTGTCACTGGCAGAGAACAGGAGAGACCGAGATGCTACCAATAACTGAGGCCCCTGAAATGGCAGGGAACTGATTAGGAGAGATATGCCCAGAAGATCCTAGCAGTTGAGCTGTGCCCCGTGCTGCAGAGGAAGGTGAAAAATCCTCACAGTCCAATCTGACCTGGGGAAAAATTCCTTCCTAACCCCAAAGTCCAGCAATTAGTTTGATCCTGAGCATGTGAGCAAGACCCACCAGACATGCATATAAGACATAGAATTCTCAGAGAACAGGTCCCCGAGTCCAGTGTTCAACCTCCAACTTTGGCCAATCTCTGATGCTTCAGAAGAGGGCAACTCATGCCAGACCCTATCCCCTGGAATATAGCTGGTCAATTTCGCATTGGAGGAAAACTTTCTTTCCGGACCCCTTCAGGCAACTGGCTGAAGCACTGAAGCATGAGAGTTGATTGTCTGAATGCAGAGCTTCAAATGTTATGAAAATGTTGAGAGCAATTCAGGCAATCCTGTTCTCCCCATGGCTCATGAAGGGAGGGAGTGAACAGGGGGATTCATAGATTTCAATACCAGGAGGGATTACCAAGACCATCCAGCTTCATAGGCAGTAGAATTTTTCCCAGAAGTTGGATTAAATCATATCTTCCAGAAAAATATCTGATCTCCTTTTAAAGACTCCAAGCAATGGCAAATCCACAACTTCCCCGGTAAACTGTTCCAGTGTTTAATTACCCTTGCTGCTAGGAAACTGAGTTTCATTTCAAGTTGAAGATGTCCATCGTTAGCCACTGGATCTTGTTATGCCTTTCCTACCAAGAATGAAGAGCTGCCCACTATCAGATATAGTTTTCCATGTGAAGATACCTATACACATTGATCAAGTCACCTCTAAACCTTCAATAAGATGAATAAGTTAAGCGCCTTAAGCCTCACATCATAAGACTTGTTTTCTAGCCTCTGGGTCATTTTTGTGGTTCTCCTTTGAACTTTCTACAGTATTTCTACCTCCTTCTTGCAGCATGGATGTCAAAACTAGGTACAGTATTCTAGTAGTGGTCTCACCTGGGCTGCTGAAATGGCAAGATCACTTCCCTACTTCTGTTTGATAGTCCCCTTTTTATACATCCAAGGATTACATTAACCCTTTGGTCACAGACTTGCACTGAGAGTTCATGTTTAGGCAATTATCTACAGAGACCCTTAAATCCTTCTGAGTTACTTTTTTTTTTAATCAAAATGCCATATGTTAAGTCAAATGCAAGTATAGTTTATCAACATAGTTGCATTTATCAACCCAACCTGTAATCTTCTTTAAAATAAAAAAAGAAAATAGATTTATTTGACAAGAAACCAGCTGACTGGCATTAGTTATATTTTAAGACTAATTCTTTGTTGATGTAGTCCCAAATTAACCATTTCATTAATTTACCTGGGATTGACATCAAGCTAATAGATCTATACTTCTCTGGGTCATCCTTTTTAAATAATGGATAACGTATGCAGTCCTCCAAACCTTTGGAATTTCCCCAGTTTTCCAAGATTTATTAAAAATTAACAGATAGTTTCTGTCAGGCTCTTGGTTGTAAGTTATCCAGGCCTTTTGATTTGAACATGTTTAATTTTAGCAGATCCTGCCTCACATCCTCCTTTGTTGCAGATGGTAAACTTTCTAATCCACCTACAACATCATATGGGATGGATACATCCTCCTGCTTCATTCTAAATACAGAACAGAAATATCTATTCAACATTTCTGCCTCTTCTACATCATTATTTTCAATTTTACCATCTGCATCTCACA
Organism: Malaclemys terrapin pileata; assembly: GCF_027887155.1. Lineage (NCBI taxonomy): Eukaryota > Metazoa > Chordata > Testudines > Emydidae > Malaclemys > Malaclemys terrapin. Next base: position 56,456,820 of record NC_071505.1, read on the forward strand.
ATCAATCTATACCTGAAATAAAAGGGTTTTTGTTTTTGTTCCTAATATATCTGCAAAGTGCCTGCTTACTGTATTTTACCCTACTGACTATTGATATTTCATTGATTCCTTTAGCATCACTTATCAGTCGCCTATGTTTCCTAGCTTGTAACATATGCATTGCTATCTACTGTTAGCCAATATCATGCATTTCTAAGCAGTTTTGCACTTATGGTAATATTGTATAAACATGAACTATATTCCCAGCATCCTTAGTACTTATGCTAAAAGAAATTGCATTAGCAGGTGAATTGTATATGAACTCTGTTCTCGGGTATGTGTAGGAACTGTCAGGGATAAGATGTATGTTTTGGTAAGGCTTGCCAAATTGCACCTTGTGCTGGTACAGAGTGATAAGGATGGTTGGTATGATGTCTTTGTGACTTGAAAAATATGTTCAAAACAAAGATAAGAACCTGGTAAGAACACTGCATGTTGCATATATGTATTCTGGCTATATATGGATAGATAGATAGCCAGAAGCCCATGATTTTGGAAGCAGTTTGAATGCTGCAAGTCTCTGCTTCTCAAATTGAATTGGTAAAGTATTAATCCTTCCCTTTCTGTGTTGTGATGTTTTGTCTGTTGATTAAGCCATGGTTATTTGATGTCTCATCAATAATTTAAATTAAATTCTAACACTACTTCCCCTCCCCCCCCCCCCCATCTTCATATATTGACTTTATTTTGCAGCTGTGAGCCCCGGGTTGATTTAAAGGCCCTGGGGCGCCCAGCCACAGCCAGTGCCCCAGGGCCTTTAAATCTTGAGAGGCCCTGCCTCTTCTGGTTGAGGCTATGCCTCTTCCGGATGAGGCCACACACCCCCTCAAGACTCCGGCAGTACCGATAAGTCCTGTAAGTTACTTTCACCCCTGGCTCCAGGCCAACGGGAGCTGCTGGAAGCGGCGTGGGCTGAGGGACCTACTGGCCACCACTTCCGGCAGCTCCCATTGGCCTGCAGCGGTGAACCACGGCCAGTGGTAGCCACGATTGGCCGGACTAGCGGACGGGGCAGGTAAACAAACCGGCCCGGCCCGCCAGGTGCTTTCCCTACACAAGCGGCAACCCCAGTTTGAGAAACACTGTTTTATATAGTCCAAAGCAGAAAGAAAAAGTGATCATGTAACAAGGAAGATGTCATTTATCACTAATGAGCCTGTGAATTTTTTGGTGCTATGTATTTTTTTTTTTTTAACTAACACACTCCTTGAAACTGTGCAATTGGTGTAAACTAGAAAAGATTAGCCATAACTTTGTGCCTTGTAATTTTATGAAAGATAATCTTTCTGCAATCTCCTTCATAAAGTTTAACTATCAATTACAGAGCACTGTAGTCTACTATAATCATTGATGTACATATTGTACAGCTCATATAACCTCAGTTATTGCTGTGCTAGCTACTGATGGGAATTTAGCTAAATTAAATGTCTATTATGTTTTCTGTTACCAGATACACTTGTTGATATTAGAGCAAAATGGCAAAACCCAAATATACCAACAATGGCAAAAGTTTTTCCAATATCTAGGTAGTACCAACAGTGTAATATCAGAGTGGTAGCCGTGTTAGTCTGTATCAGCAAAAACAACGAGAAGTCCTTGTGGCACCTTAGAGACTAACAAATTTATTTGGGCATAAGCTTTCGTGGGCTAAAACCCACTTAGTCATATATATACTGCTTACTGTATTTTTCACTCCATGCATCTGGATAAGTGGGTTTTAGTCCATGAAAGCTTATGCCCAAATAAATTTGTTAGTCTCTAAGGTGCCACAAGGACTCCTTGTTATTTTAGTGTAATATCATACTCTTACAATAAACACATGCAACTACCCTTTTTCCTGTAAAGGAATTATAGCGTCATGGCCTGGCTAATTTCTTACTCTAATTATTAGTAGAATTATAGAAGTACTCAGGGGTACAACCAAGGAGAGGCCCTCATTGTGTTAGGTGCTGTAAATATGCACAGTAAGAGACCATCCCTGATCCAAGAACATTTGTGCTCTAAATAGACGAAACAATGAAGAAAACGAGAGGATTATAATTTCCATTTTACAGATGAGGACCGAGAAACAGGGAGAGTAATTGACTTACCCAAGGTCATGCAGGGAGTCTGGCAGAGCAAGGAATTGCACACAGCCTCTTTTATGTTCCAATCCAGAGCATTAAGCACAAGACCATCCTCATCCTCTTTAAAAAACATCTTCTGCAAGAGAACGTTATAATAAAATGAAATCATTTTAGTATATTTTATTCTATTGAATAAAGAATATATTGGGGTTCCTTAATTTACTGCTGAATACTGTGGGGCAGCATGGGGCTCCAGTTGTCACTGTGGCAACCTGGATTCAACGATCTCTGCCCTTTGTATCATCACTGGTGCAACCCGGACAACTCCAGTTTCCAACCTTCTGATCCCAGCTGGCATTGCTCCCCTGGCAATTAAACATGAAAGCAGGGCCCTGGTTGTAGCCAACTATAAAGACAGCTTATTTCATAATTTCATCTCAAACCCATTTCAGCAAAACCACTTAAGGTCAAGAGCCCCTTTTTCTGGCATAGTCGAGTCTCTCAGTCAGTACATCAGACACAACCTTTCTAAGAAACAGCAGCAACGGCTGGTGCAGGACTATGTTTTGAATCAATAGCACATTTCTTGGCAGGTAAGGGGATGCAGATCTGCATTTCCTAGTCTATCCAAATCAGCTCTCACATGCACCTTAGAACCATCATGTGAACCAAGGTATCCTTCTTTGTTGAAACAGGATACACTGTGGTCATAGGTATTTAACTTACATGTGTACCATTGAGGCTTCTTGAGCAACCTGTCCTGCCCCTGTGAAGCTCAAGAACAAGCAGCATGCCATCTGGTTATGGACTGCCCTCTTTATCATCTTGATGGTGGATAGGTGTGCTTGAGGTCTCTGGATGATGCTGCCATGATAGCGCAGCTACATGACTGACCCAACAGCTCATTGTTTGTGACATCAGAATCCATAACCCAGAAGATTTACTTTAGTTATTATATAGTTACTGTGTTTGTTGTATCTGAAACCTACTGTGATGCTGGCACTCCAAGTGCCAGCACACACCAAGGTTCCCATGTCTCAATTGAACACTGACAAATACGAAGCTGGCATCTGTCTGGCTCACCTGAGTGTCATCATTGCTAAAATAGGTATTAGAATTATAAAAGAATGTGTTTAGACTTTATTGAATGCTTATGAGTTGCTGCATGCATTAATGTCACTTATAACATCTGTATCCCATATAGCAAGGTAATATTTGAGGGGTTGTATTGTGAAACTGTGTGACATGTAAATCACCAGACAGGATAAAGACATTAGTGTGAAGGGTTGATCTTCACAAAAATTGTTACACCCTTCCCAAAAGGTTATCCATTGATAGCAGACAGACTATTGTGGGACATTACAACTGGAATTTCCCAACATACCATCAACAAAAGGACAAAAGATTTTTTTTGCTCTGCCCTACTCCCCACAAACGTGAGTCACACAAGTGGATTCCTCCCATCATCTGCGTTTGCAGCTCAGAGCACATAGCAGAAGGGAAATAAAAACCATAACAAGAAGGAATTGATTATTTCTATGCTGCTTGGGCTCCGGGGGGCAAGGTTTTCTAGGCATAAGCAACAGATCCATAGCAGCTTAGCACAGGTTAGCCCTAAAGGACATATAGCATTTGCTGATTACAGAAGCTTCTATTGCCGTCAGAAACTTAAGATTGTAGCTCATTTGTGTACTTATGTTTACCTGCTTTAATCTTGTAAATAACTCTCTGGTTTCCTTTTCCTATTTAAGGAATCTTTATAACATTTATTATAGGATTGGCTACAAGCATGGTCTTTGGTGTGAGATCTAAGGTGCAAATGACCTGGGGTAAGTGACTGATACTTTGGGACTGGGAGTAACTGAATATTGCTGTGATTCTTGGTGTAAGGGAACATCTATAACAAAGGTATGCTCAGCTGCATGGTGAGATAGATCTGAGTACCCAACGGGACTGTCTGTGACACCATTTTAAGGCTGTTATAGTGCCCAAGGAGTCTACACTTAATAACTGATTGGTGAAAGCTAAATGTAGAATTCACAACCAATTTGGGGTTTGTGCCCTGGTTCCTAACAATCTGCCCTGAGGGTGTTATTCAGGCTCTTGAGTCACTACAGGCAGTAGATATAATTAAAATAAAGATTAACCTTTCCAAATATTCTTCAGGGTGAATTTGAATAGATACAACATAAGTCCGGCTCCTGGAGCCTTCAGATCTAGAATTCACAGCCAAATTGTGGAGGAATCATTCTGACCCATAGTCAAGGGGTATAATACACACATTTGAGCTAATAGCTCCTGTGACAAAGTTCCTCCTCTATCTTGGTGGGTCCTGCACTTATTGGCGGATTTTCTTGCCTCAGAGATTCACCATGTGGGTTGGGGAACAGCCCAGAGACCTTCTCCTCTGGAAGAACCCACACTCCAGGTCAATTGGGAGGTTTGGGGAGAACCCAGGCCCACCCTCTACTCCGGGTTCCAGCCCAGGGCCCTGTGGATTGCAGCTGTCTATAGTACCTCCTGTAACAGCTGCATGACAGCTACAACTCCCTGGGCTACTTCCCCATAGCCTCCTCCAAACACCTTCCTTCTTCTCACCACAGGACCTTCCTCTTAGTGTCTGATAACGCTTGTGCTCCTCAGTCCTCCAGCAGAGCACACTCTCAGCTCCTTGCACCTCTTGCTCCCAGCTCCTCACACTCACACCACAAACTGAAGTGAGTTCCTTTTTAAAACCCAGGTCCCCTGATTAGCCTGCCTTAATTGATTCTAGAAGCTTCTTCTTAATTGGCTCCAGGTGTCCTAATTAGCCTGCCTGCCTTAACTGGTTCTAGCAGGTTCCTGATTACTCTAGTGCAGCCCCTGCTCTGGTCACTCAGGGAACAGAAAACTACTCATCCAGTGACCAGTATATTTGCCCTCTACCAGACTCCTGTACCCCACTGGTATGGGTCTGTCACACTCCCCATTTACTATTCATCCTTCTCTGCTGGGATTCCTGATGCTCCTCACAGAATTAATCTCAGCTGGCAACTATGTGGACACTTCTGGGCTAGTAAGAATATGAGTGGGGGAAAAAACAGCATTATATCTGCAGTTATTTTGCATCTGTTTTGGGGGGAGAGGAACACTGGCAAAGAGGCCCAGATTTTGACCTAGTCTGGTCTAAAATCTTCATTCAGCAAAGTACTTAAGCACAGTACGTCCAACTCTATTAAGCAGATAACGTAAGTGTGTGATTATAATTAAGCACATGTTTAAGTGCTTTGCTGAATCAGGGCCTAAATTACTCAATCATTAATATGATATTTGAGAATATACTCCACTCCAAAATTCCTCATGTTTACCCTGGGCAATTTGCAAGGGGTAAATCTGTTTAAAAAACTGATTTTCTGCTTAAAAGATTAAGTAACACATTTATATTTACTTCTGCCATGATTACCAATAACAATAGTTAAAACAGTCATCCAAAGTTTTTTCTACTAGGATTTTAAAGTTGTCGCTATAAAATCTACTAGAAACAGCCTCTTCATAGTGTTGTTTCCTATGTATGCTTTGAAAGTTTGTATCTAAAAAGTATATTTTAAAAAAAAGTTGTGATCCTTCCCTTACAATTATCTACAGGATTATAGTGCCATCTTGTGGGAGAAAATCCTTTTAAAATTGTAAATAAATGCTGAACACGATTCGTGAAATGATGAAATAAAAACAAGACTTAAAAAACCTAAATAAATTGTCTGATGCAAACCTCCAAGATGTTCCAGCTCCAAAATCCAAAAATATTCATGTATTATTAGTGCAGCTCCAGAAGCTGGGCAAATGATTAGAAGTTGTTGAGTAATTTATTTTAAAGAATCACAAAATTCATTTAAGTGTTCAGTGAGTTATCTGATTAGCTCTAGTCTTAACCCTTAGTCCACCTCCCACTGCACTAGCCTTCCAAATGTTAAGAATCTCCTAGTACAGTACCTTCCAAACAAGAGTTATGGTTTATAAGTGCAGAGACAAAACATGTACAGCAACTATTTCAAACAGATATTTGTGATAATCTGAAAACATTTAATAGCCTTCACACTTAATATGTACTTCACTAACATCTAACTGAAAAAATATTGTACCAGCAGGCTCAAAGGCAGTGAAAAATTTTTATCCTGTATTTTAATTCGTACGTCTTTTGTAATTACTTGTATTTGTATTTCAAATGAGGATAGAATTTGTTATCAGTGTTGCTGGTGAATTAACCATAACAGAAAGGGAAATAATTGCAACATTACACTTGTCCATGTAAAGTTCAAGGGAAAAGTGCTTGCCCAAAGGTGATATGATGTTTTTCTGTGTTAGCATTTTTCTGTGTGAGTTCATTCAAGAGACTAGTGTGGGTGAAAGCAGACAATCACTGTGCTCTTGAATGAACTCACACAGAAAAATGATGAAAGACAAAAATACCCTATTACCCCTGGGCGAAACTTTTCACAAAGCGATCACTTCATATCTGACCTATCAGTCATCATCCTCAAAGGAAACCTGCACAACACCTCTAAAGGTGAGCCTGGGATCTTAAATTCACAACTCTGCTGGACACTAAAAATCACAGACCAAACAGAGAGAGTGGTTTTATGGCTCATTAAAACAATTAACCTTCTAACCTTCCTTTCTCCTGCAGAGCTGTTAATTTCCCCACTTCATTTTAAATGGTCTCATGCAACACGTGTTAACCCCATATGTTTAATAATCTGTCCCACTGTGACACTCTGGTTACCTTTTCCAGACCCAAAGAAGAGCTCTGTGAAGCTTGAAAGCTTGTCTCTTCCATCAACAGAAGTTGGTCCAGTAAAAGATATTATCTCACCCACCTTGTCTCTCTCAAAAACAAAAAGGAGTCTGGTGGCACCTTAAAGACTCAGGCTAGGTCTACACTACCCGCCTGAATCGGCGGGTAGAAATCGATCTCTTGGGGATCGAATTATCGCGTCTCATCGGGACGCAACAATCGATCCCCGAATCGACACTCTTAGTCCACCAGCGGAGGTGGGAGTAAGCGCTGTCGTCGGGGAGCCACAGAGGTCGATTTTGCCGCCGTCCTCACAGCGGGGTAAGTCGGCTCCGATAGGTCGAATTCAGCTATGCTATTCAGGTAGCTGAATTTGCATATCTTAAATCGACCCCCCCTCCCTGTAGTGAAGACCTGCCCTAACCGATTTATTTGGGCATAAGCTTTCGTGGGTCAAAACCTCACTTCTTCGGATGCATAGAGTGAAAGTTACAGATGCAGGCATTATATACTGGCACATGGAGAGCAGGGAGTTACTTCGCAAGTGGAGAACCAGTGTTGACAGGGCCAATTCAATCAGGGTGGATGTAGTCCACTCCTGTCTCACTTCTTCGGATGCATAGAGTGAAAGTTACAGATGCAGGCATTATATACTGGCACATGGAGAGCAGGGAGTTACTTCGCAAGTGGAGAACCAGTGTTGACAGGGCCAATTCAATCAGGGTGGATGTAGTCCACTCCCAATAATAGCTGGGACTGTCCAGTTTGGCCAATGTACATGGCAGAGAGGCATTGCTGGCACATGATGGCATATATAACATTAGTGGATGTGCAGGTGAATGAGCCCTTGATGATGGGAGGTGCTATAGTCATAATGAACAGGTCGGATTATGAACAGGAGGCTGCCAAGCAACTCTCCAAGACCACATTCTACAGGCCACTATCCTCTGATCCCACTGAGGAGTACCAAAAGAAACTACACCATCTGCTCAAGAAATTCCCAGCTACAGTACGGGAACAAATCTACATGGACACACCCCCAGAACCCCAACCAGAGATATTCTATCTGCTACCCAAGATCCATAAACCTGGAAACCCTGGATGCCCCATCATCTCAGGCATTGGCACTCTGACAGCAGGATTATTTGGCTATTTGGACTCTCTCCTCAGACCCTATGCTACCAGCACTCCCAGCTATCTTCGAGACACCACCGACTTCCTGAGGAAACTACAATGCACTGGTGATCTTCCTGAAAACACCATCCTGGCCACCATGGATGTAGAAGCACTTTACACCAATATTCCACATGAGGATGGACTACAAGCTGTCAGGAACAGTATCCCTGATGAGGCCACAGCAAGCCTGGTGGCTGAGCTTTGTGACTTTGTCCTCACCCACAACCAGGTCAGATTTGGGGACAACTTATACCTTCAAGTCAGTGGCACTGCTATGGGTACCCGCATGGCCCCACAGTATGCCAACATTTTTATGGCTGACTTAGAACAACGCTTCTTCAGCTCTCGTCCCCTAGTGCCCCTCCTCTACTTGCTCTACATTGATGACATCTTCATCATATGGACCCACGGAAAGGAGGCCCTTGAAGAATTCCACCTGGACTTCAACAATTTCCACCCCACCATCAACCTCAGCCTGGACAAGTCCACACAAGAGATCCACTTCCTGGACACTACAGTGCAAATAAGTGATGGTCACATAAACACCACCCTATACCGGAAACCTACTGACTGCTATAAGTACCTACATGCCTCCAGCTTCCATCCAAGACACATCACATGATCCATTGTCAATAGCCAAGGCCTAAGATACAACCGAATTTGCTCCAACCCCTCAGACAGAGACAAACACCTACAAGATCTTTATCAAGCATTCATAAAACTACAATACCCACCTGGGGAAGTGAGGAAACAGATTGACAGAGCAAGACGGGTACCCAGAAATCACCTACTACAGGACAGGCCCAACAAGGACAATAACAGACCACCACTGGCCATCACCTACAACCCCCAGCTAAAACCTCTCCAGTGCATTATCCACGATCTACAACCTATCCTGGAAAATGATCCCTCACTCTCACAGACCGTGAGAGGCAGGCCAGTTCCCGCTTACAGACAACCCCTCAACCTGAAGCAAATACTCACCAGCAACTACACACCACACTACAGAAACACCAACCCAGGAACCAATCCCTGTAGCAAACCTCATTGCCTACTCTGTCCCCATATCTACTCTGGCGACATCATCAGAGGACCCAACCACATCAGCCACACCATCAAGGGCTCATTCACCTGCACATCCACTAATGTTATATATGCCATCATGTGCCAGCAATGCCCCTCTGCCATGTACATTGGCCAAACCGGACAGTCCCTCCGCAAAAGAATAAATGGACATAAATCGGACATCAGGAATGGTAACATACATAAGCCAGTAAGTAAACACTTCATTCTCCCTGGTCATTCTATTACAGATTTAAAAGTCACTATCATTGAACAAAAAAACTTCAGAAACAGACTTCAAAGAGAAACAGCAGAACTAAAATTCATTTGCAAATTCAACACCATTAATCTGGGCTTGAATAGGGACTGGGAGTGGCTGGCTCATTACAGAAGCAGCTTTTCCTCTTCTGGAATTGACACCTCCTCATCTATTATTGGGAGTGGACTACATCCACCCTGATTGAATTGGCCCTGTCAACACTGGTTCTCCACTTGCGAAGTAACTCCCTGCTCTCCATGTGTCAGTATATAATGCCTGCATCTGTAACTTTCACTCTATGCATCTGAAGAACTGACTGACTTCCAGGGTCTGAACAAACAAGCTGTGGTAATATCTGGGAACTTCTCCACTCTCACACACGGTTCTGCTCTTCACTGGGCACTGAATGTTTCCTCTGACTTTTTGACGTGTTCTGGTGGCCCTCTTTTCTGCAACCTCTTCCACAAATATCTTTGCAGGGCCCAGGAGGGGCCCATCTGCTCACTCTGGGGTCCTGTGAGACCAGCCCTCTGTTTCACAATCCACAAAGATCACCCTGAGGAGAGCTGGTTGCTTGCCTATCACTCCACTCCCATGCATCAGGACATTAACCAAAGGAGCACGACTGGCACCATAGAGTAGATGTTCATCCTGTTCCTCATGGACAGTAATATTTTGTAGACTGCTCCCTTCTCATTTTTGTAATATAATTTCCTGGGTCTCCTCATTATCACTCTCACTGATACTCTTCTTAATTAACTTCAATGTCATCATGTCCATTAAGTGGTTCAGTACTATTACCAGACTCATCAGTAACATACTAACATCTCCTTCAACCAGTCCCACAGCATCTGGTCCCTGCCTTTCTGATGACTTGATCCCCCTTAAGTACTTGAAATTCAATGTTTAATGTAATATCGCATGTGTCCGATGTTTGAAGGAATAATTGACTGACAGGTGGGTGGATAAGAAGGAGGATGCTATTTAGTCCTGGTCACTGCTCCTGCCTATGTCTGGCCACAACCCCTTGAAAAACGCTGCCTCAATCTAAAATATTTTAAGAGAAGAATCACATCTGATACTACTACTGACTCCCTTCATTATTTTTGTTTGGTTGGTTGGCTGTTTTTTTGCTGGTGTTATGAAACATTTACCTGTGCGAAGACAGAAAAAACTCTGACCTCCAAGATAGAAGTTAGAATGGAAGTCCAGATTTTCAGCTGCTGTAAATCAGTGTAGCTCCACAGAGCCAATTTATATCAACTGAGGATATGATCTGCGGTTTCTATTTAGACAACTAGCTGAACCATCACTGAATGAAGAAAAAGTTTTTGCCTTGTCATGGAGTCACAGTCTAGGTGCTCTGGAACTGCTCTCAGTGAAGTCAGATAGAACTCCAGCAGATGGAAGCAGAGTCTGAATGAACTGAATGAATTCTCCTGACAGCTAGCTGGGAGGAGAAGAGATTTAAGGGGCAAACTGTATTTACATGAACACGCCTACTCTGCTTAGCTATCCAGCAGATAAGAGTGGTGTTTCTCAAAGTAATCAACTTTGGCTAGTGTTGGGTTACAAATCACTTTCGTACTGAATGCAGGGGTGTGAAATGCTGTTATCAATGTGTTGTCATTATTGTATGAATGAGGGGGAGCAGAACTGTGCTTAACCTGTCCCAAATGAGGGGGTCATCCTCAGCAGAAAGGACCTCATTAAGCCAGGGGCTTGAATGCCAGAGCCCTGTGACAGTAAAAGGGGTGGGGACAGGTGTCCCAGCCAGATGGTCTGACCTCTCCCTAGGGATACCCAGATTGGTTTAACCTGTTCCTTCCCACTGTTTAGAGAAAGCACTACATAGGCTTCATGAGGGGCCTCTTTGTTATTTTAAATGCTCAATCAGAGCTGAAATCCCTTGTGGTGGGACCATGTCTGCCCCACCCACTAAGAACTAAAAATCACTAAGAGACTGACCAGCAGCAGAAGGTGACTGATGGGTGGCCAGCAGGAGCAGCCAGCAAGAAGGGTGGGTGGCCAGTAACAGCAAGTGCTTAGAGGGCAGAGAAAGCAAGGTGCCTTCTTCCCCGGGTGGGAGGTGAACTCAGGTGAACACAGATGCACCTCTGAACCCTGGATCCTCATTGACCAAAGACAACCACTATGAGTGGGGTATGATGAGGGAGCAGAGGGGGACACAGTGAAGGAACTTTTGGTGGTAGAACTCAAGAACATGAGGCAGAAGACACTGCCCCATGCACTCTGGGGTGGGTGTCCTGCTGACAGTTTTATATTTATGAATCCTGCTTGTGGCATTTTCCCTAATTAATGTCTGGTGACTTCTCTCCTTTCATTAAAAGCTTCTTTTCTACTTTCAGACTCTGTGCTTGAGAGTGGGGAAGTATTGCCTCTCAGAGGCACCTGGTGGGGGGGTGTAATTTTCCCAGGTTACTGGGTGGTGGCTTGAGCGGGTTCTGTGTTCTATCGATGGAAAGGAACCCCTAGATATTGAACCCAGCCCTGGTTGCTGCTGGCTTCACCTGGCAGAAGGGTTACACACAGTATGTCTCCCCTCAGGGTACACTCTTACCAGGGTGTGACATTATTGACATAAACTGGGACCATATAGATCATTGTTGCAACCAAGGTCCTGCACCAGGATCTGAGCCATAGGCAGGGCAAATGGCTTCATACTTGGGACCTTCACCTAGGTCACACAGCCCTTCAGCATCTGGTGAGGCTGCACCACCTGGTCTGACCAGAGTTCTCTTTGTCCCAGAATCTCGCCACTCCAGGAATGTCTCCCCATTGACTACCATCTTCTGCTCCCACTGGGGAGCACAGGGCCTGAGCCGAGGAGAGTACAACCACACATATTGCTGGGGCTGGGCGTGGAAGCCTGTCTACCCCCTGCCCATCTGGCTAAAGGCTTGTATGGCCTGGGGACCCAGCAAGGAAGCTAGATACCGGAGCTTTTCTGAAGGGTCAACCTGGTTCAAATTGCAAGTCTTCTCAAAGGCAGTGAGGTAGGCATCCATATTCCCCCTCCTTAAAATGGGCCAACAATTTAATATCTAGGTTCCCTGCAGAATTGGCAATCCAGAGTCTATCCCTACTCACCAATGGGGGAGTCCCTCTGCCTCTCTGCTCAGCCATCACCAGTTCATGCTGCCGCTGCCTCTCCTGCTGTTTTTCCTCGTGCTTTTGCTGTTTCTCATGGTCCTCTCATTCCTTCTCATGCTCCTCCAGCTCTTTTAGTCTCAACTCCAATTCTATCCATCTCAGATCCACTGACGGGAAACACGGTGAAGACCCCCTGTTGTCTGGGCACACAGCTCTTAGGGATGCCCAGCTGCCACTCCAGCTGCTCCCAAACCCTTTTGTAGCCCCATTTGGGTCAGAATCCTGCTCCTTAGAACAATCATCTTCCTCCAGATGTGCAATCAGATGCCCCTTGATGATCTTTCCAATGCGTAACCCTCTCCCTCTGCACAGGTCTACAATGTCCTTTAGACAGTTATACGCCATTTTCCACTGTTTCCTCTTATTTTCCTTTGTCTTACTGCTCCCAATCACTTATTGCAGGATGCTCCTGGTGCCCTCAGCAGCCAACCGTCCACGAGGTGCAGTTCATCCCACCAGCAGTCACGGAGTCAGTCTTGGTGCTCTGGAACTACTCTCAATGAAGTCAGACAGGATTCTAGCATAGTATGTCTCCCCTCAGGGCACACTTTCACCAGGGCAAGAAGCCTCCTTAGCTTCAGCGCCTCCCGGATCTGGCCTCAGAACATTCAGCACCTCTGTTCACACCTGAATGGGATGCCTGGGAAAGCCTTACACACACCCCACAGAGCCATGCACCCCAACTTCACAGTCAGTAATGACTCTCAGACAGCGTTGTAAAACAGAAGGGTTTATTAGTTGTCAGGAACACAGAGTAGAACAGATCTTGTTAGCACAGAAAGCAGGAAGTTACAGCAAAGTCCATCTTGGAGGGGAGAGAATCAGAGCCCAGAGCCCTGGGCTCTGCCCCCGAGTCCCAAACCAGGAGACTGACCAGCTTCTGGCAGCCTGGCCTCAGTCATGACCCTCTGCCCCACCTCCTCCCTTTGTCTCTCACCTGGCCTGCACCTCTCATTTTGCTCTCCACCACCTCTGGCTGATTCTGGCAGAGGATGGGCCCCAGATATCAGTTGCCAGGATACAAAGTGTCAGCCACTGTGTGTGCCCATACAGCCAGATGGCAGTCATACTTGCTCTCTTGGGGTCTCTGTAATGATCACAAACCCTTCTCCCACAACCTAGATACTTGAGTAACACATAGGGTAAACTGAGGCACACACACAGTATTCAGATAAAACTTTAAGAACATTCACATTTCATCAGACCTTCTACTGGTGCTGCGGTTTTCTGATTCTGCAGAAATTCTAGCCTGCACAATCAAACAACACAATACCTTCCACTTAGAGATAGATGAAAATGCTGCTAGGGGAAACTTCTTGAGAGGGCTATTTGTCACCCAAACAAGGATAGTCTCTCATTTAAGAACTTTAATCCCATATGTTCTCCATATTTATACTAACAGTGACATTTTATGGAGTTTCAGTATTTTATACGGACAGCTAAAATATCTCAAAGTAATAGGCTAAACTTTGATAATGAACTAAAAAAAAGTAAACATTGAAATAAGTTTGTAACATTGTCAGTAAAGACATACAGAATCTCTAACAGATCCATGGTGCATTTACTTCTGGAAAAAATATTCTAGATATAATAAGATCAACTATATGTATTGTATTAGACACAGGTTTATTGGTCCTATCTTGGTTTGGTGGCCTTTTAACTCAAGTCAACTTTGCTTTACAATTGAAGAGATCACAAATTACTACATGTAGGAAGACTGGCACTGTGATCAAAGGATGCTAACAATTTAATGAGCATAGAGCTGAAATGCCCTCATATCCAACTGGAGGACAGTGCTGCAGGTCAGTATTAAGATCAATATACGGAGCAATACAGTCAACCCTGTGTTGTGACACCTCTCTCTCTCTCTCTCTCTCTCTCTGAAAAATGGAGTAAATCCTGACAAAGGTCATCCTTATTTAACCTTGCATTATGAAATGACTTAGTCTCTGCCTCCTAGCTGTTAAAAATCTATCACATGATAGGGTCACTAGTCAAAAATTAGTTCCGCACATGTCTGGCTCATGCTCGGAGCACACTTTTAATGATTTGAGTCACATGAGTCACACATTTGCTAGTGGGCAAAAAAAAATTATTAAAAACTAGGCTGAGTTTTCCAGCCAATATTTATTGCACAAAACAGAGTAAGGGTGATATTGTCAAAGACACAAAAGGCAGTTAGTTCTCCAACTCCCATTGAAAGTCAGGGGGAGCTGGAGTTGGCAACCTAGCCCCCATTTTGTCTTTGGATAATCTCCTTCTAAATGTTATACTGTACATGCCCTTTAGTTGATTATACTACACACAAAATACAGAAATCCCCCTCTAAATGATATTCTCAAGAAAGTAGCACTTTTGCTGGGATGAGGGATTCTACCAGTATAACCTTTAGTAAATATTAGGTTTCATCTCTACTTTTATAAATTACTATTTACACAGTCAAGTGGTACCAAATTTTCAAAAGAGCTCAGCACCCAAACTGCTTTAGAGTGACGATTGCAACATGGGTGGTCAGAGAAGGAATTAGGAGCCAGGCAAGGTCAGATACCAGGAGATCAGAGCCTGAGATATGCTAGAGGTCAGACTGAGAGTCAGGTGTCAGGCAGAGTCATGTTACCACGTCAGAGGCGAAGACAGGCCAAAGAGCAAACTGAGAGTCAGTGACAGAAGGCAGGCAGGGTCAGGTTACCAGGAGATCAGAGTCAGGCAGTGGGAACAGGTAATGCAAGGGAAGCAGCCCTAAGCAGGGGAAACCCAGTTGCACAGACAGCTTCCTGTTCCTGTGCTTGGTTCCAATAAAAGCAGGGAACCAGTCAGGACCCCCAAAGTTCCACCAATCAGAGGCCAGTTCTAAAGTCCTCTGTCCAAGTTGAACTGCTATTTCTGACCACTGTTAGCAGGTTGGAATATCCTAGCTCCTCGGAGTCTTGGAGACCTGCAGTCCCTGACCTTTAGCATGGCTCTAGGGGTGAGCCCCAAGTCCAGAGATGAACTTTGAAAATCTTTCATGTATCTTTAACTGAATTTTGTTGTGAGGGCTGGGAAATGACGACACTTTCTAGAGTACTGATGATGGTTCTCTCTAGAATCCCCAGTTCCTGCCCCTCCAGAACAGTGAGACCACACAAACTGTGATGGATCTGGGACTCCCAAGCTGCAGAGGTGGGGATAGGATCAGTCTCTAAGATTTCAGGCCCTGATTCAGCAAGCTGTTTAAGCAAGTATAAATTTGAGCATACAACATCAGGGTACTCAGGGGGACTATGCATATGCTCACAGCATGCATGTGCTTAAGTACCTGCCAGACCCTGAAACTTTATATTTACTACTTTACTTGACAGTTGCTTTTTTCCTTTAGTGCATAAATTTTCATTAAGACTTGAGCTTTCCTCAGCAATGGAAGATGGCCATTGAATCATTTAGTTACATTATTTCAGCCATACTGAAAATGTTTAGTCAAATGCTTATTGTGTCTCCATATGGCTCTTTAATGTCTTACTCTGTCATTGAAATGTGAATTTATAGTATAGATCTATCAGTGACAGGCTTTGAGAAAAATATTAAAACCATCTCAGAACATGAGGAATTCACTTTAATTTCAGGTGAACCATGAAACACTCACACCAATTTATATAAATACAAACACAAATTGAAAAATAACAAGACTGTTGTTTTTAATGATCCTTTATTTTAGCTCAAAAATTGTAGTATGATCATTAAAGAAACAATGGTCTTATTTAAATAATAAAGATGGTCTGAATGTATTTGCCTCTAAAAGTCCTCCAGTGTCTGGTTCAATAATTCTAAACTAAATACATTCTTGGCAATTAAGTTTCACTGTCAACATGTTCAGTCTGTAGTTTAAAGAAATGAACATTCGCTAATGAGTCTATCTTCAATAGTTTCTTCAGGGTTCACACGTTCCACTACGAACTCCATGACAATTTTGCTGATAGGCATTGTCTTTCTTAAAGATCATTGATAGCTGGTGACACACAATTATCACTTATTTCTTAATGACGTATATAATTTTCCACATGATCCCATGATGAATAATTCAAATGCGCACATATGACTAAAAATACCTGCTTTTCCAAGAATAACCAAGCAGTTTAACCATGCAAACCATGATGACACATTGATCACACAACTTTAAGAAATGCATAGCCTAGTAAATTACTCTGTTTTTCCAGAAAACTCCTGTCAGTTGATTATGCAAGACATTTAAAATCCTGATTAATATTGTAAATTGTGGGGTATTGAAAACTGTATTAAAATTACAAGCTATCACTTTAAATATAAAAGGGTTTACCAGTCCTGCTTGCAGGGGTCTTTAGGGAAGCCTGCTATCTAAGTGTAGTGCAGAGAGTCTGCAAAGAGCTAGCCTAGAGGAAATTAGGTTGAATTGTGCCTTTCTATCTTATGAAGCAGCCTGCTTTGTCTCTCTCTGGTTTTAGTTTTTATGAGCTAGAGTTCAGGGTTCTCAGAAATAAAGTAGTGTTACATTGCAGCTTTCCAGCAGCAGTATTTATTGTTTTTTATCTAATTTCTCTATATGCATGCCATGAACATAACATGAATAGTAAATGCTGCCTGTGGAAAAATGGGGATGCCAGCACCAGCAAGATTATACCAAAATTGCCACCTACTATTAAATTGAGACTCATTTTAAAATAAAGGGGAGAGCTGTCAGCTGTCTCTGCTGTCAGAGAAGCAGAGCCCAGTAGCTTCCATTAGGTCCATGCCTACAGTATTTCCTATCATATGAGCATGTGTGCAAAAGACAGTTCTCCACAGAAGCTGCATGGGGGTGGCACCACTCGTTCATCATCTGCTAGATAGTTAGATGCAAATCTGGTGAATTTTAGGTTATTTTCCCTGTTTTTTCCTCCAGTTAATTAATAGGTAGCAACATTAATGTGGGTTAAAAATAACCCTGGCATACTATGCTTGCCACAGAAATGCAAGAGCATGAATGAGAGATGGGTTTAAGTTACAAAATTCAGATCCATGAGTAGATTTCAAACACCCACATTTCAGAGTTTAGGTTTAGGATCGTTATCAAAGGCAAGGGACATTTGGGAAATTCAGATTTCTACACTCCCACCACAAAGGTCAAGTGTGTTTAGATCCAAGGTTTTGAGTTGGGCCAATTTCTAGTAAATAGATAGGTTTTTAGGTCAGTTAATTCTAACTCTGTGAGACCCATGGTGTACAATGGCAGAGTGGCCGCAACAGGAGCCTAAAAGGAAGATGCACTGCAGAGTAGAGTTGTGGGGAACAGAGGCCCTCTGATCTCCCTAAGCTAGACCCAGACAGGTGGTAATTCCAGAGGGTTCAGGCAAACACAAATACACCTCACCCCATCTGATTCCTAGGCCTCTCCTTTCTCTCAAGGAAGCCTAGAGGGGCTCAACAAACTCTTTGAAAGTCAGAAGAACAGATAACTCAAATCAGAGGGAGAGGAGATCTAAACACAGCTAGTCTTCATGCCAATGTAACCCCCAAGGTAGACACAGCTAGGTACTCTTAAGAACACCTCTGTCAACCAAGCTACCATCACTCGAGGAAGATAGCAGGCTTTCTCTGCCTTTCTCTGGCTGCCCAAGCATTTCCCCTTGGCTGCAATAGCTCCTATACCTGCCTGGCTCCTGCCTTGTTCTAACCTTGGGCCCAGCCCTGCTATTGCCTTGGCCCAACCTTGTCAGGGCTGGGCCCGAGGCTGGAACAAAGCAGGGGTCAGCCTATCCCTGGCTACCAACTCCTGCTCCAACCACTAGGCCTGACTACCCATGTCCCAGTCCCTGAGAGTTTGAGCAGCACTAACAAAAAATGGAACAAGGGCTGATAAGGGGTCCAGCCCGGTGGCAAGAATGGATCCCTCGCAGGCCAATATTTCCCTGTTCGATAAAATGGTGCCTTACAGACCCTGCTGGTCCCAGTCACCACCTTGCAGGTGCAGAATGCAGTGCTCAAAGGACAGGCATCAGTGTCTCAAATACCAACCCCCCCTTCCCTGAGCCAAAGATTCCCCTGCCCAACAAATGTAACAGCAATTGTGATAAATTTCAAGGGTTTCTTCATCAGTGCCATCTCCTATTTCTGCTGCGTCCACAGTCATTCCCCACTGACCAATCCAGAGTGAGACTGATTATCAGTCTGTTGACTGGGGAGGCTCTGGCCTGGGCATCCCCATTCCTAGAGAAAGCAAGCTCACTCCTGGGCCAGCTTGAGAACTTCATTCAAGCCATGACTGTGATCTTCAATTACTCTAATCATGAGCGGACAGCCGAGGCCGCCCTTCAGGTATTACAGTAGGGGTGATGGCCTCTTGCTAAGTATGCTGTGAGGGTCCACTGTTTGGTGGCAGACAGCAGGTGGAATGAGACCATGTAGCAATATCATTTTCACTTCGGCCTAAATGACAACATCAGAGATGAGCTGGCACAGGTGGTCTCCCCACCTGGCATGGATGCCTTGACTGACCGTATGTGACGGATCAGGGAGTGGGGAGGATTGATCTGGGGATGTCGCAGGGGAGTTTTACTGGGACTGTCTGCATTGGGGATGGGATAGCAGGGGGTGACTTCACTTGAGGGATGATACCTGAGCCTGTAACCTGAGCCAGGAGGCGGGTTGAGGCCAAGTGACACCTTTGCCCAGTTTCCTGGGCAAAGGCTGGAGGAGGAGCCGGGGGAAGGCTGGGTGAGACTGCTGGAGGGGGGTTCAGTTTGGAGCAGTCTGGGGAAACGGAGGGAACCCTAAGGCTGGGGTCTAAGCTCCCTGCCTCCCCCTCCCCCCGAGGGACCTGACTGAGGGGTCCTGGTTGTACCTACAAGCTCTGTTTGGGACTGTGTTCCTGTCGTCTAATAAACCTTCCGTTTTACTGGCTGGCTGAGAGTCACGGTGAATCGCGGGAAGTGAGGGTGCAGGACCCTGACTCCCCCACACTCCGTGAAACTGTAGCATAAAGATCAACCACCACTTGACAGAATGCCATCAAGAAAAAGGACCAGTCTCCTGGCTCCCACCAGGTCCATCCCATCACTAGTATCTTCTCTGCTGCCTGAACTCACATAAATCAGTCAGGCTAATCCCCACTTCTCCGACACCGAGAAATTTTTATGCTGGGCTTCATATTTATGTCCCTACTGCAGGGAACTAGGACACTTTGCATCAAGCTGCCCTGCCAATGCCCAATATGGACCCTGGTTGGGAAATGCTCCAATAGAGGGTCTGGGCTAAGATGGCGCTCTCCCTCTCTCTTCAGTACTCAGTATCAGTATCTGTCTGCCAGTACCTTGAAAACAACTAAGCAGGATCCAACACACCTCCTACTCCCCCTACAGATCTGACACCCCACCATGTCCAAAATCAACCCGGAGGCACTGGTGGACTTGGGTGCCTCCAGCAACTTCATGAACTTGGACTTTGAGCGGGTACATAAGATCTCAACCCAACACAAGAACTCTCTGGACTTGGTGGAGTCATTGACAGCTTGCTCCTTTTATCGAGCTTGGTTACTCACTAAACTGCCCCCTTCAAGAGCACCGATAAACCCTCCCGTTTGGCCTTATTCAAGCATCACACTCTCAAGTTGTCCTCAGCATGCCTGGACTCACCACCTGAGATCCATGCATTTATTGGCTGGTGAGCACAATACAGTTCAGCTCCCTGCACTGGCAACAATTTTGTCTCCTGAAACTCGACCATTGGGGACCAGAGGCCAGGAGCTCTCTACAGTTCAGTTTGCCTTCCCTGAGCTTTCGGGTCTGATTGGGTTAATCCACAGGAAGTCTCAGCACCCTGCTCCCTCTGTTCTACTTCTAAAATACAAGGACTTTACTGACATATTTGACAAAAAGAACACATACACCTTGCCACCCCATTGCAGCTACAACTCTTCCTTTGACCTTGAGGTTTGTGCAAAAAGTTCCTTTGGACCGTATCTACTCCTTTTCAGAGCCTGAACTACATGCTCTTCAAGACCACCATCAGGAAAACCTACAAAGTTGGTTTATCCATCCTTCCACATCTTCAGTTAGGGATCTGATTTTCCTTGTTAAGCAAAAGGATGGATCTCCAAAGCCTTGTGCTGACTATCAGACATTATTCAGGATTACTATTTGAAATCAGTGCCCCCTCCCTCTTATTAACAAGTTCTTTGAAAGACTTTGCTACACCAAGGTTTTTACTAAAATGGACTTTTATGGGGCCTATAACTTGGTCCAGATTAGAAAGGGAGATGAGTGGAAGACTGCCTTCAATGCGTGGTACAAATGCTTTGAATATTTGGTCATGTGTTTGGTCTATGCAATGCTCTGGTGACTTTTTAGCACTTCATAAATGAAATCTTCAGAGACATGGCAGACCACTATGTAGTCATTTATCTTGATGACATCCTCAACTATTCTGACAAATAGAGCCTTCACTATAATCACACATGCAGCTTCCTTGAAAGACTTCGCCAGCGCCATCTATATGTTAAACCTGAAAAATGTGAGTTTGACCAGGATCTTCCCCCGAGAAGATATGGGCCCATGCAAGATGGTGGCCATAACTGATTGTGCCATGCCAAAGTATATCCTCAAAGTACAATGTTTCCTAGGCTTAGCTAACTTCTACAGATGGTTCATTGGGGGGAGGGGACGGTTTCCAGCCTAGTCACTCCTCTGACTGCACTTCTGTGAAGGAGAGTCCAGTTCACCTGGTCCTTGAAAGCATAAATCATCTTCAGTCAACTAAACAAGAAGTTCATCACAGCTCCCATCCTGATCCACCCAGATCCCACAAAATCATTTACAGTGAAGGCTGACAAGTCCAGTTTTGCCCTGGTTGCAGTGGTGCCCCAGCCAGTGGATCCTGACAGTCGCCTCATCCCTGTGCCTTTCATTCTTGCACACTAGCCTTGACAGAAAAGAATTATGGTATATGGGACAAGGCACTCTTAGCCATCAAGGCGGCTTCTGAACAATGGTATCATCTGCTGTAGGGGGCCAGGTTCCCTCTCCAGGTTCTCACAGATCATAAAAACCAGGAGCATTTTCGAAAGGCCAGACATCTTACCCAATGCCAGATCCACTGGTCCCTCTTCTTTGCTCAGTTTGACTTCATAATCACCTATCTCCCAAGAGCAAGAAACAGGAAGGCCAGCACCCTGTTCCATAAGGACAAGTACCTGAAACCTTGGTGAGGAGACTCCTTCCACGATTCTCAAGGCATCCAATTTGATTAATGGCACAGTAGACAACAGCCTAATGGTATCAATTTGTTCCTTGTTGCTCAATGACCCCATTGCTGTTCAGATACGCCAGACCCTAGATAAAGCCATCAATGCACTAGCTGCCAAATTCTGGTTCTAAGATGGGGTTCTCTACCACAAGAGCTGAATCTACATCCTGTAGGGACAGCTGAGGCTTCGAGTTCTGAAGTTATGTCGTTACATGCCTCTTATGGGGCACTTCAGTCACCTCCAGACTTGGAACCTACTCGCAAGGAGTTACTGGTGACCAGGCTCGCACACCATAGTCAAGAACTATATAAGATCCTGCAATCTTTGCACCTGGACCAAATGCCCACACTTGAAACCACTTGGCCTTCTCCACCCCATGTGCATTCCATCTGAGCTGTGGGCTATCATATCCATCAACTTCATTGTGGTGCTGCAGCTTTCCCAGGGGCATACACAAATCCTAGTTATGGTCAGTCTCCTAACCAAGATGGCATGTGACCTGCTATGCCATCACTTCTGCCGGGGAAATGACTTGCTTCTTTCTGGAGAACATCTTTCATCTCCGTGGATTACCAAAAGGCATTGTGTCAGATCCCAGTTCTCAATTCATTTTGTGGTTCTGGTGGGAATTTCTAAGGCTTCTAGGGATTGAGGACCTCTTCTCAACTACCTTCCCTCCACACCCCAATGGACAGATGGAGCAGGCCAAGATTCTCAAGCAATACCTTCGCTGCTTCCTGAATTATCATCAGGACAATTGGTTGTCTCGGCATCCATATGCTGAGCTTCGTTATAATAACGCAAACTATATGTTCCATCCTCGCTTTCATCTGAACGGTCATCCCATGAAGTCCCCGGTACCTGCTGTCTTAGATCTAGCTACCAATTTCCACCGAGTGTACCAGGAACTCAAGGTGCAATTACAAACCACTAAAGAAACATGTAAATATTGCACTAACCAGGACTGCCAGGGAGCCCCCGACCTTGCTGTAGGAGACACAGTCTGGCTGTCTACCCACAATCTTAAATTGACTTGTCTCCCTGGGCCAAACTAAACCACCACTATCAGGGCCCTTTCAAGATTGAGGCACAGATTAACCTGGTAATGTTCAAATTGCAATTACCTGAGTCCCTGAAAATTCACCCTGTATTTCATGTCTCCCTTCTGAAACTGTATACTGAGAACACCTTCCCACACCATTTCAGCCCTCCACCCAGGGCCGGTGCTTCCATTTAGGCAAACTAAGTGGTTGCCTAGGGCGCCAAGATTTGGGGGCGCCAAAAAGCGGTGCCCCCAATTTTTTTTTACAGCGTTCCTATGCCCCCTCCCCGAGTGCATGGTCACCGCTCCACTTCTCCCGCCTCCCAGGCTTGCAGCGCCAATCAACTGTTTGGCGCTGCAAGCCTGGGAGGGGAGAATTAGAGCGGGGCCGGCGTGCTCGGGGAGGAGGCGGAGCTGAGGTGAGCTGGGGTGGGGAGCTGCCGCATGGCTCTGCGGGAGGGGGAGTGCCTCAGGGCGGCGGGGGGGTGGGGAGCTGCCGCAGGGCTTGGGGGAGGGGGGCGCAAGGTGGAAGTTTCGCCTACGGTGCAAAACTTCCTTGCACCGGCCCTGCCTCCACCCCTGCCTGTAACAGTCCAAGGGTAAGACGAGTATATAGTGCAAAAAGCCTTGACTTCTGACATGTTCCAAAACAACTCCAATACTTGGTGGACTGTGTGGGTTAAGGCCTGTACAAATGGTCCTGAGAACCAATGGAACACATCCACACCCCAGATTTGCTGTAAGCTCTTTACAGAGACCACCCTGAGAATCCAGGCCTGAGGCGGTGTGTGGGAGGGAGACTCAAAGTGGGGGATACAATCAGGAATAAGGCTCTGCAACTGCACCTGTTCAGTCTCCTGACAGTTTAATGAACACAGCTGGGTTACATCAGTTAGATCATCTGACGAAACGATGCACCTGATTGGTTGAGGAAGCTAGCAGGTTTGCTCTTAAGCCCAGCAGCAGCATTTCATTGGATGCTCAAAGCTTTTGCCTACAGCTCCAGAACCTACTTGTTCCCAGCCTTAGATCTAGTCCTGTTCCTGCTTTGGCCCA
Source organism: Malaclemys terrapin pileata (assembly GCF_027887155.1). Taxonomy (NCBI): domain Eukaryota; kingdom Metazoa; phylum Chordata; order Testudines; family Emydidae; genus Malaclemys; species Malaclemys terrapin. The sequence goes on from NC_071505.1 coordinate 56,480,697, forward strand.
ACCTTGCCTCACTCCAGCTAACCCAGCTCTGACCCTTGGCTCCAGCTCTGACACCTGGCCTCTGACTCTAGCTCTGACCCTAGGCTCCTATTTCCAGCTACCATCTCTGAGGCCTGACTCCTGCTTCAAGTCCTAAGGGCTGCTATAGTCCTGTGGTGTAGACATGGCCTTGGCTTCATGTGGAGGAAGCAAATTTTATCCTGTGTGACTCTGGAAATATATTCTTACTGACTAATTAAAATGATTCCAGTTCTGAGGGACATGAAAGATTTTTAGGAAATGTTACTGTGACAGATATTGCAACTGCATGCAATATCTTTGGGGACAATATTGTATTAAGTTTGTGTATCACTGTGGGTCAGGGATTGTATGTAATTCCAGGAGGGGAGGGTTACCACAACTTCTCCAGGAATCAAACAGTGAGTGGTTATTTAGGTGAATCATTTAGCCTAGAAACACCTCCAGAGAGGTATCACCCTGGAAAGGTTTGAATATACTAGTTCAAACTGGGTTTTTCAGAGACTAACAAAGAAAGGGCTTTTGGTATAAAAGGAGTGAGTTTAAACTGACTCAGGGCCTTCTTTCTGGTCCAGCAACTAGACCGGACCTTCTGTTCAAGAAGGCCCAACCCTTGCAGGAGGGTTGGCAAGACTTTGGCCTACTAAGGCTCCATAAGACTGATGGGTGACCTCTGCTAAGCTTTTAGCACGTGTATAAGAGCTTGTTTTTTTATGTTTTCTCTATAACACTTTTACCTTAAGAATAAATGTGCTTTCTTAGAAAGACTGTGCGGTAACTGGCGACTGCTGGCAATACGCTGTTCACAGCCCTCAGAGAGAAAGCAACACACAGGCACTGGCCTTTAAGCAGACTGGTTTTCTGGGGCTATATCAGTGTATGGCAGGGGACAGTGCAGTCCTAAAACCTCACACACAGAAGGGAGCGATGGACAAGGTCCCTGCCCAGAGATAGGTGATGGGTGAAGACCGCGGACGTGACTGGGCACTCCTGGAGTGGACCACAGAGGCCCAGGGGGTAGGGCAGCTACAAGTGCAGTTACCCTGAAACTGTGACTGTTACAATAAAGCCTTAATTTATGCTTCAGTAGAGTAATTCTATAATATTTTTTCTTTACACTAAATTAAATATAAATAGATATGCATGTGGGTAATACATTTACACTTGTTTTATATACACATATACTTATATGCTCCAATTTGTTTTATTATTTTTCATCCTTGTCAAATAAAGCATGCAGCTGTGGAAGTGAATGCTTTGCTTTTATGTGGTTGTGTTTTTCACACAGATACATGACGTGCTTACGGATACTTACAGTCCATGTGACAATAAACAAATGATGAGAAAGCTGTCTCTCTGAGTGAACTATTTGCATCATATTATATCAGAAAGTTGAAAGTTGGCCACTTATTCCAATCAATGAAATGGTTTGCAGCAATTTAGTAAGAAAACCTTCAGGCTTTCTCACTGTTGTTTGTCGTCATATGGCTGCAGCCTGGGAATAATGGAAGGGTAAAGCCCACCAGCATGTGAATATAAATGGAAGCAGACGTCAATGATTTGAAATTAAATAAATAAATAAATAGAGCAGAATTTAGAGATAGAGATCATCTGACATATTTTATGGCTTCTAAATAGGAGCAACATTGCTGTTTTAAGCAACATATTTTAAAAGTTGTGGAGCATAATTCAGATGATTACTACAAATCACAGAACAAACACACTAGAAAGAGTATTGTATGCAACAGTCCTGCACTGGCAAGGAGATCAGTTGTATCTTTCAGGAAGGATGATTTTGGGGTTAGAACATAGGACCCAGAGTCAGAAGATATGGATTCTAGCCCTGGTACTATCCCAAAGCTACCTAGATCGCATTGGACAAGTCACTTTACCTCTGACTGATTCAATTCTCCCATCAGTAAAATGATGTTTAGCAAACCTTTTCCAGCCCCTGAGTGGAACAGAAGTGTCCATTATTCAGTTTATTTTCTATTACAAATTTCTCTGAAAAGATAAAGGGAGGGATTCTCACTCCAACTGAGGGTTCCGCATACTCCAGTGGTGGTAAAGAGGGGCCACAAAAGCCCCTTAGCCAGGCCAGGGAAGTTACTTACCTGTAACTGGAGGTTCTTCAAGATGTGTGATCCCTATATGTATTCCACTGAGTGTTTATGCATGTGCACCATGCTTCCAGAGCCAGAGAATTTGAAAGTAGTGATCTCCATTGGTCCATGCATGTGCCCTGATTCACCTCCTGGTTTCGGGAGGTGCCGACCATGTCTCCAGTTCCTTCTCCACCACAAATCCAACAGATCTGGAGCAGAGAAGGAGGGCGGGACGTGGAATACAGATAGGGACTACACATCTCAAAGAACCTCCAGCTGCTGGCAAGTAACCTCCTCTGCTTCTTCTTCGGGTGATGCTCCCTATTGTATTCCACTGAGGGTGACTAGCAAGCAGTACCTAAGTTGGAAGGATGGTGCGAGAATGAAGGCGGGAGAGATGAGCGGAGGACAGCTGCATCGAAGGAAGCATCTGTCGCAGAGTTCTGCACTAAGGCATAATGTATAGCAAAGGTGTGTACCAAACTCCACATGGCTGCTCTACAAATATCCCAAAGCAGTACATCATAGAGGAAGGCCATAGTCAAATCCTGGGCTCTCGCTGAATGGGCCCGCACCCTTGAGGATGGCTGGAGGCTAGATGATTGATAGCAGAGCATAATGCACTCCAAAATTCACTTAGATATTCATTGTGTGGAGATTGACTGCCCCAGAACTTTTTCAGCTATTGCACCACACAATCTGGGGGACTCTCCTGATCAGTTTTGTCCTCTGCAGGTAGAAGGCCAAGGCCCAATGGACATCGAGAGAGTGGAGTCACTGTTCCTCTTCTGAGGCATGTGGCTTTGGGAAGAAAGCAGGTAAGTGAATGGATTGAGTAACATGCAATTGGCTGATGTCATTTGGCAAAGAATTGGGATGCAGGCACAGGTATGCTTTATAGAAAGTCATGAAAGGAGGGTCTGCATCATAGCCCCAAGCTCACTGACCCTTCTCATTGACATGATAGCAATAAGGAAGGCCACCTTCATGAAAAGCAAGGACATTGAACACAATGCCAGTGGTTTAAAGGGTGCTTTCGTTTGTACAGATAGAAACAAGTTGAGGTCCCATTGGGGAGCAATGGGTTGTAGAGATGGGAAAGTTCTGACAAGGCCCTTCCAAAACAGAGCAGTCAATAGGTGGGTAAAGATGGAGTGTCCTTCCACAGGGCGGTGAAAGGCTCTAACTGCCAGTAAGTGGACCTTGAGAGAGCTAAGGGTGAGACCTGATCCCTGCAAGAACAGAAGATAGTCCAGGAGGAGGGGAATCCCCACTGCTTCTGTGTTCTGCCCAGGAAGCAAAGCGTGTCCACTTGACTCAGAAACAATGCCTAATGGATGCCTTCCTGCTGCTGGAGAGGATGTTTTGCACATCTAGAGAAGATGCCCATCCAAATACCAAGCTCTGATGTGACGCACTTGTGGATTGGGATGGCTGATGTTGCTATTGTGTCAGCAAATCGGGGAGAGCAGGGATGGGGATTGGGGGATGGACAGACATACAAAGGAGGTCAGGAAACCAAAACTATAGCAGGCAATCAGAATGACTGTTGCTTTGTCCCATCTGATCTTGTGATGGAGCAGGAGAGGAGAGAAGGCGTAACTGAGTTGGTCCGACCAAGGGAGGATGAGAGCATCGCCCTGAGAGTGGTGTTCCAAACTCCCGCTGGAACAATATGCACTACATTTTCTGTTCACTGGGGATGCGAAGAGGTCCCAGGTCAGAGTTCCCCATTTATTGAAGATGTCACATTGTATGGTGTCATGGAGTTCCCACTCGTGGTTGATCGCGAACCCTCTGCTGAGCATGTCTGCAATCACATTCTGAGTCCCTGGGAGATAGGCTGCAGATAAGATGATCTGGTAAGTGATGCACCAGTGCATCTGAGCACAGAGCTGTTGACCTCATGCCCCCATTTGTTGATGTAGCGTGCAGTCGTGGTATTGTCTGACATGATGAGACTATGATGGGAATGGATGAGTGGGAGAATGGCCTGCCATGTCTTCCTTACAGCTCTGAGCTCCAGAATATTGATGTGCATTCTGAACTCCTGAGGAGTCCATATTCCCTGTGCCATGTGTTCACCCATGTGCGCTCCCCAGCCTACAAGGGAGGTGTCAGTGATAATCGTCTTGTCCAGGGACGGGTGGTAGGGATGAGATGATCTTGGGGGGAACTGACAGCCTGAGGTCCATGGTGTGATGATTGGGTGAGCAAACCATCTAGAGCCACATCTGCAGGCAGAGAAGGCGAAGCGAAGGTGGTGACATATGTGGCCCAGAAGGGACAGGTAAGTCCTGGCTGTGACTGAAGGATGTTGACTACATGATTTATGAGTTATTACAGAACCTGACCCATGGTAGGTAGGCTTGTGCAGTGACTGAGTTGATGGCAGCCCCTATAAAGTCTAGGCATTGTGTGGGGTTTAAGGGTTGATTTTTCAACTTGATACTAATCCTGAGGGAAGAAAGGAGGTCAAGCAATATGGAGGTTGACACTTGGGCCTTGCATCTGGATCGCACCTCCAGGAGCCAGTTGTTGAGATATGGGAATATGAGACCCTCATAATGCCTGATGTGGGCCACTACAATGGAGAAGACCTTGGTGAAAATTCTGGAAGTAGTGGTGAGTCCAAAGAGAAGGACTCTGAATTGGAAATGTTGCAAGCTGACTGTAAACCTCAGGAAACATCTGTGGGCCAGATGACTGTCTATGTAAAAGCAGGCATTCTGAATATCAAGAGCCGTAAACCACATGCCTTTTTCTAATGAGGGGATGATCACTGCTAGCGTGACTTTATGAAACTTGGGCTTGCAGATGAACCGATTCGGCCTCCCCCACAAAATCGGCCTCCCCCACCTTCACTTTTTCTTGGGTATTAGGAAGTAAGTTGACTAGAACCCCATTTCTTGATATTCCAGAGGACCATGCTCTATCGCTCCTCTTTGTAGTAAAGAGTTCACTTCCTGGGTGAGGATACTGTCATGAGAGTGGTCCCTGAGGAGAGATCAGGGGTGAGCGTGGGAGCTGTGGATGAGATAGCATGATGAATTTGTGGATGACATTTAACACCCATTTTGTCCATTGTTATTGCACTCCAATCTGGAAAAAAGAGTGCTAGATAATCCCCCGAAAGGACTGAGGAGTTTGCACAGTAGTAGGCAGAAATATCTTTTCTGTGAGGTTGTATCTGGGAGGTGGGCCCAGAGGGCACTATCTGTGAATTTTTTTGACACTTCCACAGTGCTTCATAGGACTTCTGATGAAAAAACTGGGTGGTCTTGTAATGTTGTGTAGGGGGCGGTGCAGGCATGTAAATACCCAAAGAATGCAGAGTTGTTCTGGAATCCTTGAGAGAGGAGGGAATCATCAATTTTTTTATTAAAAAGATGGGATTCATAAAAAGGGAAATCTTATATGGTATTTTGTACCTCTCTAGGGAAACAAAAGGAGTGGAGCCACGATTCCTTCTGCATGACTATTCCCGTAGCCATGGACCCTAAGCCGATTGAAGCATCGTCCTCACCACCAGTTTACCTTAGTCTATGATTGGTGTTGCTGCGGTAGCTTTTTGGCAAATTTGTCCAGTTTACAGTAATTCAGGAAATCATACTTGGGAAGCAATGCCTGGTAGTTCGAGATCCTGAACTGAAGGCCCAAGACCTTGCGACCCAAAAGGTCCAATCTCTTTCCCTCCTTATCAGATAAGAACATAAGAACAGCCATACTGGGCCAGACCAAAGGTCCATCTAGCCCAGTATCCTGTCTTCCAACAGTGGCCAGTGCCAGGTGCCCCAGAGGGAATGAACAGAACAGGTAATCATCAAGTGATCCATTCCCTGTCATCACCCATTCCCAGCTTCTGGCAAACAGAGGCTAGAGTCACCATCCCTGGATGTTGCTGCCTAGACTGGTCCATCGCCTCCTGGACCACAAGAGAGTTGGGGGGGGTTGAGAAAACAGAAATTCAGACCCCTTAGCAGGTACATAATAACACTCCTCCACCCCTTTGGAAGTAGACATACATGTGACCTCCTCCAGGGGATGTGAAGCTCCCCTGCCACTCTACACAGGAGATCCTGGAACTGACAGAAGTCATCTGGGAGTGAAGGGGATACTGAAGCCACTGCTGCATCTGGAGAGGAAGACGGGAATCTCTCCTGCTCCGTCGGTACCGTTGGAATGGGGCTGAGTGGCTCTTCCTCCATCGCTTGTTCCGAGAGTTTGCTGGAAGTCGCACAAGACAGGGAAATCGATGAAGTGTGTCCTTCACAGACCGGGCAGGTTCTGAAGATGGGTATTGGGACCAAGGTCCCCAAGAGGGCCAGCTTGCGGAATCCAGAGGGTGTTGTAGCGGACCCCACGGTGTGGGAAACCAGTGGCTCCATGGCAGCTGCAGCGGGGGATACTGTCACAATGTAGGCAGTCTCCCGGAGTGCTCATATGGGCAGTATGGGAGGGACAGTTCCTGCCCATCATCCAACTTGTCTGAAAATGAAAACTCGACATGGGTTCTATTGGCGGTACCGTCAGAGCTGGCGGGAAGTGTGTAGATCATTTGAGCAGGTGAGTGCTATGTCAACTGTGGCATGTCCTGAGGGGGAGCTATAATCTCCCTAGGTATGTAGATGGTCCAGAAAGATGTGGAGACATTGGGTCTCCCAGAGCAAACATGTCCTGGGGTTCTGGCACTCTCCCCAATCTCCCAGGAGTTAAGGATATTCTCTCCATACCCTGTACCAGCGCTGGAGCGGTAGACCTCCCCAAAGTGGACAGACCTCATGTCTTATTGGACACTGATGTTGATGGTGTCAGCGGTTCGGTATCCAGTACCAGCAGATGTGTCATCTAGTGAGGCCTCTTCTCATGCTTGTATGGCTTGCAGCATGTTCCCTCTCCATAACTGGAGGTTGTGGAAGGATTGTCCCCTTTCTTGGGCTTGGAGGACGACAATGTCATGCTTATAGCCTTGCTTCCTTATCTCCACGCTAAGCCCAAGTGCAGGATCCATACAGATGGTACCACTGCTGCTGGACTCGGACTCCGGAGCCAGAGGGGCACTCCTGGCACTCAAGCCCATGTACAGGAGGGCTGCCTGATCTGGATCCGAATGAGACCTAAAGGCGACTTCCATGAGGTGCTTCCGGAGGCAGAGAGCTCGGCCCTCTCAGGTACAGCTGGGGAAGAATTGGCAGATACTGCACCTGGATGCAATGTGGCCCTCTCCCAAGCAGTAGAGGCAGCATTGATGTTTGTCACTGACCTAGAAGGAACATGGGCAGGAGGTGCAGATTTTAAAGCCTGGGGTCTTCGGCATAATCCAATACCCATATGTGGGTATGGGGTGGGGGGAGTTTATGAGAAAACAAACCCCTAAAGTACCTATTCTATTCTTAAAACTTCTAAAAACTCCTTAAACTATCTAAAAAAAGTAAAAAAATCTGTAAAACTAACTATATACAACTTTGGGGTTTTTTTAAAGTGTGTTACATGCAAGCAGACACTGGACACTGATAGTTCCAACCCAGACCATGCGGCGGTGAGAAGGAACTGGAGATGCAGTCGGTTCACCCCACCCTTTATCACCTCAAACAAAACTATGAGGCGAATCAGGGTGCGTGCACAGATTAACGGACACTACTGCTGTCAAATTTTCCAGCTCTGGACCTGCGGTGAGCATGCATAAACCCTCAGTGGAATACAATAGGGACCATCACTCGAAGAAGAACAGATGGGTGCAAGAGTGGAGTAAAGCATCTTTAGTCCCCCTGGAATTGCATCTTTCTGAGCTTCACATCCAAAAGGTACAGCACAGACCCTCAGCTAAAGTGTTTACTTGGGTCCAGTTGCAGAGGAGGCAGAAGAATCTGTGCCCATTAGCACATATTCCCCCCTCCCCAACACTGTAATGGAACCCAAGACTCCTGAAATCTGCCATTCCTTTGCTAGTAGCAAATATCTGTGGAACCTCTGGCAAAGTGTCCTATCCCCCTCTAGTGCAAATCCACACTGATGAAAACAACCTGTTGCTGCTACGAGTTACTTCATTAGCTCAAGTGGCAGAGTCTATACAGTGAATCTAAAGGTTCTGACCCTCCTGATAACCCATGGGTGTATCAACATTATACCACATGTTGAAACTTCAGGTTTTACAGTTTGCTTTTTTTAAAACCTAGGAAATTACACACAAAAGAACTCACATACAACACAACATACACACTAAAAGAACATTAATAAGGTTTGGGAAATGCCAGTGTAATTGGGTAGGGGATGCTGAGGCAATATTATATATAACTATATTACACTCTCCTTCCAGCACCTCAGCTTAACTCTTTGCTGAAGCACAGACCAGAGCTCTGTCTTTTTCAGGGCATTGAACAGAGTTAAACCTCAGGGCTACTGAATGTAATACCCTGACATATAGGTATTTATAGTTTCCAGTCAACTTTAAAGAGAGAGTAGCCGAGAATTTCTTAGAAAACAAAGATGTACTGCACACAGAAAACATTATAAATAGTATAGAACATTTTAAATAGTATTTGGAATTCTATTAATAACTTTTGAACAAAAGCTGTTGAATACCAGTAGGTATACTGCCATTCTTTACACAGACTTCCTCACTTTTGTTGCCATGTAGACAAACCCTATGTAACTCCAAGTAACAAGCCCTATGTAACACCTGGCAAGCCTGCCTCAGTGCACCAGCTTGTCATACAGTAACATCCCAGGTGGACACCGCTACAGTGCATTGAAAGTCCCTGTGTAGATAAGTCCTTATAAGATTCCAACTAGAGTTGGTCAGAATGTTTGACAAAATATGCTGTTTCGTTGAAGCTGAAACATTTAGCAGAGAGGTATCAGTTTTAACCAAGTTTTTGATAGGAATGTCTCTGAGATCCAGGGAGGACTCTCTGATCACTTTGAGAGAGAGACTGAAAACCTGACTGTCTCAATCCAAAATGGATGTTTCAACAATTCTGTTTGCAATTGCTTTTGAGTTTTTGAATATTTGGTTTTGTCCCAGTGTGTAACAAAAACAAATTTTTAAAACTCAGAAGCTGTCACATAATGAAATTGTCAACCTCCAACCAGCTCTAGCTCCAACAGAATATTTACTCTATATTCTACTACACACATATATGCATGCATTCCCCTCTGACCTTCATTCACAGATGATTTCTGTGTCTTTATAGTTTAACCATAGTATGTAGTGGGTGGGGGTCACCTGGACTTTTCAGAGATTGAGAGGAATGGCAGCATCTCAGTTTTTCCCAAATACTTCAGAACCCTGTCTGCAAAGAGTCTGGGGAAATACATAGCTAGCAGTATTCCAGCCCTTAGGTCAATAGCTGAATGGTCCTCAGTTGCTAATGAAACAGAAATCGGTAGCCTGTATCCAAAGAGGCATAGAAACTGGGACCTAGCCCTCACAGACGACATACTTTATTCCTGCCTTGATGAACCGCTGAATCCACAGAGCAGTTTAACTCCCATATTTATAACATTTATAACTCCCATATTTATAACATTTATAACATTCCCCCTGCCTCACGCTCTGATTGACTCAGAGGGTCAGTGGGTGGAAAGAATAACACGGGATCATGTAATTAAAGTCTATCACAAGGCATGCACACAGGGGGGCTAAATTAAGATTGCACAGGCAACCCTAATTCTGGCATTTTCTAACTTTATAGTGCTTGTCTTTTCAACCTTCCTAATGTTCTTTTAATGTACTTGTGTGTAATAATAAGGTCTATTTCCTAAAAGGTACTGAGGATCCTGACCTCCCATTCACTTCTTAGGGCTCACACTTAATACTTCAGTTTTCAGCAAGGAATATTTTAAATGAGAAACTATTTTTGTAGCATGAGGAAATAATGAAGAGGTAGCAGAAAATTACAAAATGTTTGACTGACAAAATAAAGGACATATGTTTCTGTATCATTTTCCCCATGAGTCCTGCTACAAACGTAAAAACTAAGATTTTGACAAGCACTTTATGCTGCAAAACATTATTATGTCAGCAAGGAACACAGCCTGACAACATCTAGCACTAAAAGTTAAATGAACTGAAATTAGTGTAGTCCATACTAAGGACATTTGTTATGCAGAACGAGACTCAAGGATGTGAGGATCTAGAAAGAGATCGAAGTCAAAGACAATGAATGGTTATGGGCCTGAGTGACAGGCAGGAAGGTGTTGTCCAAAGGGATGAAGAAAGGAGGTGGAGGGGGAGAAGAAAGGAGGGAATTAAATTAAATTAAATTAATGGAGATATCCCATCTCCTAGAACTGGAAGGGACCTTGAAAGGTCATTGAGTCCAGCCCCCTGCCTTCATTAGCAGGACCAAGTACTGATTTTGCCCCAGATCCCACCCTCAAGGATTGAACTTACAACCCTAGGTTTAGCTCAAACCACTCAAACCACTGAGCTATCCCTCCCCCCTGATGAGGAGCTCTGTTTTAACCATGTTTAACTTGAACTGACAGCTAGACATCGATGAAGAGATGTCAGAGAGACAAGTTAAGATTTTAGTTTGGGCAGGAGGAGACAGGTCTGTAGTAGAGATGTAGATCTGTGAGATATCATTAGAGAGGGAGGGATAGCTCAGTGGCTTGAGCATTGGCCTACTAAACCTAGGGTTATGAGTTCAATCCTTGAGGGGGCCATTTAGGGAACTGGGGTTAAAAAAAAACTATCTGGGGATTTGTCCTGCTTTGAGTAGGGGGTTGGACTAGATGATCTCCTGAGGTCCCTTCCAACCCTGATATTTTATTCTATGATTCCAAATGGTAGTTGTAGCTGTTTGTGAGATTACCCACAGATAAGGTGTAGCGGACAAAGAGAAGAAAACCAAGGACAGAGCCCTGTGGAACCATCAGAGAAAACTTGAGGGGAGATAAGAAGAATCTTTTGAAGGAGCAAGTAGAAAACTATCAAGAGAACCAGGAGAAGACAGAGTCACAGAAGCCAAAGGAGGACAAGATTTCAAGAAGAAGAGCATAGTAGACTGTGTCGAAGGCAGCTTACAGATCAAAGAAGATGGGAATGGTATAGTGCAATGGTTCTCAATTTTTTTTTCTGGTGACCCCTTTAAGACAGCAAGCCTCTGGGTGAGACCCCCCCTTATAAATTAAAAACACTTTTTTACATATTTAGCACCATTATAAATGCTGGAGGCAAGGCGGGATTTGGGGTGACAGCTAACCTCATGACCCTCTGAGGGGTCCCAATCCCCAGTTTGAGAACCCCTGTGGTTCTGAACTTTAACTAAGTCACTTTTAGAAACATTGTCAGGAGCCATTTCAGTGGAGTGGAAGGGTTGGAAGCCAGATTGGAGACAGTCAAGGATGAAATTACTGGAGAGGAATCTAGGCAGCAATTCTAAACAGCACAATCAATGAGCTTAGAGATGAAAGGGAGAAGAGGGGGTAGTTGGAGAGCCAAAGGCAATCAAGATTTTATTTATTTTATTTTATTTTTACACAAGACTAAAGCATGTATGTAAGTGAGGGGAAAGAGTCAGAGGAGAAGAGGTTAAGGAAAAGAGTAAGGGAAAAAGTGAAACTGGGCATGAGGGAGATCAGGAGATGGGATGGGATGGGAACAGTGGTGCAAAAGGAGGGATTACAGGATGAGAGCAGATGAGCAACTTCTGTGTCTGCAATGGGAAGGAGGAGGAGAGAGTTGTAGGAGGGGAAAGGGGAAGGGACGGGGAGCTCAGGGAAGAGGAAAGGCCACATCATATTTTGTCAGAAAAAAATTTGGAAGAAATTGGCTAGATCCTCTTCAGAAATAGAATTGGAGGCTGGAGGTGAGAAGGGGTTGAGGAGTGAATCAAAAGTGGTGAAAATGTGACTGGGATTGTGGGTGTCAGATTCAATTAAGATGGAGAGAGAGAGTTGCTTAGCTAGGAAGATGGCAGAAATTGCAGAGAAGAGAACAATTTTGTAGGGGAGGAAGTCGTCCTGATCATGTAATTTCCACCAGAGATACTCCACAGCACGAAAGCATGAATGGGGGAAGTGGGTGTTGGAGGTGAGCCAGGGCTGGGGATTGGCCAGGTGAACCTTATGATGGGAGAGAGGGGCAAGAATCAAGGGCAGAAGAGAGTGAAGCATGGAAAGAATCAAAAAACTTATCAATGGAGGAAAGGGAAGAAAGGGGAGGGAGGAGAGGGCTGAGAGCAGACGAGAAGTCATCAATGCTAATGGACTGGAAGTCAATGAAAGACCAAGTGATGGGGCATGAGGATGGGTGCTGATTGGTCCCTTTCAGCATTGCCAGGTGCTGGTCAGAAAGGGAGAGCTCTACAACAGTGAGAGAGTATTGCTTGGTGAAGACTATGTCAAGTGAATGGCCCTTTTGGTGAGTGGGAGACTTGAACCAGGGCTGCAGATCAAAAGAAGAAATGAGGGTGAGGAACCAGGCACCTAAGGGTTAGGGTGAGTCATCAAAATGGATGTTGAAATCACTGAAGATGACTGTGGAAGATTGTGAAGAGATGACGAGAGAAAAGCAACAATCAAAATCAGAGAGGAAGGCCGATGGGCAGGAATTGGGTGGATGGTAGATGACAGCAACATGGATGGAAAAGGAGAGAAGAGTCAAATGCTGCTCAAAGGAAGAAAAAGAGTGGGAAGAGAGATGTGGGAGAAGTGGTATGAGGCAGGAATGGGAGATATGAAGATAACACTCTTGTACAGTCCAATCCAGGATGGGGGAAGTGCTGTCCCCTAAAAGACATACATATACATTTGTGCTAATTAATGTCCAAAAAGCAAGTGGGATTTTAAAAATATTGAAATTTATTTAATGCTTTTGGTTTTCCTCCCAAGGAGAGTTTGAGAGATGGGTAGCAATTGAAACTAACAGAGTTACTTCAAAATGGATTTAACCCACTATTTTCCCTGTACATTTGTACAGCATCTAGCACACTTTTACTAGCTACACAAGCAAACAGCTCAGGCTTCTGGAATCATCAGGCTAACACTGGGCATGCTCAGAATCTGAATGTATACTCACTCTCATACTAATTTTATATCATTTCATTTGCATAGTTATGCCTGAATTTATAGCATGATATCTATCTTTACAGAATTATTGAAACTCCCAGACTGTCACACCAACCATTAGAAAATGCTGCCTCCTCTGGGTGGACAATTTCTCTTTTACTTTACTGCTAAGACCCAGGTTCATTATTCTCTGTTTCTTATTCAAGAGCTGACATCACTGACATTTAGAGCAGGGTGCATGGAATGTATCTTCCTGTACTGTCAAATGTATATATAAGGGGTGGCCAACCTGTGGCTCCGGAGCCACTCTTCAGAAGTTAATATGCAGCTCCTTGTATAGGCACCAACTCCGGGGCTGGAGCTACAAGCACCAACTTTCCAATGTGCCGGAGGGTGCTCACTGCTCAACCCCTGGCTCTGCCACAGGCCCTGCCCCCATTCCACCCCTTCCACCTCCTCCCCTGAGCCTGCAGTGCCCTTGCTCCTCCCCCCATCCCCCAGAGCCTCCTGCATGCCATAAAACAGCTGATCCGGAGGTGCGGGGAGGGAGGGGGAGGTGCTGATCAGCGGGACTGTTGGTGGGTGGGAGGCACTGGGAAGGGGGGAGGGCTGATGGGGGGCTGCTGACGTATTACTGTGGCTCTTTGGCAATGTACACTGGTAAATTCTGGCTCCTTCTCAGGCTCAGGTTGGCCACCCCTAGTATATGTCATTAATGGTTGCAGGAAAAATAAATAAATAAACAAACTCTGAAACCAGGTATAGACTGGAGCAAAGCCATCTCAGATCACCTTTAAAACAACTCAGCCTTTACTCAAACAAGGTGTATGTTGTGAAAGGGATTTGATCATGTGATAAAAATCTAGTTGGTGTACTAATCCTGGGTTGTTAATATTATCAATGGAATTCCAAGAGTACAGAGCTGTTAAATAGACTTGAAAGACATCAGAATGACTCATTGAAGAGCCAGGAAAGAATTACATAAAAACATCTTTTTAAAAGTAGACATAGTGCATAAGCAAACACATCATACATTTTATAAGAATCTATAAGTCAATACACTGCAGACCATCTCTCTCCAGTTGCATATCATTAGCTGTGTAATTAGCTAAATTGATTTTCCCTTCACGTAATCAAACAACTCCTCCTAAACTCTGAAGTTCTCTTAAGATGTACAGGGAAACTGCTGAAGAGTAACACATGAAAATTTCAGACCTACTAAAAACAAAAGAAAAAGGCTGCTAGCCAGTAAAGACAACCTACATGTGCCCATTTATTGACAGGCCCCCTTCACCCCCTAACACATACTAGCAGTGACCATCAGTTCCAGTCATATGCATGACTATTGCTTTCCCTCAGTGACTGGCTGCTAATATTCAAACCAATATTTAGATCACACGTAACAAACAAGCTTGCTACCAAAGAGGCTCAATACAGTTACCAAAAGTTATTGTACCATGATTCCTATGAACAAATGGCAGTCCACTACTCTAACCACTAAAATTAACTGCCTTCAAGTGTATTCATTAGCAGGAATCCTAGAAATCTGTTTGCCACGGAAAAATGCAGAGAATCTTTAGTCTTTACTTTTTATGAAACAATAAAAACATGTATTAACTAAATTATACTGAAAGTACCCAGGTCACTTATTCAATGTGTGCAACCCCACCCTCTTGTGGTTGATTTTTTAATATGCTTTACATTTACAGTGGAACCCTGTTTATCTGATCTAATTGGGACCGGGGCCGGATTGGATAATCAAACATTGGAATAATCAGGAGAATTGGCGAAGAGCTTTCTATCCCTTATTTTAAGCTGTGAGGACTTGGTCAGTCAGTCCTGAGCTGCTGGTGGCTTGGTTAATACAGAGCGCCAGATAACGGAGGCTCCGATAAACGGGTTCTACTGCATATCAATAAAACTTATTCAGCTGATAGCTATATATATTGTGGCAAGGGGAGCTAAAGTTCAGTGTTTCATTTGAATTGTCCAAAAATGTAGATTTTTATGTCTTTAGGAGAGAATTTTGGTTTGTTTAATCACAGAAAACTAGGATCCCTTTTCATTAGTGAAAGATACAGCAGAGCTAAGAAAGTGAGGGCAACATTATGTTGACTTTAATGATCCACTTTAAAAATTAACTTAAGGGCTCCCAACAAGGCACAAGTTCTTGCAACAAAGTGTCATGCAGACCTATGCCACAACCAACCCTTCCAAGCTAATTCCGAGAGCCATAAGTAAACTGATGGACTCAAAGATATGTGGATTTGTGTTACTAAATGTGGACCTGTTCGAGGGTGTGGAAAGGCAGCATGGATTAAGCATAGGTGGGGGATTTCCTATATTTACCCACATTAACTAAACCAATTTACCCCTTGCTTAAATCTATTTAAGTCCATCTACAGAAGAGCCTTGCACTTATTTAACTAAATCAATTTTAAAGCAATTTAGTTAAACCAGTACAGTATAGACAAATCCCGAGGACTATTCCATGTTCATATATAGTTCTTTCTCCACAGAGAAAAGTCATCTTCTTATGAGGGTAATGTGTGAGTGAAGTCTATATAGATAGTCCATGAAAGGCATTTTACTATCCTTTTGTTCAAATCATACAGCTTGCTATCTTTTCAACCTTTCTTCAGAGTAGAAAGGAATATAATTTTCTTCTTTTTTTTCTCTTTAAGGATTTATCTATTAACAAAGAGACCAGAGCTTAGCTAAAGCTGGAAGGAAAACGTCTAGTAAAAGCAGAGCTCTTACCAGCATGGGGAATAAATGGTTGTTTTTTTTTCTCTATATTTGCCTCCAGAAAAAGGTTGAACTTGATTTCAGCCATTTTCTGATAATTGGTTTCCATCAGCCCTCAGCCAACCTAGCTGTGGCTAATTTACGTAAGTGACAGGTACAGTAATCATAGGTCAGCAGAAACAGAGATAACTTGGGTGTCCTGCTGTATAAAAATCCTCCAGCAGAAGCCTCCCTGATTCTCTCATGTAGTGCTTCGAAGGGGATAAAATGCTAGTGAACATGTTAAGCATTATATATAGGGTCTGAGTCTCTACTGTGTTATTCCAGTTTTTTGTCAGTAGAGCTCTACTGTAATAAAACTGGTGTTACACCATGGAGATTCAGGGCTCTGGAATCCAAATGAACAACAAAATGAGAAGCTGTAATCTACACTTACTGTTAACGTTTCTCTATTTGGTTAATGTTTTTATTTTGTGCATTCCATCTGCTTGCCCTGGATTGTTATTTTTTAAGATTATCCGTGGGTCTTGCCTGGTGATGTATTCAACCTGAAGCTGAAAAAAATAAAGAATTATGAATATGCATCAGCAAAAGATAACTAAAGCACTGTTGATGTTGGCGATGAATAGACTGAAGGACATTTTTTACCTCATGGATTAGGGCAGTATCAATGTTATCCAGAAAAATTTAACTATGGCACAATAAGGCCCAGATCCACAAAAGGATGTAGGTGCCTAACTTTCCTAAATCTAAGATTTAGGCATCACGGAGATCCTCAAACCCCCCACTCAGGTGCTGTTTAATCCTGTAGGGACCTAAAATCCCTTGACACCTAATTTTTTGCTGTAAAAGTTCCCTAGGCACCTAAGATTCTGCCATTGGGCATGCAACTAACAAGTCACTCTAGATGCCTGCATGATTCACTTGTGCCTCAGCCCCACTAGGATCCTCAAACCAGGTCAAGGTGGAAAGCATTGCCCTGCTTATATTGCCCAATCACACCTACTAGATTGCACCCCATAAAAATCTATCTGGTGGAGAAGCTGGTGGTGTCACCTCCCATTTAGCACAGTGGATAGAGCACTCACCAGGGATATGGAAGATCTAAGTTAAATTCCCCCCATCTATTGCCTGAGGAGGGCTTTCAGAAGAACCCTCACCATTGGGAGATGGGTTATTCTGATATAGGACTCCCACAGGAGAGATTGAGGAGGCTGTTCCACTTTGTATATGTACTTAAATAGTAATTACAGAACCAGATTGGACCCTAGATTTTCCTCTTTGTAGGTGAGTGTTCTAACCACCAGCCTAGTCATTTTCATATTCTACCTCAATGATTACTTAAGTAGTTATACAGAGTGGAACAGCTTCAACAAGAATCATTGCGAGAGCCCCACATTAGAATATCCTGGTGATTAGAACACACTCCTGAGAGCTAAGAGCAGTGCCAGGGCTTGCCAGAGCTGAGCCTGGCACCTCTACTCTTGGCAGTTCATAGTCCCGGCACCTCTGGGCTTGCTGCATCAATTATGAAAATAAAAAAATTGCTTGAGCCCCAGCATCTAATTGCTTGAGCTCTGGCACCTCTTTCATTACAAATTAAACACTGGCTAGGAGACCCCCAGTTCAAATCCTTTCTCTGCAACAGGCAGAAGGGGCAATTGACCCTACATCTCCGATCTCCCTGGTGAGTGGGCTAACCACTAGTCTGAAAGATATAAAGGAGTCTCCACCTCTAACATTTCTTTCAAAAAACAGCTTAGGCACCTGACTCCAGGAGAGGATTCATGGCTAGGGATCCTAAGCAAAGAGAGACACCTTCCTTTAGCTTAGGGCAGGAGCTGCCTATTTTGTGGATTGCATTCTCAGGCACCTCTCTCTCCCCATTCATTGTACAGGGGAGTCTAGGGGTGGGATCTATAAAGGCCCTTAGATGTTGCAAAGCTGAGCACCACGGCACCTAACTTTTAGGCACGTAGAAAAATCACTGGAACAACACTGAGGGCATGGCTACACTTGCAAGTTAGAGAGCATTAAAGCAGCCCCGTGTGCTCTAACTCACGACACATCCACACTGGCAAGGCATGTAGAGCGCACTGACTTCACGGCTGGAGCCCTGGTAATCCACCTCCACGAGAGGCATAACACTTGGTGTGCCATGGCTGGAGCGCCACGGCGCCAGTGTGGACGCCCTGGTCTGTTAATGCGCTCTGATCGGCCTCCAGAAGTATCTCATAATGCCTGTTCTAGCCATTCTGGTCATCACTTTGAACTCTACTGCCCTGCCCTCAGGTGACCAAACATCAGACCTGCCCTTTAAATTCTCTGGGAATTTTGAAAATCCCCTTCCTCTTTGCTCAGCCAGGCGTGGAGTGCTCTCAGCGAATCTTTCCAGGTGACCATGCCTCCACGCGCCCGGTGATCCCCAGTATGAAGCAATGGTGAGGTGCTGGACCTCATCAGTGCTTGAGGGGAGGAAGCTGTCCAGTCCCAGCTGCGCTCCAGCCATAGGAATTACAATACCTTCGGGCAGATATCAAGGGACATGATGGAAAGGGGCCATGACTGGGACGCACTACAGTGCAGGGTTAAAGTGAAGGAGCTCTGGAATGCCTACCACAAGGGATAGCTCAGTGGTTTGAGCATTGGCCTGCTAAACCCAGGGCTGTGAGTTCAATCCTTGAGGGGGGCCACTTAGGGATCTGGGGCAAAATCAGTACTTGGTCCTGCTAGTGAAGGCTGGGGGCTAGACTCAATGACCTTTCAAGGTCCCTTCCAGCTCTAGGAGATAGGATAAATTTAAATTTAACCATCGCTCCAATGCTGCCCCTGCGACCTGCTGTTTCTACAAAGAGCTGGATGCAATACTATGGGGCGACCCCACCTCCACTCCGAGGACCACCATGGACACTTCAGAGCCCAGTTCAACGAAGAGGAGGAAAGCAGGAGTGAGAGTGCTGAGGAGGAGGAAGACACCCCAGCATCCCTAGATGCATGCAGCCAGGAGCTGTTCTCAAGTCAGGAGGAAGGTAGACAGTCGCAGCAGCCGGTGTTTGGGGAAGGACAAACACCAGAGGAGGTGCCCGGTAAGCGGCTTTTATTTTGGGAAGGAAGTTATTCGGTGCAGGCTCTTGGGGCAAGGAGGGTTAGGGCTGCGTGCATGGCTAGATGCGGAATAGGGCATTGATGTGCTCTCTCACATCGTGGGAATTGGCCTCAGTGATCTCTTCAAAGGTCTCATCCAGAAGCTGTGAAATGCGCTTGCGCAGGTTCCTTGGGAGCACTACTGTACTCCTTGTCCCAGTCAGGCTAACATGTCCGTGTCACTGTACTGTGAGGGGCGGGGGGGACCATTACTGTGCACAGGCAAGCTGCATATGGGCCAGGGCGGAAGCCGCACTGTAGTAGAAGACCCTCCCTTGTTTCCCAGGTCACCCTCAGCAGCGAGATATCTTCCAGGACAAACTCCTGTGGAAAATGTGGGGATAATGTTCAGTATAGGGGTCCCCTGCAGCTGTTGGCTCTCCCCAAGGCACAGAACCCCAGAGGACAGTACAGCCATAAAACAATCAGTCCCCCTCGACCCTGTGCTTACTCACCATTTTGGGGCTCCTGTGGGTTATCTGCACTAGCTTTGGGATGGACAAATTCTGCTATCATTAGACTGTGCTTGTCTTTAAGTACGGGCGAATCATTGCTCTGTCTGGTGTCAACAATGCTGCCTCTGTTAAGTGTTGCATTTTGCCTTTACAGATGCAACCTTGAGATCTCAGTCGTCCGTGTTATCACCGGCCGAAAGACTCCAAAGAATTAGGAAGAGGCCACGTAAAAGCAAATAAGACATGCTGCATTAAGTTATGCAGCAGTCCCTTAATGAAAATCAAAAAGCGCAGGAGTGGAGGGAGAGTGAAAGGAGGATCCGCCAGCAGAATGCGGAGCACCAGCAACAAAGCATGGAGCGGCTGATAAACATTATGGAGCACCAAGAGGACTCGATCCAGGAGCTCATAGCCATGCAGGCAGAGCACTACTGCGCCCGTCCCCCTCCCCTCCCGCAGCCCTTGTCCCAAAACTCTTTCCCTTGTGCCCCCATGTCACCTCCAATGCACTTTCCCCAACATTCAGGTTCTTATCGCCACCAGCTGCCTCCAACACCTGTAGCTTCACCACCCTGCCCTGCAAACTACAACCCTTACCCATTGCACTCAACCCCCATCACCATGCATTTTAGCCAGCCTGAAGTGCAGCACTCATTGCACAGCTCTCCAGACAGGAAGGCTGAGTATGAGAACAGGACATACGCAAATCTGTGATTGAACCGTTCCCCACCACACCCCCTTGCCCTTTCTGTTTCCCAAGCATTTGTGTTTCTTTTCAATAAATGAATTTTATTTTAAATAAATGGATTTTTTGGCTTTGAAAACATTCTTTATTATTGCATTAAGTAAAAGATACCTTAGCCCAGGAAAGCAACAGGCACTGCAAGTTAGTGTAGCAATCACAGATTCCTACTAACATTGGAACCACTTCACATCACTCCCATGCAGGACACCAAACATTACTGGTGGCTTTCAGCCTCCTCCCTCAAGACATCTCTAATCCTTGCAGCCCCGCACTGGGCCCCTCTAATAGCCCTGCTCTCTGGCAATTCAAATTCATCCTCCAGGTGTTGAACCTCCGAGTTCCAAGCCTGAGTGAACCTTTCACCCTTCCCTTCACAAATGTTATGGAGGGTACAGCACATGGATATAACCGCGGGGATGTTGTCATCAGCCAGGTCCAGCTTCCCATACAGACAGCACCAGCAGCCCTTTAAACGGCCAAAAGCACACTCCATAGTCATTCTGCACTGACTCAGCCTGTCGTTGAATCGCTCCTTGCTGCTGTCAAGGCTCCCTGTGTAGGGTTTCATGAGCCACAGCATTAAAGGGTAAGCGGGGTCTCCAAGGATCACAATGGGCATTTCGACTTCCCTTATGGTGACCTTCTGGTCTGGGAAAAAAGTCCTGGCTTGCAGCTCCCTGAACAGGCCAATGTTCCGAAAGATGCGTGCGTCATGCACCTTTCCGAGCCAGCCTGCGTTAATGTCAATGAAATGCCTAAGATGATCCACAAGTGCCTGGAGAACCATAGAGAAATACCCCTTCCAATTAACGTACTTGGAGGTTAGGTGGACTGGTGCCAGAATTGGAATATGCGTCCCATCTATCGCACCTCTGCACTTAGGGAAACCTATTTGTGCAAAGCCAGCCACAATGTCATGCATGTTACCCAGAATCACGGTTCTTCTGAGCAGGATGTGATTAATGGCCCTGCAAACTTGCATCAACATGATTCCAACAGTCGATTTTCCCACTCCAAATTGGTTAGCAACCGATCGGTAGCGGTCTGGAGTTGCCAGCTTCCAGATTGCAATAGCCACCTGCTTCTCCACTGGCAGGGCAGGTCTCAATCTCGTGTCCTTGCGCCGCAGGATGGGGATAAGCTCATCACACAGTCCCATGAAAGTGGCTTTTCTCATCCGAAAGTTCTGCAGCCACTGCTCGTCATCCCAGACTTGCAGAACGATGTGATCCCACCACTCAGTGCTTGTTTCCCAAGCCCAAAAGCAGCATTCCGTGATAGTGAGCATGTCCGTGAATGTCACAGCAATCTCGTGTCATATGCGTTACGTGAGTCAATATCGTCGGACTCCTCACTGTCAGTTTGTAGCTTAAGGAGTAACTTGACTGCCAAACCTGATGTGCTGGCGAGACCTATCAGCATATTCCTCAGCACTTCGGGATCCATTCCCACAGACGGAAAGGGAAGACAGAGCGTGCAGTACAAAAAATGTTGAAAGATGGTGCCAAATGTGGACGGAAGCACAGGGATTGCTGGGATGCAAAGTGATGCGTCACGGGGCGTTGGGACAGGATCTAGAATGCCCCACACCCCCCGCACCCTCCGCACAAGCCACAGCGCCAGAATGGGAAGAGGTGCTCTGTGGGATAGCTGCCCATAATGCACCACTCCCAATGCTGCTGCAAGTGCTGCAAATGTGGCCACACCAGTGCGTTTGCAGCTGAGAGTGTGGACACACTGCAGGGCTTTCCCTGCTGCACTCTCCAAGGGCTGGTTTAACTCACAGCGCTCTATATCTGCAAATGTAGCCATGCCCTCAGATTCACAAAGCTGAGGTAGGTGCCTTGGCTCCTATACAATGGCTGGGGAGAGATAAGCACCTAAAATGCAATCCACAAAAGTAAACAGGGTGGGCGCGAAGCCACCTAAGCTAGCCTGTGGGAGAAGAGGTGTGTGCTAAGCTCCACCCCTCTCTCAGAGATAGGCACTAAATCCAGGCTACAGGGAGGCACCGAGTTCTGCTCAGTAATCCACAAACAGGAGCCCCTCTCCTGGAGTCGGATACCTTAGGCACCTAAGGCATTTCTTGTGAGAATCAGTTAAATACCTGCCTCCCTCCACACAAAAAGGCCAGAGAGGGAGTCCACTTTGTAACTTTTAGCCCAGTAGTTAGAGCACTAACCTGGGATGCAGGAGACCCAGAGGAGGAGAAATGAGGTGGGAGACCCCTGTTCAAATCTTAAGCGAGCATTCTAACCACTGAGCCATGGGATATTCTGATGTGAGGGTCCTTCAATCTCTCCTGTTGAAGCTGTTCCATTCTGGCTAAATAACAAAAGAATGACTGGAGTAGGGGGACTGGACCCAAGGTGTCTTACATCCCAGGTGAGTGCCATAACCACCAGGCCAGGGGCACTGGAACAGGGAGAGTCAGGGGGCCATAACACCCACTTTTTACTGGCCATAAGGGTGAGCGACTGGGGGGGGGGGTAAAGAGGAGCAAGGGGGAAACAGGATTTTTGGGAGGAAGAGGAAGAACGGGCAAGACCTCAGCGGAAGAAGCAGTGTGAGGGCAGGGAATCGGGGAGAAGATGGTGTAGGGTGGGGCTATGGTTCAGGTGCTGGTGGGCCCCCCATTTTTAGGAAGCTTCCACCACTCCTGCAGCAGGCTGTTGACTGACCCTCTCTCTCCCAGTCATCCCCTCAACTATTTAAGTATTTATGCACAGTGGAACAGTCATTGAGTCAGAGAAAGAGAAAGAGAAAGAGAGAGAGAGAGAGAGAGAGAGACTCTGTAGATGCTGAACATACCACCACCTAAAGTCCATCCCCAAATGGGTGTTAGAAGCCTAAATACCTATGTGGACCTGGGCCTAAGGTCCGATTTAGCAAACTTACATAAACGAATTATAGGATTACTCACATGCTGAAGTACTCACTTGTGTACATGTTTGCAGGATTGGGCCAAAATATTATGAAGTTCTAGATTAGAAAATTTGGAGGAAAAACAGGCATAATGATCTGTGCCTAGGTGCTTTGCTGGATAAGAATGGACCTCAGCAGGGGCTGAACAGCTTTGCTGAATCAGGACCATAATGCCTAGATCCTAATAACAGGATCCCTGATATTGTAATGCAGACCACAGAACTGAAACAAATGAACAGTGAAACAAGTACATTTACCCTGCCAAGTGCTCCCACAGTATAGATACCAGGCATTGTCCCCTTCATTGATCCTGCTGAGTATTTCCCTCTGCCTTCAGTAAGCATAGAGAATTTTTGTCTGATGTTTTCTCTTTCATTATGAACTGAAAATGTCTTTGAGGCCTCCTCAGATTTTTCCTCTCTTTTACACACCTAATTTTTGCCTTTTACCATCCTTCACTCTCCCTGCTGCAAAATTCATGCCTTAATTATCTCGTCTTGACTATTGCAAACTTCGTTTCTCTGACCTCCCCTGGTCCTATCAATCCAAAATGCTGCTGCTAAAAATATCTTCTTCTGCCACTGCTTTAAGCATCATACACCATGATGGGGGTGTTCAGAGCTGTCCTTAGGGGCAGGCGACATGGGCAACCTGCCAACCGCCCAGGGCACTTTGGTCAGAACCATCCAAGTTGTGCAAGCTGGTGGGCCTGGGCTGCCAGAGCGGGGTGAGTGCAGGTGAGCCCAGGGCTGGAGCACCTGGCCAGCCAGCCAGAGGGTGGGCAATACCACCCCGAGTTGCAAGTCTGGTGGGGAGGTGCAGGCAGCAGGGCTTGTCCCCGTGGAGCCAGAGAGCCAGCTCCTGGGTTCCCCCTTCCTGTGGCAGAGTAGTCAGTGGCCAGGGGATCCTGCCTGTGCAGCCCTTCCCGTGGGTGATGGGGGGGAGAGGAGCCAAGGGAGCCCGCAGGGGCCACAGGCGATGGAGGCGTGGCGCTTGCAAGTGCCAGGGTGCCAAAATACAAGTTTGCCCAGGGTGCCGTTTTCCCAAAGGCCAACCCTGGGGTTGTGTTTGGGAGAGGGGGATGTTATGGGGTTAGTATGGCTGCTTCTGTGCCAGCCAGGGGTAGCTGGGGAATCACCAACTTGCCAGCGGTGGTTCTCTGAGCTGCCCAGAGTAGCGTTGATGGAGGCCAAGGCCATAGTGTGCACCCCCCATGTAGGTACTATATACAAAGGACCTATTCTCTGTCTTGTGCCACTATAGATCAGGCCTAATTCCACACTGGAGTCAGTGGAGTGACTGGTTTAAAACTGGTGAGGCAGAGGAAAAATCAGTGCCCTGGCCGTTTATTGGGGCACACAGTCTGTGTGTGCTGGTGTGAAATATCCAATACCCACGCGGAGTGTTTCCTCGCTCCCCCTAGTTACTGTCTCGGGGTTAACACTCCCCGCCTCAGGGGAGCGCGCTCAGAGCTGCGGCGTTCCTCGGAGCCAGGGCCCCGCTCCGCGCCATTTGCTAATCCCGCCGCGGGCCGCGCAAACCCGGCGGCACGCGCTGAGGAACCCAGCAATGACGAACAGCAGCCGCCCCGCACGCACCCGCGTGGCCTTAGCTCACCCTTGTGCCCATCTCCGCGCGCGCATATATAGGGGAGCCAGGAGCATCCCAGAGCAACCCGACCAGCGTCTGCCCGCCGCTCCCGCCTGCACCATGGGCGCCGCGCGCAAAGGTAAGCAGCTGCCCCTGACCCCTCGCCAGTCTGCGCCCCAGCGTTGCCTGCAGGGTAGCGGGCTGGTCTTGATCCATCCGCTCTTCCCAGGTTACGCCTGCCTGTGCGCCCTGCTCTGGCTGCTGGGGAAGCCGCCAGGAGCCGTTTTCGTGGCAATTTGTGCCCGGCAGGGAGACTCGAGCTGCCGCTTCTTGTCCGTGTCTGATCTTTTCGACCGGGTGATCCAGCACTCGGACAGGCTACACAGCCTCTCCACGGCGCTCTACTTGGACTTGGTGAGTGCCCCGTCCTGCCACGCCACAGGCTCCCCTGTTCTCCTAGGGATCGCCTCTGCTGCCCACCTGAACTGGGCACGCAGCGATCTCTGACCTCGGGGCATGTTTGCCAAAGCATCTGGCTTCCTCTCTCCTCCCGACAGTTAAAGCCCGGGGCTGGGTATGCGGTCGGTCTGTTGCTTGCTGTCTCCGTTCTGTATCGCTGATCATCTACGGGAGCAGCAAGAAAGTCTTGGCACTGTCAGATGCGCCGTATTCATTTACTCACACCACGTGTGACATAGTAGCTCCATGGGCTAGCTCTGCTCACAAGTTTTCCCGCTGCATGTCCGTGTTTTGATTGTAATGTGGGGGTTTGGTAAAAGGAAATATACAAGGTGACAAAATGGCTATTGAAAACCACCAAAGTTACCAACTACAGTTTTACAACATCTGATGTGTTGGGTTCTTTTTCTTCCCTTTAGGAAAAAAACTTTCTACCCAATGGAAACGAGTTGGGCAAATGGACAGGTAAATGCCACACCTCCAGGATGCTAACGCCTAATGGCAAGGAGTATGTCCAAAAAATACCGGTAAGGCCCTATTAGCGTGCACTGGAGTTGATATGGCATGCAGTGATGTCAGATACGGTTGCTATTTGTATGGGGAAACTCAAGGGGACAGTTTGTCAAACTGAGCTGTGCCAGATTCCAGTTATTATCTAAGGAAGGAACATTGTCACTGAAGAGGCAGGCCCGATCCTGCAAAGTGCTACGGACCCTGCACTCCCACGGGCTTCAGAGGAAGTTGAAAACGCTCAGCACCTGCTAGTAGGGAGCCCACGTGACTAATAGGCAAATTCTCAGCATAGTCCCAGCCAGGGGGATTTTGTACTCTTGGAATGTTATAGCTAAGGCTAAGATTTTGTCATGGATATTTTTAGTAAGTGTCAGGGACAGGTCAGGGGCAATAAAGAAAAATTCATGGAAACCCCTGATCTGTCCCTGACTTTTACTAAAAATATCCATGATAAAATGGGAAGGGACTGGGCAGCTGTGGGGTGGCTGGGAGCTCCAAGGCCCCACTACCCATGGGGACTCAGAGCTCTGGGGTCCCCCTGCATGGTGGTGGCTGGGGAGCTGTGGAGTATCCCTGCGCTGGCTGGGAATTGTGGGGTACCCCCACTGCCCATGGCAGCTGGGAGCTTGGGGGCCTACTGCCTCAGGTGGTGGGGGTATCTTACAGCTCCCTGCCGCTGCAGGAGGTGGTGGAACCCTGCAGCTCCCAGCCACCGGGGCTTAAGTCACAGAGGTCTTTGGAAGTCACGGATTCCGTGGCTTCCGCAACCTCTGTGACAAAATCATAGCCTCAGTTATAGCTGATGCTTCCTCTTTAAAGTTCTTGCATCCTACATATTTGCAGAGTGTAAGCAGGGTAGCTGATGGATTTGAGATCCCACAATTAATCCCAATTTCCTTCTATATTGTAAGAAATAATGTTTGTGGGGCTCTATAAGATTAATTCACATTCATTAGTTATAAAAACAGCACTGCAATACTTAAACAAAGGTCAGACATCCCAAAGGACAGAGAGGGATACATTTTCCCTTTAATTTACTCTGGCACAAGGAAAGACAAATCTAGGAAGTAGCTGTGAACTCTACAAATAAATTTGATTAATCAGTGCCATTGTAAAACTTAGAAAGCCATTATGAGAAAACCATGGTGGGGGGGAGAGAAGAAAATATTTGTAAACAGAAATGTTTCAAAGAGGAAAAAATATAGTGAGGAACAGAAATCAAGCAAAGAAACTGTAGGAGCTCAAAGCTAAGAAAAGTAATCAGTATTTTAAAAATAGTGACGAAAAGCAGACATTGAAAAGCCAAGGACACAAAGACAGGTGTGAAAAATATTGTAAAAAGCGGATGGATAAAAAGAAAAAATGGGAGAAAAGAAAAAGAAATTTATGAAGGTGTTATTTAGCAACTTTTCTCTTTGGTTTTGATGGTTAAAATAATGGGGAAATGCTCTTCCTGTGATTTTTCTCTCTTTGCAAGTGAAAACAGATTGGCTCAGAATACATACAGCTGACAAGAAGGATAATATTTTCAAAAGCAGCTAAGGGACTTAGGCTCCTAAGTCACATAGCCCCAGACCCAGAGGTATTTAGGTGCCTAAATCCCAGTTTTGACTCCACTGGAATCCACAAAACTCCCGCCAAACCCTATAGGATGCCTATACTCACTTGGTGCCTATGTTTTTCAGTGTAAAAATTCCCTAGGTAGAGAAGTTCCTGCCTCTGAGCATGTGCACTGCTGACTCTCTAGGCCTCTGGATGCCCGTCTCCTGCATAAGCTCTGGAGCACTCCATGAACCAGGGGACACATAGGCATTTGGCCACCTAAGGTGTGCTCAGAGGCCGCCTACTGCATTGGGTCCACTTAAAAAATCTCACCAGTGGAGGTGTTTCCAACCTTCCAACTTTTAGCCCAATGGATAGCTGCATTCACCTGGGATGTGGGAGACCCAGCTTCAATTCTCCCCCACTCTGCCTGAGAGGCAGTAAAAAATTTGACCAGGAGGGTCTCCCACCTCTCAGGGGAGAGCTCTAACCACTGATTTACAAGATATTCTGATGTTGGGCTCCCTCAATCTCTCCTGTTAAAACTGTTCCACCTTTCAGGTAGTGCCCTAAGCACTGAACCAGAGTCATTCTCATGCTCTCTTGCTCTCTGGCCCAACGGCTATTTATTTATCCACAGTGGAAATGTAACTGGGCCACAGAGAAAGACTCTGTAATCTAGAGATTAAGGCACCTACATGCAAGGTGGGAGACCCAGAATCTAGTCCCCCTACTCCAATCACTCTTTCATTAGTTAGCCACAGTGGAAGAACTTCAAAAGGAGAGATTGAGTGAGCCCCCACATCAAACTACCCCATAGCTCAGTGGTTAGAATGTGCAGAGGTGGAAGCCTCCTGTTCACATCCCTTCTCCCACTCAGATAGAGGGGGGGAACTGAAGCTGTATCTTCCTCATCCGAAAGGAATGCTCCAACCACTGGGCTAAAAGTTAGACAGTAGGAACCAGCAACTCCTCCTCTGGCTGTTTTGTGTGGAGTGAGGCAGGTGCCTAACTCATTCCCACCAGAAACTACTTAGACGTCTAAGATGCCTGATTCCAGGCGAGGGGTTTTCCTTTGTAAATTGTTAAGCACAGATAGGCACCTCCCCACAGGCTGGGCATAGGCACCTATCTTCCTGAGAGGGGCCAGGCTCATCACACACACCCTTCTCATTAGCCTCTCCATTGGCTAGTTTAGGTGGTTCTCCACCTAGCATGCTGGCTTTTGTGGATTGCAGACTACACTTATACCTCAATAGTGAAACAGCTGCAGCTATGCCTCTGTAGTGCTTCATAGACCCTACCTATGCCAATGGGGGGGGTTCTCCCATTGATGAAGGCAATCTACCTCCCCGAGAGGCAGTAGCTAGGTCAATGGAAGAATTCTTCCATTGACCTAGCGCTGTTTACACTGAGGGTTAGGAAGGCATAGCTACATTTCTCATGGATGTGGATTTTCACTCCCCGAGAGACGTAGCTATGCTGATGTAAGTTCCCAATGTAGAGGAGCCCTAAGGCAGCTATCTCTCCCCATTCATTGTGTAGGGAGAAAGGCACCTAACTCAGGCTTTGTGCACCTCAATGTTGTTCCTGTGATTTCCTAGGCACCTAAAAGTTAAGAGCAGCAATGCTCAGTATAGCAATTCCTGAGTCCCTTTGTGGATCTGGGCCTTTGGCACTTTTGAAAGTTTTCCCTTAAGACTTTTTTCCATCTAACAACTCAGCAGTTTAGCATTTGATATCAATGTAGCACTATTTAAGGAAGTACCACCACTTTGATGCAGAATTTGATTACAGAATGAGATCCTAAGCAATTTGGGAAGAAGTTGCATGTGCAAAGTCATTTTGGTTTTTTGTTCATACTGTGGAAGCAGAGAAAATAAAGTACCTGACTTGCTGTACCCAAACAAAAAGTGAGAACTCTGTTATTCTCCGACAATACTAATGTACAACTAGAGAGAAGCCCATGAAACTGTTATTTTCTAAACATCTGAAAGTTAGTTATGAATTGTATGCATAGAAATTTTAAGTGTGCCTAGATTTTAAGTATCATTGTCTGTTTAAGTATACCATGCCCAATGAGAACGTCACTGTTCATATGCTTTGATGCCACTAATAGGAAAGTTCTTTCATATTTTGTTTTCAAGAGAGAAGAACTAACTCATTTGATACTGAGACTCTTGCAAGCCTGGAAGGAACCACTTTCCCACTTTGACCAGAATATTGGTCATCATCAAGAATTATCTAGTGACAGCCTGAGCAAAGCAAAGCAAATCAGCAATATGGTGCATGAGCTGAAGACTGGAATGGAGAAAGTAACAGAGAAGGCAAGATTTTCAACCTAATTTTTTTTAATATCGGTTATACTGAAATACCAAAGGGTTCTCAAGGCCAAATTCTGCTCTCAGTTACAAAGATATAGCCCTAGCATGGTGTTCACAGTGGAACAGCTTCAATAGGAGAGACTGAGGGAGCCCCACATCAGACTATCCAATAGCTCAGTGGTTGGAGCATACTCCTGAGAGGTAGGAGACCCCACTTTCAATCTTTCCCATGCCTGCTAGAGAGAGGGGAGTTGAACCTGTCTCTCCCACATCTCAGCTGAGTACTGGACTAAAAGGTGGGCCCCAGCACCATTTCCTTCTCTGGCTGTTATGTGTGGCACAAGGCCAGCACTGAACTCATTCCAGCAAGAAACTACATAGGTGCCTAAGCCAAGGGAAGGGTTCCTGTTCATGGATAGCTAGCAGAGATAGACACCTTCCTGCATCCTGGACCGAGGCACCTATCTCGGAGAAAGGGGCAGGGTCTTAGCAGGTCAGCATCTCCCTAGCTTAGGCGGCTTCCTGCCTAGCATGCTGGCTTTTATGGATCTCATTCTTAGGTGGCTTTCTCTCCCCATTCATTATATAGAAAGCCTGGGCACTTAACTCAGCTTTGTGGATCACGGAATTGTTCCTGAGATTTGCTAGGGGTCTAAAAGTTAGGCATTGCAACACTGAGTATCACAACACCTAAGCCCCTTTCTGGATTCCACCCCTAGCTACTTACATAACTACACCTCTACCTCAATATAACACGAATTCGGATATAACGCGGTAAAGCAGTGCTCTGGGGGGGGGCAGGGCTGCACACTCTGGTGGATCAAAGCAAGTTCAATATAACACGGTAAGATTTTTTGGCTGCCGGGGACAGCATTATATCAGGGTAGAGGTGTATTTTAAAGCCCTGTGACAAATGCCTTCTGATAAATGTACATTGTGGCATCTGATTATATTTGCAGCTCTCTCACTTTTTATTACCAGATAGTGGGTCTGATCTTGTATTCCATGTGCACTCACAACTCTCACTAAACTCAGCTGGAGCTGTGACTGAACAAGGAATGAAGAATCAGGCCTATTTTCTTTGTCTCTGACAATTAACATGTTTATTCCCATGCAGACATCCCACTAAACACTTACAAAATAAGAAAAAAAACCTTAATATCTCACCAAGGATGATACAAATTGAAATGGACATACAACTCAGCAATACAGCAGAGGGGTCATTTTATCCACTGCTGAAATGCAGCCACCAGTGAAGAGAATTGAACAGCACCTCACAGGACAGAGCTATAAACGGAGAAGCCCAATCTTCAGTTTGGCTATGAATATGGATTAGAACTTCCCCAGAATTCAGGGGCATTTAATATCCGGATTTTTGTTTAGTTCATCATAGATTTGGGGCCAAACATAAAATTCAAAAACAGATTCAAGCTTCGCCCAAGTTCAGGATATTTGTATCCAGGTTTGTAGCTCAGGCCCATTTCTACAACTTGTTTTGGGGAAATTCTTGGATGGGAGGCTCTCTGAGGGAATGGCAGCTCTGTCCATATTGTTCTGTACGTGCTACCAAGGTTTCACAAATAGTAAAGTATAAGAAGGAAACAATATCAAATTGAAACTACTTATTGCATAAACAGTGTCATGTGACAGTATTTTTCCATATTACACTGAGTCTGGGCTTGATCTTGCTAGGCGGCCAGTCCTTCTAAGAGGTGGTGAGGGCCCTCATTTTGCATTGACTTTAACAGCTCTTGGGGATGCTCAGCACCTGCTAGAAGCCCTAGCACCTTACTAGATGAAGCTCGTTAAATAAGGCTACAAGTCTGAACAGGGCCGGCTCTAGGATTTTTGCCACCCCAAGCAGAAACAATTTTGGCCGCCCCCATTTTTTTCTTACCCCACCCTCGGCCCCGCCTCAGCTCTGCCCCTTCCCCAAATCCCCAGCCCTGCCTCCTCCCCCCAGGCTCTCAAGCCTAGGAGGGAGGGGGAGAAGCGGCGCGCACGCTGCAGCCACTCGGCATCTCCCCCTCCCTCCCAGGCTCTCAAACCTGGGAGGGAGGGGGAGCAGCGGCGCGCGAATCAGCTGTTTCGCGTCCCGTGGCATGCGAGCGGCAGCAGCGGAGGTGAGCT
Source organism: Malaclemys terrapin pileata (assembly GCF_027887155.1). Classification (NCBI taxonomy): domain Eukaryota; kingdom Metazoa; phylum Chordata; order Testudines; family Emydidae; genus Malaclemys; species Malaclemys terrapin. Next base: position 56,512,411 of record NC_071505.1, read on the forward strand.
AGGGAGGCCGGGGCACATTTTTAGGGGCGGCATTCTGGCGCCGGCCATGCCGCCCCTAAAAATGTGCCGCCCCAAGCACCAGCTTGTTTTGCTGGTGCCTAGAGCCGGTCCTGAGTCTGAAGAAAACTGATCCACTGAACTATCTTGAGATGGGGCAGCCATACTGAAGAGTGGCCTTTACCTGCTCCATGTTCAAAGGGTGTTATGTCCTTGATAGCATTGCCAAAGTTCTGCTTCCAGAGGCAGAATTTCTTGAAACAATATGAAACCACTTCCGACTAGTTAGACTCTTATGTAGGCTCTGGGTAGCAGGCTGGGATTGCATTTCCTTTCTCTAGAGAACTTTGCACAATTTTTTTCAGTACTTACATAAAAAACCTGGAGGTGAGCAGTCTACATTAGCTGATGATTTCATTAATGGGTGTTTTATAAACCCTGATTTTGTTAGCTTCAACACTAGCATTTTGAGGATTTTGGTTCTATGCACATTTATATCCATTGACAGGTTACAGTCATACATATTCTGTTTTCAATACAGATGCAATCAATGGGAATCATCAGCAATTCATTGAATGGAATGGGATCATCAGAAGCAGCTGGTTTATCCATTAGTAATGAAGCAAATTTGATGAGTGACTATGAGTTTATTCACTGCTTCAGGAGAGATTCCAATAAAGTACAAAGCTACTTAAAAATTCTTAAATGTAGGATTTGGCCAGGAAATAGTTGTTGAGTTTTAATCTGTGACAGGCAATTTTCAGAATTAAAGCTACATGTTGTTTGCAAAGATGGAACAAAATAATTTATAAAGGTTTTATGACATTTACAGTAATAGTAAATTATTAACAAAGAAAACTAGTTTTGAATGGCTTTGCCAATTATTTATTTTACACTGTTAACCTACACAGTTGAAATATTACATAAGGCATAATGTGTGTATGTGGGTTTCACATACCAGGAAGAGTGGATTTCAGGGGTAGTGCATAAATCAGTTTCTGTATTTACTACAGTATGTCAAACTGCAATTTAAATAGTTCACACATTTTCAGGTGTACATATTGTCATTGAAGCTAAACATCAATAAATTAGCTAAGTCTTGGTACAAGACATGTATAGACTTTAAATAAAGTATATTTTTATAATAAAAGTTGTTTCATTTATCATGTGACAAAAGTACTTATGTTTAAAAGTACTCAATGTATGGTATTACTGATGGGTTTAGGAGGATATATGACCCTCTGACTACCCTTCTTCCCCATCAAACTTCTAACTTTTTTCCTAACTTGCTGCAAGCTTTTACAAATATTGATGTAGTTTCAGGAGTCCCTAAAAGCAGGAGTCTGATAGTCTGACACTGAGTAGCACCTTACTCCATGAGTAGTCCCACTGAGAACTCTTATGGAAAAAAGTACTATAGCACATGAGTAAGGGCCTAATTCAGGGGTGGCCAAACTAGGGCCTGTGGGCCGCATCCGGCCCACGAGCCATTTTAAGCCAGCTCGTGAGCCGCACCATCCGGCTCGGCCCCACTCTGGCCGGGGCGTTGGATCGGCGGCCGGACCACACAGCTCGGCAGCGCTCCAGCTGGGGCACTGGGTCAAGTGCCGCACAACACTGCCAGCTGGGGCACAGGGCCACAACATGCGGCTCCCAGAAGCCGCAGCATGGCCCCACTCCGGCTCCTACGTGCTCCAATGGGAGCTGCAGGGGCAATGCCTGCGGATGGAGCAGCGGGCAGAGTCGCCTGGCTGTGCCTCCAGAGAAGCCGGAGAAGGGATATGCCACTGCTTCTGGGAGCTGCTTGAGGTAACACCGCTCAGAGCTTGCACCTTCTGAGCCTCTCCCAACCCCCTACCCCAGCCCTGATCCCCCTCCCGCTCTCCAAACCCCTCGATCCCAGCTCGGAGCACCTGCCTGTACCCCAAACCTCCAGCCCCACCCCAGAGCCCGCACCCCCAGATGGAACCTGCACCCCTTCCTGCACCCCTGCCCCAGGCCTGATCCCCCTCCCACCCTCCAAACCCTTCAATCCTAGCCCAGAGCACCCTCCTACACCCCAAACTCCTCATCCCCAGAGCCCGCACCCTCTCCCACACCCCAACCCCAATTTTGTGAGCATTCATGGCCTGCCATACAATTTCCACTCCTCGATGTGGCCCTTGGGCCAAAAAGTTTGCCCACCCCTGGCCTAATTACTGGTTCAGTCTCAGTGCCAAGTCTGGATGGTGGATAGGGGTGTGTTTCCTGCACACGTATCCAGAGTCAGTGCCGAGATATGGGTGCTGTAAATTCCATGGTATAGAAAAAACCTTAGATTCATCTGAGTGATAAGGGAGGAGCTATTTTATATTTTCCTAACTATAACGAACGAATGCCACATAATTTGAATTTACACTAGTCGGGAATGAAACATTTCTGCCTTCTGAGTCCAGATGATGCATATGAGTAGGCATTTATAACTGATTTGGACTCAGCGATGGCATTCATGATTACCTGGGCCCTGATCCTGCAAATACTCATGCATGTGCTTAACTTTATTACTGGGAGTAGTGCCATTTGGACTACAAGAGTACATTTTTGCAGGAATTAGGACACAGATTGCAAGCATATGCACATTTACTGTGGGAAACCGTAGAAAATCAAAGCGACGACTTAGAATTGAACACCGAGCAGCAACTTGTCAAGCTATGTCTGAGCATCCATAATGCAGAGCTGGCCTGACTTGTTCAGAGGATATCTGCGAGAACTCAGCACCTCTGCAACTCAGCCCAAGTGGTTTTCCTCAGGTTGTCTTCAAACAGCAGAGTGGAAAAGATCACATTTCAAATAGCATAATGTTAGTTATCCCAAGAGAGCTAGATTCACAAAGGGAATAAGGCACCTAAGTCAAACATTTAGGCACCTCTGGCATTCACAAACCCCCTACTCAGCTGCCGCCCAACATCCCTAGGCACCTAAGGGCCTGCCAAAGGGCCTAAATTTAGGCAACTGAGCATGCACACAGCCTTAGCCCTGATGCCACCCAGCAGGTTGGTGCCTAAGCCCCAGTGGGATTCACAAATGAGGTATTCTCCTGTCTTAACCCACACAAAATGGCCTCACAAGGTTGAGCAGGAGAACCCCCTCTTAGGCCAGTGGGTAGACCAGATTTGATTCCCTCCTTTGCATGATTAGGAAAAGGGGGTTGAACACAGGCTTCCCACAACTCAGCCGAGGGCCCTAAGTACTGGGCTAACGGTTATAGGTACCTGCTTCTACATTTCTTGCAAAAAGTGGCTTAGGCACTTTCTCCAGGAAAGGGTTCACAGCTATGAATCCCAAGCAGAGTTAGGAACATAGTTCTGTGAGAGGGGCAGGGTTTATGCCACAGCCATCTGCTTGGCTTTTCCTAAGGGCTAGCTTATATGGCTTCCTACTCCGTGTGCCGGCTTCTGTGAATCCCATAACTTTCCCATCCATTGTACAGGGAGCCTGGGTGCCTAACTCAAGGTTGTGAATTCCACTGGGCAACACAGCATCTAAAAGTGAGGCATTGCAGCAGCCCCATAGTCCTTTTGTGAATCTAGCCCAGAGTGCCTATACTATTTGGTAAGTTATTGCAAAACTGGTGAAGGAGCCAAAATCCAAAGCTCTTACTAAGCCTATGAATATCCAAAACTTACAGCTAACCACAACAAATGTACAATGTCTTATACTACCACAGCAAATACAGTGAGAGGGAAGAGACCCAACCAAAGAAGTTCCCTGAACTTGCCACTTGTCCTCTTCTTGTAACGGTACAACCAAGGAGGGCATCTGAATGTTGTTTTCATCTACTAGTGGGATTTGAGCTACTTGGATGGAGATGGTCTTCATGAATCAGGCTTCCTATGGCTAAGCCCTTGTTCATCTCCTACCTTTTCATGCTCTGCATTGTGTATCTCCTCTGATTGGAGAGAAGACTAGGCACAGTCAATTAATACTCCTTTCCCAGCCCATTCTGCTCTGCACAAGGGCCATCTTTGCATTTGCTGGTTAGACAGATAGAGGTAGGAGGCAAGTCATGACATTTATGCCCGCTCCCACTTTTCACGGAGTTATCAGTAATTGAATGGAGCTCACATTGCCAGTTGCAGGGAGTATAGCAATTATTAATGACTATTTATATTGCATAAGCACTCAGAAGCCCCAAGCAGAACTGAGGCCCTGTTGTCCTAGACATAGTACAAACACACAGGAACACATAGCTCCTGCACTGAAGATCTTACTCGCTATAATTCCTTAGACAAGATGATATTACATATATATTATAGAATACAAAAGTAATTATTTCTGATTTCCAGTGTTTTCTAAAGGAACTCAGGCTTCTTATAATAACAAAACTAGAGATTTGTGAGACTGACAAATGTAAGCATATGGAAAAACTACAGCTTGTGGCTATGCTCCTCTCTCATGCTCCCAATGCCTTTTTATATTCCCCTCTCCCCCAACAGTGACATTGCCTCTGTCACCAATCGGGAATAGCTATTTACTGATCAGCAAAAAAAAGTTGAAGGATATCTCATCAATTGCCATTTAAATCATCTCTCACTAACAATACTGTATTATCACAATTAGATTTTGTTGTATAGATAATTAAATAAATCAAGACACCAGCATAAAACTGTGAAAACAGAAAAAAAGAGGAACAGAGGGTCCTGTGGCACCTTTAAGACTAACAGAAGTATTGGGAGGATAAGCTTTTGTGGGTAAGAACCTCACTTCTTGCATCTGAAGAAGTGCGGTTCTTACCCACGAAAGCTTATGCTCCCAATACTTCTGTTAGTCTTAAAGGTGTCACAGGACCCTCTGTTGCTTTTTACAGATTCAGACTAACACGGCTACCCCTCTGATACTAGAAAAAAAGAGGAAAACCCATTGAAATGTTCAATGTAATAGGCATCCAAACAGCTCCTTCTATATTAAGGCAATGTATCCTCAGAGCAAGTGTTAAGAGAGGGAATTGGAGATGGACACCTACTAAAAGTAGCTCTTCTAGTGCAAAACTCTATTTGTGTGTTCATGACTGTCAAGATTCAGTAACAATTGATAAGCGCACCATCATTATGATTGTTTACAGTACTGATCTAGTGATTTCATTTCTTTTACCTGAGTAACAGGTCTAGAAAGCAATTCACAACACCCTCTTCTACATGCTGTTGACATCAAGCAAATATGAAAGTTGGTCATCAAAAATATGGCTACAGCTATGAGCCAATACAGCAAATTTACACTGTACTGTGGGCAAAAATCACTTTAAACTGCGGTCCAGTATTGCTATTTACTTACCTGTACTAGAACCCAAATGAATGTGCAGCATATACTGTGCCAATTAGGGATGATCCCATTCTCTGTGATGCCAACAAAGACAGAGTACAACAGGAACACTCATTAATTAAGGCACAAAGATTTTCTCTGATGTAATCCGCCCACTTACCAATATTCTCTCTGCAAAGTTGTCAGTCAGAGGTTTGTACTTTAGTACAGGTATCACACATCAGGAATCCAAAGGTAAAAAACACTGTAAGAGTTAAATCATCAAAAATGGAACCAGCAAAGGTGCAGCATGAAGGAATGGCATACTTATGAAGCACATAATATGAATGTGTCAGCCACACACAGAAATATTTCTACGTCTTTGATCTTATTGAATCTTATGAGAAAGGAGGCTACACATTGTCTCACCTTTCGGAAGGCTTAAAGAATGCCATTCTTTTATTAAGTGGCAAAGACCAAAGCCAAATAAAGGGATTAAGGACAAAGGAATCTCTCAAACCAACATGGGCTAATTAAAAGAAAGACAAGATGTACACTGGGCATAGTGAGGAACAAATCTGATTTTTTCTTTTCACTCCCTTTGATATGATGCCCAAGCTGCCTGTATTTGAATAAACATTATTTGGAATGCTGTCCCCACTCTTCTGTTTACATCACAGATGTCAGGTGGGATTCATTTCCTGTTTCTTAGTTAATCTTTTTGTTTGTGCTCCAGGTAATCCTTGGCTCCCTCCACTCATGCTGCCATTGCTGCAGGGCCAGAAATGTGTCAGAGCCAGGCCAAAATGTTTTCCCTCCTTGTCATTTAAATGCTCTGACCAGGTGGATTTTCAAAGTGAAATATGAAATTAGCTAAGACAGTGGAGTTCATTCATTCTGATCTCTCCTATGCTGGTTTTATATTCATGTGATTCCATTGGCTGTGGTGGAGTTACTATTTCATGGAGATAAATGAGATCAGAATCAAGCCCAGGATGTTATTACAGGACACTGAGGAAGCCAGCATCTGTGGCAGCTGGTTAGTGGGGCGAATGAGGCCAAGCCTCACCAATAACGCCACAGTTGTCAGATACACTGTAGGTGTGTGTAGCAGTGACTGATGCACTGCAGGGTGCACTATCACTTGCTGCCACTAAGGGACTCCTGCAAGTGAAACCATTCCAGGCCCTGAAGACTGTAGGGCACCTGGCTGTCATGGAGGTCTCTGGGCCCTGCAGCACAAATACTGCAGGCAGCAGAAGGAGGCGGCACAGAACAGGGAATACAGGCTTCTGTGGGGATGATTTCCTTCAGTTCCAGAGGCAGAATGCCTGGCTCTTTGCACATGAATGCCGCAGCATAGAGCCCCTCAAGTCCCTGCAACACAGGGCGTGCAAGGAGCCGAGGTAGAGTTGCCACCACTGAGATACAAAAAAAGAGGACACGGATGGCCCTGAACCCATAAAACTGGACACCTGGCTGTGTACTAAGCACCCTTACAGATATCCCAGGATGGCTACCTCAAAAAAGGGATGGTCCTGGTTGGCCAGGTGGCAACACTAGAAGGTGCAGAGCAAACATTCTACATCCTCACAGAGACAGCCTATAGGGTTCCCTGCACATGTGCCCAGCAGCCAGTTTTTTCTTTCTATTTCTGCTCCTGCATCTCCAGGTCCAGCATGAAATAGGGGAAGGCAAGGCGGTGACAGTGGGCTGGGCTAGGCAAGGGGTTCTGAGTTGGGTGATGTTGGTGGGTGCCAGCTAGGGAAGGGAAGGGTTCTGGGCTGGGGTTGGATTTGTGACCTGGGGGGTTTGTGTGGCAGGGGTATTCTGAACCTGAGTAGGGGAAGTTACAGAGCTGAGGAAGCGGTTTAGAGTTATGAAGAAGTTTGGTAGGAATCGGAGGGGTTCTCAGCATTGGGGCTTAGGTATATGCAGAATGTCTATGAGCAAGGGGTGGAGAGAGGCTGGGGAGGTTCTGAGCTAGGATGGGGACAGGATGAGTTGGCAGGGCTGAGGGTGAATTGAGCGGGGGAAGGTGGAGATGCAGCAGGAAATTTGTATCACCCATTTCTGTTCTCCTTGTTCCGGCATAACTGATGTTTATAAACTATTTAAAGAAAATGCATGTATACTATTTGATCCATCGCTAACATATGACATTTCAGGAGAGAATGGCAAAGTAAATGTCTTGTGATATTTACAACATTCATGATGAGTGGTGCTTCTTTGCTGAAATTTCATAATGCAGGTTGAAGGGAAATTTCCACTTTAAATAGCATTAACTAAGAGGGATCAAGGTTGTATGTTTTACAGGTTTAATTTTATTTTGGTGTTAGGGACTCAGACCACTCTAGTTATGGTCCCAAATTCACACAGTGTTTCTGGGGGACTAAAGAAAGTCAAATTGACATTGAAGAGAACATTTAAAAGCAACATGTTGAAAATTTTCCCTTTGCTTTTTGGAAGTCTTGTTGCACACCTAAAGTATTTTATGGCCAGATCCTCAAATATGTACTGAAGTGATTAACTGCCTCTTTCGGCTGCTGCTCTCTAACTCTGTAAGTGCCTATGTTTCCTCTGGTGGACATGCACAAAGCCATCTAAGTCCTGACACCAACCCCACAGCTAACAAGCTGCTCGGAGTCCTGGCACAAGACAGAGCCCCAGCAGCTTCAAACTATTAGGATTCTCAAACTAGGCATGCCCCTGCCTATCTCACCAGTGGGGCCTGACCCTTTAATTGTGCTCTGAGTACACTGAAGGGATGTCTAGACTGCAAAAAACCTCTGCAGCAATAAGTCTTAGAGCTCAGGTCAATTGATTTGGGCCTGCGCTTCAGGGCTAAAAATGGTAGTGCAGATGTTCCCACTTGGGCTGGAGCCCAGGCTCTTTAACCCAGCAAGGAAGATGGGGCTTAGAGCCTGGGCTCCAGCCCAAGCGGGAATGTCTACACTGTTATTTTTAGCCCCAATACACAAGTTCCAAAAGCTCAAATCAGTTGACCCAGGCTCTGAGACTTACTGCCATAGGTTTGGGGGGGTTTTGTGTGCAGTGTAGACATACCCTTATAGGCTCAGGCCCTGCACAAGAAACATAGGCACAAATGTCAGAATAATCCAGTGGTTAGGATAATTGTGGGGCATGTGGAGAGGGTTCATAGCCGAGACTCTCAAGCAGAGATAGGTGCCTCCCACAGGCCCATGAATCCGGCTCCTAAAGCTGAAATCAATGGGATTTGACCCTAAGCCCTATCCTCTGCATTTCACTCCCAGCTGGATTATGTGCCCCCCCCCCCTCAGCTTGTTGGCTTCTGAGGCTCCTTTCTTAGGCACCTAATTCTCCACATGCATTAAATGGGGAATCACTGCACCTAACTCAGGGCTGTGAATTCCAGTAAGCAGCTAGGTGCCTAAGGGTTAGGTGTTGCAGTGCCTAGATACCTTTGTACCCCATCTTGAGTGGCAATTCATCTGAGTCTCTTCCTCCCTTCTCACCAAGCCCAGGGGCAGCTTGGAGTCTCTGGCTCCCAGGGCTGTACATATGAGAGGAGGAGTTTCATTCAGCTTGTGGGTTGAGCACTTCTGGTCCTTTAGGGGAAGAAGGGTGGGTGCAGGGCCGGCTCCAGGCACCAGCGCAGCAAGCAGGTGCTTGGGGCAGCCAACGGAAAGGGGCGGCACGTCCGGGTCTTCAGCAGCAATTCAGCGGCGGGTCCCTCGGTCCCTCTCAGAGGGAAGGACTCGCTACCAAATTGCTGCTGAAGAACAAAGCTGCCACCGATCGTGGTGGGTTTTTTTGTTTTGTTTTGTTTTTCCCGCCACTTGGGGCGGCAAAAATGCTGGAGCCGGCCCTGGGTGGGTGGGAACTCTGCCTAGTCCAGGTGGTCAGTCCCTCAATGCATAGCCTAGGACTGATTGGTTACTCTTCCCCAAGAGGCAGGGGAGTGGGGAAGGCAGCCAATCAGAGTCTATGGCTATATCTCTGGTAGGAGGCACTGAAGACCTGCAAGTTATGGAGCAAACCATGTAGCATTGGCAGCCCCGGATATAAGTGTATAGAAATGAATACTTAGCCAGAAACACAAAGACAGGCTATCTGAATTGACCTTTAGCCAATTAGTACCTGTTAACTCTACATGGACCCAATATAGTTCTTACACATGTGACTAATCCCTATGATTTCAATGGGACAATCCGAGGGCAAAGTTCACCCCTATAAATAAACCATCCATTCAAATAGGGCCTATGAAGGATTTACATGGTGCATAGGCCCTGTGCTAACTACCTCAGTACAGGAGAGAATTTCATCTCAAATGACTCAACTACCCATATGAGCGATGGTTTGCTGAATCAGGTTCCTTGTGTGCTAACTAATATCAATGACAGGAACCTGGTGATTTTTGCCAACTAGTGCTTGTTATTTAAAGAACAGAGGACTTATTTTTCTTTGCTTTCACATTTCCTCTAAAAAACCTGTTAAAAACTACATTAGTATAACATTAAGACTGCACAGTTAAGCACTCAAAAGTCAGGAAATGCAGAAGTTAAAGATCAATACATAACTTTTACTCTGCCTCTTTGTGCATATGCATTATGATATAATGTCTGTTTATACAATCTAAAGTTTTCTTATATATACACACACATGTATCTAAAATTGTAGAAAATATTTATTGTTTAGCATTATATTGTATTATTTGTGATGTAATGAATGATCACCTAGTGAAAACCTTTAAATCAAGATTGAATGTCAAAAATACATGCTTTAGTTCAACCACAAGTTATAGGTGTCCATGCAGGAATTACTAGGTGAAATTCTATAGTGTGTTGTGCAGGAGGTCAGACTATATGATCATAATGATCCCTGCTGGCCTTAAAAAAAAAAAAAAAAAATCTATGAAGGAAGTCAAACAACTCTGCCCTTTTATGTCCAAAATTTCTCCAAACAGGTATTATATCTGACATAAAATATCTCTAACCAGTCTCCTCAACAAACACATTCACAAAAATATACAATAAGAAAATACATTCCTCTTTTTTGGAGCTAAAAAGCTTCTCAACTGAACAATAATTGATTCTTAAATCCAATGGAGTGATTTCCTTAGAGTGGATGAAGCAAGCAAATCATTTCAAGTAACGCTATTTTAATACTACTATTTCAGGCTAGTTATATACATAAAATACTGTACTGAATTTAGGAACAGATGCATACCCACTGGAACCAGCTTAAATGAACAGTCAAGAATAAGTCTGGTACAGCATGTTAGCTGTCAAGTATTTTTTTATATAGAGTAAGAGTGGCAGTTTGCACAATTATAGTACTGCTGCCGATTCCATGTAGGTTCTAATTTTCTGGCGCTATCACCAATTTTAAATGCAAAACACAATAAAAGAGACTTTACTGACACTCTGACAAAGGCTACTAAAGCTAAGGACATTGTATTTTTCATCCCTAGGCAAAAGAATTGACTCAGTAAATTGCATTTCCTGGCATTTCCTAGCTTGTGTCCAAATAAAAGTGATGTAAACATGGATTTATTTTTTTTTAATATTCAATTCTTTCATTAGGATAACTCATCTGAGTTGTTGCACTGTACTGTATACACAACTGGATACCGATATAAATGAGGAAAGATGGAGAAATACCACTAAAAATACTTAGATGTTTTCAGTATAAACCTATTGTGAATGTCACAGGCTGTAAGCAATTAAAAAAAAAATTATGAGCTTTAGAGAAAGGGTTTTTCTCTATCCTATGGCCAAAAAGAGCTTAATGAGTCTGACTACAATAAGAGAGAAAAAGTATGGTATCAGTGTGTTTTAATGAATATGTATATACAGCACAGTATGTAAATCAAAACAAAATGTCAGTTTCATACTCTTTGCTTCATTTTACTTACCATCCCTTCCTAATTCATTTATAAGTTCAACATAAGTCCAGAAAAGACATGAGAGAAGATTGAATATTAAAGAATATTTCTTGCAGCATTAATTGTTTGTCATTTTAATGGTGTTAGATTTTAGTAAGTGAGGAGGTATAAACTAGTTAGCTTTACAACGTTCAAACATTGTTAGTTTTAAAAAAACCACCCATTTATGTTCTTTGATCAATTTGCAGAACTCCATCATTCCTTTATACTGATAATGTAACTGCCTTGTCTCCAGTGTCTGGTTCAGGGTACAAATACAATGTGCCCTGAAATGAATCTGCTTCTTGAGGTGGCTGTGCGCTATTTCTATTATTCAGTCTTTCTGAAGGTTCTGCAGAATTCTCTCCCCATCTCGGACTTGCCTGCTGTTGAGACACTTCCCATATAGAAGGGCATGGGGAAGTAAAATTCAGAGTGGATCTTGAGAGATAGTTCTCTTGAAGACCTTCTTCTTGGAGGCACCTGTTTGAAAGCACTTCTTTTTCTTTGGAGTTTCGCCATTTCATCCTTCGGTTCTGAAACCAAATTTTCACCTGTTCCCAAGTTAATTGGAGGTTATTATTGTTTCCTTAAAATAATTTTACCTTAATCCCCTTTTTCTTGAAATCCCTTCAATTTTATACACTCCTCTCTGGGCCTGACTGAAGTCAAGTTCAACATAGCTCCAGTGAAATCAGCAAAGCTATGCCGACTAACACCAGCTGAGGATTCAACCATTATTATTAACAACAGTCAGACCAAACACTCCCCTCTACTTTCACCAGCACAGATGAGGTGAGGATTTGGCTCAGCAGACTGGAAAGAGGGCAGGTGGTGGCCAAGGAGACAACAACTTTCCACAGCATAGCTACAGGAGCTGTGGCTCTTACACCCACAAGAGCAGCTGAGCACGGCCCAGCTGCCGGCTATTGACAGTGGGCTGCAGGCCAAAAGGCAGAGTGGTGGCACTGCAGGCTCCAGGGATCTCCTAGGATCCATGTGGCTCTCATGTGGGTTTTGGGACAAAATCCTCTTCCCAGTCCTTAGATGGCAAATCTCGCCCCCGAAGGGTACAGCCAGTCAAACTACAAATTGACACTCTGTCTCTCCGAAGAAGTGAGGTTTTAACTCACGAAAGCTTATGCCCAAATAAATCTGTTAGTCTTTAAGGTGCCACCAGACTCCTTGTTGTTTTTGTAGATACAGACTAACACGGCTACCCCCTGATACTTGTCTCTCCTGTGTTTTACATAGGAAAAACCTAGAGAGGAATGATGCCCTATTGTTTTTATTAAATTGTTTTTCTTTTAGTATTAGTAGTCATCTCCCTCTCAGTCCATTTCCTATTCCCCTGGGCTCAACTGAATATCCAGAAGGCAAAAGAATGTAGGAGGGAAATACCTGCAACGTACAGTATGTGAATACGCACTGTGAAGATTTTAGAAAGCTCATTGCAGAGTGTGACTGTACACTGTCAGCATGAAAAGAAACAGTTTGTCCTATGGTGATTACTACTCTGCTTCAGCTAATAGACTGGAAAGGGTCTCAGTCTGTGCATTCTTTATTGTTTCTGACTGAAGTGTTCATGTTAAAAATTACAGTAATGTACAGTGCTCCACCACCATTCCTAGCCTTTATATCCCCCCAGTTATCTTCTCCCTCAAGCACATCCGGGCTTTCTCTTATGCCCCTTATGCATGGAAAAAGCTCATTCTAAAAGTGTACAGCCACTATCTCTGCCTCTTTTGAATTCTTTCCCAAGATGCCTTCAAAACCCTGCTTGCTGACTATGGCAAAGCAGGTGATATGTTAGGACTGTTCTTCCTATTCCCTTTATCTCACTCATTCCCCCATTCCTGCCACTTCCCCTCTCCCTGACCATTACCTCCATGTAATTAATGAAATTGTGCCAATCACACAAGCTTATTTTCTTGTGTGTTCTATTCCTGTCCCCACCTTTTGTTTGCCCTGCAAGCCCTCCAGGGCAGGTACTATCACTTTAGCACAAAGACCAATGCACTGGGGTCCCAAAGTTCTCGGGCACCTCTGGGTACCATCCTACTATATGCATATGGTAAAAGTAACACTGTAATGATATTAAACACTGGGCCAAATCCTGAAGTTCTATTCTGGGACAGCTCATACTCCCATATGGGAAAAACCCCTGGAAGGTGGCCAAGTAGGAGAGCTGGAAACCTCCAGTAAGGTCACCTCATGGAATTTTCATTCTAATGCTTCTCTCAACCCCATAGGTCTCCCTCTGCCTGGATCCAGGATCAGCTGAAAGGTTGCTGCCTCCATTGCCCCATCTCCCTCGATGGCATGAGTCCAGCAGCAGTTGCATTGCCATTAGCATAGTTCCCTGGTGGCTGCTCAGTAACAGGTGCAAAAACAGAGAAAACTAAAACAGCTCTGAGCCTGGATTTCTGTGCAGACACCTAGAAGCAGACCAGAAGACAGTGCCCTGCTCCCAGATCCCTGCGGAGCTTTGTGCATGCAGAGCCAAAAGTGGCCATCAGTTAGGGCAATGGGGTTAGAGAGTGCTAGTGTTCAGAGGGGACTTTCCTCCACCTTTGTATGGAAATGGAGATATTAACTTTTGAATGCAGATCACTACAGGATGGGGACTCTCTTTTATTCATTCTTTACTCAGGTAAAACTACCATTGACTTCACTGAGACTTTTGCCTAAGTAAAGACTATTGGACTGGTCCTGGGCTGTTTATATCTCCATCCCTCTCCAGCAAAGCTATTTTGAAGATTTTTGTTTCAAAGACAGAAAGCTTGAATTATTATTATTTATTACTTGTCTTACAGTAGCACCTAGGAGCCCTAAATCATGGGCTGAGACCCCATTATGCTAAGTACTGTACAATGTCTCCCCATCCCTCCATACCTGTGACTCTTTCAGACCCAGGTTAATGGCGAGTTTCTTTCTGTCTGTTTTGCTGATATACTTCTGTTTCTGAAACATCTTCTCCAAAGCTCTTCTCTGGTCTTCAGAAAAGACGGCTCTTCTTAAAATACCTCTCCGGGCTTTGGAGTTGGAGTCCTGGGTCAACAGAGGCAGAACACTTTCCTCTCCTAGAGGAAATGGAAGATAGCGTTACACTATGTAGAACATATATCAGAAGAATATTAAGCATTATACTTTACACCACTATCAGACTGGAGTCTCACTTTTGAGTTGTTGGTTTTACAAATGTGTCACGATGATTCAGCCATGTTCAATAAGGGTCAGATTCTACACTGGATACAGCTCTGATCAACTTCAGTAATGCTGGGATCTAGATGTGTTATAGATGGCCAAGATTCTGCTCTTTGGAGTGATAAAAAGCATAACCAGATGAGTCTATGTAGGGGGTTGAATATAGAGCTCTTTTTAGTGTGAAATCCAGATATGGTCAGGGAGAAACATCTACACGTTTACTTATACAATATGATCAGCGTGAGCAAACTGCAGTGAGTTTTTCATGGGTGCTCATTCTGCCCCAGTATAAAATGCAGAATGGGATAAGAATAGTTTAAGGATGGGGCTAAGTAAGCTATGCTATATATAAAATGTAATGACAAGGCTTTCGTAGTAGACTTTTCCATAGAAAATAATTGGCCATTCACATCTTGATTATGATGGAAACCACAGATGGTTTATTAAAAGCTTTCTGGAGTACTTGAATTTATTCCATTCAGTCTAATTTTTAATCCTTTAACACTTTTCAGCAAGCCCTAGTATGGCAGTTTATTCTGGGCCCAGTCACACCCCTTTGATCTGTGCTCTGAGGGGACCTTCTGCTTATCCAACTCATGGAGCAGGGACATTCACATCATCCCTCCACCAGCCCCAGAAAGATGATAAAACCTAGACCTGTATCACTTTTTCATGTGCCCTTTCCCCCCACTTTCAAAGAAGGATCCATTTTCCACGGGAATCCACAAAGCAGCTGCTGGCTAGGAGTGCTCTGGCAGTGCACCTCCAAAAGCACCAAATTCCAGAGAGCAGGGCTTGGGGGAGGTACCAGAGGCCCACTAAATATGTGCTGAACCCAAAATATTATAAGTGGCTTTTGGGCAAGAACAAATATACTCCATAATCACTACCTACAGGAAAGTGCTTTCTTTGAGTAAGAAGCAGTTTCCACATCCACAAAGCCTTAGACACCTGTGGACTTTCTGTGGGCCAGCAGCCATAGAGGTGGCTTTGTTTTGAAATCACATTCATTTTTAGACCCTAACGGTACAATCCAAACATCTTAGATATAACCTTCTCTCTCACAGAAACTTCAGAATGATTGCCTTCTTAGTACAGGGTCCTGATCATTCTCCCTTTGAATTCAGTGAAAAAAATCCTACGTAGAGATGATCAAAATAATTTCAAGTTTTGAAATTTTCCAGCAAAAAACTGAATTATTTGACGAAACCATTCATGGAAATGTATCCCTTCTTCTGACAATTTTTTTTTTAACAATTTCAGTGAAAAAAATTTCAACAATTTTTTTCACAAAAAAACATGTCCCTATTGAAATGCTAGTGAAATTCAGCTGCAGCTTTCACTAACCACTAATTGGGGGTGTACTAATCTTTAACTTTGACACATTATATACAGATTATGTGCGTGCTTTTGTAGATACACACGCACACACGCACACTTTAGTCTGAATAGAGTCCTAACATGTCTCCATTGTATATATCACAGTTTATTAGATATTTTTGTGATGAGTGTCTGAGTGGTTTTAAAATTAAATGTTAGTATATATGAAGTTACAACTTGGTACAGCCACATTTCAACTTTAAAACTGATATTTCAAACAACTCAGACACAAACATCAGTTTACTGGTTACTTTTGTTATGTTTATGTATGTAATGCAACACAATAGGACTCTGTTCAGACTCAAATATGCTTACTATGGCACACAAGCCCCAGAAAGCCATATTTGAGACTTCTGAAGAAGGCCAAGCTATTCATGGAAAATTTCAACCCAGTGCATAGAACCCTCTAAAACCCCATTCTGCTGCTGAGAGCTTCTTGGGGGCAAGAACCTCATGTAAATCCACACGTTGCCTCCCATCAATTACACCTTCCAGATCAAGGATAGTCTCCGTCCCCCACAGGTAAGCATAGGCAGCGGGGAGATACAGTCTTAAAGCTGTAGTCACCTCATACATGGCTGCAGTAGGAGGGAAAGAGTTAAGTTTGGGTTGCAGTTTAAAAAATAGCTGGGGTGGTAGTTCCTGACCAGTCTGTACAGCCTCCAGTGAAACAGGTGGAAGAGATATCTCCTCTCAGCCCCACAATTGCCATAGGGGAGAAAGAAAATAATTTCTTAGCCAACAAGGCTGGTCCTCACCTCACCTCCCTTGCTGAGCTCCAAAATGGAATTGTCAGCCAAAGACAGGGTGTCAGATTATGTGACCCCTTTACAGTTTTCTTTCCTTGATTATTGACTGGCAGTCACTCAGCTAAGAAACAGCCACTAGAACACTGTGAGTTCATGCACCTACCTGCCATACACAGGAAGCAGGTCGGTGACTGTTTTAATACCAATATTAGAATTATATAGTAGGGAAGAACCCACCCAGTTTGGGGAGAAACCTCTCTGACTTTGTATACCACAGTAATGGATGTACTATAAATGCCAAGCTAAACAAAAACTAACGGTGAGCAGAACCACAGACAAGCACTAGTGAAAAGTGGAGCCAGCCACTTGGTCAAGTTTTAAAACTGACATTTTTGGGGAGGTGAGCATTTAGATAAGATGGTCTAGGAATTTTGTTTTAACTGCTTTATATTAAACAATATAAAATACACCAAAACTACACATAAAAGCCAACCTATGATCTTGTTGATGGAGTGAATACACTAATCGTACAAGTGAAATCCACCGAGTGTACATTGTCTATTTTTCTGCTACTTGGAGGCATGAGCTTACACACACAGCACAACAGTTATGTCAAAATGAGTTAAGCGAAGCAAGTCTGCAGTCTGTCCTGCTGATCAGACACTGAAAGGTTTAATACTGTGTTGACATAAATGCTAATATGGTACCAAATGTTTGGCATAGGGTTTTTTGTTTGTTTGTTTTTTAAAGTCTTTCCTTCGTATCCTAATATATGGTGATAAATGTCTTCTTAATCTGTGGAACAATCTTAATTTGCCTTCATGGCAGAGACCACCTTGAAGGAGCGAGTAAAAGCTTTAGTCATGGTTTCCATTTTTTCATTTGAATTCAATACATTCTAGTTAAATGGACAATTAATAGGTCACTTCCAAAATAGTAGTGTATCAGTCCTGGTTAATAAACAATCCCCACAGTTGATAATGGGCCCTATGTATTCAGCAAATCCCTGTATACACGCAGCTCATCCACTAAATCCCTTTTCAGGTAGACAGGGTTATATGGGAAGATGAGCTAGAATGAGTCTATAAAAGTCAGTTTCATTCACTGCTTTATTTTTCAGTCAAGTGCTTTAAATGCTGTCCAGAAATTCTCTTGGAATGTGAGACAGGAGAAAAGACTGGCACATAGAGCATTGCTTTATGACCATACAAAAGGGCAACTGACCCTTGCCCAGGCCTTTTCAATGTGAAATGGTTCCTAAAGTTCATCTGCACAGTGAAAAATTGTGGTGAGGTCGCGTGTGGATGAGTAAAGTGAAAGTGGTGATTGGTCATGGTGCTGTCAACCATTGTGATGGAGCCAGGGCCATGTAAAACGCTCTGTGGGAAAGTGTCAACTCCCTAAAGAGGTGCTCAGAAACTTGCAGCTCATTAAACTGCCAGCATTTGCTGCCTCACTTGTCAGGAATCATTCGACTTAGCAACTGCCCTTCGGAAACATTCATAAAACACATACACATAGTCCGCAGTGGTTTGAATTCAACTGTGATAAAAATATATGCTGCAGAATGCATAAATTGCAATTTCCATTTGGCCTGACACACAGTTCTGTGCTTTTTACTCAATTCTGAGGAACTAAAATGTATCCTCTGCTTGTCTTCCTTAGTCATGAACATCAAAACTCTTTAATAAAGAATCTTATATGATGCACAAACCTCAAAAATCAAGGTTAAATTTAGACTTGGATTAAATGGTAATATAAAACAGAGCTTTCATCCCAAATGTATAATACTGGGACCAAATCATCTTCCAGTTTTAACATTATAATCTTAAAAAAAAAAAATTAAATGGATACAGGTGTTTGTCTGCTATGAACAGAATGGTTGGGTTTTGAGGATTTTTTAAATCAAGTTAATGTTTCCTGAATCATAATTTATGCCAAGCAGACATTAATATGCAGTGTCCATTTTATGATCTTTCAATTCTTTTCCTGTTTGCAAATGCGTATTGATACAGATTTTAAAAAGAGTTATTGACTGTTAAAGGATCGTTTCTAGCAAACTGAAAACAAGGAGCGTTCCTTAGTTAGCTGTCTGGATGTCTCAATGCCATTAGAAATCTCTCACAATTGCTCAGTGTACTTAAGTTTGATAAATCTTTGGAAACCTTCTGAATAGGATTGCTGTGATTTTACTGAGGAATTAGCTGCTGCCATTGCATCACCAATTAGTTTTCCAGAACACATTAAATCCTGCTGCTTTGGTTTACAGAATAACTCAAGCATTACTGATGAAGCATAAAAACTTACTTGGAAAAGCAGTGGGGGATACAGGGTGCTGACAGGACCCACCGCAGCATGCTGAGTAGAATGGTGGGGCTCGGAGAAAAAAATGTTTGGAAAGAACTGCAAATAAAGCATAGATCTAATTGATTATCCATTAATCTTAAGTGATATTCACAACAACAATTTTCAAAAAGTCAGCATTTGAAGTCCTGCCTCACAAACCCTGCTTCCCTTTTCTTAAGCAGAGATTTTTTTATAGCAAAGGACAATCAGCCAAGAAATCTTTAAGTAACTTAATCAAGGCTAGTTTTAACTCATTTATTGCTTCAATTATGACATACTGAAGCATCACAGTACATTTATCGCAAGACTGCAATTCTGAGGATTCAATATTTATTTGTTTTAGTGCCATACATCCTAAGTAATATATCTGAACACATTGGCCAAAATTCATAACTAACTGTAAATCCATCTAAAAGTTATTTTATACAACCTTGCTAGGTAAAACATACTGGGGAGGGATATCTTTTAAAAAAAAAAAAAACAGAACTGACAGGCACTGCCTGGCAATGAGTATCTTATTTACAGGTCAGGGTTTTTTTTACTTTTACTCACATGGAGTAAGGGAATCAATAAACAAGCTTTTATGAAAATGCCTATAAAATGTAACAGAGGTAAATCAACTAAGTTCTGTAGAAATTCTTCTAAAACGACATGGCCTGATTCTGCCATTCTTCTGTTAAATAGTATCTCACTACACAAATAGTCCCATTTATTTGTAAAAACTTGCAGAGGATGATTCTATTAAATACAACTAAGAGCTACAAAACTGGGCTCAGAGAATTTTACATCTCTATAGGGGTTTTTTAACCAGCCTATAGAATTCTGTGTTAATTTCTACAGAACGCAAAAAAAAAAAAAAAAAAAAAAAACACACAATAGAAAAGATCACATTCTGTAGTAAGTTCTATAGGATATTTCCATAAAGATAATTTTTTTCTAAGCATACTCTTGATTACATTCATATTTTTGCCAGCACCAATGAACTATTAAAATGTGGTTTTCTCTTTTTTTCCCCTCCATGTTGAAGGCAGACATGCTGTAATTGAAAAAATAATATTTTTTTAAAATTTGATCTGCAGTGTAAAAAGCAGTTAATAATCAGAACTAAAGATGGGTCAAAATGAGTGCATTTGTCTATCAATCTGCCTCATTTATATGGTTTTTAAAAAAATTTGACATGATTTTTAAAATGAGCACTCAAAATTAGGCTCTTCATTCCATATTCAGACACCTTCATAAGTAGCTTGATTTTCAAATGTGCTGCACACCTCCCATTGTAATCAAATATGGTCTTAGAAGCCTAACTTTAAGAACTCATTATTTAAATCTTGGCCTTTATGTTAAATTTATCTTAACACATGACAACCCTTATTGTAAATTTCTTCTCTTTTGATTATACAGCTACAAGGATGTTAATTATTTTGTAGCTGCAACTGTTCATCAGCACTTTGGAATTCCAAGTGCAATATAAATAAATACACTAACGTAACTGATTGCAAGCTGGTTGTCCAAACTCTCGGTATGTGCTTTGGAGGCATTTACAAACAGACAGGATCATTAGACATGGAACTCTTTACCATCAGAAACAGTTATGGTAGGCAGTTTAAAGGCCATCAAAAATATAAAGTCAAAACTTGCCCTCCTCACTCATACAAATAGTCCGGTTGGCATCACAATGAACTTAGAGTACCGGGCATCAATAGAACTACTGGGGCAAGTAAGATGGGCAGGATTTGGCACTAATTTCAGAATCACAGAAGACTGAGATGGAAAAGACCTATTAGATCATCTTGTCCATCTCCCTGAAAATGCAGGCCTATTCCTTCCAGTACATTTGCTAATGTTTTGTCCACTGTAGTTTTCAGAGTCCCAAGTGAGGGGATTTCTCTGCTTTCTTTGGGAGACTATTCTATAGCCATATAGGTCTTGCTGTCAGAGAGTATTCCCTGTCAGTCAGCCTAAATTATCTATTTCTGAATCACAGCCTACTAGTCCTCACTATACCCCAGGCACCACACTTCCTTGGTATTTAAATCATTCAAATATCTAATCTGTGGGCTGTTATGATGCCCTCCCCACCCTAGGCCACCCTATATCTATTTAAGGTTTTTATCTTTATAAATCATTCCCTCCTGTCCCACGATCTTTTTTGTTGCTCATCTCTGAATTCCCTCTAATTTCTTAATATCTTCTTGAGAATAATGGTGCCCAGAATGCCCTTGCAATATTATACTCCCGTCACCTGGATATATCACAATTGAATATACCATCACTTCAGAGAGGTGGGTAGCAAATTCCTGCATATAGAGTTCTCTCCATTCACTAAACCTTTATGCGTCTATACATGACTTGTAAACATAAAAGGCCTGCTCCTTTTATGTCTATGTCCTTTTATGTCTATTGAAGTAAATGTTAAAATTCCCATTGACTTCAATGAGAACAGAATCAGAAACTAAAACACAATCCTGCCTTATAAAACCTGAAATAATCTATGCAGTTGCATGAAAGCTGCAGACAGCACCTGAATCCACTGGGATTCTGCAAAAAGAAGAGATCTCTAAAGGCCTGTTCTCAAGTCCAACAAAGTCAGTGGGAATCTTTCCTTTGACTTCAGTGGTCTTCTGATCAGGCTCCAAAACTGCCTCTCTGTTGTATTTGTGATGATGCACCCAGAAATAAGATGCAGATGACATCCTTCCACAGATCTCAAACAGGTGTCTTCTGGGCTGTTTTTTTAGATTAATCTATTCCAGACCTTGTGGGATAAACAATGGTCCTGAGTTTCCTTAGATCAGTGTTTCTCAAACTGGGGTCGCCGCTTGTGTAGGGAAAGACCCTGGCGGGGAGGGACTGGGCCGGTTTGTTTACCTGCCCCGTCTGCAAGTCTGGCCGATCGCGGCTCCCACTGGCCACGGTTTGCTGCTGCTGGCCAATGGGGGCTGCTGGAAGTGGCAACCAGTAAGTCCCTTAGCCCGTGCCACTTCCAGCAGCTCCCATTGGCCTAGAGCAGCGAACTGTGGCCAGACCTGTGGACGGGGCAGGTAAACAAACCGGCCCAGCCCGCCAGAGGCTTTCCCTACACAAGCAGCGACCCCAGTTTGAGAAACACTGCCTTAGATGTATAGCCAATGGTCATTAAACATTTTTAAATCTTTCAGCTATGAGAGATCTACATGCAAATTCTTAGAGACACTGGGTCAGATTTTCAGGAGGTGTACATCAGTGTAGTTCCAATGAAATCAATGTGTGGGAACTACACAGATTTACATCAGCTCAGGCTCAGGTCCATTATGTAGATGTATAGCACTCCCTGGGGGACCGTGGGTCCATAAAAACATAGAATATCAGGGTTGGAAGGGACCTCAGGAGGTAATCTAGTCCAACCCCCTGCTCAAAACAGGACCAATCCCCAACTAAATCATCCCAGCCAGGGCTTTGTCAAACCTGACCTTAAAAACCTCTAAGGAAGGAGATTCCACCACCTCCCTAGGTAACCCATTCCAGTGCTTCACCACCCTCCTAGTGAAAAAGCTTTTCCTAATATCCAACCTAAACCTCCCCCACTGCAACTGGAGACCATTACTCCTTGTTCTGTCATCCGGTACCACTGAGAACAGTCTAGATCCATCCTCTTTGGAACCCCCTTTCAGGTAGTTGAAAGCAGCTATCAAATCCCCCCTCATTCTTCTCTTCTGCAGACTAAACAATCCCATAGATGGTTTATCTTGATTCAAACAAGTACATTTTTATGTATGACAGATATAGTAAATAGTTTTAATTTCATTTTATTAAAAAATTTTCAAGTACCATGTGTGAAACAGCATAATAGAATGGAAACTGTCTGCGCAAAATGATGCAATACATATTGGTCAGGTTAATTTATTCCTGAATTTTATGCAGCATGATTGTAACTGTAGCTATCACGTAAAACAAATATTGGGTATAAGGATGGGACAAATATTATATACATTTTATTTCCTTGTCATATACGAAATGGTAAATCAATCTATTTGTTGGTCAAGCAATTTCAACCAAACATTTTTGAGTCCTTACATAAGACCGAAAACAGCTGCAATGCTGGTTGGTTGCTAGGAAACCTGGGGGTTTTTGATAGCCAGAATTAAGCAAATGGTAGCCATAAAACTGCTTATGTACAGACCCTTCTGTGAATTAAACATTAACTTGGGCCAATCTCGCAAATCCTTACTCATGTGTCTACTCCTCTCTCCCCCTAGCATTCCCATAGAATTAAATGGGACAATGTGCAGGACTAAGCAGCACTATACATAGGCGTAAGCGTTGCAGGTTTCGTCACACAGATCATGAAACTCAAAAGTCAGAGTAAGGAATAAATTCCACTGTCCTGATTACATATGAAAGAGCTAAAAAATTATTTTATGTGCTTTTTTCTTTAAAGTGACAGTACCTGGTCCTAAATCTCCTAGGATTTAGTATTTGAAACGATGATAGATTCTTGTTATATTGTAACAGGATGGTGAATACAAAATATAATTAATAATGCTTATTTATATTCAGCTTTATAAACCCAAAGCATTTTACAAATACTAAGCAATTAAGTATACTGTAGTATACTTGTACATGTAAACTGAACCTTAGCATTCAGCAAAGGGTAATACTTAGACATTATGTCAGACACTGACATTCTAAAATGCTTTCCAAATCTGAATACAAAATAGTTCTAAAACTGAAAATTCTGCCACACTAGAAACTCATGTCTACAATACAGACAGAGGTCCCAAAGCAAAGTCCTTTCCGTAGTCAAGTTCCTAAGTACAATTCACGTGAAATGAGTTTAGATTAAATCATTATGAAATTCTAAAGTGACTTGTTTTCAAGGGGCTTCTGGGTTGGGGTATTTTTTTAAAACTCTAGCACTTTGAAACAAGTTAGGAAGTATTCTAGACCCTAATTCTACAATTCACTGTGTTGCACCTATGTGGAGTCCTAATTCTTTCAGCTGCAGCATTGAGGCTCTCCTTTCTGCATGATTAAAGACCTAGATAAACACATTTGAAAATATACCTTTCCAAAATATTAGACCTGAATAAATAATTCATCCGACAAATTTAGCCTCTTTTTCTGCCCATGGAGTAGATAATAAAAAAAAAATGTGATTTCCTCACATTTTTTCATTCTTCAGAATAATTAAAATACATTTTCAATAAACAAAATTTAACTCTATAGAATAATCATGAACAGTTCTCTGCAAATATCCAATAGTGGATAGTCCAGGGGCATTGGTTAGTTGTGGTTGGCCAAATAAGTCACATGGTCTTGTTTCTGTTCACAGATTGGATGAATGTTCAAGTCTAAGGGACCAGAGCTACACACACCATGGTCATCAGAGGGGATCAATCCCAAGACTTTTTCAGCACCAAAAGCACAAGCTTTCACCACTTGACCTAAAGGTGAACTTCCTGTCCATGAGACAGTAGCAGATTGCCGAGTTGCTGAAATCTCCCACCAGAGGGAGTCACAATCACATGCACTTGGCTAGTGTATTTAGCAAGCTCTACTCCTGGGGGAATTCTGCACCACAAAAATAAAAATTCTGTGCCAAAAAAAAAAAAATTGGTGCATAATATTTTAAAATACTGAAAAATTCTGTAAATTTTATTTCTCAAAATAACACTACATAATCACACCAGTTTCAATTATTTTAGTAATTTATTTCAAAATACCAGTCAGCAAGTATGTCTGTGACAATACAGACACACATAAAAATTCTCCCAGGAGTAGAAAGTTAAAGAAACCCTTATGACAATCAAGTTCATGTTTCTCTGCCCCCTCTCCCCCCCCCCCCCCCCAGCTGCAGGGCCTCCCTAGTCCAGATACCCGCACCCCTTTCAGAGCCCAACCGCGGGGCACCCCTTGCCCAGACACCAGCCCCCCTTTACCCCTCAGAGCCCAGGGATCCAGAGGGAGAAACAACTTGATGCTGGGTCCCAGGCTTGTGTGGAGTTTCCTGCATGCCACCGTGTCCTTCCCTCAGGGTGTGTGGGGAACTGCACCTGCCAGGAACCCTCTAGCTTCCTCCTGCTCCCCCCAGCAGTGTCTTCTATGTATGAGCTGGGCTCTACCAGGTCCAGTGGCCTCTAGTGGCATCCCATTTCTGTGGGGAAAAGGAAATTCTGAGCACACATTATTTTCTGCAAAATTCTGCACTGGGCAGTGGTGCAGAATTCCCCCAGGAGTAAAGCTCTTCTGATGCATTTACTGTTGCAAATTTAAATTTGGATTTCTGTGAATGTTCACACATGCCTTTCTTTCCATGAACATTCATGTCAATAAAACTTGATGTTCAGACAGCAAACATAAAAGCAGTGCATGTGTGGCAGAAATAGATCTATTTAAAAATGTGAGCAAATATTCCTCAAAAGTATTTTGCGGTTCTTTCTAAAAAAAAACACCCAAAAAGTATTTTAAAATCCTGCATAAAAAGTTAATGGAAATAATTGTGTTTTTTTCATTTTTATGTTGTTAGTTTTCAGTAGGGCTTTCAAAAATTAGCCAGTTAGACACTGTAAAAAAAAAAAAAAAAAAAAAAAAAAAAAAACGTCACCCAAAAGGGGTTGAAATATGCAAGTAGCAAAATGATCTCTCCCTTGCAGCCACAAAAATCAGGCAGATGTTAAAGACACAACTAAGGTTAGGTGACAACATCTGAGGCTCTTTCATTTTTGTAAGCTCCTTATCACTTTAGGAGCTTATGCACATTTTTGCACATTTCTCTATGTATCCTTTATCTTGGGGACAATCTACATAGCAAGAAGGGTGCACTGGAAGCATGCCATGTGGCAGGCTTTGGTCAATGGCATAGCTGGCATAGATTTCACATATGGGAACTAGAACCACTTCTGTGACCATATTAGGCACTCTGCAAATTTTAACACCACATGTAGACTGCAAAACAATAGTAGAACATATAGACTCATTGATTTTGTGGCATGGTTTAGGCAAACAGTCTCAGCACTGTCTGCTGATACTCATGAAGCTACCACTTTTAGCACACTAGAGACCAATCACATCCGTTACAGTAGCTATGCTAGAGCGTGGCCAGATGTCTGAAGGAACAGGAAACCTCCAGCTCAAGCCACAAAACAGCTGTGACAATGCTCTGTGGAAGCTATTTCTATCTATTGGCTGAAATTAGGATTGCCAACAGTCCCTTATTACAATGGACATACCTTTTTCTTTTTTAATCTTTGTATAACAAGATCAGGAGTTGCAGAGTGCTGCAAAAAGCAGCAAGAAATATCTTTGGTGAATGTAGATGAGTACTACTTAATAAATAATCAAATAAAAAATACATTAATTAAATTAAATTAAATAAATAATATCAGGAGAAGGGGTGGCGTGATGGTACTAAGAAAACAGTCCCTTATTTTTGAAATGCAGTGTTAGCAATTCCTTTTACACAGCCTAAACAGAAAACTGGGGGATCTACATACTGGTGGATCCATTGGCTTTGCCACCAGGCCCATCCTGCCCTTGTTTTTCTCCCATATGCTACCTATGTATGACTGTGCCAGGGCTCCCTGCTGCTTATCTTTTGTCTTATTGTGACACTAGAGTTCTCAGTGGGAATGTTCCTCCTGCCCACTCCCCACCCTCTCTCTCTCTCACTCGAAAGCTTATGCTCTAATAAATTTGTTAGTCTCTAAGGTGCCACAAGTACTCCTGTTCTTCTTTTTGCGGATACAGACTAACACGGCTGTTACTCTGAAACTTGTCACAAACACAGGCACCCATGTACAACAGCAAAAGAATATCCTTCTCTTTGTAACTACTAAGGACACTGTAAGAGGCAAAACAACAGAATTCAGCTATAAATGGAGACAGATTTTCCTTGTATTCTTCATAAAACGTCTTTGTTTAAAAAGAATTCCCTGAACCCCAGTGAAATTGGGGTTATGTGGTACAATCGATTAGAGAACTTGCCTTTTGCTGCTGCAGACCTGATTTAAAATCCTGCCTTGGGCTACAACTGAAAGTAAAAGCAGCGAAAGTAAAAGCATCCGACAAAGTGGGTATTCACTCACGAAAGCTCATGCTCCAATACATCTGTTAGTCTATAAGGTGCCACAGGACTCTTAGTCTGGATCTGTAAAAGCAGCAAACAGGGCTACCCCTCTGATAACTGAAAGTAAAGGATTCTCACCATGTGCAACTGAAATGCACCTGTTATTCTAGTCCTGGGTCTCTCTTGGTCAAAATTTGCCAATTAGGCTTCAAAATCATGAGATTTTAAAAATAATAAATATTGGATTCTTTTTATTTGCCTTGTTTTAAGCCTTTAAGGTTTGTGTTTGCAAGCTTTTCGCTGCAACCACAAGGGCTAGTATTTACACTTGTTAAAATGAAAACTGAGATTCTCATCATAATTTCATGACTTCAGGAACTGGGGCTTTAGGAAAGACACCAAATATCAGAAGACTCATGATAAAACGGTGACATCTGGCAACACTGTAAATGTCGTATAACAACCTAGATAGACCAGCATAATTTGGTAATATACAGAAATAGGCATCCTGTTGACAGGAGAATTGTGGGAGTAAGTACTGCAGGATCAGGTCCTTTCCTATTTAAAACCCACTCTCCTACCCCAAGAAGTAAGTGTCTGATGTTTAAAAAGCCTCCTAGTGTCTAATATATTGGAATATGTTTTCATCCTTAAGGCTGTCAAGGGTTATTAGCCACATAAGTGTCACTCAGAACAGTTAAAGCAATTGTTAGCTTGCAGAGCTGAGTTCTCCAAGGAAAATTTCCTGAGGGTCTCATTCGGCAAGCAATACATGCACAGAACCCCCACTGAAATCAATGGGAGTTTTTCACACACAAAAATCATGGCATGAAATAGCCATAATTTTGCAGTCAGGAATTTAAGCAACTTACATGATCAGATTAATCTTTATCCCTTTTCATTCTTCTATTTCTTAATAAACATAAGCATATGCCCTGAGGTTCCTGTTTCAGAAGCATCTCATTGTGCAATATAAAATCCATGTTACAATAACGGATTTCACTAAATTTAGTGAAATGACTAACTCCATCATTTCCCCCCTAAGAACCTGTTTTTTCTCCTACAGACCCAGATCCTTGGCCCTGCTAATGCTGCTTTGTGCTTCTCCAGCAGTGCTTAAACGCTGCTTAAAGGTCCAGGTCCAATGCCAATCCTTTCCTCAGACTGCAAGGCAGAAGGCATGGCTAGGGGGAAAGGGGCATGACCAGACTATCCCTATGCTCTGATGATCTCTGCTGCAATGGGCCCTGGGGGCTGTAACTAAACAGCATCATTAGGCTAGCCTCAGCATAGGGGGAAAGCAAATGTAGCGTAAAGCCACCTTTGCACCCACTCTACTGCATTATGCTGGGTACCTAAAGACCTGCCTTTAGGAACTGGCCCACAGACTGCAAAGGGAGCAAGAAGAGGTCCTGAATAATGTGAAAATTAATTTTACATGTACCTAGTCACCACAGAATCCTTTGCATGTCCAGAGAGAATCATGGTTGCTATACTGCATCTGTGAGAGTCCCTAATTCTTATAACAGGGAGTCTACATTACCTAGTGAGAATCTAGAGAGTTCTAATAGTTAAAAGCACTTGATTCTTTTCTTTTTAATTTCAATGAAAGCTACAGAGTTACATGTCACTTGAGGACACATTCTTATTGTCAGCCAGTTTGGAAGAAATAATTAATAATGCTTTTATTAGTGTAAATCATAAAAAGGGATATGAGCTGAAAAATCATTTAATTTCAGTAAAACATATTTACCAATTGCTAGATTCTAGAAGGAGTGAAATGTGAATTTGCCACAAGCTTCCTATATGACCTTGAGCAAGTCACATAGTGCCTCAGTTCTCCATCTGTGAAACGATGGTGCTGGCACTTCCCTATCTTATAAGGGGTTCTGAAGATAACTGCATTAAAGACTGTGAGGTACTCAGATACTATGGTAATAGAATCCTGTAAATACTTTAGCTAGATTTGTGTTAGTATGTGTCTGATTTATTATATACATTCTGTGTATATACATGTGCATATTTTACTATAGGCAAAAATCCAATGTGTTCAGTATCCCAGCAAAGTTTGTAATGCAAGCATGCCCGCTGTTGTATTTTATTTATTTATTTCCATGCAATATATATCAGATGTGCTTATCATTACTCTAGGCACATTACAGAATGTAAAAGCACAGGGCCTGATTTTGCTTACATTTACCCTAGTGAAAATGCATTGTCTCCAATGGATTTGCTGTCATTCTGCACTGTGTAGATTACTTGAGAAGTACACAGCTTTCTAGTGACTGATTTTCATAACTGTCGAGCAACTGCAACGTTCACTGAAATCAATACGAGCTGTGGTCACTTGGCCTTTCTGGAAATTAGGCCATAAGAAAACCTGCCAAACAGACCTCCTAAAAGCCTTCCCAGCCCCAAAACAAACTACATCCCATCAGCCCCTAAAGTGACTCTTTCACTCCAAAAAATGTTTGGGAAAACAAATGAGTGTTGCAGTTCTAAAGGGAACCACACGCAGGTTCTGGTGGATTAGAGGCAGAAGCAGATTCCAGAGCCAAGGAACACCTTCTCTTACCAGCCCCCTCCCATTTAAAGCAGGACTGGTCAGAAGAACCAGGATCTTAAATTTCACCCCCATAGTAAGGGATAGTGCATAGCTATAAAGTGCTCCACTGGGTAAAACACTGCCTAATAAGCATGCCACCAGGTTCTACAACAGCTGTAATTTGTAATGGTTAGATTAGCACGCACTGCAGTAATTCAGTATTTTAAAGAGGTGGCATGATTCTTCACTGCCTTGCACTTTGTGCAGTCATTTAGACTTGTGAGTGTAAAGTGGATGTCAATTTTAACCGGATCAGAAGGGCAGCATTTTATACAGGTGTAAATGACTACACAAAGCTGTGGAGCATCAGGATCAAGCCCATAGTATAAAGAGTAGGACAAATTCTATCCTCTGATGTTTCAGAGTAAGGTGTAAGAAACCCAGCAGTAGGTGGTCATGGAATAACCTACCTCCAGGGAACCTTCCCTCATAACTCCCAGTAGTTAATGGCTGGCTTATGCCCTGAAAAATGAAGGCTTATATGCCTCAAAAACTCCTCTTTATTATTTTAATATTTACTGTGATAACTCGTGATACTCTTGTTATTAATATTAATGTCTAATCCTTTTTAAAATCCTACTAAGTACAAGGTCACAACTATATCCTGTGGTTATGAGTTCCAAAGACTAATTAGGCCTATCATTCCAGAATTAATGGCCATAGGGGTTTAAGCAGTCAGAGTCAACAGTTACAATATTTTTCTTTACTAGTTGTGGTGCAAGAGATCCTCAGCTGGTGTAAATTGACATAACTCCATTGAACTCAATAGAGCTACAGTTGAGGATCCCATTGTGTTTGCCTTTATGGTTTAACTTTTATATAGTATACTATTTGCACATGGTAGTAATCATTAAAAACCAAAATAATTTAAAATAAGCTTAAAATTCCACAACTCAGTTGTACAATACAGCGAAGGCAAGCATTTATTTTAACCCCTTCAATGGCCTGATAGCCAGCAAAGGGATGTCTCTTTGAACACTGCTCACTGTGTGACATCTCATAGCGTGATGTTTTGTGGATGACTGTTCGTCATCCAGCTTTTCACTGGGGACATTTTGGCACTATTATTAAAGTACACATGGGGCTAAAAATATGGAACTATAAATGTAGACCCTTTGTAATTCCCAACAGGAATGAAAAGGCACACGATAAAGCACCACTGATGGAGAGTCACAATGGCTGAGGCAGTCAATGACCGAGCTCTAATGCAATCAGATGTTGCCATGGACAGATGTCACAGATAAAGGGTGTCATCCTGCATCCCTTGCAGGCATTGCTGGGAGTTTTAAGGTTCAAACAGAAACCAGGATTTGGGTTCTTACACAGTGTTAAAAGATTTTTATAAATCAAGCCCATTTGTTAATTTTTTTATAGAAGTTGTGGATACTTGTTATTTTCAGAACTGTAGCAAAGGTTCAGTTTATTCAGATTTTCAGTTTCCAGACTGATTGTGCATTCCTTGCTCTCCTAATACTCCCATTAACTTCACTGGAAGTTTTGGCCACATAAGCAATACAGGATGAATACAATATTTATGATACATTTCAGTTCCCCTTAATTGAAAAGTATACTTTTTTCCTTTTAAATATAACTGAATGCTAAGAAATTCTGCTACAGTAACTAGCTCAAAGTATACATAAAGCTGTAAGAGCTCAATTCGCTTTGTCATGATCATTCATTTTAGTTAAGACTTGGGCCAAGATTTTCATCAATACTGGTTTTGAGTGCTGAACTTGAGACAACTTAAAGGAGTCTGATTTTCAGAGGGTGAATGCCCAGCACTTTCTGAAAATCAGGCCCTTTTAAGTGACCTCGCATTGCATATCCAAAAACATAAAATCAGTGGTCATTTTGAAAAATTTGACCTCTGAGAATTATCCTACTGGGATATATAGTAGCGCTTCCATGCACATTTACTACGTGAAGAAAAATCTTATAATAAACATTGTGACATTACCCAAGCTTTTTAAATGGAAAAAAGTAAGTATCCCTAGATACCACATAAGAACCAGTCAGTAAGTATAGTATATAGTATAAATCTTCTAGTTAAAACACCTTTATTTTGCTCCTACCATCCTTACTCTGACAAAACTCTTGTCCTTCTAACGGTTGCATCAACAAGAAAAATAACATAAGAGCCTGATCCTGGCACCTTTACTCACAAATATAGCCCATAATCAAGTGAGTAGTTCCATTGAGATTAGTCTAATGAGAAATGACTCCTTACCTGAATATAGGCTGTAGAATCCAGTAGTAAAGGCCAGTTTCTGAACTAATTTGCAATTATTAAAGTTCAGGGCACCTTCTACAAGGCAACAGCTTCTGCATGTACACTGATGTAACTGAGATCAGAAACTGTCCATATAATGTTTACGTTTTTTTTAAAACTTTACTGAGAATTTTGCCTGAGTAAATAAGGAAGGATTGGATCCAGCATTCCTTGTTTCAAGTAATAAGGGACGGATCCTTCAACCCAAGGTTCCTACTGAAGTCAATGGAAACTTTGAGCTCAAGAGAAACTCGGATCAGGTCCATTGCCACTTGAAGAGTCTCACCCTGCAACCCTTTACTCATCTGAGTATCCAGAACTCATGTCCCCATGGCCTGCTAGCAAGAGTAAGAACTAATCATGCAACTATTTGCAAGACTGGGCACTCAGTAACTTCCACCTAGTTTCTAACAACTAGAAATAGTGATGCAAAATAGTGATCTTTGGGGAATTCATTTCCTTTTTTAATATAAACAACATTTACTCAAAATCAGGTGAAATGTGCATCCTTTCTCATTTCCTTAACTGCTTTTAACTGAGTTAGTATAAAGTAAGAGGGAAAAGTAAGTTAAAATAGTTTTAATTTTTTTTTGATTTTTTGAAAATTTAAACATGCACCTACCTGGCCCAGTCCTGCTAATTTCTTGGAGTAGACTCATTGAAGTCAATGGAACTACAAGTAGGAGCTACTTGCAGGATTTCATTTAAAATAAAATAAAAAATAGTCCAGAGCATTTTTAAAAAATATACCATGTTTTCATTTTTGGTTTTAATACACACCTTTTGCAGTAGTAGTTTAAGTCTGTACTCCAAGTGGTCATTTGTTTGTTTACTTTGATTTTAAATACATTTTTTTTCTTTTCATTTAAATATACTCCAAGACTCTGAAAATATTATACTGGTCTAGAACAAGTAGGTATGTTCTAGTGGGAATTTTAATTAATAGATATACATTTAATTCATTATCCAGTTTTAATGAATTAATTTCTAAACCAGCTTTGAACACTTCCATAACTGGACAAGGTATATAATCCTCAAACCTTTTTTTTTTTTTAATTTCTAACAACAAAATGCACATGTAAAGTAACACACTAAAGAAGCATAATTTGTCTGGAAAAGCTTTATATGGTTCAAACTTGCAGTGCAGTTTAAACTTGGCCATAATAAATAAAAAACTATGATCGCCAAATAGTACAGCAAAACTTTGCACAGTTCAGATTACTGCCAAATAGCATTACCAGTTTAAGTGACAAATCTTTATTAGACTATAGAGATACTGAGAGCAGTGGCTTTTATTTTAACGTAGAAGTGATTATAGTATTAGACATATTTTGCAAACTTCTAATAAAGTTTTTGTGGTGAATTTTGCCTCTAGTGTTTTGTCAGAACTTCAAGAAAATTGTAGCTACGTCTCAATTCAATTTCCTTTTGCTACAAAAGGCCCAATCTTGCATCCTTTGTTGTACCTAAGAATCTGATCTTTCTTGTGTTTCCTAAACTCAGAAGGATTTCAGGTCTATCATGTGTGTTTGTTCATGGTTAACCCTCTGATATCATTTCAGATTGCAATCATTTAGCAGCACTGAAAGATCAAGGACTAAGGAAAATTTAAAGTCCTCATTATAAAGATTTAAATTGTTAAACATTTTGCTGTGGTTATTAATCCACAGGCATGCAGGACAGTAACCTAGTTTTAATCAGATGTTATATGAGGAAATGGGTCAAATATGACAGATTAATGTTTACTGGTCACTCTATACTACCCTCTTGAACAAAGAGAAAGACCACAACAGACTTTCTTTCATAACCCTACCATTCAGAACAGATTTAAAGAACACTTTGGTCTTGCACAGGGGGAAATTTTCCTTAAGAAGATTTAAACCCCTTTATAATTGTATATTATATCATAACAGCAGATTCAACCTTTTACTTCGGACACAAGGCTCCGTTTTTAATCCATCCTGGTAGATAGTGCTGCAATGAAATCAACATCCAAACTGCCATTGAGATTTCAGTGGGAGCAGAAGCAGCCCAATGAATAGTTCTCAATTTTCATAGCATCAATCCTGATTTTCCCAGAGGTGTTTGAAAACACTAAAAATATTAATAGAAGAAAAAATATTTAAAATAACCTCACTGATATAGCCACTCTGGTTCTAAGACAGTAGATTTTTTTGGGGGGGAGCGTAATTTTTATAAACGTGAATATCTATCACCCCCTCTCTATAATCCATATAGATAATAATTTGAGGGCAGAAACTGCAATTACTTTTACTCAGTCAATAGGACTCTGCGTAGGAATACTATTTATTTCGATATTTCTAAGGGAACAACCGGGGGGAATTTACTGCAATTGAGTATTGATCTTCCAATTGATGCAAAAAAAAATGCTTTTTAAAATGCAGTTGCACTTCTTTGAATTGTATAACTTTATACCAGTACTTTGGAATTGGCCAACCACACTCCGCAAACGCTCCTATCAAGGTGTTTGCCACACAAGTAAATCACCAGCCATCAACATTAGCAGCTAAATGGAAGACAAGAGGTGGGCAATTACACAGCTGGGCACAAGGGTCGGGGGCTTGAACTGAGCAATTTAAAAACATTAAACCACAGCTTATTCTGTGCGGGGGGGCGATGAACTTGCGAAATACCCTCGGGGACATCCCAGCCCCATAGGCTGCGGCAGAGCCAGGCTTTCAGCCTCTGGACCGGGCTGGAGTCTAGGGTGTCTCTAATCGATGAATGACTCCGCCCGCTGCCCAGCGAGCTCCCAAGGGGAAGTTTTGCCGGCCGGCGCTGTCGGGGGCCGGTGTACCCCGGGCGGGGCGCTGCTGCGGGGCGAGGGGAGCGCGCTCACCTGTGGCTGCAGGAGGGAAGATGCCGGTGGCTCTGTCCGGAGCCCGCGCTGGCAGCCCGCTGCTGGCCGCGGCGGAGGGGTGAAGCCGGGGACAAGCCCATCGGGCCGGGCCGGGCCCCCCCGCGGGGCTGGCTGGTTCCGCCGCCGGGCACAGCGTGAGCGGGCCGGGGAGGGGGCAGGCGGGGCTCGGCGGGGCCGCCCGCAGCAAGTTCTCAATCAGGAAACTTTTGCCCAGGTTGCCGGAGCCAGGCGGCGCCGGTAGGTCGAGCAGCGCCGAGGAGCCCGCGACGCCCCAGCCCAGGGCGGTGGGCAGCATCGCGGGGCTGCGCTGGCCTCGCCTCGCCCAGCACCCGGGGCCCGATCCGGCCGCCACGCGGCCCCGGCCCCTGGGCTGAGGAGTCGGGGGCAGGCATGGGCCGGGGGCCGCTCTGGGGAGGCGCAGGGGCGGGAAGGTGTGTCCGCGCGCAGCCGGCGTGTCTGCGGCGCGGGGGCAGGAGGGTCGCAGCCCACAATAAAGGGCTGCCCGAGCCCTGGGGGGGAGGGAGCGATTGGGCTCGTCCAGCCCCTCCACGGGCCTTCGCGCTGGGCGGGAGCGGGGCCGCTGGCACGAGCGCCCAGGACAACCCCGGCCTTGCCCAGCTCAGGCAGAGCCGACCGCGCCGGACTGCTGGGGCTTCCCCCGAGAGCTGAACTGCTGCTGTCCCCCCGCCCTCCCCTGGGAGTGGCAGCGACAGCAGCGATCGCGGCTTGGGGGAAATGCTCCTGCGGGGCAAGATGGGCAGCGACGTGTCAAAGTCCAGGCAACAACAATC
This sequence comes from Malaclemys terrapin pileata, assembly GCF_027887155.1. Classification (NCBI taxonomy): domain Eukaryota; kingdom Metazoa; phylum Chordata; order Testudines; family Emydidae; genus Malaclemys; species Malaclemys terrapin. The sequence continues at coordinate 56,547,865 of NC_071505.1, forward strand.
GGGTTCCGAAACTGGCTCAAACCCGTTATGAAGCAAAGGCTGGGGGAGGTACAGGACACGGGTCATACTCGCCCTAGCTCCCTGGCAAGCTTGTTTCTACAAGAAGATAGGAAGGAGAGGGGGGATTTCCCTGTTTTATATCAAGATCCAGTAGATGTAATCCCTTCACATCCTCTGTGTCTTGACATTTTAAAACCTGGCCAAAATCTTCACCTCACTTAATCCAGAGTAACTCCAAAGGAACTACTCCTGGTGTCCACCTTTGTAGCTGAGATGGGCATTGCCTCCCCCCCCCCCCCCCATCATTATGGGAAGATGCCTCTGTTACTAGTTTAAAAATGGATGATCTATAAGGAGCAAAGAAGTGATCTTGCTTCAAGCTCATGATCTCGCAAACAGTTCTCTCCTTCTGGGTATTTATATTTGCTTGCTACATCTAGTTTACTTTTTAAACATTCGTATCAATAAACCTAATAAAATCAAAACTACATTATTAATAATCCTCAGCAATCTTGTCTGATTCCCATTGTTTGAGGGTATATAAAGGAAAACTTGGCAACAATCTACAATAATTTCTTAGTTAAAAGACACAAAGAGAGCCAAAACGCAATCTGTTCCCAAGGTTAATAAAGTGGAATGAAGGGGATCACCAAACTCATGTGAACTCTTTTACTTCAAGCAGCAGCAAAATATCTCTCCTGTTATAGTCCTTCCTTGTAAGCTACTCTGGATAAGGACTGTCTTTTAATAGATATTTAAACAATAATTGGACCATGATGCCTGACTGGGGTCTCCAGGCATTATCACACCAAATAACAATAATCACCCCAATAGTGGACTCAGCTATATCTTTAGGTAGGTGAGAAGAAGGATGGCCTCATTGTTAAGGCACTGGCTTAGGACTCACAAGAAGTGTGTTCAATTCCTAGCTCTCTCAAAGGCTCCTTATGTGTCCTGGGGCACTTTGGGTAAGAGCCTGTCCCTACTGAAGTCAGGGGGAGGGGTTGCCATTGACTTCAACAGAACCTAACTTGATCCTATGTGGAGGGGAAGCTCTAAATGCTATTGTAATATAAATAATAATAGACAGACTTATTTTTATCATTTTTAAAAGCCTGGAGATACAAGTCTTCCCAGGAGAGCATGTGGTGTTGAACAAGACAGGTAGCTAGCTGCCTTACCAACTAACCCTCATGAATCTGTTCACATTGAAAGATTTATCCTTGCCTTTCTTCCATAGTTCAAACTCCCATTAGGGGGCTGATACATTGAAAGTCTCTAAAAACACACAACTCAGCACTTGGGAAGATTCTTTTAGAAGATACTTTTAGAACTCACCTAATGTGTCTCTGAATGCAGTCATAAAAAATACTCATGAATAAAACATGACATCACCAGCAAATCGGAGTAGGCCTACCTCATCCAGTCCAAATCCAAGCCTCAGCATCTTACCTACGCAGTTTTCTCCGATTGTAAACCTCCAAGAGTTGTGGATAAAATGTCACCACCAAAAATCATAATTTCATAAGCGTTAAATAATTTAAATGCTCTTTACACTCTGCCACATCTAGCCCACAGATACACTGGCCTAGCTCCCACTGGCATCTGTGATGGGAGCTTTCTGCCACCACACAACACTCCCCTTTGGCAGACTCAGGTTCTCAAACTGATGTGTCATTTGGTAGGGCCAAAAGTGGGGGGATAGATAGATGAAAGAGAGAGACAACAGAAAGACAGAGATGAGGTAATGGGGACTTTCTAATGTTTCTTGTGCCTAGAAACACTAATGACTACCCTACCCGGACTCAGAGTTTTTAATGGATTATTTGCATTACATTTTATTACCCCTATATTTTCTCTTAACCATCAAGGATTCCTGATAGGGTATAGCACTGTCTCTCCTGCAGAAATATGTGTCTTTTTTCCTGCAAGTAAGCTTCACATATACCAGCCAAACCAGCAATACATATTTCCCATCAAATTGTATCAGAACATCTTGGTGCTTATCATGGCGATTCTGTCACAAAAATGCCTTGTACATATGCATTATAGTACTGTTGTTTATAACATGATCACATACTATTTCCCAAGTAAGATATCATACCATTTAACTGTAGCCTCAAGAGTATTTGTATCCTCTTGCAGTACACTGCTCTGAGGGGACTGGACAAAGTCTGCAAGAGTAATTTATTTTAAAAAAGCACAAATAATACCATACTTAATGTATGTCTATACGGCAAAGTTAGTCTGGGCTCTTCCTCAGGCATTGCCTCTAACCCCGCCTCCCATCCATACACAAAAACCTCTCATCTGAGTTTGGTGGTGCTTTCAACACAGGGTAACCAGCATGGCTGTGCATATGGATTAGAGCTCTGGTTTCATTTTCAGTTGGGCTGTTAACACATTCGCTTTGCAATGAGGATGGGGCTAAATCATTTAGTTGCTGATAGTCATCCAATGCCTTCACATAATTCCCCCCACATGCCTCGAAGGACAGATAAGTTCTCCCCACAATTCACTGGGAAAGAATCATAGGCTACGTCTACACTTACAGTGGCATGTAGAGTACAAACACAGCACACCTAGCTAGCATGTGTACAAATGGCAGTGTAGATAATGAGGCACTGCTTAGGAGAGAGATGCCAGAACCATAAAGTAGATACCCAACACGGCACACTACATGCCCAAGACTCCCACATCTACACAGCAGTTTTTAGCAGTGTAGTGTCCCACTGCTTCCCTGCTGCCAGAGCCTTTCGGTGTTGCAGTGAAAGGCTCTGGCAGTGGGGAGGCAGCAGGGAAAAGTTCTGTCAGTTCCCTGCTGTTGGAGTTCAGCATACTGCAGCACAAAGCATCATGGGATTCCCGGATGTTCTAGCAACATACATGGCAAAGTGTAGCAGCAATTAGGGCACAGTAACTCAGGTACGGTTATGCAGTGTGGCTGCTCACACCCAAACTAGACTAACCCAGATGCAGCTCACCCAGGCTAACTCTGCAGTGAAGAAGTACCTTACACAATATACTACAGATGAAGTATAATAGAGTGAACATAGCAACATTAGCACAGGTACTTGGCAGACCAGTGTCAAAGCTAAACTCCTGCACTTGAGGAATTTAGCATTTGGTCAGGAGTTTATCTTCATGCATCACTGCTGCAGAGTCTCCATCCAAAGGCCTTGAGGAGCTCTGCCCCTGCCGAGCCTAGGAACTCTTCACTTACCTGGATGCTTCAATGGCTCATTAAGCCCTCAGGATTGAAACTACACTCCTGTTACTGAAGACTTTAGGATCTGGGCAGTAATTTACCTGCATGCTTCAATTCAATGCTCCTCACTCTGCAGAGCTGAAGCTAAAATCCTGCAAAACAGTAGAGGAAATTTGCTCCAGCAGTGCTTAGGAACTTCTCAGGAGCTTATCCATACACAGGAGTGGATCTCATTTGCCAAAACTTTTGGTTTCCCCTGGACAGTTTGGAGTCATTCTGACAATGATATAATCCACTGCACAGCTAAATTAATTGTGCCTTTGATGTAATTTAACAAGCTTAATACAAATATTATGCATGCTCAGTAGGGAATTATTAAATTTTCATGATTTGGTCAAATCAAAACCAATTACTCTGAAACAAGGTTGTGCATGGATCCTTATAGAGAGCTATGTCCCTACGAAATTTCAGCTTTCAAATCTCAACCATTTCAACTGTATAGCTATTCAAAAATCATAGCATCATTGCACTGGAAGGGACCTCGAGAGGTCATCTAGTCCAGTCCCCTGCACTCATGGCGGGACTAAGTATTATCTAGACCATTCCTGACAGGTATTTGTCTAACCTGCTCTTAAAAATCTCAATGATGGAGATTCCACAACCTCCCTAGGCACCCTGACAGTTAGGAAGTTTTTCCTAATGTCCAACCTAAACCTCACTTGCTGCAATAGGTTGCAACTATTTATTTTATATAATACTATATTTTTCTATTATATACAAATATCTGGAATGTTTTTGCTCAAACTTCCCCAAAAATGTACCATTGGTAAAATACCAAGCCTGAAAAATATCAGGATGAAAGGTGAGAATTTCAGAAAGTTATGAAAGAGTAAAAGCAGGACTGGAAATCAGTATGGAACCTTCTCTGAAATAGCACTGACCACTATTATATATTTATAACCTGTTAACAGGATTTTGTGAACAACTTTGAAAATGATTTTTTAATCTAGTCCCAGGGTTTATTTCAGATGTTTGATTTGTGAGCCTCAAACTAGGCTTGCAGTACTAAAGGCTGGCTTGAGACCTTCCTGAAAATCAGGACCATAGGGTCAGTGACCTGACAACTGATCTACATGTGTGCTCAGAGGTGAAAAGTTAGCACAGCATGGGCTTCAGCGTGAGTAGAATACATACACAGGATCACTGTCAGGCTTGAACTACCTGCACTGAAACCTGCTGCTACTGTTATCTGAGCTAGCTGGATTCAAGTTAACTCAGGCTTTTGCTATGTAGACATACACTAAGTCAGTATATGAGAACAAAGTGAATTCCAGCTTTCCATTAAGCAAAGGAGTCGTGGAGTGGCTACCCTGGTGGGCTAGATAACAAAGTAGCATCAGTCCCATTTTACAGCTGTTGAAAGGTGAGGTACAGGAAAATTAAACAGCTTGTCAGTGAGGCATTGTTATGTAGTAGATTAGTCATGTGTTTAGGGCTCTAACACTGAGTTGCTATATTATCTTTAGCAGGTCTCCAAGCCTCAGTTTCCCTAACTGTAAAATGAGGATAATATTATGTATCTGTTTTATAGAGACGTTGTCAGACCTACCCAATTAATGTTTGTAAAGTGATATCAATACACCCAAACTTTTATTCAGCTCAGTCAGTGGCAAATGTGAATATAATTCAAGAAATCTGGGCTCTCAATGCCCTGTAGTTATTCCTGTAGGCAATATAATTTCTAGAGCGTTGTTCTTGATTTATGCCCCTCTTCTTCCTTCCCTTCCTAGTCCCTGCCTGGATTTTACAGCCCTGATATGTTGAAATCTGTATAAGGTTTGCCAGGTTTGTCAAGCCCTTGAAAGGTTAGATTTAGCTGAAGCATTTCACATCACCCCAGGTAGCATACCCACTTTGGGATGAACAGAAAAACTGGACAAGAAATTCTACTGGGGACGGGAGACTCCAAAAGTGTCAGATTCCACCTGAACAAATATACTTAACAGGAACTCCTACTGCAATTCCATGATAAACTTCCAGTACTCTTAATTTCAAATGATGGAATCAATTTCCTTCAAACTTGGCTTGTTTCTTAGATCTCAACAAATTGTAAACAACAAGAAAGAATCCAAGTTTGAAAAAAAATTGGTTCCCTGGTGGTGTATTATATATGCACAATATTTCTTACTGAAACATGAAACAAGTTTATTGTGTGATTTTAACACACATGGAACTGTAGCGACATGGATGTTGCTGAATCTTTTAAAAATATGCACCTCTGGGCAAAAACCACATATGGAAAATTTCAGTACAAAAGGATTTTACATCAGAATAATATGATCAACTGAAAAGGAGGTTATATATGGAAGTTGCATTCCAATTTTAACTATAGCAAGATCTGCTATTCCAACTATAACATAAAGAGCTCAGTAGACAGTCTTTGAAACATACAGTTTGTTCCTGAAGATGAGTTACATTCTCAATAGTAACTGCATTTCATGTCAGTAGAGTCAAAAATAGGAACATTTATGTGACAGCCTTCAGTATAGCCTAATATACACCAGTATGAATTACTACCAACATAGAGGTGTGTTGTTTTTCCCACTAGTCTGCTGATGTATAAGAAAACATTTCCTGAAGGTTTTCAGTGTCTCATGTATTTCAAGAAGCTAGTACTGTTTACCTTTCACTCTGAGGAAAGTGAAGCTGTTGCAAGCGTGTGTGATTGTTTTAGTGAAGGTATTTTAGATATTGGACTAATTGGATGAAGTACATGTAGCATTGTGCTTGTAGTCAGGGCAGGGCAATTTTCTAGAGGAATGTATCTTTTACTGTATTTTTAGCCATATATGAATTATTAAACATACTTATAATAATCTGTGCCAGATTCAAATAGTGTGGAGGAAGTGTTAGAATCACCAATGTCTCCAGTCCCCATCTCGTTCTACTGCCTTTCTCCAGTGCTCTTGCTCATTCCATCTTCTTCCTGATTCCAAAATGATCTATTTTATCACCACAGCTACCATTTCCTGAGCTTTAGCCACACTCAAGGCTCAGGAGACAAGAGGGCTCTGTGGGCTATTGCACTGTTCACAAATACCTAGGACCCTTTCTGATTGGACCAAAGTATCCAGATCAATACAGCAAGGTAGACAATTTCTATTTACATTTTCTCAGCCTATGTTGCATGTCATCAGGCAAAATTCCCACTGAAGGAACTTGAAAATTTGCCTGAGTAAGGTTAATAGGATTGTTGCCAATAAAGGTAAGGTATAGAGTGGGACATGTAAGATTCCATACATAACCCATGGATTTTTAATATGAAGAAAGTTCTCCACAGGTGCTTAACTTTTCAGAGGAAACTTATTAGAAAAATTACATCTTGTGTTAAGTATATGCATGCTCCATACTTCATCTTCCCACTATACGTCTTTTATGATTTGTGTGTGCATGGCTGCTTCTCAGAGCGGATAAACTGTTCACAGTTTCTTTGAAACAGTCATGGTTAATTTATTTTTTAAAACACCTTTAAATGTTGGAAATAATTCTTTCCCAAAATAGCACAGAATCAAAGTCTATCTGTGGTAAAAGGAGAACATTAGCTTGCTTTATTTGACCTACTTAATTAATTTATGTTAAATTTAGTAACATAATGCTAGGGAGCTACTGTAGGCGGGTTACTGTATTAGCATTTCACCTTTAGAGATCCAGGTTCAAATTTTGATTAGGTCCCAAATGGCTATGGGTTTGGAGGTGGCAGGTTTTACTACTTGGGAAGAATAATGGAGAGTGGCAAAGGCAGATAACTCTTTATTTTGTGACTTGCAATTTGCCAAAGGAAACAAAACTTTGAGAGTCGGATCTCATCCCAGTCTTTAGTGCCCAATGGTGCAACCCTTCCTCAGACAAAATTCTCACTGAAATCAGTGGGAGTTTACCCTGAGTAAAGAACTGCAGGATTGGGCCCTTGGTGAGCATTTCTCTGTACCACGAATCTATCATACAATTTAGCATGTTGTATGATTACCTTTCCCAGCCCTGATGAAGATCTCTGTGGAGCTCAAAAGTTTTTCTCTTTCACCAACAGAAGTTGGTCCAATCATATATAGTACCTCATCCACCCTGTCTCTAACTTAGCATGTTGGCATTTTTTCTCTAGAGAAGTCCACTACCAGAATAGCAGGTGATGGTTGGCAAAGATCAGAGCAAACAGGACAGTGGGAGCTGAGATGGACAAAATGAGCTATTTTCTCTTTGTGAATTTTGCATGTGAAAGCTGAAGTCTGCACAATTTTTTCATAATAATCCACTCATTTGACCCAGCACAAGGTTTTTCTGTTACTGCAAGCGAACAAACTGGGATACATTTTCAAAGTGAGTATGGTGCAATTGCTAAGGTAATAACTGATCACTGTATCTGCAAATTCAGGGCCATCTTTTTGGTCCATGAGAAAATAGTAATGTTTTTCTCTGGCACATACGAAAGACCCAAACATATCTTATCTAGCTAACTAGTTTATACCATACTTATCAAGGCATTTGAACACTATTAGAGTCAATGGGACTAACTCATGTGAGTTCGGCTTTGCAAGACTGGGTCTTATAATTTCCCAAAGGAAATCTCACAATTTTGCGTTCATAGTTGTTTTGCTACATAAAGCAGTTTTTTCCCCCTCACAAAGCTGCTTTTCATTTTCATGGCAAGCAAGCAAAGACTTGAGGCAGAGACCAAATATGTCTTGCTTCTTAAGAAGCAAGTACAAATATTTCATGAGCAGTGAAAAAAAACTATTGTAAAGTTCTGGTCACAATTGAGGTTGAACAGTAGAATAGGTTGGGGATCTTGCATAACACCTGCCACCTGTACAAGGCTATTATTTCCACAAACACAGAACTGACCAGGTAATGCCTTTAAGAAGACAAAGTTTTTCTGAAAACGAAGATCATAGGGATCAAATACAGCTTCTCTAAGTTCATCTCATTGATTTCAGTGGGACTAACCACTAGAGTAAAGGGAACAGGATTAGATGCTATTGAACAATCCTGAAAGGATGTTTTGCAATTCAACTCCCACTTTCTGGGTAAATCTGCACATTTTTTCCAAACTTCATTTGTTTTATTTTGCACCAACAATTATTTTGATGACATAATGCCCCATGTGGGGTTAGCTCCAGATATTTTCTGTATATGTTCAAAATATATTTAAAATCCCCTATTTTTCACAGTAAGAACTTTGGCATTAAATATGTGGGAAAACCTTTCAAAGCTAATTGCTCATTTATAACTGATTTACAATTAAATAACACTATTTTTGGATGTGCTTTACATTTAATTAACTTTAACTACCACAGAAACCCTGTTGCATTGATTCAACTGTTTCTCTTGTACTGCGTATTTGCCAAATAGTAGAAGGCAGTTATTGTCCTGCTTGCTACTAATATGAATGACAGAAAAAACATATTTACTTCTGCAAATCAATGTCTTACCAATAATATTCTTTTCAATTGTCTCCAGACACCAAGATACCTGAATGTTTAAGCATTTATCTATACAAATACAGCCATGTCTCAAGAGAACGTCTGCCAGGCAGGAACTGGCCTGTCAGCTTCATCCCATCAAAAATACTTTCAGTGCCATGAGCTGAAGGCAGGTTCCAATTGTTAAGTCATTCTTGCCTGGACTGAATTTAAAGTCAGGCTCCCGTCGTTAACAGAAGTAGCTGGAAATGATTGTTCAGAAAGAGGCATTAAAATCATATGTCTAATAATTATTCTTTTGACTCCTTTACCCTTCTGCTTTTTATTTTCATATCCACTGGAAACTGAGGGCAGCGAATACTGCATAAGGGCAACAAAAACTGCATAATAGTTCTTATTTTGGTACATTCACTTAGTAGTGATTTATTAAGGGCTGCTGAATAAGCCTGATTAAAATGCATAAACAGTTCTGAACAGTAAACAACCATGTCTAAGGATGAAAAAATGGGACCCACATGCTGTGCATGGAAATTGCCCTTAACAACATGGCCTATTGTTGAACAGATAGGAAGCCAAAGGTTGCTTGTAATCAAATTTGAAGTTTCCCATCACTTATAAAAGCAACACTTCCTTATGTAAACGTTTCAATTTGTTGTTAAAAACTGCTTCCTGACTTAATCCTTACAGGAACCCAGGATTTCTTTTGCTGCTAGGTAGAAAGACAATTTCAGAAACAAGAGCATTTAGATTTTAAAAAGGTAAAACAAATGCAATAAGCACAAGCATTCCCCCAAAAATAAAATCTAAAGATTTTAGATTTAGATTGAGGTTAACTGGGAAAATACTGAACCAGCTCAAAATTATTCTCTTTTGAAAATCTCCTGCAGACAAATGAATGCAAAATAATAGAGAGAAGTATGTCACAGTACAGCAGAACCGCAGTTACTTGGTGTAATGAATGGGAGACCATTGCAGATTATAAAAGTACAACTAGTTAAATACGGGAATTTGCAAAGAAAGAGTTAAATCCAATATTCATTGGAACCAACAGGAATTTTTCCACTGACTTTAATGGGCTTTGGATCAGGCCCTGTGTGAACAAACATGACTTATAAAAATCAAAAATACTTTATTAATTTATTTTTACAAAGTAGTTCAGTTTTACTGATAATGCTTCAAAGCAATGAAGTCAAATCCCAACTACATTGTAAATCCTGTGACGTGAAATCTTGGCCCCTTTGTCAGCAATGGGAGTTCTGCCATGGACTTTAGTGGAACTAGGATTTCACCCATTGTGTTTCAAGGCCCAGTTACAACGTGTTGTCCCCTGATGTAGTTAACCCATGGTTTGGTCTTGCAAACCCTATTTTAACTTGGGTCCTAAACCTTGCTAAAAGTTGAAGGATGTACCATGATTCAGGAGCAGGGCTAGATATACTTCAGTCTAATCTACACTACGGGACAGAACCGAGTTTTAATAATGTTGTAACTGGGGTCCTCCATATGGCAGAATATTTCAATCTTTGCTGAAAGCGGGGCTTGGGGGAAACAGTGTTGTGTTGAACCCAAACTTTGGTTAAAAAATAAATTGTCCAGCATACGTGAAATGTGGCAGGATGTTATTTTAATCTATACATATGTTAAGTACAATTGTCATTGAAAGAAAACATGGAATGAACTCCAATAAATAGTGTGCTCTGAGCTTGTCTGGATGAAAAAAGCTGTTAATCTGGGATTTTCAAGATATCTGGCAAAACTCTGCAAAGCTGTTCTACCAACAAAGCAGAATTGTGTCAGGATGAGAGGAAATCTTATATAGCCTACCAGAATGTGCTTTAATTGTACAATGTTAATGCAACTAGTTTGCCACCTTTTGGGGCATTTATTTTGGGTGGAACATTTGGTGATTTACTGAACATGGCAGGGAGCTTTGAATAGCAGCAACCTCACCATACTGATCAGCACTGGCATCATCATTTGTGCACCACTATTCCACACTGGGACCTTGTGACTGTTTTTCCAGATCTAGAAATATGTTTTGACTGGACCAGATGACCATCTCCAGGGTTGTGGTCTCAGCAGTATCCAAGATGTGAACCCCTATCGTGTCAATTTCCACCTTCACATTATTTCTCCCACCTCATTCTCTCCTCTCTTTTTGCCTTCTGTCTAATAATAATCCTAGTTAGGCAAGCAGGACAAATCTAACTTTAACAGTTTGCCATGGTAAATTTGGCTAGTTAAAAATCATAGAAAAGTAGGCCTGGAAGGGACCTTATGAGCTCATCTAGTCCAGACCCCTGTGCTGAAGCAGGACAAAGTAAACCTACCATATTCCCAGACAGGTGTTTATCTAACCTGTTCTTTAACACCTCCAGTAATGAGGATTCCACAATCTCCCTTAGTAATCCTTACAGTTAGAAAGCTTTTCCTAATATCTAATCTTTATCTCTCTTTCTGCAGCCTGAGCCTATTGCTTCTTGTTCTACCTTTAGTGTATATAGAGAACAATTGATCACTGTTCTCTTTATAATAGCCCTTAACATATTTGAAGACTATTTCAGGTCCCCTCTCAGTCTTCTTTTCTCGAGACTAAACAAGCTGAGTTTTCTTAACAGGTCAGGTTTTCTAAATCTTTTATCATTTTTGTTGCCCTCCTCTGGACTCTTTCTGTGGTGTGGTGCCCAAAATTGGACACAATATTCCAGCTGAGGCCTGACCAATGCTGAATATAATGGAACAATTACCTCCTATGCTTTATATATGTCACTCCTGTTAATACACCCCTGAATAATAGCCTTTTTTTGCAACTGCACCACATTGTTGGCTCATATTCAATTTGGAATCCACTATAAACCACAGAGCCTTTTTTGCTGTGCTACTACCCAGCCAGTTACTTCCCATTTTGTATTTGTGCTTTGATTTTTCCTCCCTAAGTATAGAAGTTTGCACTTGTTTTTATTGAATTTAATCTTGTTGATTTCAGACCAATTCTCCAATTTATTAAGATCATCTAAGACTGTTCTCCAACGTGCTTGCAACTCTTCCCAATTTGGTGTCATCCGCAAATGTTATAAACATACTCTCCACTTCATTATCAAAGTCATTAATGAAAATGTTGACTAGTACTGGATCCAGGACACACCCCACTGGCTATGTCCTCCCCGTTTGACAGTGAACCATTAATAACTGCTCTCTGAGTACAGTTTTTCAACCAGTCATGCATCCACCTTGTAGTAATTTCATCAACACAGTTCCTTAGTTTGCTTATGACAGTGTTAAGTGGGGCTGTATCAAAAGATATATCATGGCTTCTACTAAAATGATTGCCAAGCAAACAGAACTTTGTAATAAGCTTTGTTTGCCACACCCTAGCCAAAGGAAAACAAGGGCAGCCTAGCCAAATATCTTCCTGAGCCAGAGAAGCAAACCTGGGGTCTAGGAGTGGCTAAATAGGTTATATGCTGTGCCTATGGTCTTCCAGTAATTGAAAGCCTCAGAGACTGAAGTTGCATGGTCCTGTCATTTGCCATTCATTTCTCTCTCCCTCTTTGTGTGCATTTATCTTGTTTAGTTTTAGGAAGAAACAGCACTGGACTTAAAACAATAGAACCTGAGAGCTACCACCTATACCCAACTTTTTTTCCCCATTAAGGACATTTCATACCCCGTGAGAGACTTTCAACCAAGAATCTTTCCCTTAAAAACCTTTTTGGGCTAGATTTTGACTTTAGGCACAAACCTAAGCAAGGGGTGGTGCATAAATTGAAGCACTCCAGGATTAGCCTTGTATATTGCAATCATGAGGTGCAATTGTGATTTGAGTAGTCATACACAAGATTGCTTTAATCTAGCTTGGGTACTGGAGTAGCGACACCACAGTAGCTCATGCTTCAGCATGGGCTAGCCTGTCAGTAATTACCCAGGCTTCCAGGTGGGCTTGTAAAGCCTGTGCTGAAGCACTTGTTGCTGCAGCTTCACTGCTCTGGGACCCAAGCTAAGTAGATTAAAGGTAACTCAGGTATGTCCTATTCAAACTGCAATCTCGCCCTGTGATTGCTGCATAAACATACTCTCAGACACACCATTGATGTGTGCTACCCAGCACAATCCCTGTTTTATCCTTGCTCCCAGAGAGTAGTCATTCACTGCTTGCCTATTCCAGCTGGGAACTAGTTGCTCCCTGCATGTTGGCTCAACTACTTTGGAAAGCAGATGGGGTGGGAGGGGAAAGGGAGTAGCCAAGACTCCAACCCATTTCTACCACTCCCCACCTACTCCAGGGAAGAACTAAGTGAGCAAATAGCCACACTTACCCCTGAGTGCCCAGACCTAAATTCTCAGTAGCCTAAAGGTTCTTAATCCCTTTATGTGTGGGCAAGTAATCTGAGGTCTTGGCTACATGGGCGGAGGGAAAGCTCAGTGGTTTGAGCATTAACCTGCTAAACCCAGGACTGTGAGTTTAATCCTTGAGGGGGCCATTTAGGGATCTGGGGCAAAAATCTGCCTGGGGACTGGTCCTGCTTTGAGCAGTAGGTTGGACTGGATGATCTCCTGAGATCCCCTCCAATCCTGATATTCTATGATTCTATGGTGCCTTAGTCCACACCAGGTGGGGAGAAATTCTAATCAGTGGGTTGTGCACTAACAAGGCTGCATGGACCCTGCTGGTGCACACTAAAAGCTCCATATGGGGCATTAACATAGTCCCTATCTATCTTTGTTGTGTCATAATCACCAGAATGTGTACATTTAAGTTATATATAAATAATATCAATGTACTTTCAGCCTGAATGAGCATTAGTGCTTTTCAGGCTCACCAGTGTAAATAAACACAGTTTCACAGCCTTTACTAAGGCAAAGGTGAAAGCTAAAGACCTCGCTCTGCCTTTTAACTTTGGGTGTTAGCCATTTTGACATTTGAATACAAATAACTGGTTTGTTTAAAAAAAGTCTACAAAACTGGTTGGTTAATCAATGTATTGCCTAAATGCTTGGCCCATCTTTTCGGTGACTATTGTTTGTCTTAAAACCTTGAGGACGCTTTTCTGAGACAACTTTCTTTCAGTCAGGTTGTTGAGGTTGAGCTCCTTAAATATTTTAAGGCTGATGAGATTTGTTATCCAGTAGGGATGTAGAGGCTATATGGAATAGCATTGTGTTGTGGTGAAAGACTGGGGGGGGGAGGGGGAGAGAGAATTAATTTTTTAAAACGTGACAATGAATGTTTTGATATTTTGATTGAATGTGTGTTTATCTATTACTGTTTGTCAGTCTGTCTGGTTTGTTTAAGCCTTGAACCTGCAGTTGACTGTTTTGTAGTAACTTATCAATTTAGTCAAAAATTTCAATGAAAAAATCATCAGAATGTTTCATTTCAATAAGGTCAAAGCACTTCATTTTGACTTTATTTCAACTATTATATTCAATTTTATCGAAAACAAATGCTCTGATAAGATCATTTCAATATTTGCAAAGGTTTCCAGAAATTTCATTTAACAGGAAGTTTTGACTTTTTTTGTTCCAGGTTGAGATCAAAGAAAATTTCAAAATGTCAGAATTTCCCACAGAACAGAAATTCTGATTTTGACCAGCTCTATAAGTCCAGGTTTATATGTATTTAGTTGTCTGGTTGTGTCATTCATGCCTGCCTCAGAGGTATCATGTTAGCTTCTCTCCAGCTACTATGTGGTATGGAGTTAAAGATCACCTCTACAGTGACTTCCCTTTGACAGTTACAGGGTACAGATCATCCACTGCTGTAGCCTCATCTGTTTCCAGGTGGTCCGTTTTATTATTGTTTACTGTTAAACTTCTCTTATTCTGGTTTGACTCATTTCCAGATTTTTTGTTGTTGTTTGTTTTCTTCCCCAGCTGCCAAAAATGTATCTGTATTGTAGCATATTTTTACATCTCTGCTTGGCAAACCTTGATGTGAAGAAGTATTCACCATACCTGCAACATTCACCCTTTCTTCACAGGGGAACCTTAAGTTTCTCTCACCATCCTCTTGCTCCTCATACAATGTACTTGTCTTTCCATTCACATCTTATGCAGTGACCTCTCTTTCTGACCTTATTAAAATCCTTTCTTCTCTTAAGTATTACATTCTACCATGGATTTTAGTAGTTTTATATCATTATGCCTTTTAGACTCATCTTATTTTTCTTTGATCACTTGCGATATTTTTCTGGTTATGTGTATTAGTTCTATTCAATGTTCAGTGCTTTAGTTGTTCTCCCTACGGTTAACCTTTGCGGCCCTTGCAGGCTCATATTTCTCTTAAAACATATCTTAGTTTCTCTATTATTATTACTATTTAACATTTACATCCTGGTAACACCTGCAGGTTAGCTAGGTCAGAGCCCCATTGTGCAAGGCACTGTACAAATAGAAAATGACAGTCCTTAGAAGTATTACTCAATGATAGGTGCATTGTTCTAGATGTCCCAAGGATGATATTTTAAAACATTTCTATTTCAAGAAATTAAACATGAAACAACATATGAAGTCCTACAGTACAGCATGGATCTTCAAAACCTGGCAGTCGGCCCCATCTTATTTGTACAATTTTATTCTTGTGTATTACAGCTATTGGCAATTTGCGTTAATTTTCAGACTTGTTTTTGCACCTCCATTTTTACCATTCACTGCCCCAATATTTCTGAGGTGAAACTCTGGCACCATTGAAGTTAATGTGAGTTTTTGACATTGACTTCAATAGGGCCAGGATTTCACTCTGATGTTCTCTTGCATTGCTTCACCTTGGTGAGCTCCTCTCCCTTACATGATTTATCTTGCTGACCCAAGGATAGATTGTGCCTTGCCCAAGTGTGCACAGGGAAAGAGCACAAGGACCCTCACCCAGGTGCAAGGGCTAAGCAAAATGACAGTTGTTGTGTTCAGGGAGTGCAAGGCCAGCACTGCTAACCACAGGGGTCGACTTTGTCCTTTCCCGGGAGGGTGCTCAACCCCCACTCCACCCCAAGCCCTGCCCGAACTCCACCCTTTCCCCCAAGCCTGCACCTCTGCCCCTCCTCTTCCTGCCCTGTTCCACCCCCTCCCCTGAACGTGCCCCACCCTCGCTCCTCCCCCTCCTTCCTCAGCGCCTCCTCCACTCTACTAAACAGCTGATCCGCGGTGGGCAGCAGTGCGCGGGGGGTGCTGATTGATGGGGCTGCCAGCGGGCAGGAGGCGCTGGAAGGGATGGGGAGGCACTGATTGGGGGGGCTGCCGGTAGGTGCTGAAAACCCACTATTTTTTTACCATGGGTGCTCCAGCCCCGGAGCACCCAGGGAGTCGGCGTCTGTGCTGCTAGCTAACCCAAAGGAGCTATAGAGTTGGTTAGCCTATGCAGAGAGAAGTATACTACATCCCCTACAGAGGTTTAGCAGCAGCTGCATTCCCTTTTTATGCTAAGGAATTCAGGGAGACTGCCACCCAGTGTTCCTACTGAGCTAATACAGCTCCACTCCACACCCTACTATGGGGCAGTGGTTAGAAGCCACAACCGAATGAGAAGCGGGCCCTCACCAGAAACACGGACTAATCATTTTACCCAAACTACAGTGCACTGAAAGTGTCCAAAAACAGTACACCATCTTCATGTTCAAGAATGCAAATAACTTCAAACACAAGACATTAAAACAATCAACAACCTACTAATGTTTTTATGCTAGGTTTTATCTAACAAGCCATCACGTTGGATAATTTTACTGTTAAAGGAAAAACAACTTTTAGTGGATTCTGTTAGATTAACTACTTGGCTTTCGGTCTTTATTCAGTCTTGAAGAGGAACAGCAGCTGGAAATACAATTTATAAAAATGTTTGTTGACACTATACCTAAATGAACTAAGAGAAAGTTCCACGTTATTAAAGTGATAAATTGAGGGTGCTTCCTCTTTACAGGGGAATGGCCACATCTCAGATTAAATACATTCGAAGGTCAAAGGTGAAGGACTTAATTAGCTCAAAATACAGATATTGCCAAATCAAGGAGGCACCCTCAAGTTATTATTATACTGAACTGTGTACACTGTCCTTTCAGCCCCGTTTTCCTCTTAGCTACTATAAAACTACTTGGCTATTACCATGAGAATTCTCCATCCATGAAGCTAGAGGAGACTTGGCCAAGTCAACCTTTGGCCTCGTCCTTACTCCACCACTCTATCTAAGAGCGACCTTCTCAGTAACTTCTCTCTTACTTGTATTTGCCCTTTGAAGAAGGCCCCTCTCTCCCACTAAGTGCAATTCCTTTAAAAATTATATTTAATATCTGGAGTTAGATGGAAAGATAGGGTGAGAATTGGAAGCTGAGGTGGCCATGTTTGCATGGGCAGATGGATAGGAAATCTGAGAGCTGCAGTGTATCAGAAGAGAGAATTGTAGAATCATGGTATAGTTACTAAAAATTAACCTCGCACTTGGTTATACAAATCCTAGTACTCTGGTTTATAATGGCTCCCAGCTGGATAGTGTACAGGAGTTTGTGTATCATACAGTTATTGAGGATAAATTATACAGTCATTATACAAATTGGCTCCACTCAGTCAGAGAGCATGGACCGAGAAATAAATGTCAATGTATAAGTCAGTTAGTGTACAATATCCCTCCTCTCTGGTTGATACAATTCCATCTCAGTGTAATTGCAGGGATTTGACATTCCTCTAGCATATTCTGGGTCTAGCTTTTTTGTTTGTTTATTTTGTATGATTACTGTGCTAATTGGGCCAAACGAATTCATAGTGCAACGTTAATGAAGTAAAAAAAAATAATTTCAATTGGAATAACAAAGCTATTTTTCTCTCAGGCCGTATAGGTGTAATTCAATTTTTGATATGTGTTGTAGATCTATTCAACAGAATAACAAACACTTGCCATATATTATACATGTTGAGATAAAAAGGTGTGAAAACTACCCCATCTAGCTTTGATTTGTACATAAAATAAAACTTCCCTAATTTCGCTTTTCACTGAGTGTGGGAAGTTAAAATGCAGTCCCATAAACATCCATGGCCATTTTTATTTTCTTAAATCACAGTCTTGCTGCATGAGTTTGACAAAAACCCTTATCCCAGGTAAATAGAATTTTTATTAGGGAAGGATGCTCTGTGTTGAAATATTAAAGGCAAAATTATCTTTACATTTTCTTGTTTCCCACAAACACACAACACTTAATGCTTGATTGGTAAAAGTGAGACCACTTGGGTTTGCAAATTTGTTGTGACTGTGCTTCCGAGAGAGTGGCAATTCTGAAAATAATAGAGGACCTGCAAGCAGCTGCCTCTACAGGGCAATGAGCTCAACCTTCAAAGAAAATATTGTAATTGATTAAAAACCAGAACTTTCTTCAGTGCCTTAAATATCAAAGCACAATTCAAAATATACTTAGGGCATTGACTACACTGTTATGAGTTGAGAACCAACCCTGCATGGGGCTGAATGCCCTCACCAGAGAGCACTTAGTACCTTAGAAATAGAGGCTTTTATAGTGAATGAAAACCAACAGTGACTTTTGCTGTATACTAAAAAATGACATACACTGAATGTATCAAAGATGTTGATATTTTAAAAGAGACCGCGAAGATGGAACATGGACCAAGAAGGGAAAAGCCTGTTTTATTAATGGTAGAAGAACAGTTCTATATTCTCACTATATTCAGGGCCAGATTCTGGGATCCTTACTCCCCTTTAGTAGTGACTGGCTCCGCAATAGTCCCATTGAAGTCAAGGAGCAGTACAGTGCCATTGGAGGTGAGTAAACAACAGAACATGGCCCTTACTCTACAAATGCTCTGCAGAAAAGTCTGTTAAAAATAGGCTCTGAATTATTGTTTTATTGCCTTTAGAACAAACACACACAGTTACCAAATCCTGCGTTAACAAGTGGCAGCATAGTCCTGTCCTCAGCATGTCAGTTAATTTAAAGTGTTGCTCTAAATGAAACTGGAATTTCAGGAAGCAAAGTTAAGGGATGCTGGTAAATGAATCTCTGCCACAAAGGATGAAATGCTGGATTACAAATGAGCACTCCCTTTAGTTAGCTTGCTAAATTGGTGTGC
Source organism: Malaclemys terrapin pileata (assembly GCF_027887155.1). Lineage (NCBI taxonomy): Eukaryota > Metazoa > Chordata > Testudines > Emydidae > Malaclemys > Malaclemys terrapin. Next base: position 56,566,612 of record NC_071505.1, read on the forward strand.
AGGACTGGAAAAAGAGAACAATGAACACCTCCTGACACCAGGCTGTTTGTCTGGTGAGTATCCCTCAGTGCAAATGTTGGTACTGTGGGGGTATTTTTTGTGTTTCTATAAAGTCCTAATGAGCTCCTTGGGTGAGAGTGAAACCCTTTGCTTTTTCACACTGTGCTCAAGACCCATAAACTTCTTGAGGTCAGGCCTAAAGAAAGGGTAATGGACCATGAGGTCCAGCTTAATAGACCCGATATTAACACAGCAGCAAGAATGTCACCAAATGCAAAGTTTAGGGCAGGCAATGAATGAAGTATTTGTTACACTTAAATAATATACAAAGATTATAACAGAGTAGTAGCACTACATCAATGTCATCACTGCAGGACTTTGAAAATACCCCATGTATGAAATAACTTTGCAATGCATCCTTCCATTATAACAACCAGAATCTATCTACACACATTAAATGATAAATTATATCAGTATGTGCTAAATGTCATATTTGACCAGTAACTCCTCATTATTTTAAGACCTTGAAAAATCTCATATAGAAAACTTCTGTAATGTTCCAGATACAAGTAATACAAAATTTGCATATGAGAAGAAAACCATTCTTTTGGAAAGAGATTCTAGTATTACTGAATCTGTTCATGAGAGCATTTTTGCCGGATTATAGAAAACAGAAGAATCAGATATGCTCACTTGGGCTCAGTCCTGCAGTTCTTTCTTGTGTAAGATTCCCATTGACCTGCGAGCTTGTGCAACAACATGTGCTAAACTATGAACCAATATGAGATCTGAGCCATCTTGATTCAGATTTAACAAATGTTACAATCTGAGCTGATAAAATAGTACTCTCTAATGAGATAAAATTGGCAGTCTTCATAACAAGGAGTGCTGCAGACACGGAGAGCAACATCACAGGTCACCAGCAGAACTACATTTGTAGACAAATAAACCTTTCCTCAGCCCTCTCCCCCAGTGTCAGTGTTGAGGAAGCTGCTTACCTTTTCACTTGAAATCATACTACATTTCATTTTTATTTTTAAAAAATGAAGGAGCTTTTACAGTTTTCCCTAGTTTGGCTCACTACAGACATTTAAAAAGAAGTAGCAAAAAGCAATGTAGTCTCTGATGAGCTACTAGTGAAACTTGCAAACATGGCAATATTTTTTCTTTTAGTAGAAAGCCTTTTTCTTTTGTCTCTCAGCCCTGTTTTTGCATTTTAATAATTTATAGGGATTGCTGAACACTTTCCAATTTGCATTTTAACTAAGAATGAAAGTTAAAAACTACTCAATGATGGGTAGATGAAGCAGTTTTGAAGGAAGCCCCTGCACAACTGTGAGGTAAGGTGTTTGGAATACAAAAGTAAAGATCTGGTCAATCTAATAATTTTAAAAGTTAATTCAGTTTACAACATTAAATATTATTTTGACTTCATAAAGAAAAAGAAATGCCACAAGTGTGACTACCGAACTGGATTCTGATCTCAGCTCCACCTGTGTAAATTTGGAGCAACTCCACTGCAGTCAATGGCAGTGAAGCCTCTGATTTGGGATAAAAAAATTGGGGTAAAAATTTAAAGAATGCCTGTGTGATTTAGAGTCTAATATCCATCGACATTCAGTAAAAGTCACAGCAGAATTTTCAAAGGTGCTTCAGTGATTTAGGAATTTAAGACCCACTTTCAAAAGCAACAGATATTTAGGAGCCTAAATTCCATTAATTTTCAATGAGGCTAAATGCCTGTATCGCTTTTGAAATGGGACCTAGGCATTTTGGAAAATATTACTGTGATGCTGGTAAACCACATGCCAGCTCTGGCCAAGGCCATAGGTATTCGCTAAGAATGGACAAACTCACAGTTGGAAACCAAACCAGCTCATCTATACGTTAGTTTTGTTCAAAATAGGTATTAGCCTCATAAGAATGTACTGAGTGTTTAGACTCTATGAAATGCTTGTAAATTGCTGCGTGCATTAATCTTACTTGTAATGTCTGTATTCCATGCTATAAGGAAATATGTAAGTTTTGCTTTATCACTTTGAAAATGTTTGCTCTGAACTTGTGAACCCAGTCACAGGAATCATTCCTCCCCTTCCCTGCCCATCCAGGAGGACTATAAAAAATTAAGTGGGTCATTATAAGACAAAAGCTTTGTTAAATGTCCCCATCCACCCATGGAAAAATATTTGTGGAAGGCCTCATCCCATTGGTTTGAATGCTGGAAGAGGGAAATAAAAATAGTTGTCAAGAGAGATGACAAATCTTCATAGCATCTCATCATGAGGCTAGAGACTCTAACTGAAGCAAGAGATCACTCAGGGTTATCAGCTTGAATTGACAGATCACTATAAAATTCTGTCACTCTTAGGGTTTAGATTGGAACTCCTTTGTGTTATATGCTTGCTTGAACCTGTAAATAAGAGTTTTATTTCTTTTTCCTTGCTAATAAACCTTATTTCGTTTATTACAGAATTGGCTTCAGGCATTGTCTTTCGTGTGAGATCTAAGATACCAATTGATCTGAAGTAAGTGACTGGTCTCTTGGGACTGGAAGCCACAGGAATATTTTGTGATTTTTTGATGTAATTGACCATTCGTCTCTAAGTCCAGCTTGAGTGGGTGGCAAGATAGACTATGGGGACTGTCTGTGACTCCATGGTAAAACTGTTCTAGTGATCCAGGAGCTCACATTTGTTACTGAGCTGATGGGTGTCTGCCATGTTTTTGACAGTCTACCCTGAGGGAGTCACTCATGCTCATGAGCCATTGCAGACACCATGACAGTTACCTGTTCAGTTATCCAGGTATTGGCCCATTTAAAAATCAAACATCCTACCAACGCTCAATCTATGGAGTGATAAATCAGAACACTCCCAATTAATATCCTTTTTCAATGGTACCTAACACAGCTATAAGGGAAACTCATGAGTCATCACAGCTTTATAATAAAAAAAGGTGTACATTCAGGGGGGCAGACGCTGCTCTCACTTGCATTGCTGTAAATCCGAATTACCTCCAGTTTACTCTAAAGGAGTTACCCTGGATTTACACCAACATAAGTGAGAGCAGAGTCTGGCTTATTATATGCAAACTTCTCTGGAACATATATACTGCATCCTTTGGTTATTTGTCCTTGATGTCCTCTTGCGTCCACATTGTGATGATTTGTCTCAATAATCCGTTGTGTCCGTTAACTCACCTACCCACTCTTTCCCATACCCACAGTCAAATTCCCAGCTCCACTAAATACAGCTCAGAGTCCAAACCTGATATTACCAAGATAACTGAGGTTGGTAAGGGTCCACCCATGCTGATGCTGGGAGAGGAAGAGGTGGTGCAAAGGCCAGATATCTCCAAAACCCTGCCTGTGCAGAAGAGATATAGAATGTCAAGTATGTTCTGGTGTGTTCTGGTGTTGGGTTAAGTATTAATCTAAGTAATTATTAACAATGTCATTGTAGTTTGTTAGCTAATATGACAAATTCTTACATGACACAGCTGACAACAGTAAATTATAGTAAAGCCTATTGCCCTGTGAAACTCCTTTGCAATGACAGACCCCAGCAAATGCAATATCAGTAACAGCCTTCAAATGAGGAAACAAACTTTTTTTAACAATACCAGAACATCTTTCCTAAGCAAATATCCAAGCCTTTCCACCAATAGTATAAGCAACATGAATCTTTTGTTCCAGATACACAACTGCACACATTTTCCCATCTGGTCCCTCATATGTAAAAGGGTCTTTGATTTCTACAATCTGAATAGAATAACTAAACTTCAGTTATTTTCTCAGTTTTATACATTCAGAGGAGAGCCCCACTGAGATTCTGAATCTTTAGTGTTATAGTATAATTCTGAGAACCATTTTTTTTTTTGGTAGCCCTTGAGACACAATTTTCCTCACACGCAAAAAGCAAACATCTAAATTTCTGTTGTATAATGCCTACATCCCTTTTTGAGTTTTATTTTATTTACAAATGGATCTGCACAGTACAGTGTGTCAGACTAAGTGCCAGACTGTCACAGTGGAGACCGAGATATCAGACTTCCTGGTATGACTGGGGGCAGAGAAGAGAGGATGGTAAACAACCATTCTGCATCAAGATATTTTACTGCAACACACCAAGCTTGTGTAGTTCTATTACAAAATGAGGTTTTCAAGTGCTAACCAAGGCTTAGACTAGCAGTAGTGCTGTATCTGTATCCAAGGGATCCAGGTCCACCCACTAATTAGCATAACTCCTCCTAGTGTATGTTTGATGGGGATGGGGATAATTCTATCAAAGGATAATCTCCAATTTGGACTGTTTTCTCCAAACAAATAACTGTTGCAGAAAGAGCCTGAAAGTGGGGGAGGGAAATAATGGCATGAATGGCTGGAGTCCTAACTCCACTCTTAACTAGGGTGACCAGATGACAGGAAGAAAATATCGGGACACAAGGGGGGGGGGGTCACCGGCAGAGAAAAGAAAAAAAAAAGCCAAGTTCTGCCGGTATAATGACACAAATAGCTCCCTCTCCCAATTCCCTACTGTGGCCCAGTGCTGCCGGCAGAGGAGAGGGGGAGCAAAAAAAAAGCCGAGAACAGCCGAGTGCTGCGGGCAGTCAGCGGAGATTATGCACCTGCCCTTAGCTACGCATACCTCCAGCATCTAGGTATTTACACCATGCTCATCACCATAATGACAGAGCAGAGAAGTAACAACCGCTGTAACTTTTCCTTTCACTCTGCATTCTGACATGCAAGTCTAGCTGGGTCCAGACTGGTAGCAATGTGTGGATCAGTTTACAGTGGGGGAGCCTCTGGTTTTCAGGAGAGGGGAAAAAAAACAACCGAGAACAGCCAAGTGCTGCTGGCGGAGGAAAAAAAAAAAAAGGCAGAGTGCAGGGTTCCGACTGAAGATCGATCGGGATGCGGGACAAACGCCTAAATATCGGGACAGTCCCGATTTTATCGGGACATCTGGTCACCCTAGTCTCAACTCTGCACGCATGCACACCCAATTCATTAAAAAAAAACGAATTCCCCTTTCTGGGGTTGTCCCTTAGTCCTTATTTAAGATCAAACCCCCCAAATCTTAGTCCAAGTTTCCTCCTTAGCTGCCTGTTTCTGGGGAGGTTGTGTCCCCCACACCCCCGCACAAGCCTTATATCAGCTCCTAGTCCCATTTTAGCTTAGACTCCCCAGGCATGAGATTGTCCCTGTGAACTGCCATCTGTATTACTCCTGGGGGAATTCTGCACCACTGCACATGCGCAGAATTTATGTCCCCTGCAGATTTATTTGCTTCCCTGCAGAAAAAATGACTTTCTGACAGGGAAGCAAAAGGAAGCCACAAGAGCGGTCATGCGACCCTCCCCAGCAGTATGTTTTGGGTGCCCAAGGCAGCCGGCAGAATGGTAAATCACTGTGGGGCAGGGGGTGGGACTGCAGAAGACCCAGCTGGTGGCTTCTACACTGCGCCAGACTCAGCTGCTAGTCTCGGCTGGGCTGGGGAGGATGGGACTTGCTCTTCCCCTGCACAATATCCGGGCTGGGTCAGACGCAACCCCCAGATTTCTCTGCCAGCTGCAGGAAGCTCTACAAACTCCTCCCCTCTCCTGCTTCCTGCACCCATAGCTCCTTAGCTGCAGGGGGAGGGATCCCTGTACAGGGAGAGGGATCCCTGTACAGGGAGCTGCTCCCCCATCCACCCAACCCGCATGCATCTAGACCCCCTCATACCCAGACTCTCCTGCCAAGCCTCACCCCTCCACACTCAGAAGCCCCCTGATGAGCCCCACTCCCCTTGTACCTGGATCACCCTATGAGCCACCTGCACCTGGATCCCCACCCCACTGAGCCCCACCAGGGCCGGCTCCAGGCACCAGTGGAGGAAGCACATGCCTGGGGCGGCACATACTAAGGGGGGGGCATTCCGTCCATTCTTGGGGCGGCACAGTCTTGGGGTGGCAAAAATGGTAGAGCCGGCCCTGGCCCCACTCCCCCAGCATCTGGGACCCCACAAGTCCCCCACACCCAGAACCCCCTGCCAAGTTCTATTCCCCCCACACCAAACCCCCCCCAATGAGCCCCAAAAACCTTCACCTGGACCCCCCTGTAGAGTCCCATTACTGTAGCACCCAGAACCCCCTAACAAGCCCCTGTGCCTCCAGATCCCCCACTGAGCTGCCTGCACCCAGATTGCCCCACACAGAACCCTCTCAATCCACACCTGGATCTCCCCACATTATGCCCCTCCGCACTTGGATCCTGCCTTGCTGAAACTGCCTGGCCATACAGAGGGGCAGGGCCCTGGGGTGTTTCTGGGGCACGCCGGGTCCTTGCACTGTGTCAGGGTTGGGTGCAGCCTCACTGCTGAGTCCATGTCCCAGGGGGGAGCTGCACAGTGATCACTCACCTCTGTGCAGCCAGTGGTCTGTGCTCCCCAATGCCATGCTGGAGCCTCCACATTTATGTGACAAATAAAATTTGCAGAATTTTAAAATATTGTGCACAGAATTTAATTTTTTTTTTTTTTGGCGCAGAAATCTCCACTGGCATAAAGCTGACAGAAGCAGCTTCTGTGTCTTTTGGTCTGGAACAGGGCCAGGGAAGAGACATGGCAGGGAAGGAGAGCAATGGTGGAGTGAAGCTCTACTACCTCTGATTCTCCAATGACAAAAAGTCCTTGAGGCCCTTACTTCAATAGTATAAATTAAAGCTGCTCCCTGTACCAGGGGGCCAAGTGACTGAGAATAAGGTTGCTGTGATGAGCTGCCCCAGAGCTCCTCCTCAAGCCCTCAGTCTCTAATTCAACTGAACTGGAGCTAATGAGACCTGCCTGCTCTGGCTGCCAGATGAGTCAACAAAATAACCCTGGACTGTCATTCAGAGTCCTGGAACTAAATATTCTGTCACAAAAAGAAGGAGGGAAAGAAAGAACAGAGGTCTGTCCCAACACTGAGAGATATTCGAGATAGAGCAGAGTGGGCACCCTCGTCCCAGCCTATTCTTTCTCAAATTAGAAAGGAAAAGGAAAAGAAATAAAGGGTCAGAATCTGGGGTGAGGCTGGTTTGTGTCTATTACATCATTGGCATTGGAATGAAGAAGGCACAAAGGTGGAGGAAAGAGCCAGACAACAAAAAGTGTCTTTTATTCTAGGGACATCTACTGAAAACCTAGGAGTGTTCTCCAGCAGCCACATTAGTATAGTACCACAAACATGCTCTTACACTACCATGCTAATTCTCAAGGTAACTCACATTACCACAAGGATGGCCAGCTCCTATTGGTATGATGCTCCTGCATGCTGTCCTGGGAATGTCACTCCCACCATACACCAGTAGTAGAGTCCATGCAGATTGTCCCAGGAGTGTTATTCTCCTCCTCCCATCCCTTTTGCTAACATGACACATGAAACTAAGTTTTAATATCTTTATACAATCTATGGGATTGGAGAAGCAGGTAGGGATTTCATCCAGATCAGGTGGGAGCCAGTAGGAGGAAGGAATGGAACCTCCATTAAAGTCAGGATGACAGTAGAGATGTGATCATGCTGGAAGCCTATATCTGAGTGTAGACAACAGGAAAAGGTTTGACTTTTCCACCATATGGAGGATTCTCTCCTAGGACCTTCTTTTAGGGATAAATTTCTGGAGCCTGCATTCTCCTGAGCAAGTGACACAATTGTAACACAATATTGCAACACGGCATCATGGCAACAAGGCTGCCAAACCTAAATTCACAATATTTCAAGTTCATTTCTGCAGGTGGGGGTTTCCTCTTCCTCTGAAAGATCATGCATTTGACACTGAAATCAAGAAGGCTGCACAAGAGTAATTGAAGGCAGAATCAGGCCCAGCATTTGTGTCTCATCATGTGTATTAATCCTTTACAGGGGAATAGATAGTAGGTCATCATCATTCATTCCAACTTCAGAATGATGAGTTAAACTTTGTTTAATAAAGTATCTTAGGCACAGGGGGAAAAGAAATCAGTACATCCTAAAATCTGAGGCTGAGGTATAATCCATACAAAACATTTTTACTCTTATACTATGTGTGATGAAAATAACTTCTTGATCATCATTATCATAATGGTAATAAATGCACAATGCATTTTATTTATAGGGCATCCTGCTACCAAAGGTTTCTGGTTGCCTTAAAAATGTAACAAAAAATATATCTTAAAGGAGAAAGGAAATATGGCCTGGGACATTTAATTAAGGTGACTAAAATGCTGTGAGTTTTACTACAAAAACTAGAGAATCCTGGTTTTGCTCAGATAAATACTGCCACATCTTTGTCAGTTGCAGAGAATAGTTAGTAATCCTCCCTCTTTGCCACAGCTGTTGGTTCAGATTGTAAACTGAGACACTGCTGCCACCACGAGGCCACCTTGTATGACATGTTCTGTGTTTCACTACATAGGTTTGACTTCTGCTCCACAAATATCTATAAACAATCTTAGAGCCTTTCACAAAGCCATTGGGGACATAAATAAGAATGGGAAAGAACTAATGAGCTACTCTAGGGCTGTATATAAATTATGGCTAAATGTTACATTAGTTAAGTGACTGTTAATGCCCACATTAGGCATGTGCAAGTGAGTGTTCACTAACATGCTGCCACATTTTGTTAATTAAGACAATGAAAAGTAATCGTTCCATCTTCACCAGGACTCTTCCCAAATAGGATCAGGGAAGCAGGAAGTGCCCATATAATTATATATTTCTTCTTATGTGATTATGACAATTAATTGTTAACCTCATCAATAAAAAAATGTATTTACATTGGGACATTGTTCAGAGGAATAGAACCTAGTCAGTTACTTATGTCTATATATGGGGTTAGAGCCTCAGCACCATATATACAGCACTGACATAGCACCATTGAAGTCAATGAAACTATGACAATACACACCAGCTGAGGATCTGTCCCTTAACCTGCTGCTCCGATAGATGTACACTTCCAAAAGCAAAATTTTGCCCTAAAAGTTAAGGAGTCCCTTTTCCCCCTTTGGTTTATATAATATCCAACCCCCTGCACTATCCAGTCCATCTTTCCACAGGAGATACAGATCAAGTTTTATAGAAAAACACTAGTATTTGGTTTTAAAAAAAAACACTAGTTTTTGTCTAGTGTTATTAAATGTTAAAATAAACAATCAATTATTTTCTAACTTTATTAGAAGCTGACAGAAGGACTTCCCCCACCCCCTTCTCTAATGATATTGTTTATTCTGGGAATATTTCATCTACTAATCTGTTTTTCCTCCTATTCACAAGAGATAGTGAATCTCTTTTGAATTGTTGAGTGCTTTGTACCATTATCTGCAACTAAAACAGCCGGAACCATCTGGAAATTCATTCTTAATGAAAGCATTTGTTTAGAAAATTATAATTTTGCTTTGTTTTCTATTTCTACCATTTTGGTGCCATCACACTCTTCCTGTAGTTCAGATACAACAAACGTGTTTAAAATAATAAGTAGGACTTGAATCTTCAGTAGTTTTTTAACGAGTATAACTACAGAAAGTTTCAAAACTAACTAGAGAATTAACTAGCCCCATAAGGATCAGCCTAACAAATGCCGAAAGCAAATAAACAGGAGTTGTTCGCTGCTTCCAGGCTTGAGCTCCCATCCTATTTTCACTTCTGCTGAGCCTTCAGTGCACAGACTCTCTTGTAGCTTCCTTCTCCCACATCTCTCCTTTTTCCTGCACAGAGCCCCTGAAGGCCTTTTACTCCTTTTCTGCACTGTGGTTTACTGACCCACTTCAAGCCTTGGATGATCCAGTCAAAAGGATCCTCCATGGGTGATGCCATAGGCACAAAAGCTACAGTGACTATTCTCCTTGTCTGAAGAAGAGATATATTCTCTTTCTAGCTCTGTTTTACAAGTCAGTCAGTCATGGAGAGGAAAGATCATCCCATCCCTGTAATGATCTATACTATTATGGTGACCACTTTTACAAGATTATGATAAATTTTATACAAAGTGTGCCTTGAGAGGTATTTCATTTGACAACTCATAATCCGCTGAGCATTATTGTCTTGGTAAAGTATGTGTATCCACATTGTATGTAAAGTTATAAGTTGCTACTGTATAACATGTTCCTGAGTTAGAAAGGCAGGTCCATATCAGTTTTTCAGAGACAAAAGTACCTGTCTGGGGGTGCCAGTGTATCAACAAAGTTAAGTGGGCTATCACTTACTTAAGCAGCAATTCTCCAGCAACGGGAAGGTGTGAATAAGAAATTTACATTGCATCACAGCAATGTTTCAAACCTCACATCTACACCGGACTACATGTCACCATGACTCAGCAAGGATGTTTCTAGCACAAGAAATTGAATTATAAAGGGGGAGGAAAACACTTGACTTCACCTCTCCTCCTCCCATCTCTCTGTTCATGACAACAATTCACAAAGAACTGAACTAAAGGGGGAGTGGTCCCAGGCTGGAAGGAGACCCAGCCTGTGAAATTTACAACAGTGTATTGGGAGACAACAAAACCTTTGCTTTTAAGTTCCCTTAGCTTGTTAAATTAGGTATTAGCTTGCATATTGCTCTTATTTCTTTTGTAACCAATCCTGACTTTTATGCATAATACATTTATGCATTACCACTTGTAATCAATTAACCAGTGTGTTTGGATTAAAGTGTGTGGGAAACTTCACTTGAGATTAAAAGGTTGGTGCATTATCATTTTCCTTTGATGAAATGATGGACTTACTGTGAGCTTGTACTGTCCAGGAGGATACTGTGCAGTACAAGATCTACATTTCTGGGGGAAAGTCTGGTACTAACAATTTGCGGATGTTGCCCTGTATGTAATTCATGAGCGACTGGCAAGAGTGCATCTGTATTTAGCTGTGAGTGAATTTACATGCTGAAGGCTGCGTGAGCAGACCAGGAGTGGCTGTTCTGGCAGCAAAGCAGTGTAAAAGGCACCCAAGCTAGAGAGTTAAGGGGTCACCACTATTCAATAGTCCAGATTGTACCCTGGGAAATGTCACAGTCCCCCACTTCCCATGATCTGCTAGAGGAAAGAAGCCTCCAGGACTCTGATGAAAGGTCCTCCCCAATAGTACAGTAACGACTGACCATTTATGCCACTTCTGCCTCCTCCAGCCCCCTGCAGACACAATCCTGCTCCTCGTACTCAAGGAGTACAAAGATTGCTCAAGGCTAGCACTGACAGCAACATTGATCTCCCCAAAAGGCACATGAGGGTGGAGTTCCTCCAGGCTGTCCATCATAGCTGCCCCTACATATAGGGAATGCACATGGTGCATCCTCTAAATAGTTGTGGGAGAGGCTGCTCCAGAGAGGAATTGTGCCTCCCTAAGGCAATATGGTACCCAGAGCTTCTGCTCGGCCATGGGCCTCAACAACCCCTTATTATGGGGCAATGCTTTAAAGGTCCAACTTAGTTTTATATGTGTGCTAACAAAGCCACATGTTGACAATCAGTTTTCTATTGGCTCCACATGAAAAAAAAGGGGGGGATAGAAACTGTTATTCCAGGTCAGATAATGCTTGTTTATATCATAAATGCAAAGTAAGTTATTCTACACCTAATTTATTATTATTTATTGGGCCTCATTTAAGAAGTTTTTAAAGAGCTGAAATGGCTTCAGTTGTGAGTTGTGTAGAACACACCTCTAACTAGGACTGACTTCCAGAGTCCTCCCTCTACACAGCAGCCAAGTGGAACTGGATTTTGGAATGGGACAGTAGCCTGGAGAATATCACTTGTTACTCCATTTGACCTGATGAATTAGCCAATATTCAGGGTCTGGAAGGTTGTTTCTGTTAGGAGGAGACATTTGATGGAGTCTGGTATTTCATTTGATGCAATCCTATTTACAGAGGATGTACAAAGTTCTGTTTCCCTGAACACTGTAGGAATCAAAACAGCAGGAGACAGTTTCTTTGACCACAGTTCCAAGTCTCCTTCCAGCCAGCATTCTACCCAAAAAGCTCTCACTTGGCTTTTTCTCAGGGCCATGCTCCCAGTGTTTGTGCTGGCTGTCTTGTACATGGCCTGTGTTTGGGCAGTGGCTCCTATTGTTTCAGCTATCGCATTCCATAAAGGAGCTTAACTGAGTCTTACATTTAACCTAAAGGAGCTACAAAGAGATTTCACCCCAACCCCCAGCATTACACACATTAAATGCTTCAACCCACCACAGCCCTCATTTAAGCCACGTTTCAGCATGAAATAGTTGCAGACCTGACTTTGGGATTTGCCCTTTAGCAATGTCTGTGCTTCCTACAGAAAGCTAGTGGGAAGTTCCTTTTTCTACTAATCAGATGCAATGGTGAGAAACTCCAGACTAAAAAATTAAGAAATATTCTCCCTCTTCAACAACAGAAATATAAAATCAAAGCAATATGCTGTATTGTGTTACTGAAAGGCAAAGACATTCAGTAAGGGAAACTTAGGATACCTCCTGGTATAATTCAGAATTTACCACTTGGTGGCACCAGTGTTGTGCTTCTCCATTTCAGCTGTGTAGAGGAGCGCTGTGTTCTGCCCTGATATGGGCTTTGCAGAGTTTTATGTGCAGGTGTATGTGTTTCTATAAGTTAAACATTGTTGCAATAGTACAGTTGCTAAAATCTTCCACCACCCAAAAAAAATGAACAAAAAACAAAAACAACTTTCAGTTGGCATGAAATGGTCAGAAGAATGTGTGGGGTTTGGGAGGACATTGCTTTGTATGGCAAACTGAATGGATGGATTAGTGCCAAGGCAGCTTGCTATTTGCTCATGAGATTATCTAGGAAGCTTGATCTGCCCCTAAATTCAAAAGTTGCTGGATTAGGAGTGAAGCAAAGTGTTCATAATCAGTGGCTGAAAATAAAAGAACTGGTACCTTAAATTCAGTGGCATTTCAATGGAAATATAAGATCTATACTCAAAGAAGATACACTCTTAGGGCTGGTCCACACTAACCCCCCAGTTCGAACTAAGATACACAACTTCAGCTACGTGAATAACGTAGCTGAAGTCTAAGTACCTTAGTTCGAACTACAAGGTACTTACCGCGGGTCCACACGCGTCAGGCAGGCTCCCCCGTTGACTCCGCTTACTCCTCTCGCGGAGCAGGAGTACCGGCGTCGACGGCGAGCACTTCCGGGATTGATTTATCGCGTCTAGACAAGACACGATAAATCGATCCCAGAAGATCGATTGCTTACCGCCGAACCCGGAGGTAAGTATAGACGTACCCTTAGAGAAACCTATTAAATTAGTGTATATATATTTCACAACAGATTTTAAATATAGTAGATATTGTACGTACAAGCTAGACTAAATTGTATTACACACACAAATACTATGTAAAAGAACATTAAGGTTGCAAAGTCAAGTGCTCAAAGGTTAGGAAGTGCCAAAGTTAAGACTGTGTAACCTTAATGCATAACCACAAGAAGGCCAAATTGTGAAACAGCTTTTAATTATATAATTAGATTATATTATTTTTTCTACAGGACCACTGCCTCATTCAGAGCATAACATGGACGATCCTCAAGGAATGAGCAGCCATTCAAAAATTTGTTTTATCCTCATTATTCAAAGTGTGGCCCCAGGCCTTGTTTACTGCACACTATTCAATTGGAGTGCTGTATACAGAATTATTAATTTCCTCATTATAGTACCAGAGTGCTTCACAAATATTTATTAATTTATCTTCACAACAACCCTGTGAGGTGGGGGGATGGTAATATTCCCATTTTACTGATGAGGAATAGAGGCACAGTTAATATTTAACATGTCCACTAATTTTAGGAGCCCAATTTGAGACAGCTAGGGCCTGATTTTATCCAGAGTACTTAGCATTATATGTTCAAAGCACAGCTCCCCTTGACTTCAGTTACAGCAGTGAGTGTTCAGCACTTGCGCAAATCAGACACCAGGGTCTCAATCAGGCACCCAGAAAATGAGGCACATTAGTGACCACATGTGAAGAGTTTGGTTTAAGTAACTTGCCCAGCATCACACAGGAACTCTGTGGCAGAGGCAAAGATAGAATACCATTGTCTAAGCCGGTATTCAACTGCTTTGAATCATGAGACCAACTTTTCTTAGCCTATCACCTGCCTCATTCACTATACTCCTTGCAACTTGTGCGAGGATCCTCCAAACAACTTTCTCCTTCACTATACAACCCTGATTCACCCCCAGCCCACTGTTCAGCCTATGTATTGAATGATGCAAGGGTTCTGTGAAAAAAAATAGTATGTGACCATATGATTAAAGACTAACAGAATTGGTATGCACAAGTCATGGACAACCTTAATTCTGGCATTTCCTAACTTTTGAGTGCTTGACTTTACAGCCTATTAACATAACTTTGATGTCATTTTTCCATGTAATATTACATAGACTGGCAAACAGGGAAGCACAAAATGCTGATATCACTAGGTTAGGAAGAGTAGGCTGTGACCAAGGAGAGTTCCTCACTGCTAAATGACCACCCAGTATACAATAGCTTGAGAATGGCATTTTAAGAACATTAGTGTTATTCAGGTTTAGTCAAACTGGAAAGAGAGGTTATGGGGATCCTGATATTGCAAACAGTATGGGGATAGGTCATTGTAAAATGGATCATTTCATAAAATAAGCAAACTAACCAACGCTAGTGAGTCAAGTCAAATATTAGCCTGTGCTGGAATAGCTCACATCCAGGGCTAACATAGTACATAGTTCATTTGTTTAAAAAAAAAAAAAAGCAATGAAAATGAATGAGAGATTTGCAAGTTCTTGTTCGTCTCTTGGAATTCAGGGATGGGTTCAGCTTTTCACTGGATACCACACTATGAATGAGTAAAGCTATACTATTAGATTTCCAGAGTATTTGCTAAGGATAGCCCCTTACTTTCATAATTAACAGGATACTGAAAGTTCTGGTGAAAAAACTAGATAGGTCAGGTTGTTTATGGAGTAAACTTAAGCGATGATGAAAACTCAGGTGATTTTTCTTACTTGTTAACAATAAAAGTCCTGTGTCAAAGACTCCACAGGGTTTGCACAAAATTGATCACTGGAAAAGTTAATGCTTCAATCAAGCTGCAGTTACTTACAACCCTCATGCTTTCAGCTGAAACAATTTTGCTGATGGCAATAGCAAGATGGTAAAAGGCATCCCAGATGTTCTGACAGCCTGGCACAGAATGCGGTATCAATCACTGAAAGATAACCTCCATGAATTGTGAGAAAGCTAGGGTGACTGAATGGGCTACCACACATGAACAGAAGGTATGCAGAATGAGTTGAATTTGAAAATTTAAAGCAGTTCCATGGCTTGATTGATTTGATTTAATTTTTTTTTTTTTTTTGAAAGGGGCACAGTGTGTGAGTTGTCATATTCTTTAGTTCCTGCATTCTTTATTATAATCCAAAAAAAGAGAAAAAGGCACTGGGTCAGTTTTTGAAAACTGTCAACCTAAATTGAAGCCCCAGGTGCTTATGAAAACTAAACTGCCCTGCAAAATTTATATGCACACCTTTTTTTTGTTTGTGCCAGTTTGCATATGGAATTAGATACCAGTTTTACACATTAAAATATCTGTTTGTCCACAAAAATGTAAGTTACTGAAGTATCTATTTTTGAAAACTTGATCCTCTCTCTAATAACAGATAACGCCATGCAGGCTGAATTTGTTCATTTTACAATTTTGTCCAAAGCTATAGCTCCAAAAGGCTGCTTTTGTCAGTTTTAGATATTCGCATCTTAAAATTAATAGACTAGTCCAGGCCATTTGCAGTCCGGAATGTTAAAATGCTGGTACCAAATAACAACATTCACCTTTTCTACAAAAGGGTTTGAAGAATCCCTCTTAATAATAGCACTTTCCTTTACAAACATTAGCTAATGAATACTCACAACAGACCAACAAGATAGAAAGAATTTATCAATATTCCCATTTTATAGGGAAACTAAAACAGAGGAATTAAGTATTTTGCTCAAGGCCGCAAAGCAAGTAGATATCATCACTTGGATTAGCTGCAAAGTGGTTGAGGATGCTACACACTTACTAGATGGCTGTTTATCCTGTGCTGGTCTATCAAAAGGACTTTCCAGATTCCACACAGCTGACCCCAAGGCTAAAGCGTGTAATAACTACCTAAGCCCTTTGGATATTTTCTTCTTTTTTTGACTTGTACATCACTGTTTTCTCTACTTTATAATTTGTATTTTGAACTTTTTTCCATCTTTATTGTACCACTTGTGCATTTGCTAATGATAAGAAGAAGAACTCAGGTGTTTTGATGTCCAAGCTATTTAACGGTTTCCCTTTAAGTGAAAATAACACTATTGGTCAGTTATAACAGACCAAAGTTCTTAAGAGATTTATCATCTGGAAAAGAGAAGGAGATAGGGAGGTTTTGTCTACAGAAATGTTATGGCTAAAATGAGGGGAGGGGCACTTATCACTAGGGGATATGGATGTTTTGTTAGCTGGATGAATCTATATGAGGGTATCTGACAACACATGCTCAGTAAAGCTGGTGCAACATTTACTCCCTTCCCTGTGCCCTCTTGACCTGACTACCTGTTCCAGCTTCCCTCTGATTTTCAGCTCCTGCCTTCTCTTGTCGTTGGCCTGTCTTACACAATGAACTTGGGGCTCAGTTCAGAAGCAGGTAGCTAGGTCCCAGCAACAGGTTAGTGTAATTTACTTGTACAATGATAGCACCTATGGGCTGCAGTCATGGATCAGGGCCATATTGTGCTAGGAATTATACAAACACATCTCTGCCTCCTGCTGTTACCAGATCTAGAACATAACGACCCCAGAACATAATGTCTTTGAACTGTCCATCCCACTCTTCCACTACAAACAGCAATCCTATCTGCAAAGGCTTGCTAAGCAGCATTACGTGATGTGATTGGTTCAGACAATTGGACCTTTGCTGAACATCAGCAAGATGGATTTAAGGGCAGGCAACATGCCTGCTTGTTACTCAGCCCTGGTCTACACTATGAGGTTAGGTCGAATTTAGCTGCGTTAGGTCGATTTTATAAGCAATGCGGCTACACAACCAACCCCGTTCCGTCAACCTAAAGGGCTTTTAAAATTGACTGCTGTACTCCTCCCTGACGAGGGGAGTAGTGATAAAATTGACCTTCCTGGGTCAAGTTTGGGGTAGTGTAGACGCAGCATTGTGCAGTTCAATGGTATTGGCCTCCGGGAGCTATCCCAGAGTGCTCCAATGTGACCACTCTGGACAGCGCTTTCAAAAGTTCCCGGGGCCTTTTCTGTGTACCTGGCTAGTGCATCGGAGTTGAATTTCATTTCCTGTTTGGTCAGCATGGCAACCTCAGCAGCACAGGTGACCATGCAGTCCCAGAATCGCAAACGAACCCAGCATGGTCCGAACGGGAGACACTGGATCTGCTTGCTGTATGGGGAGAAGAATCTGTGCAGACAGAACTCTGATCAAAAAGAAGAAATGCTAATATATATGCCAAAATCGCACAGGGCATGGTGGAGAGAGGCTACACCAGGGACACACAGCAGTGCCACGTGAAAGTTAAGGAGCTCAGGTAAGCCTACTACAAGACAAAGGAGGCAAACGGCCGCTCTGGGTCAAAGCCCCATACATGCCACTTCTATGATCAGCTACATGCCATTCTAAGGGGGGACCCTATGAGTACCCCATCATTGTCCATGGACACCTGCAAGGAGGGAGTCTCACACAACATGGAGGAGGATTTTGTGGATGAGGAAGAGGAGGAGAATGTGCAACAGGCAAGCAGAGAATCATTCTCCCTGGCAGCCAGGACCTTTTCATCACCCTGGAGCCAATACCCTCCCAAGGTGGGTCCCCGGACCCTGAAGGCGGAGAAGGCACCTCTGTTGAGTGCACATTTGTAACTACACTACAGGATTTAAAAGCAATAGTGTTTAATGTTTGATTTGCCCTGAAGAATTGGGATGCATTCGCACCCAGTACAGCTACTGGAAAAGTCTGTTAACGTGTCTGGGGATGGAGCAGGAATCCTCCAGGGACATCTCCATGAAGCTCTCCTGGAGGTACTCTGAAAGCCTTTGCAGTAGGACACTTTACCACGCCAAGCCACTAGCAAGTAGTCTGGAATCATTGCAGCACAAAGCATGGCAGTGAATGGTCCTGGGTTTTGGTCACATTCATGCAACGTTCTGTCTTTATCTTTCTGTGTCAGCCTCAGGGAGTGATATCATTCATGGTCACCTGGTTGAAATAGGGGAATTTTTGTAAGGGAACAGTAAAAGGACCCCATTCATGCTGGGCTGTTGGCGCTTGGCCAAAAGGATCATCCCAGAGAAAAGCCACGCAGTAGGGGGAGGGATGTGCTGCACATCCAACCCAAAACCACAGCCCCTCTTTTTAAATGGCAAACCCAACTGGCATTGCTTGCTATGGGAAAGGAGGGCGCTGTAGTTTGAAATCATTCCCATATGTTATGAACACGTTAGAAGCCAACCCCACGTACCCTTTGGCTTACACTGGCTGCCTGGAAACCGAATTCTGTTGCCCAGCCGTGTGTGATGTGTCACAATACCAGCAGGTGCTCAATATAAAAGGCAAAATGCAACCTTGTACCTACAGCACATGTGCTGTCTGCTGTGAATTGCTTGATTTACTGTGAGTCTCCCTTTTCTTCTCAGAAATGTATCTTAAATTGTACTCTCCCTTTTATCCCCCCTGCAGATGCAAATGTTTCTATGCTTCCCGTATCATCTCCATCCCTGAGTTTATCACAGATTAGAAGGCGAAAAAACCCACACTTGTGATGATATGTTTTCCGAGCTCATGCAGTCCTCCTGCACTGATAGGGCACAGCTGATTGCATGGAGGCATTCCGTGGCAGAGGCCAGGAAAGCAAACAGTGAGCATGATCAGAACACGCAGGAGGCAAATAGGGGAGCAAACAGACATGATCAGGCATCTGGTGGAGCTGCAGGAAAGGCAACAAGAGCACAGACTGCCACTGCATCCATTGTATAACTGCCTGCCCTCCTTGCCAAGTTCCATATCCTCCTCACCCAGATGCCTAAGAATGCAGGGGGGTGGGCGGGGAAGGCTCTGGGCACCCAGCCACTCCATTCCAGAGAATGGCCCAAGCAACAGAAGGCTACAAATTAAAGCTGTTTGAATGACAGTGTGGCTACAATAAGCAATGTGGCCTTGTCCTTCCCTCCTTCCCCCACCCTACCCAGGCTATCTTGTCAGTGATCTCCCTTTTTTAAAAATAAATAAAGAATGCATGGATTCAAAACAATAGGGGCTGTATTTCCTTTGCCAGCTGTGGTCGGGAGGTTGGCTTGCAGGGAAGTAAATTCAACAAAGGGGGCGGTTTTGCATCAAAGAGAAACACACACAACTGTCACACCGTAGCCTGGTCAGTCATGAAACTGGTTTGCAAAGCCTCTCTGATGCGCAGCGTGCCTATCTGTGCTCTTCTAATCGCCCTGGTGTCTGGCTGTTCAAAACTGGCCACCAGGCGATTTGTCTCAACCTCCCACCCCGCCATAAACATCTCCCCCTTATTCTCAGATATTATGGAGCACACAGCAAGCAGCAATAACAATGGGAATATTGGTTGCGCTGAGGTCTAATCTAGTCAGCAAACAGTGCCAGCCAGCTTTTAAATGTCCAAAGGAACATGCTACCCCCATTCTGCACTTCCTCAGGCTATAGTTGAACTGCTCCTTACTACTGTCCAGGCTGCCTGTGTACAGCTTCATGAGCCATGGGAACAAGGAGTAGGCTGGGTCTCCAAGGATAACTATTACCATTTCAACATCCCCAATGGTAATTTTCTGGTCTGGGAAATAAGTCCCTTCTTTCAGCTGTTAGAACAGCCCGGAGTTCCTAAAGATGTGAGCGTCATGCACCTTTCCCGTCCATCCCACGTTGATGTCAGTGAAACGTCCCTTGTGATCCACTAGTGCCTGCAGCACCATTGACAAGTACCCCTTGTGGTTTATGTACTGGTTGGCAAGGTGGTCCGGTGCCAAGGTAGGGATATGCGTGCCCTCTATTGCCCCACCACAGTTAGGGAACCTCATTGCAGCAAAGCCATCCACTATGACCTGCACATTTCCCAGAGTCACTTCCGTTGTTAGCAGAAGGTCACTGATTACAATGGCTACTTGGATCACAGCAGCCACCACGGTAGATTTGCCCACTCCAAATTGATTCCCGACTGACTGGTAGCAGTCAGGCATTGCAAGCTTCCACAGGGCTATCGCCACTCACTTCTCAACTGTCAGGGCAGCTCTCATCTTGGTATTCCTACGCTTCAGAGCAGGGGAAAGCAACTCACAAAGTTCCAGGAAAGTGGCCTTATGCATGCGAAAGTTTTGCAGCCACTGGGAATCATCCCATATTTGCAACACTATGCGGTCCCACCAGTCTGTGCTTGTTTGCCGGGCCCAAAATCGGCGTTCCACTGTATCAACCTGCCCCACTACCGCCATGATGTCCCAATTGCCACATCCCATGCTTTCAGGAACATCTGTGTCCATGTCCTTCTCACAATCGTCCTCGTGCTAGCGTCTCCTAGCCAGGTTCTGCACATACTGCAGGATAATGCGCGAGGTGTTTACAATGCTCACAACAGCAGTGCTGAGCTGAGTGGGCTCCATGCTTGCCATGCTATGATGTCTGTACAGGTAACCCAGGAAAAAAGGCGTGAAACGATTGTTTACCGTTGCTTTCAAGGAGGGAGGGAGGGGAGACTGACGACATGTACCCAAAACCAACCGCAACAATGTTTTTGCTCTATCGGGCATTGGGAGCTTAACCCAGAATTCCAATGGGCAGTGGGGACTGTGGGATAGCTACCCACAGTGCACCACTCCATGAGTCGATGCTAGCCCTGGTATTGAGGATGCACTCTGCTGACCTACTGCGCTTAGTGGGGACACACACGATCGACTGTATAAAATCGCTTTCTAAAGATCAACTTCTATAAAATTGATCTAATTTCGTAGTATAGACATACCCTCAGAGGAACAATAGAGTGTCTGCTTTAACCACTGGTGGCTATCCAGGCCAGAAGCGGGTTAGAAGAAAGGGGGAAAGCCCAGA
This sequence comes from Malaclemys terrapin pileata, assembly GCF_027887155.1. Taxonomy (NCBI): domain Eukaryota; kingdom Metazoa; phylum Chordata; order Testudines; family Emydidae; genus Malaclemys; species Malaclemys terrapin. The sequence goes on from NC_071505.1 coordinate 56,587,694, forward strand.
CAGGTAGGTGGCACTGCATTTAAATTGAATCCAGCAATAGCAGGTCTCTGGCTGCCAAGGAGAGCATTGCAGGATTGAGCACAGCTAGAAAGGTCATCTATGAACAGGAGTGGAAGAGAGAGGTGATGCTATCACAGAGTGTGTACCAGCAGTGTACCCAGAGCAGGACTTCATGTGAAGCTGCGCACCATACGCTATCTATTTTTAGCTAGCTAAGCAGATATGCTTATCACTGTGGTACCCACATGCTACATTTCACGCTTAGTTTGTGCACTGGTGTTAGCTGTCAGAAAATAGTACTTGAATACCTGATTTAAACACAGTCAAAAGCATAAGTGTCTTGTAGGGGAAAAAATTCCAAAGAAGTCTTTGAATGATGTTAGTAGCAAAGATGGGATGAAGTTGCAGTCCATGGCATCCCTTCACATGGTCTCATGTCAATACTTAAGAGGAAGGAGGGATAGAATAGATCCCTGTGAGAGTCCATGGATGAGACTTTTGGGAAAGAGTACTTGCTCATCCACATTCTCTGGGTCCTACAGGAGACAAATAACTGAAGCAGTGGTAGTGATGTGCCAGCTACTCCTGCTATGTCATGTAAGTGACTTGGCAATACCTCGTGGACTACTGTGCTGAGGCGTGAAGTAGTATAAGTATTACTATTAATTATGTTATGCAGTAGTGCTTAGGAACCCCACTCAGGCATCAGGGCCCCATTGTGCTAGGCACTGTACAAACACAAAGGAAGCACCTTATATTTGCGAAGAAAAATGGGAACTACCTTCAGAAGAAACTCATGCTTTTCCTGGATGAATAACCACTGTGTTCACTGCTGTTAGAAACTACCTACCAACCCTTTAGAGAAGGGAACCTCTTGACCTTACTTAAAAGCATGACACAGTCTGTCCAATCTTCAAAGCCAACTGATGGCACAGAAGCCTCTTCATCTATTACCTCATCTAAGAACCTTTTCTACATTCCCAGTGTCCATTCTTAAGCAGGTTAGGTTGAGTGTGCACCTGCAGATGGCCTGTGAGTAACATAGGTTCTAGGCAGGAGATGAGATCAGATGCTAGGGTGTCTCTGGCACTGATGTTGAGCTCACTGGGAAGAGCAGATCAGAGGTTTCTAGCACCACACTGAGCAGAAGTTCTATTGCTTCCTTGAGGAAGTCAATGGGTCTTCAGTGGGATGGTCTGTCTTTGGACCTAAGTTGTTTGTATCCTTCACCTCACAGTTCAGGTGGATGCATTCAAATGTTTGTTTCTTGTGTGGAGTCTTATGCATCTGAGCTTGAAGGAGAATAAGACTCCATTTTATTTCTTTGGGCTTATTCTGGATCTCTTGGTTTCTAGACACTCAAAACCATGTTGATTATAAGGAGTAATTTCAAGTTCAACTACAAGCATATTCACAAAGGGCCACATTCTGCCCTTGCTTACACTTTCTGAAACTCCAGCGAATTCACCAGGGGTTGCATGGAGTAAGGGTCTATCTACACTGGCATCACAGGTGATTGCAGCATGTGTAAACATATCCAAACTAGCTTTGACCCAGTTAGCTCGAGTAACAATAGCAGTGAAGAGGCAACAACACAGGCTACACAAACTCATCCAGGACCCTTAGCATGTACTCAAGCGGCTAGCCTGTGCCGCTGTTTCACTACTATCGCTAGTCAAACTAGCTCAAATATGTCTACACATGCTACAGTCACACCGCTAACTGCCACATGCATACCCTAAGTTATGCTAAGGACTAGATCCTGCCCTTCCATCCTGCAGACCTTACTCAGGGAAACTCCCATGGATTTCTTCATATTGATACACTATGCAATGGAAGGGAACATATGCTCATGTAAGTGGCCATGGTAACCAGTTCTTGGGTTTCCTAGGTGATTTCACTGGCAAACAGCCAAAGGAGGGAACTGTAACAAAGTAGGATCCAAGGCACAGGAAACATGGGATTCCTTGGTGAAAAGTGCTGCTTGAGTGTAATAATATTAGACTGAAGTGACAAACTATAGCAACTAACATTCAAAACTCCCAGACTTAAAAATATTAGTAAGTGTCAAACATAGGGCAGAGAGTCCAACTAAAAATATATTATTTCCATCTTTGTGAAACTGATACACTTCGTGTGTCCCCCTCCCTGGATCTGCTACCCAATGGGTGACAAATCTTGTCAAACTAACAGAATACAATTTCTAGAAACTAGCTAGAATAGAAAAAAGACCCAAAAGTGTCCCTAGGAGAGACAATAGACGGTTTAAAACTGATAAATAGGTTGAAGTTAAGAAGCCTACTAAATATTTTTAAATGCTTCATACGAGTAAATAACTTACTGCTCATATAGCTTGAATTTTTCACAGAACAGTACAATTATTAAGCAAGGGATAGATTTTCCCCAACCTCCCATCAAGGATGGTAGAGGAGCTACACAGTGCGTGGCCAGAATTTCTGCCAGAATTTCTCCTGGTGCCCTCAGCCAGTGGACAGAAGCATGGCCCCTCCACAGCCCTTGAAGAGGGTACAGCACGCTCCTCACCCAGCTAGAACTGCTGAGCAGTGAAGATGGGGATGGAATCTTTGCTCTGCTCCTCTCTGGCAGTGAAGAGGAGGGTGTTTGAAAGCTCACAAGGCATGAGGCCAGGAACCTCTCTCCCTTAACAGAACAGGAGAAGATATGTGCACACACACGTCCTTTAAGTCTTTTACCAGCATAAAGGACAGACTGTTAGATTTTCCTCACAAAGAATCATGTGGTCTCCCCAGTCTGCAGAGAACTGATGACTGGAGAAACAAGTACAGGACCAGAGGCCAAATATCTAGCTATTAGCAGAGTAATCCTGGTTTGGGTTAATAAGAGCCAGATCATAGGCTGCTCTGAACCAACAAGAAGACTGTCAGAACTCCAGTGGTGTTGAGACTATAAAAAGACTGATCCGGAAATAACAGTAAGCAGTTTCCTTTCTGTTGAAAGGGAAAAAGCCAAAGGCCTTTGAGGAGACATTGTACAAAGGGCCAACTTCTGCAAAGAATGGTTGAGTATCAAAACCATAAATATGAATTAAAGATTTTTGCTACTGTTGCCAAGTATTTACTTATACATTATTTTCAAGCCTTCAGCTACAACCAGTGCTCTATGAAGCTTGATTAATGCAAAAGTTGCCAAAGTCAGAGGGATCTATTCCATCCCTGCAGAATACAGTTCAAGTAGGGATATAAAAGGTTAACCGGAAAGCATTAGGCTGACCGGTTAACCAACTGTAACCGTTAACCCTGGTGGCCCCGCACAGACCGGAGGGACCCCAGCCCCGGCTGTACTAGCCGGAGCAGTCCTGGCCACGTTCGGCTGGCTGAACTCCAGCCCCAGCCCCCGCCCTGCCAGGCCTGCCAGAGTTACCTTGGTTAACAGTTAACCGATTAACGATATAATTTTACTCATTTAACTGGTTAACTTTTTAACCGATATATAGATACACCTCTACCCCGATATAACGCGACCCGACATAACATGAATTCAGATATAACGCGGTAAAGCATTTCTCCGGGGGGGGGGGAGGCGGGGGGCTGTGCACTCCAGTGGATCAAAGCAAGTTCGATATAACGCGATTTCACCTACAACGCGGTAAGATTTTTTGGCTCCCGAGGACAGCATTTTATCAAGGTAGAGGTATATATAGATATATATATCCCTAAGTTCAAGTTGGGCAAACAACATTTTTTTTTTTTTTGGTTTACTGGCAATTCTGGGGAGGATCGGGGGGTGGGGATTCATTTCAGGTCAAAAGAAACATTCATTTCAGTTTTGAGCATTTAACATTTTAAGTTTTTTCAAAATAAAATTGAAGACACATGCCAAGCAGTGACAGAGGAAGGTGCACAGCCGCAGTTACTGAAGGCATTTAGCTTGCTGAAACAGGCAGAATGCTTCTAGAGGATGCTCAGAAAGAGCACGTGCACATAATTTTTGTTACTCTAGTGCAAGTTAAACAGCCCCAGCATGGACCATCAGCCACTGTGCAGTAACAGAAGTCTCTGGCCATGCCCCCACTCTGCACCCTATGCGTGTGCACTACCTCTGGTTGTTTTGTTTTACTATTCCCCGTGCACATTAAGCTCAAGAAACACTAGGTTCCTGGATGAATCAGGTAGATATGGGGAAGCCCTGAAGCCATTTACACAACCTTGCAGGGAATCCAGAATCTGGTGCTTACTTTGTAAATCTTTTGAACAAGAGACAAATTACTACATTTATTTGGGAATATAATATCCAAATGGAAGGCTGAGCCCTACAGTCTTTCTGTATGCAAAACTCTCATTGACTTCAGTAAAATTTTTACTTGTACAAGAATTACAGGATTTGATCCAAAATTTTTACCTTTGAGTAAATAACTAAGGGCTGGATTCACAAAAGGACGTAGGCCCCTAACTGCTACTTTAGGTATCTTAGAATCAGGCTCCACTGGGATTCACAAAATCCCAGTAGCCAAATCCTGTGAGCTTAAATTTGCTGGCACCTTAATTTTTGCAGTAGAAGTCCCTTAGGTGCTACAGTTTCTGACTCTGTGCATGCGCGCTGCTGCTCCCCTCTAGGACAGACACACCTCAGAGGGATGCACAAACTGGAGGAAGATAGGCATTCCTCCAACTAACTCTCCTGCGGGGCCCAATCTCATGGGTGTGCTTAGAGCTCACCTACCAGACCACGTAGGTAGTTCTTCCCTCAGATACTCCTAATACAACTCCACACAGCTGGAAAGGGTTAAGAAAAGAACTACATGATTTGAGATCTGGAAAACATGTCTCATAATGAGAGACTAAAGAAGCTCGATCTATTTAGTTTATGCAAAGGAGGGTTAAGAGGTGACAGTCTAAAAGTACCTATATGGAAGAGATTTCTGATAGTTGACAGCTTTTTATTCTAGCCGTAAAAAGGTACAACAAGATCCTCTTGCTAGATACTGAAGCTAAACAAATTCAATCAGAAATATGGTGCAATTTTATTTAAGAGTGAGGTAATTGGAACAACTTACGTAGGGTTGTGGGGGGATTCTCCATCACTTGAAGTCTTTAAATCAAGACTGGATATTTTTCTAAGGGCTTGTCTTCACTACCGGAGTAAGTCAACCTACGTTACGCTACTCCAGCTACGTGAATAACATAATAGCTGGAGTTGACACAGCTGAGGTCAACTTACCCCAGTGTCTTCACTGTGCTGCATCGACAGGAGACGCTCTCCAGTTGATTTACCTTACTCTTGTCGGGGAGCTGGAGTACCAGAGTCAACTGGAGAACACTCTGCCATCGATGTAGCGGGTCTTCACTAGACCCTCTAAATTGACACCCGCTACATCGATTGCAGTAGCATTGATCTCCCCAGTAGTGAAGACAAGCCCTATAAAAACTTAAACAGAAAATAGCTCAAACAGAAGTTACATCCTTGATTCAGAAATTACTGGGGGAGGTTCTATGTTATGCAGGAGGTCAAGCTTGATTATTACAATGATTTCTTCTAGCCTTAAAAAAAAAATCTATGAACTTCCATTGAAGTAAAAGGAAGTGAATTGTTCATTTGTATATTAAGCAACATTGTGGACTCTACTACTGATTCACATAGGAAACCCAAATTACTTCAGTAAAATTACATAGGTTCAAGTCAGCACTGAATTTGGCTGTTCGTCTCTTTTCAAAACACTGGGCCAAAATCCATTTTCAGTGACACAAATATAGTCTCACTGGATTTCAGTAGTGTAACAGAGCTGTCACTCTTCTTAGTTGGTAAGATTTAATTGAGTCACTTTGGGGAGCCTGTGTTAAGGATATACAGATTTTGAGCGACCTTGTCTTTTCTAAGTAGAATTGAAGAGTAATAAAACAAATATCTAATATAGGATGCTGTAAATGAGATATATCTTTCTAATTGTACTAAATCTGAACAAACAACTCCATTAAGTCATTGAAATTCAGATATATTGAACCGTTAAAGTTTTTGTTGTTGTTGTTGAGGCTATTAAAACAATGAATCCACCATTCTAGGATTTAAATAGGCCATCATTTTTGATAATCACTAAAACAATTGTATTAAACACTCCCAAAGTATAAAATGAAAAGATTACCATAGGATTACAATGCCCAGGTCCTGCAATAAGGACAGACAGAGAAGGAGGTTAAATGAACATGTAGGTACAGCCAATAGAAGATTTGGCAGTGCTCATGAGGTTTCCTACAAGCAGTAATTACATACACCACTAATCTAAAAATCAATGTATACCCTCTATTTACATACTGTAACTCATTTTATTGGTAATTGTTATTACCAATTACCTTCAATAGAGGGCAAAAGTTTGAAGCTGTTATCACAGATGGAAAATTGTATGCAAGAGTAAGTCTTAAATACAGTAGGAAACAAGACTAAAGTGAAAGAAAAATACTGGAACTGCATGGGTTTATGGTTTGTTTTTTAAGATAGTAATTGTAATTTCCTTTAATGCCCCACTCTTTGCCTATCACTGAAACACTGAAAGAGACAAAAGCACCTGATGGCAGGAAGTGAATTCTATTCAGTCTCTTAGAAATACATTGTCTCTAGAACTGCAGATTGGAAGTGCACAACTGAGCACTGTGAAATATACAAGTAGGGACAAAATGTAAGAAATTAAATTCCCTTAGCATTTCCTTTATTAGTTTTGATATTTTTAATGCGGCAAGCTCCAATATAATTAGATGTGTTTGTGGGAACTACTTGTAACTGATTAAAAGTTTGGTTTTGTATTTATTTTCTATCTCTCTGATTTTATTCATAAGAGGACAGGAGCTCTCATTGATACCTAATGTGGATAGTTTAAAATACACAATTTTCTGTAAATCAGCACCCATGGTAGGGCTGTCAACACCCAACATCACCCCTTGTGGCCTGGGGTCACCCTAAAGACATTCTGCCTCTCTTCCCCTCTGAGTTCCCTCAGAACAATCCAGTCATACCCAAGGTCTTTGAAACAACATTCCCCTTCTCTTGTGGTTTAATTTATTCAAAGTCAATCAGCTCCTATAAAGGTGCCTTCCTGCTTATCCCTCAGGTTTAGGGTCTTAGCCCTCCTTCCTAGGACTGAGGCTTTAAGTCCTACTCTCCCCAGACTAACTCATCCCTCAAGTTTAGGGGTTGCACAGCCCGCCTTCCTATGTGCTAGTTTATTTCTTTCCTTCAGCAGCTCCTTTTTCAACAATCCCCTATGCTACCTCAGGCCTCTCTCTTTTATATTCCTCGGCCTGGCTTAGTCCCATGCCCAAAATAATTTCTTCCACTAGGGGAGGTGATTGAAGCTTGTTACAGGTGAACTGGAGTCCATTCATAGATTCATAGATTATAGGACTGGAAGGGACCTCGAGAGGTCATCGAGTCCAGTCCCCTGCCCGCATGGCAGGACCAAATACTGTCTAGACCATCCCTGATAGACATTTATCTAACCTATTCTTAAATATCTCCAGAGACGGAGATTCCACAACCTCCCTAGGCAATTTGTTCCAGTGTTTAACCACCCTGACAGTTAGGAACTTTTTCCTAATGTCCAACCTAGACCTCCCTTGCTGCAGTTTAAACCCATTGTTTCTGGTTCTATCCTTAGAGGCTAAGGTGAACAAGTTCTCTCCCTCCTCCTTATGACACCCTTTTAGATACCTGAAAACTGCTATCATGTCCCCTCTCAGTCTTCTCTTTTCCAAACTAAACAAACCCAATTCTTTCAGCCTTCCTTCATAGGTCATGTTCTCAAGACCTTTAATCATTCTTGTTGCTCTTCTTTGGACCCTTTCCAATTTCTCCACATCTTTTTTAAAATGCGGCGCCCAGAACTGGACACAATACTCCAGCTGAGGCCTAACCAGAGCAGAGTAGAGCGGAAGAATGACTTCTCGTGTCTTGCTCACAACACACCTGTTAATACATCCCAGAATCATGTTTGCTTTTTTTGCAACAGCATCACACTGTTGACTCATATTTAGCTTGTGGTCCACTATAACCCCTAGATCCCTTTCTGCCGTACTCCTTCCTAGACAGTCTTTTCCCATTCTGTATGTGTGAAATGGATTTTTCCTTCCTAAGTGGAGCACTTTGCATTTGTCTTTGTTAAACTTCATCCTGTTTAACTCAGACCATTTCTCCAATTTGTCCAGATCATTTTGAATTATGACCCTGTCCTCCAAAGTAGTTGCAATCCCTCCCAGTTTGGTATCATCCGCAAACTTAATAAGGCGTACTTTCTATGCCAATATCTAAGTCGTTGATGAAGATATTGAACAGAGCCGGTCCCAAAACAGACCCCTGCGGTACCCCACTCGTTACGCCTTTCCAGCAGGATTGGGAACCATTAATAACAACTCTCTGAGTACGGTTATCCAGCCAGTTATGCACCCACCTTATAGTAGCCCCATCTAAATTGTATTTGCCTAGTTTATCGATAAGAATATCATGCGAGACCGTATCAAATGCCTTACTAAAGTCTAGGTATACCACATCCACCGCTTCACCCTTATCCACAAGGCTCGTTATCCTATCAAAGAAAGCTATCAGATTGGTTTGACATGATTTGTTCTTCACAAATCCATGCTGGCTGTTCCCTATCACCTTACCATCTTCCAAGTGTTTGCAGATGATTTCCTTAATTACTTGCTCCATTATCTTCCCTGGCACAGAAGTTAAACTAACTGGTCTGTAGTTTCCTGGGTTGTTTTTATTTCCCTTTTTATAGATGGGCACTATATTTGCCCTTTTCCAGTCTTCTGGAATCTCTCCCGTCTCCCATGACTTTCCAAAGAAAGTTCCTTGTTCCAGAGCTTCTGGAGAGCTTTTAAATAACCTGGGCTTAGGCTATTCAGTGTCTTGATGATAAAGACTGAGATGTTGAACTTAATTCTATATTCTTAATGTAATTAATCTCAGTATTATATGAGAAGCCAGTGTAGTGAACTACAGGCAGGTTTGATGTCCTCATGGTAGCCCATGTTACTGAGGAGATGTACTGCCACATTCTGTACTACTTAGACTTTATGGGTTGCTGGCTCAGAACTCAGCTATATTGCATTGTTGTCCAGACAGGAGGTGACAGACATGTATAGTTGAGGCTAGTTCATCACCTGCCAGGATGGGATGAAGTCTCTTTGCCAACTGGAGATGTAGAAAACATTACTCCTATATATTGCTCTATATATTGAGTTTAGTATCAGCAAGGAATCCAAGAGCACTCAAACTAAAGATTAAATTTGGTCAATTGTGGGTGGGTGTCCTCAACCAAAGGAAGGTGCATAGTGGCTGCAAACTCTCAGAGTGCTTTCTTTTTACATATCAGCATCACCTCTGTCATGCTTAGGCTCAGCATCAACAAGCTGTTCTTCATCCATGAGCTGATCTTGTTCAAGCACTGGGCCATCTTGGTGGTACTGGTATAGTATGTGGAGTTCTGTGACATCTGTGTATGGCTAGCACTTGTTTCAATGTCATCTACATGTAGCACTAGGTGAACTGGTCAGATGTTAACCAGGTTCAGGGAGAGAATTGATCCTTGTGAGGCTCCACAAGTCTAGAGGTGGAAGTGCAGTTTCCCCCTGTCACGGAGTGTGGGGGGACACAAGGCCCTGCACCCCCGGCCTCCTGCGATTCAGCATGACTCTCAGCCAGCCAGTAAAGCAGAAGGTTTATTTAGACAACAGGAACACAGTCCAAGACAGGTCTTGCAGGCACAGACAACAGGATCCCCCCCAGTTAGGTCCATCTTGGGGTCCCAAGGCACCCCAGCCCCCTTGGGAGGTCAGAGCCCCATCTGCCTCCCAGCCATATCACCAGCCAGCTCCCGAAACTCTCCCTTCAGCGACCCCCCCCCCCCCACAGCCTTTGTTCAGTTTCCCGGGCAAAGGTGTCACCTGGCCTCTAACCCCTTCCTGGGTTCTCATGTTACATGCTCAGGTATTCTCCATCGGTCAGTCTCCCATCCCCCAATGCAGACTATCCTAGCCACGCTCCCCTGTCAGCATTCAAAGACCATAGTAAGAACAGTCCCAGTTTGTCACACCCCCATCACTATTCTTTGGGCGCATCCCTCCACAAAGGACTTAAGCCATTTTAACATATTCCCTTGAACCCCTGCAACCTCTCTCAGGAGAGATAGTATCTCATGGTCGACAGTGCTGAGACCATCCATCAGTGCCACCAAAGCCATTTTCATACCATGTCCAGGCCTGAAGTCATATCATGTTGGGTCTAAGATATTGCTTTGGTTAGATGACTGTGTAGTTGGACTTTAGCTAGCTTCTCTATGAACGTGCTAAGGAACAGAAGGCTGATGCTGGGCAGTAGTGAGCTAGATCCCATCTCCCTAGGGGTGGGTTTCTTCAGTGTTGGCTAGATATTGCATGTTTGAAGGGGGAAGGGAAGATTCCTTTCCCAAATGAGGCATTCGCTGTTTCAGTCATGAGTGGCACCAGTTGCTCACGACTCTCTCATCAACCAGGAAAGGTAGCAGTCAGATTCGGAGGTTGAGTTTCCTTCAGAGTGTCCAGTGCTCCTTGAAGAGTGAATGCACTGAACTCTAGGAATGCAGGTGGATTGTTTACTGGCTGGTGGAGACATAATGGATCCATGCTTGATGAGAAGCCTTCCCAAATGCATGTATATTTTTCTGTTCAGTGGGATGACAGTTCTGTACTGCACTTGATGCTGGATTCTGCTGTGGAAGGCAAGGAGTCAGGGATAGTTAACCACTTTACAACTCTTGTTAGTTCTTTAGGGAGGGACTTGGCATCCTCTGTAGTTTTATATCATTGGCACTAATATTTCAGTCCCTCTTTCTACATCTGGTGCAGGGTGTCAGGAACCCAAGGAGTTCTGTTGGGATGCTAGAGACAGAAGAGCCATTTGGGAGCCAGTGTACTGTGGTAATGATTCAGCAGATCCTCAATTCTGTCCTTTACATGAAGTGCTGCTGTACTTTAGCGTGCTTAGGAATTTGATGGTTCATGGCAGAGTCAGGAATTCTGGTCTTTCTTGTAGGACGGGATCTGAGAGAGCTCTGACCAGTACTTGAATGAGGTGTCCAAGACAGTGGCTGGGTTTAAATATCCTCTGTATTGACATGTAATCCAAAGACCAAAGTCCAGGATGTGAATGTCTGGGTGGGTGGGACCAAAGATGACCTGTGAAAGTCCTACAGGGACAAGCGAGGAAAATCAGGGCCTAAGGGATCATCTAAATATTTTGGACAAAATTCTGATCTCATTTATACCAGTGTAAATCCCAATTAAATCCATTGGTTTTAGTGGAGCTTCACCCAATTTACACTGCTGTAACTAAGGGCCTGATCCAAAGTTCAGTGAAGAAAATGGGAGCTGGTTCTGAGAATAGAATCTGTCCCACTGATGGCTTCTTACTTGTCTCTTAGCTTAGAAGTGTTGTCAGCCATTTATACCTTGTTGTGAAATCCAGGTCCTATGAAGTCAACAGCAAAAGCTTCTTTGACTTCAGTGGAGTCAGGATTTCAACTGTGGTATGTAACATGTCCAGACTTCCAACTATGTAAGTATTGATACGGTTTCATAAACATTATCTGAGCCCCCAGTTTATCTCAAGACTTGCCTCACTAGAGCAGACCAAGTGTTAATCTAGATTGGTATCCTTTAACTATGGCCAATTACAGATGTTTTCCCATGGTAATTGTAGCATTCATGAATTTAGGATGTGGAATACCACAAATACTGAAAATCCTGCTGCAATAATAATCAAGGTTTTGATGGCAATCACTGTACATTAAGTATTACTGTATTCTTTGAAGGTGCACTGTACAACAAGTAACTGAAAATTAGTTACAGGGATGTAGGCAATGGACATGAGTTAGTGAACAGTCTGGTAGTAAAACTAATAGGATATTATTTGGGGAATCATCACATGCTGCTCCAAAGTCATGTTGTACCAGTCTGCCAACTCAAGGGAGGTTACCCTTGTAAGGTCGAGGATATTCAGCCTATAGTTTTCTGTAGGACCTACAGATGCTAACAGACACCAATATAATGCCTTCACTATTCCAATTTGTATAACAAAATGTATGCAGTAGTCACCTTGGCGCAGAGCCCCACTGTAGGGCTTCAGTGGTTAGAAAGGCCTTCTGTGCCAGCGTGAATTTCACTCCCATTGAGTTTATATTAGATGGCTAGCATGCGGTTTTCAGATAGTCATAGCTCTGTCAAATCAGAGCTAATTTCCTCCAAATGAGGGCTATGATGGAGAAGAATGGGGTAGTGGCCAGAGCATGGGACTTGGCCTCAGGAGACATGGGTGCAATGCCTAACTCAGATACAGACTTCCTGTGTGACCTACGCACATCACTTAATTAGGCTTGGCAGAATTCAGTTTTATTTTTGTATAATTTCAGATAATATCAATGTTTATTTTTATTTAGATTTTCAAAACTGCAAAAAGTTATGGGGTTTAAAATTTTTGTAATCCATTTAAATTTTAACAATTGCAGAAAATTATGGAGGGTCAGACAATTAATTGCAGTAGACATTGAGATTCAAAAAGTTGAAGCTTTATAACCATTAACACACAAAATTTGTCAACATCACATATTGAAGTATACAAAGTAAATATTCTTAAATCAAACTAAGCTCTCAAGCAGTATTTTTCTTAACTTGCCTATCTGTAAATTTTGATAATCAGTAGAAATAGTGTTTCATTGGTTTGTGCATGTATGGTGAAATTGACTTTTACCAGCATTTGCCAAAAACCCTAATCCTGCCAAGTTTACACTTATCTACCCTGGCTTCAGTACACCCATCTCTAAAATGGAGATAATATTTCCTTACCTCACAGGGGTAATGTGAGGTGTTCAGTTACAGTGGCGATAAGGGCCATCTAAGTGCCTAGATAGATATACTGCTATTCCTCAGATAAGATTTCTGGGACAGCATTTTTCAAACCTTGGCTGTTGCAAACTCATGTGTGTTTTGTTTTATTAAATGGGGAAAAGTGCATTTTCCGCACTCTTCTTGAAACTGGCTGAAAGGATTTTGCTTAAATTTTTAAGCAGAAATCAAACATCAATAATTTCAGTCCAAAAATGGGATTTAAAAAGCATTTAAGCAGCTGTGATCAGGGAATTATAACAAATCATTTTGCAGCTCTAAGTATAGTATCTGACAAATAAATGCTTCCAGTGTTCATATGACCTTTCCCACACTGTACTCGCATGACAGAATTTGCAAAGAGAAAAAGAAAAATGTAACCATGTAATCTTTTGCGGAGGGGCGGGGAGGAGGAGAAATGGGCCTTGTCCTGCAACCTGTTACTCACATCAGCAATAGCCCGACACTCTTCCACTGGTTCTACCTAGTTCCATTGCACTACTTCTTCTTTTGCCAGGAATGTTAACAGGTTTGCATTGCTTTAATTACAAAAAAAGAAAATTGAAAGCAGCCCTGCTCAGAGTTAGGAAAAGGATATTTTTTTTAAACACTTCATCCTCACAGTATCTGACTTTTGTATGTTGGCCCAGGGTTTACAAAACCAGATTTGATTTAACAGATTTCCTGTTGTTATCTATTTGACAAAGGGATTGCAGCTGGGTGGTGCTGTTGCTTTATTTCCCCCCGCCCATCTTGGTTTGCTACCTTTTCAATAACTATTTCACAAAAGTAACATAACCAGCCTGCTGGGCTTTTGATTCATTGCCAAGAATATCTATAGAAATATTTGCATCCACAGATGTAAAGTTAAGAAACAAATACCCGTACATTTTCAAAGAATCTTGTAGGATTTAAGTCACACACTCCCATTGTCTTTAATGTAAGTGTAATTCAAATGTAGTGTGAGAAACTGAACGTACAGCACTTAATGGCTGAGTGAAGCTTAAAGAGTCTGTTTTTACAGAAAGGGATACATTAGAGACATGTATGGGGGAGAGCAAAGATGGAGGGATGGATCCTTTAGCTACATTTTTTTTTTATTAGGGTCCAGTCCGAAACTTATTGTGTGGAGACTAGCAGCCTGTAAAAGGCTCCTCTTTTCTGTATGCCATTAACGTACCTTGCAGCTTCCCAATGTTATTTTCATTCAGTGAGGAACATGCAACTAGCAATAATGATGCAGCACCTGTGAATTAGACAGCACCAAGTATTTACACTGCATTTGTGCAGTGACTGGCTACACAAACATTTTCTGTAATAAACTGTTTTCTGCTTCTGTTTTGGAAGAAGACCTAACCAGCAGCTCACATTTATTTTGTGACATGGTATTCTGGAGCAAAGGGGACTTTGTTATTACACACTAAGGAGAAGATGCTGCTGCAACCATCTGCAGTGTGTGCAGATCCACAGAAATCATGTAGAGAGATCTCTGTGGTTCTGAGCTGGTCCATAGTTCTCCTAGCAAAGTGCTGTGTAATCTGCTCCACCGCTCAGTGAAGTGCAGAATCTAAGAAGTGGCCATGGCAATGAAGTAAAGGGAGAGGTGCTTCCTCTACATAACCAAGCATAGTATACTGTTGTGGTACCTTTCACATGCCAGGCTGCTATGCTACAGACAGGAGCCCCAGGAGAAGATATGTCTCCTGTGCTATACAGATTCCACTCTAATACAGTCTTTGTCCCCTCACGCAGCTCTTTAATGATGGATCGCTTTAGGGGAAGTGGACACTCACTCAATCTCAAGCGTTGGTGCTGGTCCTGATGACACTGGTGCAAGTACTGGTATGTCTGTGGGTGCAAGATAGGAAGTTTCTACTATGCTGGGTTCACAGATGACCTCATACGGTATTTTTTTTAAAAAAAATCAGTGGTACTTGTGTGTGGATCCCTGCTGTGTCAATGCTAGGCAGAGCTGGTCAAAATATTCTGAATTTCAATTTTTTTTACACTGAAATTTCAAAATTTTGATAAAAACAAATGTTTCATGAAAAATATTCATTGTTTGGCCCGCTCTATTACTAGACTGATATGTACCCCTTCCCAAGCCTGCCTCTTTACTACTGGTAGACTGATAGCTCTTTGGGTATGTCTACACTGCATCTAGGAATGAGCCTCTGAACTCGGGTCCACAGACGCACCTTCACGCACTAAAAATAGCTGTTTAGCCACTGTTTTGACATTGTGACTCAAGCCACCTCCCCTCTTGCCTCCTTAGCTTGATCGCCCAAGCAGCAACCTCAATTCAATGTCTACACAGCTATTTTTAGCGTGCTAGCATGAACCCAGTTAACATGTTTGTGAACCTGGACTGGGAGGCTTGCTCACAGATGCAGTGTAGACATATCCTCTGAGGGAGCAGAAGAGGCCTCTGACACAAATGGCCTCGGTTTTTGCCAGGTTGCTCAAATTAAAAGTTTATCAGAAAGGTTAGCAGACTACAAGCATCTTACGTATCATAATATCACGGGCAGACTGTCCTATCTGATCTGCAAAGCAAAGGATGAATGTAAGCTACAACAGGCTGTACTCTGAGAAACTTCATACTCAGATGCAGAAAAGAAGGTTCTGGTTCAAAGTGGTCTCCTTCTTTCCACTCTTGCCACCAGGTTGCTTTGACCCAACCCACAATATCCATCTCCGCTAACTTGTTTCCCTTCATCCTCACTACCACTAGCTCTCACGCCTTATTAAGTGCAGCCCTTTTCCCTTCTCCATCCCCACCATCACTCAGCCAGATCTCTTTCAGCTTTTACTCCTTTCTGTCCTCCCCGTGGACCAGCATTCCTCTGTTGTAGTCACTGGGCCTACAAATTTGCTCTAATTGTGAGATTAATTGTGAAATGTATGTGCAAGTTCATAAGATGTCATAATAACCTATAACAGCAGTTCTCAAACGGTGGGTCACAACCCCATTTTAATGGGGTCACCAGGCCAGCATCAGACTTGCTGGGACCCAGGGCTGAAGTCCGAGCTCCACCCTCACCCAGGACAGTGGGGCTCGGGTTGTTGTCCTCTCTCGCCCCATCCGGAGCGGCAGGGCTCTGACTCTGGGTCCGGCCCTCCTCCTGGGGTCATGTACAGTACAGACCCGTTTACACGCGTCCCGTTTTCGCACGAATCTGCTTAACGCACAGTAGCGCCATGCCTCCCAGTGCTACCTATTTAACACGCGAGACTCGTTAACATGCGGTACAGGATCTTGCTCTGTAGTGCTACAGATTTGCTCACTAACTCACTAGTGAGTTATAGAAATATATAGAAATCGACAGGAAGTGTGGAGCAGAAATGTGTTATACGTCTTTACCGCCCACAGGGAGGACGGGGCAGCAAAGTTAAAAAGCTTTAAAGATCCTCAAAGCGCTGCCGCGGCAAAGGACCCATCCTTAAAATGCTGCTGCAGCAGCGCTGTAATGTTGCTGCCCCTTTCTCCCCCCGCGTCGGCGGCCCTACCAGCAGGGCCACCAACAGGAGAGGCAAAAAGGGCAGCACTTTAAAGACGCCCTTTGCTGCGGCAGCGCTGGGCCGGAGAGGGAGCACAGCAACTTTGAAGCACTGCCACGGCAAAGGACCCTGCAGCGCTTTAAGGTCCCTGCTCCTTTTGACCCCCCTCGGCTGCCGACAGGGGAGGGGGAACAAAGGGAGCAGCTTCCCCGTGGCCGGCTATTTAAAAGAGCCTGGGGCTGTGGACGCCGCTACTGCAGTGCCCTTTAAATTGCCACAGGAACCCCGGGCAGCGTGGACTAGGCGGCCTGGAAGGGCTGGCTGGGGGATGCTGACCTCTAGCCCCACCCCTTCCACCCCAGGCCCCGCCCCTTCCAGGGGCCAGAGCCACCCCCGCCCCATACCAGTAAGTGTCCTGAGTTATTTTCACCCCTATGTTGTAGTAGTAATCTTTTTATTAGATTACACATTTGAATTTATATTCTTGCAAAGCGCCGTTAACAGATAGGCCTGAGGTATTTGGGATGCTGTGAATACATATGTAATTCTAGATAATTATACATGTATATATAGATATCTTAAGATATTTCAGCATGGCCCTCTTAACTTGCGGTCTGTTAACACGCGGTCGTGATAGCTTGACTCCCGCCATCCGCACGTAAACGGGTCTGTATTGTAGTAACTTCGTTGTCAGAAATGGGTCACAGTGCAATGAAATTTGAGAACCCTGACCTATAATAAATGTTGATAGGAAAAATACAAAAAGGAGACAGAAAGATTGAATTAGTCTAAACAAAAGAGTCTATTGATATGATCTAGCACTATGTTAAACTCATGCTTGATAAAAACAGAAGGTGTTGAAGTGGAAATTAACCAAGTTTGCGGTGTCAGATATTAGGCCTAACTAGTGGACAAAATAGTGTGTGTGGTGGGAGGGGAAGGGTGTGGCAGCTATTCCACCCACCTTTCCCTTTGGGAGTCTGTGACTGGGAAACTCACCTCATGTGAGCGCCTCCTGTTGGCCAGGTGCAAAGGGCCAACAAGGACTATAATTGTGCTCTAGTTTGTATTTTTTGCCTGCCTCTGGGCTCAGTTCTCAGCCCCTTCTGGGCTAGCTTTAAGTCTGTCCCTGCCCTGTTATAGAGCTGTGCCACCAGGGCTTTCTCCCTGGAGACTCTTGACCTTTAGCAGTTCTGTGGTGTCTCAACTCTCCAGCCAGGTCACTCTTTAACTTCAGTCCCCTACCATGGGGTAACAAAGTTCAACAAATGGTTGGCCCTCTTGGAGGGTCTTCAGTCCCATCCTACCACCCTGTGCTTGGGCTTCTAAATGAAACTTGTCCCCTTCTCTGGGCTTAGGCCACTTGTCAGTGGCTGGGGGTGGGGTGGGGGGAGAAGGGGACCAGGCCCACCCATTATACCAGGTGCAAACCCAGGTATCCTATAAATAGCAGCCACATACTGCTTAGGGTTACCATATTTCAGCAAGAAAAAAGGACGGGAAGAGCCCCGCCCTAGCCCCGCCCCTGCCCCTCCCACTTCCCGCCCCCCCAGAACCCTCAACCCTCCCCCCGTTCCTTGTCCCCTGACTGCCCCCTCCTGGGACCCCTGCCCCTAACTGCCCCCCAGGACTCCACTCCCTATCTAAGCCTCCCTGCCTCTTGTCCCCTGACTGCCCCAATCCTTATCCACACCCCCACCCCCAGACAGACCCCTGGGACTCCCACGCCCCATCCAACCACTCCCCACCCCGACAGCCCCCCCCCCAGAACTCCCAACCCATCTAAACCCCTCTGCTCCCTGTCCCCTGACTGCTCCGATCCATCTCCCCACCCCTGCCACCTGACAGCCCCCCCCAGAACTCCCAGCCCATCTAAACCCCTCTGCTCCCTGTCCCCTGACTGCTCCGATCCATCTCCCCACCCCTGCCACCTGACAGCCCCCCCCAGAACTCCCAAACACTCCCCCCCTGCTCCTTGTCCCCTGACTGCCCCCTCCTGGGACCCCTGCTCCTAACTGCCCTCCAGAACCCCACCCCCTACCTAAGACTCCCTGTTCCTTGTCCCCTAACTGCCCCCTCCTAAGACCCCTCCCCAACTGCCCCCCAGGACCCTACCCCCTACCTGTACCCTGACTGCCCAAAACTTTCTCCACTCCCCCCAAAAAGCCCCCCCCGTTTCTTGACTGCCACCTCCAGAACCTTCCTGCCCCCTGACCTCCTTACCCTGCTGCTCAGAACAGAGTGTTGGGCTCTGTGCAGCCGAGCCAGACACGTGGCTGAGCTCCCCTGCACAACAAAACCCGGTCCCTGGCCCTGCACAACAAAACCCGGTCTGGCCCTGCACAGTGCTGCCGGACTGGGCTGCAAGGGAGCTGCCGGCTCAGAATGCAGGGCGGATCCGGCTCCTCTACAGCTGCTCCTGAGTCCAGCCCGGGACTTCCCTGCAGCCCTCCCAGCCGCTCGCTCTGCTCTGCGGGGGGGAAATCCCGGACATTGTGAGTGCTTTACAAATTCCCCCCGGACGCTATTTTTAGCACAAAGAGGAGGACATGTCCGGGTAAATCCGGACGAATGGTAACCCTAATACTGCTTCCTGTAATGGTTGCTGCTACTATTCCTTGGGCCACTTACCACAGAGCCCCTTCCTCTTCTTGGGTTCTCTGTCTGTTTCCAGTTTGAGCAGGGCCTCTCCCAGGTCTCCTTGCCTGGAGAGTTTCTCAGTCTCTGTCCTGATTTCACAGGGTCTTCACTCAGCCTCTTTGCCTGGAGAGCATTTAACAGTCTCACCCCCCTTTTTAATCAGCATTCTCTCTCCCAGGCCTCTGCACCTGGATAGCTTCCCAGCCCCAGCCCTGCTTAAGCCGGGCTTTGCCCATCTCTTTACCTATGGAGTTCTACAGTCTTTTAGTCCTCCACACTTTTGATCCCAGCCAGCCACTGAGCTGCTCAGTCCTGCAGCTCCTTTTAACTGGGCCTGGTGCATTCTGATTGGCTGCTTCCCTGCAGCCTCTCTAGGCTGGCCTGGAGGACCCATCTTCACTGCTCCTTTTCTGTGATGAGGTAGGACCATGAGACCTCCAGCAGGGGGCCTCAGAGGGCCTGGTATACCCTGTCACAGGATTCTTAAAGAAAGGGGAGGGGGGAAACAGATGGAGGCTACTGGAGCAAACTTCACTATCACGGCTGCTATCCCCAATCATCTTCTGGGACCCCGGGCCTTCTTCCTCCTTATCCTGAGGGATGTCCTAACCAGATCAGGTCAGAGAGAGGGATCCAGATGAATCATCATCCCTACCAGTGCTAGACACCACCGGAGATTTAACTGGATTGGATATAACAGCAGCAATGACAGCTCCAGCCCATTTCAACTAATTTTTCCCTATTCCCCAAAAGGACAGTTATTACCATCTTTGATACTATCAAGAAGACTGCCAAACAAGGTGAGTGGGGGGCAGGTTCCTTCTAAAACTTTCTCCAGCTAAAGGGAAACGAAACAAAAAGTGTAGTTAAAATGAAAGCCTTACTTAATACTCTACATTTCAAATGCTTTAACTGTTTTTCCTTTTCTGTATCTTTAATAAAAGGTAATAGGATTTTTAATGGTGTTTTTGCCATGATACTAAGCAAGCTGAGGTCTTGTGTATACCTGTAAACCCTGAACCTTGTTTAACACTGTTTAATGTCAGACTGTGACTGGGTTATGTTAACATCTTTGGCCCATTTATTCTGTCTAAATTAAAACATTTTTGGCAGCCCAACATGGGGCCTAAAGGGTTAATTATACTCAGAATCCCGCAGGTTGGCAAACAAGCAATTGTTTTCAAAGTCAGAATTTTAAAACAAGGTTTGTTTTAAAATTCTTACATGTCTTGAGCTTGTTGAAATAAGCATGCAAAACAAACGGTTCATGTTTTGCCTTAAAAAAATAGGGTTAACAATTGTTTTAAAGTTACTAATTTTTGAAATCTTTTAACAAATGCTTTGTTTCATTTTTTTTTCTTTTATAATGAGGTTTATAGTTTCTGTGATTGGTAATAATTCTGAAGGTTTAATTAAAAGATCTTTTTAAGAAAAAGCAAAAGTCGTAAAAATGAAGTTTGTTTTAAATTGTTGAAGGTTAAGTTGCTAAAACAGACTTTTACTGAAATAACATTTGGGGTAACCTCCCCACCCCCGTTGACAGAATACCCCCTTAATTCAGCGCTGCTACTGCATTGACTGTGAATTAAATTTCAAACTACCAGATCCAAGGGCTCTTGAAACACCAGACTTTCTTCCAACTCTCTCTAGCTAGGAATGAGAATAAAAAATGTTGTTAAAATGAAAGCCTTATTGAAAGCATTTGAAATGTAAAGTAACTGTTTTTACTTGTTTTCTTCATCTTTAATAACAGATTGAAAGGATTTGTAATGCTGTGTTTGTCATGGAACTAAGCAGACTGCGGGCTCTGTGTATCAAACCTTGAATCTTGCTTAATTCTGTTTAATATTGCGGGGACTGGGTAATATTAACACCTTCAACCCATTTATTCCATCTAAACTAATACAACACCTCTCTTGCATAGGGTTTCCTTTTTTACACCTGCTGGCCTTCCTTACATACATAGGGCCAGCATTTTCAGTGTGTAGCGATTTTGCATGCCTCCATTTTTGGATGCCCAATCTGAGACAACTTAAGGGCACCTTACCTGATTTTCAAAAGATTGGATGTTCAACAAAAATGGAGGCACCCAAAATCATTAGTCAGTTTTTAAAATCTTTGCAATGGCTCCTGCTAAGAATATTTAGTTTTTGTACCACTTCTGCCCTTACATCATTATATTATCCCCCCCCCCCAAATTAGCCTATTTGTTTGTTTTTAAATAAACAACAGATCGGGGCTTGCCAGCTGAGACAATATAAATAATTGAAATTTTAGAAAAATTAGTGAGATTTTCAATGGCTCAGTCAAACACACACACACAAAGATGTTATCTCAAGAGTGAGATACTGCAATGAGCTTGCTAGTATGTATGTGTAGCACTGCACTATAGTGAAGAGAATTAGAACTGACTGTGTCATAGACCCTATACTGCAAACATCAAACTGAGATTCTCCTTTAGCTCTAGTATTTAGGGCTTTTGCTTTTGGAATAAGAAAATCTGATCTCTCTCTCTGCTGTTGGCATGAAGATATGAGTCACAGTAGTATACAGATCTGTGACAACCGTGGAATTTAAGGTGGTTATGAACTTGTTACAGTACTTTTAATACTATCAACTTAAATTTGGCCCATAGCTTGATTTTGTTAAAAAACAAAACAAAACAGCTTTTACAAACCTAAGACCATAATGAAACAGTTGGGTTTAAGCAAATGAAAGTTCCTTGCAGAGCTTGAAATCTAATCACAGCAGCACTAATGGTATGAAAGTGGCTACAAGCAAAAACAAAATGTACAAGTGGAAATGCAAAAAGTGAACAGTCATAGTGCCAAGTAAATTGCTTTTTATACTCATTTCCCTTTTAATAATCTAAGATACTATTAGGAAAATAAATATTTGTTTACAATGTATGATTTTTACATTGTAGGGGTCCCAGCTTTAAACTGCCTTCAAATTCATCTAACCAAGGGAGCATCCTTCCCCAAGTTAAAGTTTAGCAAGTCTGACTGCAGCAGGCAGCTTACAAGTTACAAGGAGATAATGTTCCAAGAGCTAAAGAAACATGTTACTTCTATACAGGGCTTGTCTTCATTGCAACCGTTAACTTGGGTTAGTACACTGAAATTACTCCATGTAGGAGGGCTTAGCTACACTACAAGTGCTTTGCCAGCATAGCTACATCAATAGCTATGCTGCTATTGCCGCCTAGTGGTGGTGCAGGTTATATGGATAAAAGAAGTTACAGTATTTTGCTGGTATAGGTAAACCACCTTCTCAAACAACATAAGCTATATTGGCAAAAGGACCCTTTTCTTGGTATAACTGTGTATATACTAGGGCAGTGGTTCTTAACGTTTTCGGGCTCAGGACCCATTTGTAAATGTTTATGGCCTGTCGTGACCCAGTAAATAGTCTGGGGGTGGAGGTCCTGGGACAGAGACATAATTAGGCATTTTAGTGCCCGGGGTGAGCAAGCATATTTGTGCCCCATAACAAAGACTCTGTGTGTGTGTGTGTGTGTGTGTGTGTGTGTGAGGAGGTGCACATGGGGTCATGTGCCCTTCCAGATTTTTTGGTTGCGCCCCCCTCCCTCAACCCAGGCAGACTGGGTGGCCCACTGAAGTGAGTCGGAGGTGGAGGTAGTACTCCCTCCATGAGCCCCACCACTGCCCCCTGAGCTCCTGTGCTTGCCACCCGAAGCTGACCCAAGCTGCCTGGTGTCACCGACCCAAGCCACCCATGCGGCTTTTGTGCTCTGGACAGCTGCCCTGCTTGCCCTGCCCTGGTCACAGCCCTGCCCTAGGGTGGTTCCAGTTCGGTCCTGCCCCTCATGCAACCCACAGAGGCGGCTCCTGTGCTGTGGGGCTGGCTGGGCTTGGCTCTCCACTCAGAATTGCAACCTCTGTGGTTACGGTGCCGCTCAGGTTTCCCCTGACGACCAAATTTGTGTGAATGGAGTTGTGACCCGGCTCATGGGTAGGGCCCTACCAAATTCACAGCCATGAAAAATGCATCACGGACCGTGAAATCTGGTCTTTTGTGTGCTTTTACCCTATACTATATAGATTTCACAGGGCAGACCAGTATTTCTTAAATTGGGGGTCCTGACCCAAAAGGGAGTTGCAGGGGGGTTGCAAGGTTATTGTCACCCTTACTTCTGCATTGCCTTCAGAGCTGGGTGGCTGGAGAGTGGCGGCTGTTGGCCAGGCGCTGAGCTCTGAAGGCAGCACCCCACCAGCAGCAGCACAGAAGTAACTGTGGCAATACCATACCATGCCATGCTTACTTCTGTGCTGCTGCTGGCGGCGGCTCTGCAGGGCCGGATTAAACTTTTGTGGGTCTGGAGCCAAACATATTTGTGGGCCCCCATTGAGGCAATGGAGCACGGCATGGGGGGGCCAGCCAGGGGCATGGCATGGCAGGGGCGGCTCCACTCCGCCCAGCCCAGTGCGAGGGCACTATTTATGAACTGGAAGTTGCCAGATGCACAGTGGCCCTGTGATGCCAGCATGCCCCTTCTCCTCGGCGGGGGGGCGGGCCTATGCCACGCCACAGAGCCCCCCACCCAACACCCCCCCTGACTCCCTATGATCAGAGCCCCTCTGGACCCACTATGCCCAGCGCCCCCCGCAACCTCCGCAAGAAATGCACAGCGCCCTGCACAACACCACCACTGCCCAGCACTCCCCTGCCCACAGCCCCACCACAACTGCCCAGCACCCCGCACAGAACCTCCAATCCCTATTGCCCCAACACACACATCTTTCCCGCCCCCTCACAGCCCAGCACCCCCCCAAACTCCCCAGAGACCCACTCCCCCAAGCCCTGCCTCCCGGCTACACTTTCCAGCCCTGCTGGGAGGTGACTGTGTCTGTCGGGCTGAGCCGGCAGCGCAGCCAGGGCTGGTCCCAGGGCCAGGAATCGCTCTGTCCTTTCAGGAATGGTGCAATCAGCCAGGCTAAGGCCTGCCCCTGCTGGTTAGGACGCACTCGCCTGGAGGGGCCCAGCCAAGCCCCTCCACCCCCACTGTGTTCCCTCGCCTCAGGCTGAGACTGACTAGGCTTCTGCACCAGTGCCAGGCAGCTCAACTCTGGGGAGACAGACGGGGCCCCACAGGCCTAGAGCCAGAGGTGCATTGGGGTCCTGCCAGGGGGCAGAGAGGAGCAGGGGGATGGGGCTGGGGGCAGAGAGGAGCACTTGGCCCGCTGGCAGGCAGGCCGAGAGGAGCAAGTGGTAGGCAGGGGGAGGAGTGGGGTCTCGGGGCACAGTGTAAGTGGAGTAGGACAGGGCCCCTTCTAAGCATGGGCCTGGCTCCATGGCACCATTGTAAACCTGGCACTGAGGCTCTGGCTTTGGAGCTGTGCTCCCAGCCAGCAGCCATCCCCTTCCAGCTGCCCAGCTCTGAAGGCAGCACTGCCGCCAGCAGCAGAGCAGAAGTAAGGGTAGCAGTACCGCAACCCACCTCCACCCACACAATAACCTTGTGACACCTCCCCTCCCCTCCTCCACCCCACCCACAACTCCTTTTTGGGTCAGAATCCCTACAATTACAACACCATGAAATTTGAGATTTAAATAGCTGAAATCATGAAATTTATGATTTTTAAAATCCTATAACTGTGAAATTAACCAAAATGGACCGTGAATTTGGTACGGCCCTACTCATGGGGTTGCAGTGACTCTCATTCAGATTTGGCCTACCCGGGCTCTCCTCATCATGACAGTGTGGCCAAACCGGAGTGGCACTGGGACCCAGGGCCGGCTCCAGGGTTTTGGCTGCCCCAAGCAGCCAAAAAAAAAAAAAAAAGCCACGATTGCGATCTGCGGCAGCAATTCGGGGGGAGGTCCTTCACTCCGAGCGGGAATGAGGGACCGTCCGCCGAATTGCTGCCGAATAGCTGGATGTGCCGCCCCTCTCCGGAGTGGCCGCCCCAAGCACTTGCTTGCCTGGCCCTGCTGGGACCCCAGAGGTTGCAGTGCCTGGAGCCTGTGTCTGCTGGGCTGAGCCGGCAGCCCAGCCAGCGCCATGGGGCAGGAGCCATAGGAGCTGCCACATGACCCTTTGAAACATTCTGGTGATCCAATTTTGGGTCCCGACCCATGGGTTGAGAAACCCTGCACTAGGGCTTTTGGCAGCATAGCTATGTTGGCTTTGGGTGTGATTTTTTTCACACTCCTAGCCAACACAGCTGTGCTGGCAAAACTTTGTAGTGTGGACAAGCCTCAGAGAAGTGTGAGGCCTAGTCTTCACTGCTAAATGGATGTATTTTTTACCTCTGGGTAACTAATGTGCGCAAACTATCCTGAAGGAACAATCCATGAGGAAAACTTACCAAGGTCCACTCCTAGAGAGTGTATAGGGCAATTAAACAGCCCTGCAGCCCAAGCGTGAGTCAGCTCGCACAGGCCAGCTGCAGATGTCTAACTGCAGTTTAGACATACCCTTAGTACACAACTAGCCAGCGTATGAAGCCACAGTAGACTAGCTTGCCATGCACTAACTGGCTGTTAATAGTGCTACCGCACTAAGAGTAGGTGTACTGCAGAACTATTAGTGTGCGGTAGCAGGGTCAACGTGGCAAACTAGTGTGCTGTAGATTCACACCTGCACTTGCCAGGTTCTGTCTCTGTGTAGTCAAGTCCTTAGAGTGACCACACTTCAAAGCAGCCATACCCAGAGTGACTGGATTAGCAGATGAGCTGCTGTAACTTGATCTTTTGCACCCCCGCAGCATTTACTAGCTTCGGCATCAGTGGCAGTGGAGCTTCAGCACTCATACCCTGACACGGTGGCCAGTTAGCTCAAGTTTAAAGTACTACTCAAGCCAGAGATTTGTTTGTGTGGACAGTAGTTGGGTTAGGAGCAAAACTTCAGTTCTAGCTTGAGCCAACAGTGCAGTGAAGACAAGCCCCATAATCTTACTTTGGGGTGGGAACCTTGTCTTCAGTGATATAGCGCCTAGCTAACAGGACCCGGATTCTGACTTGGACCTCTGTATGCTACTCCCATAGAAATAAGGAATACTCATACCTAATGGGAATCTGACCAATTTCAGCATAGGCCACAGTCTATAAAATCCACAGTCTTCAGTACAGTGGCAACGGCTGAAGGGTTAGCATGTATGTGGCCATGTTTGTTACACACACTTTTGTTTTATGGCTATGCGGTCGCAATTTGCTACACCTCTACCCCGATATAACGCAGTCCTTCGGAGACAAAAAATCTCACCATATTATAGGTGAGACTACATTATATCAAACTTGCTTTGGCCCCCCTGTTCCTTGTTCCCTGACCGCCCCCTCCAGAGACCCCTGTCCCTAATCACCCCCAGGATCCCACCCCCTACCCAATTCCCCTGCTCCCTGTCCCCTGACTGCTCTGACCCCTATTCACACACCCCGCCCCCTGACAGGCACTCATCAGCAACAGCGGGAAGCGGAGCAATGTGGCCTCAGCCCACTCCACTCCGCCACCTCCTAGCCGCAGCGCTCCGCTTCCCGTCGCTGGTGAGTGCGGGGAGGTTGGGGAAAGGATGCCCCCTGTACTCACCTGCGGCGGGAAGCGGAATGCCGATGCTGGGAGCTGGCAGAGTACAGCGGGCTGGAGGCGGGCTGCTCCGCTTCCCACTGACGGTGAGTGCGTGAAGGTTGGGGAAAGGACGCCCCCCACACTCACCTGCGGCGGGAAGCGAAGCAACGCAGCCCCAGCCCACTCCGCTTTCCTTGCCCTGGTCCCAGCCGTGTTGCGGGGGCGGGAAGGGGGGCTGGGGAAAGGACCAGCACTCACCTGCCGCAGGAAGCGGAGCGACGCGGCTGGGAGCTGGCGGAATGGAGCGGGCTGGGGCTGGGTTGCTCCGCTTCTGCCACTGCCGGTGAGTGCGGGGGGGGATCCCTTCCCCCAAGCCCCCTCCCCTGAACGACATGGCTGGGGCCAGGGCAAGGGAAGTGGAGCAGGCTGCTCCCGGGCCCCTGCTAATCCCCCAGGCCACTCTGGGACTCCGGGGCCCCCAAAATTGCCCCCCCACAGTTCCTGCCTCCTAGACCCTGGGGGGGGGGAGAGGCGCCCCTGATCGCCCCTGAGACACTCTGTCCCTTATCCAACCCCTCAGCCCTGGCCCGGCACTAGGGTGACCAGATGTCCCGATTTTATAGGGACAGTCCCGATTTTTGGGTCTTTTTCTTATATAGGCTCCTATTACCCCCCACCCCCGTCCTGATTTTTCACACTTGCTGTCTGGTCACCCTACCCGGCACCCTTAACATGCTGCTCAGAGCAGCATGTCAGAACTTTACCACGTTGTATGTGAACCCGCGTTATATCGGGGTAGAGGTGTAGTTAGAAATTGGCCACCTTTACTCTTACTTTTTCAAAGCAGGGCGTTAAACTTTAAACACATCATGACCGTTGCCCTGGCTACCACTTTGAAAACAACTTCATAAACATCCAACCCAGGAAGGAAGAACTGGCTGATGCTGTCTGGGGCTGATGCTGTCCGGGCATTGGTTAACTCCTTTTCTGCCCGTGTCTGTGCTCAGAACACAGGAAAGGGCAGGACTCAGTATGGCAATAGGCCCAGCAGAGTTTCAGTGGGAGACCTTCCCTTGCCCCTCAGCCAGCGATGGGATAACCCTGGGTGCTAGAAAGTGAAACCACGTGCCCTGCGGCAGTCAGAGTCAGTGCTCGGGCTCTGGAAGCTGGGAGGTGTCTCTGCTTTGGCAGGGGTGGGGAGGGAGAAGGTGTCAGACGCGGGCTGTCCGGGCGTTGCACAGAAAGGGGAGGATTGGCTAGTCACTGCTTCCCCTTCTGCTGTCCTGTCTCTAAGGCAACGAGAGACTCTCCCCCTTGAGTAACGCTCGCTAGGAGGGTGGAGGTTGCAGCCCTGCCCGTCCTTGGCTCTGTACGAATCTAGCCTCCCCAGGCGTCCTCCCTTTTCCTGCCCCGCCCAGCCAGAGCTCACTGCTGCGCGGCTGGGACCTAGCGAGCGGAGCTGGGCTCGGCTTTCGGTCCTGCTAGGAAGGCTTCGCGCGAGACCCTGCTCCAGGGAAAGGACCGAACTTGTGTGCGAGGCCGAGTCGGTACAAAGGGGGGACAAAACTTTCGGGAGGATGACAGCGGAGAACCAGGACGTGCTGCTGGAAGTGGAGGAGGAGGAGGAAGAAGAAGAGGATGGGGAGGTTGGTAAGTAAGAGTTTGATCACGGCTGGCTGGGAGCGAGATGAATAGCCGGCACCCTAGAAATAGAAGGAGGAGTCCTGGAGCTAAGTACAGACACGTGGAGGGGGTCGTGTTGGAAAGGGTGGTAGTCCTGACCCCACACCGAGGAAGCGCCCCTTACTTGCGATTAACTTTAATAGAGTGGTTTCGAGTCTTCTCCTAGGGAGGAGGAGGAGGGGCGAGGATTGTACTGTAGGTGGGCTTCAATCGCACGTGGTTTTTTTTTATTTCACGTATTGAAACTCTCCGTTTGCCAGCCCTGCTGCATACCTGGGAAAGTTTCTCTCCCAGTGTGCTCTTTCAGCTCATGTTGAAAGCTAAACTCCTTGACGGCTCGTTTTTACTCTGAACTGTGTGAAAAGCTGAGGCCAAAGAGATGCCTGAGGATGGAGCTGAGGTGCTTGCATTTAGATGCCCACGTTTGAAAATGCTGGCCTGAGATTTTACTGGAATGAATGAAGCTGCCCGTGCAGTGAGTGTGTGAATGGGGGTGAGAGACAAGAGTGATACCCGACTTACGTGTGAAATGCAGTGTTTAGGTTTATGATCTACTTTTGTTCTGCAAGTTTCAAGTGCAGATAATGGTGCCACAGAAAACACAAATTTGTCAGCACAAGTGATGCTTGTAGAAATGGGTTGTCTTCCACAGTTAGCCTGAAAATAATCTTTCCTCCTTTCATATGAAAGACAATATTGAGCTATTTTAGTGTGCATAAATATATAGAAAACTTTACCCATAAACTGGCCTGTTTTTGAAGAGAAAAAGAAACTGTTTGATGGTACAGAGGAAGCACTTTGCAGTAACCATGAGGATGTAGCTAGGATCCCAGATCATAGACAGAGCCTGTTTTGGAGGAAGGTGGAGGTGAGAATGGCCCAGTACCTTTGGATAATGAAAATAATTCAGTTTCCACCACACACAAGATCCCCTGAAGCTGATCTGGCCCATGCTATTGGCATACCTGTCCTGAGAAAGCAGATTGCTCATTCGCCTTGCCAGGCTTAAGTGCCTTAATTTGACAGCCGAACAAGATGTGGGAGAGCGAGGATGGGGAAGAAGCAATGAACAAAGCAGGGAGAAGACTGGCCCAACAGAGAATGACTTTTCACTGGAACATTTATATTACTGATAGTAAAATTACTGGAGAATGTTATGTCCGTTAGGATTATATACTCGTTTCTGTACCAACAGCAACTCGCCAGAGCTATTACTTCTGTATTTAATATTGGAGTAAATTCTGTCAAAGTATCTCCCTTCCAGACTATAGACATAATGGACTAGATCTTCTGCTGGTGTAAACTGATGTGGTTCCATTTGTTTCCATGGTGATACATTGATTTACACCAGCTGAGGATCTGATCCTATGTTTTTGGATGATAATAGTTATGGCATCCAGAAGCCTTTTGTTTCTACATAAATTGATAAAAAAAACCAAAATAAGCAAGAAATGCAGCCAGTTGACATGTTATCTTTGTCAGTGCTACATGCCAGCGGAAGAGATTGGATATCAGATATTGTCCTGGATTCATCAAAGGGAGAGTGAGTAGGTTTCCATATGTTAAGTTTTAACAAATAAATAGGATTCCTATTTACTAATATTCAAAAGCTAATGAGTAGTTCTAATATCAATCACACAATGTTGAGATTTTCAAAACACTGGGATTGAAATTCTGTATTTGTAGAAAACAGCAAAAATGAAGGCACCAGCACTGTTTGATACTCATGATGTCACAGTTGTCTGTAAACACTAACTCTTGTGAAGTGCTGCTAAAACTAAAGCACGTCACTAGCTTCCTGGGTTTATTATGTGTTCAGTACAAAACTGCACAGATTTTGGCCTGATCCAAAGTTCTTTGAAATCAGTGGGAATTTTTCCACTGATTTCACTGGATGTTGAATCAGGCCCTTAGGGAGTATTTGCATAATACTAAAGGGAAGAATGCAAAACTAGTTTTCCACTTGGAAAGTTTATAATCACTTCATGACTTTTCCTTTCCATCCTGTCCCTCAGAGAACAACTCAGTTGTTTTCTGTTCAAGATTGTATATCAGCTCTGGATCTGGGCTGGGTTCAGCTCCCAAAGCCAGCTAGCATGGGTTATGTACTTGCAGGATACACCAGTTTGGAACAACAAGGATATTTTGGAAATTTAACTACAAAGTGGGCAGGGGTGATCTCCTAAATTGTTACACAGAAAAATTCCATCACAGAGTTCTGCTGAAACTGTTAGTCAGCCTTGTGAAGTGCATGTTCTGATAATACATGAATATTCAGGTAACATGTCTGAGGTTTTTTACAGTAACTGTAGAGCTACCTATGGAGAGGATGTTTTACCATGAAATATAACTGCTAGTCAGAGAAGTTAGCAGTTCACATGTTTGCCTCCAGCCTTATCACGCAAGTGTGCATGTGCGTTTACCAAAAAAGCAGCACCTGCTCTATATTAGTATTAAACGGGCCTTCTCTTGAAATTTGTAGTTATGCAATACTCCCATTGAGTCAGTGGAAGTTTTGGCTGAGTAAGGACTGCATGGTCTAGCCCTCTGGTTGGGCTTTTAGCAAGTTGGAAGGATATTTTTCCAGTGCATGGACATCTCTATATTTTAGAGGCAGGAGCTAAAATTCCCAAAACAATTTTTTCTCTAGAAACCACCTTAAATGATTTACTATGGACAGCTCTGAAAAATGTTGTGTTCTTTTGCTAGTGCCAGACCACATATTGCATCTAAATTGATTTGTATATATGTGTGGGGATTTCCTAAATTCCTCAGTGTTCTCCCTAGAGGAATTAACGTTAAAGGCAATTTTCACAAATGAAAGAGCCATTCAGCACAGCGTCCTTGTCACTTGCATGGGATAGTTTGCTGCAGTCTCAGGCAGTTCATTTCTTCTTTTTGCTCTATTCTAGGTGTACTTGTGTGTGATTGGGAATAAATGGGTCTTCTTCATGACAGTGCCTTTTACTAGTCACTCATTAGTCCCTCTCTCTCCTCCCTACTGATCTCTTTTCTGAATTTTAGTTTGGGTATTCTTTCTCTGCAGATATACTCAATTCACTGTTCAGCCTGTCTGCCTGCCTCAATCTCATCAACTCCCAAATCTGCCATAACAACCTTAGGCTCGTCCTAGCCAAAATTGATATCCAATCAATAAGGTAAGCATTATTGGCCAAAACTCCAACAGCGTCCTGCGAACTGAAATCAAACACTTGCCCCCTCTTCAAGAACCTAGGTGCATTATTTGAACCTGAACCCTAGCCTCTCATCTATCTGGTCTTGAAAATGTGCTGCTGTAACCACTGAAACATCTTTTGCAGGATGCTACTTTGCATTGTTCATGTGATGTTAACTACAGGTGAACCAATCTGTATCTTTTTCTGCTCATGCCTGCCAGGTACTATACCTTTTTTTTTTTTTTTTTTTTTTTTTTTAAAGAAGATTTCATATTTGTCCCTGTTTGTCTTAAATTTTTCCTAGCTCTTAAGCCACTGTTTCTAGTTAATTCTCCCTATCCCATCCTGAACAGTTCTTCCCATTCGTCCTTAATGGTGTTGCCTCTTAAATTCATCACAAATCTTCAGCAGCTTCCTGCCCATTTTTGAATCCAGTACATTTCTCTCCTTGTCTTCAAGATCCCCTGTAGATCCTAACTTCTTCTTATGTTTTGTTCAGCATCCAGCATAGTGGAGCTCCTCTCATAACTGACCATCGGGGTGCTACTGCAGTACAAATACAGAAGAATAATTATTGTGATTCCTCACCTCAGTACCTTTGCTTTTAATTCTGTTCTCCCCAGAGGGTGCACTAATTATTTTCTCATACTACTCAGAGCTTCCCATTTCCCACCCATTCTAATTCTTCTTCTCTTGCTATTCAAAATCTCACTCTACGTAATCAATACTCTATGTAAGTTACTAAATTTAGAGCACAATAAATTGTTTTCTAAATAGTTTAGTTACACAAAATATTGTGTACACACTGTGATGTTCTGTAATGCACTCCAATACTTGGGCCTGAATGATATTATAGAAAAATAAATCATATATTCTCCAATCAGCAAAGGAATATGTCAATTGTCAGGAGATTTCCTGACCTACCAAAATATAACTTATTTTCTGCTATAGTTTACTGCAAACCACACAGTTGTGGAAGATTTCAAATTGGTCTACTCTATACTAGGAGCTAATATTGGACTCAGTGACCTAATAATGCATCTTAACGATGCAACAAGTCAACATCATTTTCAATTTTATTTTCATACGGAGATATTTTCCCTCTGTGGTTTACATATGGGATATGAATCCCTACAGTACAAACCATTGTCTGTTCTGCACCACTCCTGTCACTTCTGTTATTCTTCAGTTTGTTTCTCTGTTTAGTAATTTAACTAAAAATCAATTAAGGTACATCTCAGTCAGCCCTCATCTTGAAGCGCACTACAGGCTGAATGTCTGTTGCAGAATAATTGGAGATGGATCAGCAGGGCAATTTGGTTTGCTGTTCAGCCAAAACATATTAGGCTGAGCATATGCATAGAAGGGTTAACATGCAACTTGCTCTGCTCTGCTATTTACTGCTGTACTAGGCTCATGCTGGAATACTAAATGAAGCGACTGGCTGGCACAAAGAAATGACAACCACCACCAAAAAAAATATATCAAATAGAAGAAAAATCCTTTTTTCACTGAAGCTACAGGAATTGCTTTCATATTTAATAATACTTTTTATACTGCAGCTTTGGTACTCTTTCAGTATTTGGGAGAGCAAGACTCTGGAGATAACGCAGGAACCATTCAGTATGACAACAATAGTTCTGTTGCTGTTTCCACAGGCAGTTTTTCTCCTAACTTTGTCAAAAGATTGAGAGAAACTTGTTGACAGGGACTTAATCTGAAAAACACAAATTCTTAGGTTAGTTTTAATTTACATATTTTGCACGTATCTAGCATCTTTCATGGGAGAATCTCTCAGGTGGGTAAGTATTATCTCTGGTCTGCAGATGGGGAAACTAAGGAACAGAGAGATGAAGGGCCTCACCCAGTGCCACATAGTAAGTGGCAGAGGTAGATTTAGAACTCATGAGTTTCTGGTCCCCATTTCCATGTTCACTGCCTCTCTAGCATATGAGACAGACAGAAGTTAGTTTCTTTTTTTTTAATATATTTGTATTAAATGGAATTTCTTGCACGTTCACAGACAAATATGGTGGGAATTCAGAAATTTTGGAGTGCAGTTTTTATTTATTATTGTACTAGCAAAGCACCTAGGAGCCCTAGTCATCGAACAGGACCCCACTGTGCTAGGCGCTGTACAAACACAGAACAATGATCATCCCTGTAATACCCATCAAATTGTTAATTATTGCTCATGTTCTCTGCCTGCTTATCCTTCTACACATCTTACCCTTTGGTTTACATGCATCTCTTCTTCCCCTCTTCCTTCTACCATCTTAATCTGTCCCCATTTTACTTTCACTTACTAACACAGCATCCCAGCAACAAAATAGAATAGAATGTGATCATGCCTGAACTCCCCCACACGAATGCTACCTCACTACTTTTTTTAAAATAGTCTTTAATTTTTTCCACAAATCTTCTAAAATACATGTAAGTGGGAATATACATATGTAACTACAGCATAACTACTGCTTTGCAGTAATTGTAATTTACAATCTCTGGATGATATCAGAACATTTAAGAAACAAAAAGGAATCGAGAGTCTGGCAAACATTAGGAATTTGCAAGACCTTTCTGAATGACAAAGACTTTCCACCTGTCCAGCAGAATGACATTCCCTCTCTGACGTTAACACCGCCAACACCCCTCTATGTACAAAAAACTAAAACCAAAGAACATCAACAAGCTAAACAAATTCAAAAATCACCAAACAAAAAATAATCCCTTCCTTAAACAGAGTATATTCTATTAAATCCATTAAGGACCTCACTATTCCCAGCCTATGTCTCATGGAAGGCCCTCAGATATTATGGAGAGGTACAGCAGAATAAAACCTTAGGATGGATAGGAGGGGTTAGTAGCCATGAAATAGTTAACCCAGTTAATACAAGGCTTTATGTTATGCATTTAATGTTTGGATGAGATTGTCCATTGAGTCTATGATGGATTTGGAATGCTTGTCTGATCTTGGTAGTGTTTTAAGATTAGTCACTTATATATATATGCCAGTAATTAGATGCTGGTTAGTTCTAGTTTCATGGAGTGTTGGCCCTCTGGGAAAACACTGAGAGATAGTAAAATGTTGAGTGTGATTCTTTAAGATTCTCCAACTTAAATAAGTGAGAGTGGGAAGGTTTTTGGCACTTCTGCACCCTCTTTAAACCCTTGGTACCGATCAGCACTCTAAAGAATTTGTATTCTGTAAAAATCAATTGAAATACAAAGACCTTTCACATATCTTCATAAATGTTAAGGCCAGAAAGGGACCATTATAATCATCTAGTCCGATCACCTGAATAACATATGCCATAGAATTTCACTAGGCAACTTCTACATCTAGCCCATATCTTAAGTCTTAATTTAAAGACTTTAAGTGATGGAAAATCCACCATTTCTCTAAATAAATTACTACAATTGTAACCCTCATTGTTAAACATTTACACCACATTTCCAGTCTGACTTTGTCTAGCTTCAGCTTCCAATAATTGAATCCTGTTATTTGACTGTCTGCCGGATCAGAGCCCTCTATAAATATCATCTCTTCATGTACACTTACAGACAATGATGTGTCACCTCTTAACTATCTCTTGGAAAAATTCAATAGATCAAGTTTTTTTAGTTTTTCCCACTCTTAGAGAGATGTTCTAGACCTCAAAATCATTCTTGTAGCTCTTTTCTGAACTTTCTCCTATTAGTTGACATCCTTTTAGAAGTACAGACACCAAAACTGAATGCTGCATTCCAGTAATGGTCTTACTAATGCTGTATATCCTTAAAATAACATCTCCTTAAATATCCAAGAATAGCATTTGTTCTTTTAGCCGCTATGTCGCACTCCATGTCGGAGCTCATGGTCAGCTGGTTATCCACCATAACGCCCTAAGTCCTGGCTCTCCAAAATACACTCCCTGATCTTGCAAGTGACATTACTTTATTGGGTCTAGAGTATACAGGGAGTTGCAGCTTATGCAGGGGTTAGGTTCTGAAGTCGGCGCGTAAGGCGAAAATTGCATATAGTCAAACGCTCATTGAATGGAATGGCGGGCGGAATCGCCTGCACTACAGGTACAGTATTTAAATTGTTATTTTTCTCTTTTTGTTTTTGTTTTGCCGAGTGCGTATAGTTAAAATCGCGTAAGTTAAATGCGCCTATGATGCGACTCCACTGTATCACTTTGCATTCAGCAGTATTAAACTGCATACTGTTCAAATGAGTCCACTTTACCATGCAATCCAGATCACTCTTTAGAACTGATCTGTCATTTATCATTCAGCTAATTTGTGTTATTTGATAACTTTACCAGCAACTATTTTATGTTTTCTTATGTGCCTGTGATATTTATTAAATATGTATATCACAATGGCTTCCTTAAAGGTTTAACTATTTTAACTACAATCCACCAGGGGTTTTTTTAAGACAAAATTTCTCTCAGAATTTGCTGCTGAATATGCCAGAGGGAGTAGAGTTATTTTCTGTCATTATTATTCACAAAAAAGTTTCCAGTTTCACTATTTGCCCCAAGCACCTAACTGGCTAAAACAGAACTGAAGTAAAATAACCAAGCTTTTCTCAGCTCTGATTCATAAAGAAAACTTACCATAATAGGCAGTTAAAGACAACCAGGTCTGTTGAATACAATATCATGTCTGAGATGAAAAGCTATACAACCATTGGCCAAATATTCCATAATGATTCAATTATGGAAATTAACATCAAAGAACTCATGCTGTGTATTAAATAACTAGCATTGGCTATTTTGCAACTAAGGCATTATATCAAAACCCATGTAGAAAGTCCAGTTTTCAGAAGACCGTTAACAAGGATAAAATCCTTAACTCCAAAAAGGCTACCTCGAAGGACCTGATCTCCACATAGTATAATAGTGTTTCTATACCAGCGAGTCATGAATCAGAAGGGGTCACAAAAGGCAATCAAGGGAGTTGTGAGGTGTTGGAAATTTTAGTACAATCTGAAACAAAGAAAAACTCACTCCCTGCACCACCTTGCCTCTGAAGGTCAAGTAGTCTCTGTCAACATCTTGCAAAAACATACACAAATTATACAGGCCTATCATTGATACTCTTTAGGATCTTTTATAGTAAATATAAGGGCTGTGAAAGTTTTTCACTTTGAATAAGGGGTCACCAACCTCAAAAGGTTAAGAAACACAAGTATAGCAAATTGATACTAAGATATCTAGAATATAAGAATACCTTTATAGAAAAATGGGGAAAGGATCTGAAATAAGAAATCACCCTGGAGTATTGTGTCCAGTTCTGGGCACCACATTTCAGGAAAGATGCAACAAAAATGATTAAAGGTCTAGAAAACATGAGCTATGAGGGAAGATTGAAAAAATTGAGTTTGTTTAGTCAGGAGAAGAGAAGTCTGAGAGGGGACATGATAACAGTTTTCAAGTACATAAAATGTTGATACAAGGAGGAGGGAGAAAAATTGTTCTCCTTAATTTCTGAGGCCAGGACAAGAAGCAATGGGCTTGGGTTGCAGCAAGGGTGGTTTAGATTGGACATTAGGAAAAACTTCCCAACTGTCAGGGTGGTTAAGCACTGGAATAAATTGCCTAGGGAGGTTTTGGAATCTCCATCATTGGAGATTTTTAAGAGCAGGTTAGACCAACCCTGACAGGTGTTTGTCTATAACACTTAGTCCTGCCATGAGTGCAGGACATTGGACAAGATGACCTCTCGAGGTCCCCTCCAGTCCTAAAATTCTATGATTGGGAAAATAGCTGGAGGAAAGACTCATCTAGTTGTGTAATTGTGACGTTGTGCAGTCTATATGGTTTTATAAAAACTTAATAAGTCAATATAATGTAACTGGGATAGTTTTAGAGAAAATATGGTAATAAGTGAATATAACATAACTGGGATATGCTTCATGCAAAAGATCTCTTGTAAGGTATCATTACAAAGCTTATAATCTACTAAGTATGATCATCTGATTTGAATAAATGTACCACTCTTGTATCTAAAACTAGAAATATAAAATGTAACTCTGAGGGCCTATTGTAATTATGTAAAGTGTGGGCCATTAATGATGGTTTGAAATCTTGATAACTCCCATTAACTAGGACCATTGTCTGCAGATGGTTGTGTTTACCTGTTAGTCTTCCTGTATGTGTGTGTGCTGGCAAGTGGGCAATAAAGTCTTGCAGTGACATGTGATCACATCACCTGAACTGGAATCCATCTTTAACCTGGTGCTTTTCCAGTCACGGTGGGTGGAAACCCAGCAGGACAAAGGGTTCCCGCCTTATGCAAAAGATACATAAAGGGGTGAAACAGAACAAAGGGGGAGAGGAGCCATCATGAAGAATCCCCTAGCTACCACCTGAGCTGGAACAAGAGCTGTACCAGGGGAAAGAATTGTGCCCAGGCCTGGAAGGTGTCCAGTTTAAGAAAAACTTACTGAAGCATCTCTGAGGGTGAGATTATCTGTATTTAGCTTGATTAGACATAGATTTGCACATTTTATTTTATTTTGCTTGGTGACTTACTTTGTTCTGTCTGTTACTACTTGGAACCACTTAAATCCTATTTTCTGTATTTAATAACATCACTTTTTATTTAATAATTTACTCAGAGTATATATTAATACCTGGGGGAGCAAACAACTGTGCATATCTCTCTATCAGTGTTATAGAGGGCGAACAATTTCTGGGTTTGCCCTGCAT
The DNA here is from genome assembly GCF_027887155.1 of Malaclemys terrapin pileata. Taxonomy (NCBI): domain Eukaryota; kingdom Metazoa; phylum Chordata; order Testudines; family Emydidae; genus Malaclemys; species Malaclemys terrapin. The sequence continues at coordinate 56,625,807 of NC_071505.1, forward strand.
AAGCTTTATGCAGGGTAAAACAGAATTATTTGGGTTTAGACCCCATTGGGAGTTGGGCATCTGAGTGCCAAAGACAAGCACACATCTGTGAGCTGTTTTCAGGTAAACTTGCAGCTTTGGGGCAAGTGATTCAGACCCTGGGTCTGTGTTGGAGCAGACGGGAATGTTTGGCTCAGCAAGACAGGGTGCTGGAGTCCTGAGCTGGCAGGGAAAACAGAAGCAGGGGTAGTCTTTGCACATCAGGTGGCAGCTCCCAAGGGGGGCTTCTGTGATCCAACCTGTCACAGTAATAATTAAGAAAAATTATTATAAATACTTTATCAATGGTACTTTACTTCATATAAAATGCATTAAAAAAGAGTCATTAATAGAGCTGGGCAAAATTTGACTGTAACTGAGCCGCTGCCTCCTGAGTGCTCTCTTGTGCCCAAAGGTCACTCTGCAGCACCCTGCCTCGGTTTCCCCCCCTTCACAGCTCCTTTAGAACTGCATTAGGCTTCCACTCCTGCCTGGGGCTGGTTTAATAACAGTAACAGTTCAAAACAATCCTCAGGGTCCCAAAATAACCACAAAACAAGAACACTAGTGTTCATATATAGCTCTAGCATCTTATACCATAACAGGAGCTCTTCTTCTGCCCCACTCTGTTCTCTCAGCCAGCCTTCCCAGCTCTTCCTAGCTAGAGCTCAGCCTTCTGAGTCAAGCAGAGTCTCCCCCAGGAGCCTCCCACTCACCAGACTCCAAACTCTCCTGATGTCAGGGTCTTTCCTGTAGGAGCCTCTCATCTCCTGAACTGCCTCCTGCTTCTCTTTATAGGGAAATCACTTGATCTCTCCCAGTAGTGCTTCATTAGTAATCAGAGTTGACTAGCCACAGACCCTCCAGCCTTTTAAGAGGCAAGCCACGCTGTTACATTGACAAATGGTTTTTCATCAAAAAATGCATTTTTCAGAGCCAGAAACTATTGGCCGAATTTGGATTGAATTTGTCTAATAGTTTTGGTTGGGAGGAAAGGGGGAGTTGAAACTAAATGTTTATTGAAATGTTGAAACCAGCATTTTTATTTCAAATTTAGCCTATTTTAAAAAACCCACAAAGGGTGAAAAACAGCCAAATAAAAAAAAAATTTATTTTTTTTTGGTTGACTCTGGTTTTGATTTGGTTTTAATCAAACTGGATTTTCTTTTGGATTTTTTGATTTCGTTCTTGAATCAAAAACCCTCATTATTTGCTCAGCTTTAGTCATAAGTGCTGAAAAGGATGTGGAAGAATGGGGACCTTCCTGAATTATGGTGGGAACGTCTTGAGGCAATAGTATTTTGGAGGAAAATAACAAATAGAACTTTCAAGACAACTGATGTTAGCTTACCCACAGAATCCATAGCGGCTCTATTACTTTAGAGATTATTGACTTGAGGAAGGACCCATTGATAACGCAATTATGCGATGTGTGATAGCTTGTTTTGGAAAAGGACAGATCCCCCAACGTCAGTGGCATGGAGAAATAAAGTACGGGAAACCCATTATATGGAAAAATGACAGCCTTATATCAGGATCAAGTAGATTTTATAACATGTGGTGACCATTTTTGGACAGAATATATACACAGATGATAAGAGGTTGACCAAACACCAATGGATCTTTTAAAAGTAACAGATACAGGTTATGAATAAGGTTTGTTAATACATGCATGGAAAGGTCAGGTATGTTAATGACAAAATAAAAAGCTTTTATTTTTAAAAAGGACACCATTCTTGTTAAAGTACATCTTACCATATCCTTTAAACCACTTCATCCTAGCATTTCTTGGCACCCAGGCGTTGTAGTTTCATTGAAGATGATGTCTTGGATGCTGTGGATTCAAATGGTCTGGTTTGCAACTAGAGATGTGCCAAACCCCAGAGGGTAACTAACCCCAACTCTGAGGTTTCTCATACCGCATTTAAAAAACAAGAGCTAACTATTGAGCTGTGTATAAGAGCATTTGCCAATAGCAAATGTAACTGGCCTTGCACTGATTTCCCATTTTTCCTTTTTGCACAGACAGCTGAAAGAATTTTCTTCGGTTGTTTGGATTTGGCAGTGTGAGATGACTTACTCTGTATTCAACCGGGGGGAGGTGGCCGGGGGGGGGTGGGGAAGAGAGAGAGAGAGGGAAGCACCATTAGACAAGTCTTGCCTGGAAGGAGCAGGACAGGAAAAGGGCTGTCTATTCCATTGTGAAATAGTTAAGTGTATGCTAGAGAAACTAAGCATGCTGTACTTGATATAAGAAAAAACATTTTCTAAACAGTGTAGAAGACATTAAGACTATAAAGACTCTGCAGGTGTGTATTTTAACAAGACATGAATTTAATAGCGTGTGAACAGAAATAGGAAGCACAGAGGGTTTGTGTTTGTTGTTTTTGTATTGGGAGTGCAAGAGTCAGAAGAGAAGAATCGTGGGAGGCTCAATGCAATTGTTGAGCTTTCTAGCCTAAAGTAATGAAAAACAGAACTTCATTTTCTGTGCTGTAGTCATTGCTTCAGTATGTGTCTTTGGCATCATCCTCTGTAACAAGCTATGAAGTGTTGGTCTATAGTATAGATGTACTATTAAACAGATTCTTGACCCACAAGCATTTAATGGACCTAAAATGAGAAACAGTTCCTATGGTAATGCCCCTGAGATCACTTGTACCTGCAATCATATTCTGCCAGGTTTGATATCCAAATTCAGCACTCAGCAGTGTAGAATTGAAAGAACTTGCCCACACAGAATGGTCTGTGTGACAATCAGTGTGCTGTTTAATATATAAACATATGAGGTCACTCTTGAGGTTTTGCATTAGAGTGCAAGTTTGATGAAGCTGAGATTCGTGTTGTTTTTGGGCGTCTGTTAGAAATGGAAATGGCACACTGGAGTGTTTTATTGACAGTGTTGTAAGCCAGATGAAGGCGGAAAGAAGTCTGTTCTCCAGCTTCTTATGGTTGTGCTTTTAAAGATTTGTGTGGGTGGGTTGTGTCCTCCTGCAAACATAAAAGTCATTATATATAGTTTTTGTCTGCCAGTTTATATAAGGGCTTGTCTAAACAGCGGGGTAATGTACCCTGCTGCTGGTGATTTCTAAATCACACTGACATGTTTCGCATTAATTGGTTCATGTAGACCCTGCTGATGCGCACTAAAGGTTCCCTAGTGCGCTTTAACGTAATGCTGTTTCAAACAGTACTATGTTAAAGTGTGCTAGTGAACCTTTAGTGTGCACCGGCAGGGTCTATACAGATCCATTAATGTGCAATGTTATGGGTGTGCTGAAATCACATCCTTGTAGTGTGCACTGCTTCTCCGTGTAGACAAGCCCTAGGTAAAACAAATATTTGCCTGTAGAATCCTTCATTGAGTTCACCCTTTATGCTTTAACCCAAGCATCTCTCATTTCCATGTGATTCTGCTTTACTCTAGGATAGGTATATTGGCATTTTCTTGGAGAATTATATGAACAACCGAAATACATTTCTGCTTGCTAAGATAGTATAGCTGTGCTTTCTTTCAGTGCTGAGCACTGCACAGCTGGAGGAGAGAATAATGTGCCTCCCTCCTCCCCTTGTGATGCTCAGGAGTGAAATCTTGGCCTCACTCAAGTCAATTACAAAACTCCCATTAACATCAGTAACGCCAGGATTTCATTCCAGGGCTCACGGATTGGTCCCTACTCCGCAGAATCCAAGGTCATAGCAGAAATGGTGCTGTAGAGCAAGCTGCCCTCCTCCCTATTCTGTAGATGGAGTACCGCCCACATGTGAATCAGGAACTATGATTGTACCCCTTATCTGTACCTACAGCAATGCTATGTCCAGCTATGTTTCTCCTTTATAATGCTGTCACTTCTAAACCTTATTGATATAAATGTCCTACTATATTTGCTCCACTACAGTCTTTGTGCAGTAATGAAACTATTAAAGTGCATAATACTATTTAATAAGAAGTGGGTCATGAAAAGGCCAAAGGCTAGTTGTTTTGTCTGCGGCAGTAGATATATTAGTTAAATTTGCATGTCATGTTTGTACAGGGATAAAATTCAAACCAGTTAAACTGGCCTTTTATCGGGAAAATCTAGGAAGACTAAATGGTTTAGAGAGATGAGACAAGCTTATGCTGTGTGTTTATATCTTTAGTTATTACACATCCAGATTGGGAAATTAACAAAAATGTATTAAAGCGTAAATTGTCAACTTTAAACAGTGTAGTTACAAGTGTGCTGAAGCATAAACGTTCTTTAATTGATTTCATGCCTCATGTGGTTGAAATTGCGGCTCACTTTCAAAATATTGTAAGAAGGCTGAATAAGAACAACCCCCTCATTTAGTATTTACATTAAATACTTTCCATCTAAACCATTAGTTACTATTATATTTTTGAAATAACTGAAAAGCCAAGGTTTGTAGTGACTGCCACCAGTTGTGGTGTATGTTTTTCTTTTACAGTTTCTGTTCCTTTCAATTTCATGTGGAGTGATTTTTTCTCCCCCTGCCAGTTAATCTGGTCAATCAAGTTCTTCAGGATTTTTTTAAATGTGGTTCACCATGGGACATTAAATATTTACATAATACAGCACTTAATTCAGAACAAACTCCCACTCCGCCATTCTCTTTGCATTAAAAAACTGCAGGCATCCCTTTTCTACACAAGCACTAGTTGAAAGGAGCCCTTGCAGATGATGGATAATAGTGGGCTAAGTGTATGACAGTTTGGGTGTTCGGTGTTATTTCTATACTGTGGAGCGAATGGAAGGACCAAGTTATAGATGAACATTAAGTGTCAAATTCAGAGGACCTCGCTCAGTTTCTTCTCAGCCCTTTCGCATGGAGAGCTCACTGGTGAGCTGGACGGGGCTCGAGGGGAGCTCCTGTTAACAGAGCCAGCCTTTGGGCCCTGTAAACAAGACTCTTGGTGCTTGTCACCACTGCTGCCAGCAGAAGCCACAGGACAATCTCTCATCCACTACTGCTTCAGGGAATAGCTGCCAAATAAAGGAGCCATCTAGAGGAGCCTTCAGGAGGTGCTAAGGAGGAGGAAGCAGGATTGTTAAATGGCACTGGCCTCTCCTGGTTTGATGGCAACGGGACTGGTGGTTTGGGCAGGGAGAGGATATGGGGTTGTTGTATTTGAGAGGAGAGAAGAAAGATGGAACGGATGGATTTTTTTGTGGAAGAGTAGAGTATTTTACCCAGGAAATGTCACATTCATCATGGATTGAGGTGGAAATTTTGAATGAGCCCCTTGTTAAAGTTTTGGCAGTACAGCACTGGGAAACCACTTGTTAGAATGTGTATGAGTAAAAATAGAGTAAGGCTCTCAGGATTTGGCCCAGTGATCTACCACTTTTGTTCTCAAATACAAGCTGGGGAGTATTGTTGATGTCAGTGTAAGCCCTGCATTTGAACTAGAGGGTAGAGCTCTGGGCTTAGGTAATGCAAAGAAGCCACAGTATGAGGCAGAATCTAGATTGAAGAGTTTGGTGAGATGGGAAGAGTTGAAAATATGCAGGGAGGCTGAAGTGGGGGCTTCAGTAGAAAGATATGATGGATGGACAAAGATCCAGATTCAGAAGTCAGTTAAAAAAGAAATCAATTTTTTTTCCCAACCTACTAACACACTTCACTGCCGCTCACACCCCTTGTTCACGTACTCCTAAGCAAATGGGTGTTTTCTTGTTCCCAAGAGTGTTGATGGAACTCAAAAGTATTGGAAATGCCAATGTGAATAAAGAGCAGCAGCAGAAGTGCTGTCACAGCTCTCTTTAGACGGCACAAATAATTACACATAGTGAATGAATTCATAAAAGTGGCAACTTGCTCATGGGTAATTCATGGGCCAAGTATGACTCTTCCTGCTTATAACAGTTACATCATCTAGTCAGGGAACAGAAACAATACCACGTGACTTAGGGGATACTGCAGTGTGCATAGTGAATCCAAGTACTTCTAGTGAGCCAGTTACAATCATGTTTGTAATACAAAGTAAAAATCACTTGTTATGTCGGTGGATAATTCAACAGAAAGAGGACCATAGTCATAGCACAAATTATTTGCAAGAAATATGAATTGCTCTAGGTTTACTTGTGGAGATAGGGATAATGACATTTAACCAAACAAGATCAAGACAATCAGAGTGCTGTAATATTGCTAGAGTTTTATTAGTTTATTAACATTATATGACTAAAATTATGATCTGTTTCTGTGTCTTTCTCTGTGTCTTTTTAAGTGGAATAATTGGCAGAATTCTTAAAGATGTGAATGTAAAAGAATCAGGTCAAAGAATAAAGTCTAACTGAGGGTCAGACTCCACAAATGTTACTCATATGAGTAGTCCCATTGACATCAAAAATAATTGGACTGCTCTTGTGAGTAAGGGCTACTTGTTACCAGGTTTGCAGAACCTGTCCCTTAAAGAAGATATTCTCTTCATTAAGTCTTTCATTTCAATACTGTACTATAATATTCTATGTACTTTACTAAGACAGTTAATCTGAATAAAATCCCTGTCACTGGACCCCCTAAAAGAACTCTAGTCTGTAAAAAGATAAATAAGAAGCCGCACATATGGGCCTTTTGGTACATAAAAAGAGGGGCTGCACTTAAAAAAAAACAACAAAAAAACTCCTCCGTTTGGAAAGACTTAAAGATGTAATATGTTGTTTGTTTTACTCTTATTTAAAATATGACCTGATGGAGGAGTCACAGCTTAACTTTTTTTAAACAATTCCTTAATGCTACTAACGGGATAAGGGAAATGTGTTTCAGGGATAGTGTGGCCTAGTCAAACAGAACATCAGAGGTTTTCTTACTCTTACTGGGTTTTGAGAAAAGAGCAAGTTATTCACTCAAGTACAAAGTTTTAAGTAAAAAAAGCTGGCTACAAGGCATACATTAGTTGGTGGAGGAAAAAACCCAGAAGAATCTCTTAAAAATTGCAAAAACCAGGAAAATATTGTCTAATTAGAGAAAAAAAAATGTGCAGTGTTCTTATTAACCTTGGGACCAAATTTGCAAACAATTTTACCCCCTCCCCCCCCCCCCCCCGTAAAGGGACTGACATTCATAAGATTTCGCAGGATCAAACCATGAACCCTAAATATGCAATGTGCATAAAAGGTGAACGAGAAATATTTTCAAGCAAATATTTCAAGAAACTCAGTACAGAATTCAAATATCTGCCTCCCTCGAGACAAAATAATTTAAGAAAGATGGGTATAATTTTATAAATATATTTCAAACTACAATTTTCTAATTAGATATCTCATAGGCATCAAAGTCTAACCAAATAGTCATTTGCAATTACAATTTGGCTGATCATTTCAGTTCTCATTAAAATCTAGTTTCACAGCTGCCTGGAGATTTGGCATTGGTGACGCACACTTAGACACGGGTTCAAGAATAGCTTCTTGAGCTGACATAACTCAGGTGCATTTGGAAATGATGCTCTTTGGCTCTGGGGCAGATAACAACACTTGGAGGAAGCAGCTTGCAAAACACTTGACTATAGGGTTAACTATTTTTGCAGCCCCTCTAGAAGTTGAGACAATAGTGATTCAATAAGTCACACATACAGTATATCTATTTTTTAATTAGGCAAGATTCTGGGCATTCTCTTGATTATGATAGGCAGGCTATAGTACATATAGACACCAAATGACAAACGGCTCTTGCTGCTGCTTACTTGTTTCCTTTGCAACCCTCAAAACAGAATTGTTGTGATTTTGTGCTAGGTTATTTCAGATCTCAATAACTACTGTCACCTTAGAAATTTCCCAGGAAAGCACATTGGAAAAAGCAGTCACAACCTATGTAATTTGACATGAGTTGCACTTTGCTTCTAATGTCTTGTTATTCATTAATGTGTAGAAACATTGCTTGCTCACCTCATATGGGGCACGATCCATGGTAGGCGATATTATGTTTACAGGATTGTCAGTAGGCTTTGAATCTAGGATCTTCAGACCAGAATCCAGACCTTTACTGCTTGAGCTAAAGGAGTAATTCCACTAACTGGCGGCAGCAGCAGCAGGCTATTATCTTCTGTGTACCAGCCACTACAGAAGGACACACCACACATTTTACAAGTTTATTACACAAACACTTAGCTATAAATAACTTCACTCACTGACGCAATCCTGGAAACAGAACTACCCCCATGAGTAAATTTATTCATGTGTATGTTTACTGGGTCAGGTACCATGAATGTTATTCATAGCACTGTCTTCCATAGTTTATCTTCCAAATAACAAGCTATTCGAGATTTATGCATGGGCAAAAGTATCATTGTTAATCTCTCAGAGTACGCCCAGTGTGCCTAGCCATTTAATAGCATCATCATCAGCCAGATGAAAAGCCTGTAGCCTGCCATCAAAGTAAGTCAGTGGGCACTCATCAAGGATATGCGACATAGTTTGAAGTTGACCGAATCTACGCGCAGGTCATTAGAGAAACCGCAAGTGAAGAGATTGTTAATGATGGTATTATGTGAACCTGTGAACTGTGCCCTGGTCTCCCTCAGAAGTTTCCAACATTATGGCTGCTCTTTGAGTGGAGAAAGAGTTTAATTAAATGTTTTGGGAGTATATGTTCATCCTACTTTTTTAAGATAAAACCAAAGACCAAATGCATGTGGCAGCTACATAGGTTTTCTGTACATTTCAACATATGCAGTTCACTGAAACAAACTCTGATCATCCTGCTTTGCAGCCAAGCAAAGATCTCGTTGTTGACTCTCAGGAGGAGCTTGCACAATTCTTTGCCATCCAGCTTCCCCTCCACTTTCTCCCTCTTTGTTCCACCACTTCAAATGGCCTCCCCCCTTAGCCCTCCTGACCTTAGGAGGGGCAGAATGTGATTCCCTGTAGAGTTGATCAGTGCTATGCAAAATATCAACGAGAAGAAAATTAGTCAAGGGTGATACAAGTATTGCACTCAGTATTGAGATGCACTTAGCATAGGCTGACCTGCAGAAAAAGAAAGAGCTCAGTCCTGAAATCGGACCTACCTCTGGACCTCAGAGGCAACCCTAAATTTCTCAAACTGAACTAAGTCAAGAATACCACAATCTGTTGACCAAGTGAGTGGAGTGAGGACGATCATTAAAATCTTACTAATGTAAAGTCAGCATAAATACATCTCATCTATAATAAGTCTAACAAAGCAATGACACCATATTCTGTATGTTAAGAAAACTCCTAGGGGAGAGCTTTTCTTACATAGGGAATATGGGATCAGACCATAAGTAGTATGACCATGAACAGCTATAATTAAAAAGCATTGATAAAAGAGCCTCCATTTTTAACTGTGCTTAAAAACAATTACTAAAGCTAACAAATGTGGAAATGTATATATTTGACATTATAAAAATATCTTGCAGTTGAGGAAGCAAAGTTTACTTTGAGGATAGTTGAAATATTATATATATCTGCATCTAGGAAACAACTTTGCATCTTTTCCCATTATCCATGAATGTATCAGCACAATTTTCCACTTCTTACTGAACATCTGGGTTTCATTTCTTAAACACAATAAAAAAGAATGTGCCAACACTTTTTAAAATGTAGCGTGTTTCATATCTACAGGTGGTATGCATCAGCATGCTGTTCTGTTAGCTTTGGTAAGGGATAGTACGTATAAGAATAGTCACACTCAACAACATTTTCGCATACGGTTGCATCACCAATGCTTATTAGGATGTAATATTGAGTACTACGTAAATCAATGGGTCATATTTGTATTATTCTTTCTACGTCTAATCCTTTGCTTTCTGATCTTGTGTGGTTTTAGATTTGGTTTCTCTCTTTCTCTTTCTTCCAAAATATACACCCAAGTGTGCAGTATTTTTGTTTTTCATTCAGGGCTAGATTGCTCCTGGTAGAAACAGCCCTGTGTTAGGAGCACTGGAGGCATTCTGTCTCAGAGGTCCCTAATATATAAGTACATTAAAGAGTGTAGCATGGTACGTAATGTGCAGCAGGCTAACTCTGTTGGCTAGCACATAGTGGACACGTCTCCACCTACTCTCTGCCCCCCTTTGAGGCACTAGCTTTTCCTGAGGCAGTAATTAAGGAGTGGTCAGTGCATTATTTTGACAGTTCTGCCCAAGCTCCTTACCCACTCCCCTTCCTCCCCCGCCCCCGAACTGTGCTCCTGGGCAGTAGTTCTCAACCAGGAGTACACGTACCCTTGGAGTACTCAGAGGTCTTCCAGGGGTTACGTCAACTCATCTATATATTTTCCTAGTTTTACAACAGGCTACATAAAAGCACAAGCGAAGTCAGTACAAACTAAAATTTAATACAGACAATGACTTGTTTATACTGCTCTACATACTGTACACTGAAATGTAAGTACAATATTTATGTTCCAGTTGATTTATTATATGGTAAAAATGAGAACGTAAGTAATTTTTCAGTAATAGTGTGCTGTGACACGTTTGTATTTTTATGTCTGACTTTGTAAGCAACTACACCTCTACCCCAATATAACGTGGTCCTCAGGAGACAAAAAAATCTCACCACATTATAGGTGAGACCGCGTTATATTGAACTTGCTTTGGCCCCTCCGTTCCTTGTTCCCCTGTCCCTTATCACCCCCCCACAACCCCACCCCCTACCCAACCCCCCTGCTCCCTGTCCCCTGACTGCTCCAACCCCTATCCACACACCCCACCCCTTGACAGGCACTCACCGGCAGCGGCGGGAAGCGGAGCAATGTGGCCCCAGTCCGCTCCACTCTGCCACCTCCCAGCCGCGGCACTCCGCTTCCCACCACTGATGAGTGCGGGGAGGTTGGGGAAAGGACGCCTCCCCATACTGACCTGCGGCGGGAAGCGGAGCGCCGCAGCTGGGAGCTGGCGGAGTAGAGCGGGCTGGGGCTGGGCTGCTCCACTTCCCGCCGCCGGTGAGTGCGGGGAGGTTGGGGAAAGGACGCCCTCCGCACTCACCGGTGGCGGGAAGTGGAGCGATGTGGCCCCAGCCCACTCCGCTTTCCTTGCCCCAGCCCCAGCCGTGTCGCGTGGGGGGGGGAGTTTGGGGAAAGGTCCCGCACTCACCTGCGGCGGGAAGCAGAGCGCTGCGGCTGGGAGCTGGTGGGCTTGGGCCGGGCTGCTCTGCTTCCGCCGCTGCTGGTGAGTGCGGGGGGCGATCCCTTCCCCCAAGCCTCCTCCCCTGAGTGACACGGCTGGGGCCAGGGCGAGGGAAGCGGAGTGGGCTGCTCCCGGCCCCCCGCTAATCCCCCGGGCCACTCTGGGATGGCGGGACCCCCAAAATTGCCCCCCCACAGCTCCTGCCTCCTAGACCCTGGGGCGGGGGAGCCCCTGACCGCCCCTGAGACCCTCTGCCCCTTATCCAACCCCTTGGCTCCGGCCCAGCCCGGCACCCTTAACACGCTGCTCAGAGCAGCGTGTCAGAGCTTTATCACATTGTATGCGAACCCGTGTTATATTGGGTTGCATTATATCGGGGTAGAGATGTAGTTTTTAAGTGAGGTGAAACGGGCATATGCAAGACAAATCAGACTCTTGAAAGGGATACAGTAGTCTGGAAAGATTGAGAGACACTGCTCCTGGGTCTGGGCAGGGAAGAATCTTCCAGTTGTATGAAAAGAGATAATGGGACAAGAAACTAAAATACTTTAACCACGCTAATAAAAAGACAGTGAAAGTGCATAATATGAAACTAACAACATCAAATAATACCTCGGTTGGTTCTAAGAATTTAAGACAACTTTCAGCCCAATGTTTGAATGAAAAATTCCTCAAAATGAAGTTTACATTGGAAATTTAGACAGAACTGCAAATGTAGTGGCTCGAAAGGTTTTGTTTATAAATCTAATCAGAGTCAAACTAAGAGGAAAAAGGACAGTCGTTTGCCATGGGCTCTTCAGTCTGTATATGAAGAGTTGTATGTCTGGCTGCCATGCTGCTTTCTCAGGGCTTATGTGTATGGCCCTGTCAAATTCACAGCCGTGAAAAACATGTCACTTTAGCTGAAACTTGTAATAATGAGATGTGTAAATAAAACAGTGATGAAATAAAAGACCTTCTTACTTAGATGAGAAACAATTCTGTGGAGCCTGGAGCTGGAAAGTGTGGTTTTTAAAAACCTTCCCATTTCCAATTTTAATGAATGGATTATAATAGAAACAGAAATAACTTTAGAAAGAAAAGCATTTTTGCTTTCTCGGGGACATAGTTATTTGAACATCTCCCTAACACTTGATGAAAAGATCAAACCCAACATATTTCAGATTGTTATTTTTATACTATTAACTAAAATAGTTTCATAACACCCACAATATGTATCTTATCTTCAGTCAAAGTAAAACTGAATCCAAAGCAAAGCTGGCTTGTCTCATTTCTGTATTTTTATTTTTATTTTTATTGGCTTTCTTAGGGCTGAGTGGCATGCAGAGTCAAAGACCAGATTTTTTTCCGCTACCAAGAGTCAGCGTGTGATTCTGGCTACCCTTTCCACACACTCTTCCCCCCCACCCCCTGCAAGAAACTCTCAAAACATGAATTTTCCACATTTTCATGTTATAAATATTTTTATCAGCTATAGACTCACATTTACTCATGTTCTTTTTACATTATGTCTTATTTTGTCTCCTGATCATCTTCCCGCCCAATCTTGTGGGAGGGTAAAGTTACTGCTGTATTCTACAAATTGCACCTTTGTAGTGTATTTACTATGTGCTTTGATGTGTCTAAAACTGCCTCTCTGGTTCCAGCCTTAGAAGACAGAAGTCAGCCATCTCATCACTATGGAATATGAAACGTGCTCTTGTTGTTTAGTGCACAAAAGAAGCCTTTTGAGAAGATTTCTAAGCATGTGTTAGAGCAGTGATACCTAAAGCCTCAGTGGTTCAGAAGCCAAATTAGCGATCAACATTACCCAAAAGACCCACAGTAGTGTGAATTCATTGTTTCGTTTACTATAGTTAGGGTTATGATTTTGTCACAGAGGTCACGGAAGTTATGGAATCCATGACTTCCAGAGACCTCCGTGACTTGAGCCCCCGGGAGCTACAGGGTCCCCTTGCCTCCTGTGGTGGCTAAGAACTTCAGGGCACTGAGCTCCCAGTCACAATGAGTGGCAGGGGTACCCCGGAGCTCAGAGCCATGGGTGGTGGGGGACTCCGCAGCTCTGAGCCGGGACCCCCAGGGTGGTGCGGGGACCCCGCAACTCCCCATTTTGTCGTGCATATTTTTAATAAAAGTCATGGATAGATCACGGGCTTCCATGAATTTTTCCTTATTGCCCGTGACCTGTCCGTGACTTTTACTAAAACATGTGCAACAAAATCTTAGCCTTAACTATAGTACTGTATAGTCATATTTAAACAGTATGACAGGGAAAATATTTAGTATATAAATGACTGATGAAGTATTATTATTTTATCAACTACAAGTCGTTAATAACATAGTAAAAGCAACCTGACTGGTTAATAACTTAGGTTGGTGAATAATTAAATCACATAGTGTTTTAATATCAGGTGCTGCAAAGAGCCACAGGAGTCACATTAAAGAGCCACTTGTGGCTCCTGAACCTCAGTCTGAGTATCCCTGTGGTGGAGTAACATCAGTATTGTACACAGCTGTGGGCTAGAGTGTGGCACTCGGATCTCATCTGTGCAGAGTCCTTGAGATCCTGCACTGTCCCCAGGAGGAGCACTAGGGATATAGTCTCTGCCAATGCTGTTCCTTGAGCATGAAGTGCAATGCGCTCACCCATTTGGATGGAGCATACTGCTCCTCCTAGTGCACCAGCCTTAATCCATGGGGGGGGGGAGGTTGGAAGGCATGATCCTGTCCCTGCCCCACCCTTCTCCAGCTTCAAGGAGCAGGGGCAGAAAAGAGGAAGCTGTCCCTGTGCTCGTTCTATTGTGTGAGACTGTTGTACAGTTGCAGATGGTGGGTTCTTGCTAACTCTGTAAATATGCAAGGCCTGCAATGATCCAGCTCTGTACGTATATCTTGGGCTGTGTAACCTGTAAATTGCGGTTCTGCACTGGAAAAATGAATGTTGCCAGCTGGATGCATTGCAGCTATTTTGTCCTCAACCCTGAGAAGACCATAGTTTTGCTGTTGGGTAGTGGTTGTCCATAGAGGAATCTCACTCCTCTACATCTGTTCACAATGAGAATTGTTCACATACAGCAAAGAAAAGAGCACTGAGAGGGGCAGGGTGAAACACGATAGCCTTTCCACGTGATGTATTCTGGAATTTTCTTTAGTTGCATAACTTGTCAATCATGTCTTTATTTATACTGTGCTGACCTTGCAACAGCACAGTTGGCCTTGTGACCATAAGACTCATTTGGTGTAATCCCCACACTCCATGGCTCTCAGAAGGGTTGTGGCATCTTTTGCAGCAGCACAATTGTTCACTGGTTTGAGGTGACTGTTATATTTTTCCTGTTTTCCATTCTGTATATTAGCTAACTGTAAACTAAATTGGCAGTATTGGCTTTTAAAGCCTGTAACATTATTTGCTCTGGCTGTATTTCAGGCTTGCTCATTTAGCAGAGTACTGATCAATCACTGCACTCACACATCACCCAAAGTTTATGGTTTCCACCATTGACTAAGGTCATCAGACGATCAGGCAGCAGAAGGTGGTGGGGTCTATAGTGTAAAATTATTTCCCCAGTGACATCCGTTGCCTTGGTCCATCCCCATTTTATAAAAGGCTTGCCATTTATCATCCGACTTCTCTTACCCCCACACCTTCAGTTTGGGATTTTGTTTAATCACTCTTGGCCCTGTGTTGTTTGTTTTTATTCACATTTTCCAAATTTGTTTTTGTATGTTAGTGTTATGTTTGGTTTGTTCTTGTTCTGTTGTACAGTGCACCCAGCACTCTGGCTGTAGGCAAAAATAAATTACCCTTACTGTCGTACTTGGTTGAACATTAATGGAAGGCTGTGAGCACAAGTATATCCTTCCTGTTGGTCCTTCCTTGCCTCTTTCCACCAAAAGGTAGCTTACATGCACTGTCTTCAACGCCACAGCTGTTTTGCATTAAGTTATCAAAACATAGCTAGGAACAAGCTGTAGTCATTGAGTTTCATGAATTGTCAACAAGATCCAAAACCTTTTATTAATAGTGACTGTGCAAAGCCTAAATACGGCTGGGTTTTCTGGTATTAAGTTAAATTTCCATTAAATTAGACACTTTGTACTGGCTTTTAAAACTTAGCAAATCTGATATGCAAGTTGCTGAAGAGTTGTCAGTCACATATCTCATAATACCCACACTTTAAGATGGTCGAACATTAAGAAGTGTATTTTATAGCTTCTACATGTATTTCCACTAATCAAATTGCTTGATTAGGTGTAATTCTAGAGCCTTAACAAAGTTTCCCTCAGGAACAATTACTGCTACATCACTTCTGGTCAGGGGCACCTCTAAAATGTTTAAATTTTTGTTTGTTTGTAACTGGCTGTTTAATTACACTGTGTGTAGCCAGCAATAAGCTTTCCCCATGTTTAAAGATTCTAGGTGGGTAGGTAATATCTATTATTGGATCGACTTCTATTGGTTAAAGACGCAAGCCTTTAAACATGTGTAAGCTCAAATGCAGGTATCAGTTTAATATAGCTCCCATTGGTTCCAGCAACAGCTGACACAGTCATACATTACATCCAAATATTAGAGTGGCAAAGTCAAGCACACAGAAGTTAGGAAGTGCCAGAGTTAAGTTAGTCTGTGCTAGGGTTACCATACGTCCGGATTTTCCCGGACATGTCCGGCTTTTGGGGGCTCAAATCCCCGTCCGGGGGGAAATCCCCAAAAGCCGGGCATGTCCGGGAAAATCGGGAGGGCTCGGTGGTGCTCGGCCGGGCCGGCGGTGCGGGGCCGGGGGCATGGTGCCGGGCCGGGAACCAGGGTCACGGTGCCGGGCCGGGCGCGGGGCCGGAGGGAGAGCCGGGGGCGCGGTGCCGGGCCGGGAGCCAGTCAGCCGGGCCGGCGGGGAGCCGGGCCCGCGAGGAGCCGATCAGCCGGGCCCGCGGGGAGCCGATCAGCCGGGCCCGCGGGGAGCCGGTCAGCCGGGCCGGCAGGGAGCCGGGCTGGCGGGGAGCCGGGCCAGCCGGGCCGGCGGGGAGCCGGGCCGGCGGGGAGCTGGGGGGTGCGCCAGGCCACCGGGGGCCGGCAGTGCTGGGCGGGCCGGGGGTGGTCGGCCGGGGGCCGGGGCCGGCACCCCAGGGCCCGAGCCGACCCAGGCTGGAGCCGCCGGGGGGCCAGCCTGGGCCGCGCCTCCTCCCCCCCACATCCCCCTTACCTGCTTCAGGCTTCCCGCGAATTAAATGTTCGCGGGAAGCAGGGGAGGGGGCGGAGACTTTGGGGAGGGGGCGGGGTTGGGGAGGGGCTGGGGCGGGGCCGTGGGCCGTGGAGTGTCCTCCATTTGGAGGCACAGAATATGGTAACCCTAGTCTGTGCTATCTTAATTCACCCTTCTTTGTGCACATACATTATGATACAGTCTTTTACTACGTAATCACACTATTTTTTTCCCTACAGGTCTGCTGCCTCATTCAATAAATTAATAGTTAGTACAGTGTTTTTTACCCTCAAAAGATATGTGCCCTCCATCCACTTTATTTAATACCCATTATCCAAATCCTGCACTGAATAGTTGTTTCCTCAAGGATGTTTTTTACAGTCCTCTCACTGTAGTATCTAAGGGCTTCACAAAGAATGAATTTAACTTTGTAATACCCCTGTGAAATCAGATGGCATCATCATCCCCATTTCACAGCTGGGGAACTGAGAAACAGAGGTTGAGGCCAAAATTATCATGTCTAGTACTTTTGGGTGTCTGATGACACCTAGGGCCTGATTTCTCAGAGTACATAACATTTTTTATTATTTTATTGGAGCAGTGCTTTGAACAAACGTCAGTTGCGAGTCCTCAACACTTCTGCAAATCTGGCCTCAAGTGTCTCACTTTGAGTATCTAGAAAACGAGAATCACATTTAGTAGCCCCCTGGGACAAATGTTATTTAAGTGACTTACCTAGCCCTAGCATCACATAGCAATTCTGGCAGAGGCAGGGCTAGAATGAGTTCTCCAGGGCAGCATTCAAACTATCCTAACCATAAAACCATCCTTTCTCTTCCTTTAATCCCCTTCCTCATTCACAACATACTTTCCAGGCAGTGTCCACTGACTCTTTAGACGCCTTTGAGGAGCAGTGGGTGCTGTTGGGGGTTCTCTGCTTGGTGTCTCCCTACAGATCCCTGATTTTCAACCTTTGACCTCACTCCTGATCCTGTTTTTTCATTTGTTGTCCCCAGTATTTACTTGTGGCCTAGGTTCAGTGGCTTCTCCCCCTTTGTTGAAGGGGTGGGATTTTAGCTTTGGGCAGATTTAGGCACGCTATCCCCGGGAACCACAATAGGTAACACTTTCCAGCTTCTGGCACAAATGAGGCAGGGGCCTACAAACAGCGGCCTCTTTCACTACCCAACCCAGCTTCATTCCCAAAGGAGGTGCATCCTGCACACTTCCTTGTTGTGTGGAGCAGCTATTGCTGCCACTCCAGCTCCTGGAGCTGGAGGAGGATGTGTGGTTGCTCTGCTCATACGACTCGTCCAGGCATTGGTGGTGGGAAATTGTCTTGACGGCGGCTGTTGCTGCAGCTAGGCTCCCCCTCTGCTGCCTGTAGTCTCCTAGTAGCAGCAGCTTTTTGTCGGTGTTGTTGTTTCCCCAGTTCCAGCTTTCTGCCCTCCATTTTGGTGCCTTTTCCCTTTGTTCATTTTGGTGTATTTTGTTTGAGGATCTCCCTTCCCCTGTTGTGATTGTTTGGTCTGTTTGTTTGTCCCCACCCTTATTCCCCTTTTTTGGCCCTGCCCTGCTCTTTCACTTGGGAAGACAGGCTCCCTTGTAATCCCCTTTCCTTTCAGCGTTTACAGCCCTGCCCCGGGAGTGCCCTTACCTTCAGAGGGGATGGGTCTCCCCCATAATTGCTCTCCCCATCGGGTGCAAGAACCTGAACCTTCACCACGTGCAATCTTTCCTTTGGAGGAGGGCACTGGTTGTTAACCAAATGGTCCTGTCCATTCTCTAGCACCGGTTCAACACCCTGAACCCACCCGTAGGTACCCTGGCCAATTCCAGAGGGAAGTTCTGGAGTTTTTTAGGCCAGGGAAGCATTGAGTCTCTGCAGGTCTCCTGAGCCTCCCTCTGGAAGAGGAAGGGCAGGGCCTGGTATGCTTTTGCAGTCTGCTCCATACTTCCCATCTTCAAGCCCTGCAGAGATTTCTGTTTAGTGCTTGTAGTCCTCTGGTGCATCCGAGGTTTCTTATATGACAGGCAGCTCTTTTATCTCCATCTGAGAGGTCTTCTTCAGTTTCTCTGAGATTTTTTTTTTTTTTAATCAGGAACTCCTCAGTATCTGAACGTTTGTCTCCACAGCCAGGTGCATTGCACAGCTGAGGACTTGCTCACTGAACCTCTATTCCACAGTCCACATCTTGTGACTTAGGTGGTAGAGGTCTCCTCGGTGCACCAGAGGTTGGTCCTCGCTGGTGTCACCAAAGTTGGAGACCTCCTGGACCATGGTCGGTGGGAGTGGATGAACCCCGGTACACTTGCCCCGTGTATGGGATTGCCCACCCTTTGAGGCCCCCACCATGTGCTCCAGGAGCCAAAGGCTGCTCTGCCCCCTGCCTCAGTAGCTTTCCTCAAGTGAGTCCTGCAGCATAGTGGACCCTGGCCAACCATCTCCCCAGTCCCTCCAGAGGTTGGTGTTGGGCCCCTGCCCTGGGGGATGCCCGGACTGCTTTGAACCTCCCATGTGAGCAGACTTAGTAAGATCCAATCAGTCTGCTTTTAAGCCACATCACGGGAACAGCTATATGCACTTGTGCTCCGTGCTATTCATTTCCTCACCGTTGTGTCCTGCCCTCAGGCAAAATGGCAGGACCTATTGCCACATCTGGAGGGCAATGAGCAGCGGAGGGCAAGTCTATATTCCACCTTGGTTACACAGCCCATTGGGGATATAAGTTGGCAGCTCCTTCATGGAACCATGACAATGGATGTGTTGCTGATGCAGTTTTCAGACTCCCTTTACACTTGTTTTCTTGTGGTAAGAGGGAGATCCTGGTAGTACATCCATATGCACAGTAAACCAGGCTGTCTCCCCTTTTCCATCTCCTGTGTTCTGGCTGCACTTTTCCCCACACTTTTTTATTTATGCACTTTCCATATGTTGCAGGGCCTCCTTGTCAACCTCCTCCTGGCATTGGCCAAGTTGGCCATACATAAATCAAGGAAGAGGGGGCTGGATGGGGATGAGGGAGAGTGTTCCTTGCAGCAGTGATTATGGAGCATAATTTTGTGCACTTGTCTGTTCACGCCTGCATACAGAGTTCCATCCCCTAGGTCCCTGGACTCTTTCAAGGAGCAGTGGGTGCTGTCTGGGGTTCTCTGCTAAGTGTCCCTTTCTGGAATTCTGATTGTGAACCTCTGACCCTCATTCCGATTCCTGTTTTTTTCATTTGTTGTCCCCTGGAATTAGTTGATCCCTGTGTTGTTCGTTTTTTTCCTGGTCCTTTCTCTCAGAAGAGGGAAAGGCCCTTCTGGTTTACTAGATGAATCCCCGTCAGCGATCCGTCACATACATAGGGACCAAATAAGCCTGTGCCCTGGGTGAGGCATGGTTCCAGTGGAACAAAATAAGATATGCAGTTAAAGACTGTTCATAATGCATAAGGGGCTGAATTAAGGTTTCACAAGCAGCCTCAAGTCTGCTATTTCATAACTCTAGGGTTACCATACGTCCTCTTTTTCCCGGACATGTCCGGCTTTTCGGCACTCAAACCCCGGTCCGGGGGGAATTGCCAAAAAGCCGAACATGTCCGGGAAAATGCCGGCCAGGCACTTCCCCTCCCGCGGCGGCTCTGCTCCTCCCCTGACTCTTTGGCTCTGTTTAAGAGCCGAGCTGCCCGAGCGCTATGGGCTTCAGGCAGCCTCCTTGCCTCCGGACCCCAGCCGCCGGCCGGGCACTTCCCCTCCCAGGCTCCGGCGGCGCAGGGTCCGGAGGCATGGGGGCTGCCCGAAGCCCTAGCGCTACCGGCTTCATGGTTTGCCAGGCAGCCTCCAGACCCTGCGCCCCCGGCTGGGCGCTTCCCCTCCCGGGAAAGCCCCCAGACCCTGCGCTAGGGAAGCTCCGGCCAGGGGCGCAGGGTCTGGGGGCTGCCCGGCAAACCGTGAAGCCGGTAGCGCTCGGGCAGCCCTTTCCGCGTGGCTGGGAGTGGGAGGGAGGAGGGGGTGGAGTTAGGGCAGGGAAGGGGCGGGGCTGGGGGGGCTGGGGAAATGGGCGGGGCCAGGGCCTGTGGAGGGTCCTCTTTTTTTATTTGTTAGATATGGTAACCCTACATAACTCGTATTTGATTTTGAAAACTTAATGGTCTTTGAATATAGGTTTAATGTTCTATTTAAAAAGCACCTGAAAAGCAAAACAAAATAGAAATTCTATCACATGGATCTATACTGACCCCCAGCTTGGTTCATCAGCAACTTTTGGACCATTAGATCCACAGCACATACATATACCACTTGAACTAATGGAGTAACTGGTAGCAGTAAGAGGTTATCCTCTATATGGCCCAGCCATTAGAAGGGAATGAGACAGACTTTAGCAGTGGGTTTCACAAGTATTTGTGGACAGAAGAGGACTGTGGAGAATTTAGGATTCCAGGGTTCTATTCCAGATTCTGAAGCACAGAGTGCTCTAGTGGTTACAGATCTTTCTGCCCCTAGTTTGTCCCTGTCCCCCACCTCTGCCTATCATGAACTTACATACTCACATCCTGCACCCTCCAATGTGGTTTTATTATCTCCCCACCCCCAATGGCTCCTGCAGCCTCCCCCCTCCTTTATTCCTCTGCTTTGAAATCACGCTGCTCTTTTTTTCCCATGCTCCCTCAGTCGGTCTCTCTGCTCTCAGTTCTTGTGCCACAGCAGACTTTGGCAGCAAGGAAAAGTAATTGCAGGGAAAGGCCTGCTGAGTCTAGGGTGGAACATGTCCCTGCAGATGGAAATGTAGCTGCCACTGTACTGAACATGTGTGAATTGAGATTTTTTTCTTCTTTTGGAAAACTTTTAATTTGGGTGAATTTTCATAGGGACTGCAAGAGGGTAAATCTGGCACAAAGGGAACCCCCCACACACCAAATTTCAAGCTTTTGCCTCAGAGCCAGGGACTCTAGAGCTTCTCAGTAAAACAGCTGTACACATTTATTTTTTAATGGGCAAAAAAAACCCCACATTCTTCTTAGTCTTGTGTTCAGAAATGTTTGGACTATTATAGCTGCAACTTTAAAAAAAAAAAAAATCAGTCCTGAGGGAGGCACCCAGTATGAAACATTTGAGCCTGACTGGCTTAATTGTGGCAAGGTTATAAACAAGTGAAAAGAGGGTCCTATAATGGAAAGTATCAGGAAACCTTAACTACGGGCATTGGTACATGCACCACCTATTATATGGAAGTCTAGGAACCCAATCGCTATCTAATCTAACTGTGTAGATTGAAATCCTGGCCCAATTAAGTCAATGGAAATTTTGCTATAGACTTCAACGGATTCTGGATTTCACCCTGTGTTGTAGTGCTTGCAGTGTAAACCATGCCTCCCATTCCTCCCAAGGTAGTTGAATGGGAAAAATGAAATCCCATCCTCACAAGGCCAGACTAGAAGATGTCTTCCCCTTAGGAAAATTATTCTTGGAGGGGGAAATCACACACTGGTGCTTGATTCAGCTTCCAAATTTCATGAGTCCACTAGCCTGGAAGCTCACAGCCCTCTGTACTAGCTCTGGGCACCTTTCTTCACATCTTTAATCCCCCAGCTTCCTGGCAGCCTGGCCAGGACCTCCCCACTACCTCAGATATCCCCTTTAAAAATGGAGATGGTCTCCATGATGCAGAGCATGATTTGGAGAAGAGAAGACTGGGTTGCATCTCAGCAGACTGTCTGGTATTCAGGGGAAAGGAGTCAGGTAACATGGCTACTATTCTACCCTCCTCCAGTCCATATTCCCAGCCCTGCAGAGGCTCTCAGTGGAGACTTGAGGACCATGGCACACAGACAGTTGAGCCCACACAAAGATGAAGGGAGATCTATGTGTGGAGGGTCTTCTCTCAATGCGCTGCTCTCAGGGAACAAGGCAGGCCTATGTCAACAGGAAGGATTTTGAATTTCCTAATCAGTTTATTCCATTATGCCCTAGGTTTGACCACACCAGATAACATCTTTTTAAACATTACTTGCATTGTTATTTGTAACAGGCTTTAAATACTGTTAAACAGAACTTAAAAGAAGCTGTTTTCCTCATCTAGATTTGGCCTTAGTGATACATGAAACTTGTAATAATTCTTAACCACGTTGCAGGAGGAATAACTGCTTGGCCTCTAACATGGGTCTTTACCACTGCCAAACTAATGAATCAGTTTCTGCTTTAATTTACTCCTTGTGCACCCCATGAGATTGTGTCGTGTATAAATCAGTAGAATTTACTCTGGAGTTTCAATTCTGGTCTGAATTACCCCAATGAAGATCTGGCATCAGCATTTGGGTTTCACGGCTGTTACTCTGGGTTTATAGCAGTGGAACTAATCAGACTCTGGCCCATGGTCCATTATATAAACTAACATCGGGCCCAATCCAGCTTCCATTGAAATAAATGGGAGTTTTGACATGGACTTCAATGGAAAAAGAGTCAGGCCCTTTGTTTTTCTGATGAGTCATCATTGCCTACAAACAGGCAGTTAAGAGCCTTTCCCAGTCTTTGGGCAAGTGGCCAACTTTCAAATCAAAGTTTGGACGCAAGAATTGAGCAATAATTGGTTACTGAATCCCTAAACATTCCAGTCTCATGCCTTTTTAATGTACAAGCACTACAGTTAGCATAATCATTTCCCTCAACTGTCACTTTATAACAATCAGCGAGTTGCATCTTCCTTTTCTTAAGAGTTACCTTGGCTCAGACCAGTTTCAGGCAACAGGGCTTTATACTGGTGTTCTTTGTATTTATATTCCCAACACAGAACTGTCTTTGTCTTTATGGCTAGTCTTAGCAGATATTTTAGTTTTGGATTTCTAATCATCTGTTCTCAGTGCTCTGTTTGTACAGCTGTTGCGGCGGGGGGGAGAACCCTTAAAAATAAGTCTTCCAAACAAAAAAGAAGAGTCTTCCGAGACAGCCATTGCACTTCCTTTAAGACTGAGTTGTGTGTGTGTGTTACTACATACAGGTTGCATATTCTGAAACTAAAATAAATGTTTATTAGGTGATGTAGATTAGTCTTTGGTTTAACAATACCTACACACATGCGGTTTGTGACTATGCTAACAATGTAATTTACCAATAGTTTAAAAGCCATTGTGGCATTACTAATTGCTATCTATTTCTTTCCCACCCTTATAAGGAGCTGTAAGTGACCATAAGGAGAGAACTAAGTTTTAATATTAAAAAGTGGTATGACCTTGTTAACTATAAATACATAAGACAGCCCATTAGAAAGAAAAAAATCAATTTCATTTTTAAATACATGCCCCTATATAAAGTGGAGCACAGGTTTTAGTAGCATGTATTTTTAAGCTAAGGCCTGCACAAGTGTAATAAAGCAAATAATGTAAACTCCTGATAAAGGTCTTTAAAAAAGATGAACTCAAACTGGAACGGGTGCAGAGAAGGGCGACTAGGATGATCAGAGGAATGGAAAACATGTCGTATGAAAAGAGACTAGAGGAGCTTGGGTTGTTTAGTCTGACAAAGCGAAGGCTGAGGGGGGATATGATTGCTATCTTTAAATATATCAGAGGGATAAATACAAAGGAGGGAGAGGAATTATTCCAGCTTAGTACTAATGTGGACACGAGAACGAATGGGTATAAACTGGCCGTGGGAAGTTCAGGCTTGAAATTAGACGAAGGTTTCTGACCATCAGAAGGGTGAAATATTGGAACGGCCTTCCTAGGGAAACGGTGGGGGCGACGGACCTGTCTGGTTTTAAGATTAAGTTAGATAAGTTTATGGAGGGAATGGTTTAATGGTAAAACATAGTAGCCAAGGAAAACCAATCAATGGTACGTAAATAGTATAATGGCCAACAGGGGTCAGGCTAGAGACTCTTGCCTACATGCTCGGGGTCTTACTGATCGCCATATTTGGGGTCGGGAAGGAATTTTCCTCCAGGGTAGATTGGCTGAGCCTCTGGAGGTTTTTCGCCTTCCTCCGCAGCATGGGGCAGGGATCACTAGCAGGAGGGTCTCTGCCGATTGAAGTCACTAAAACACAGGATTGGGGACTTCAACAGCAGAGTCCAGGGAAGGGTTTTGTGGCCTGCAGCATGCAGGGGGGTCAGACCAGATGATCATAATGGTCCCTTCTGACCTTAAAGTCTATGAGTCTATGAGTATGAGTCCCTTTATAATCTTTGGTCATAATGGCCGGGCTCACAAGTAAGTTCTGAAAATAGTTTATCCCAGAAAACAACTGTTCTTGTTACCCAGATAGTATCTAACAATTGAGAAGATCCTGACAAATAGCAATACATGTCCACCTAACAAGGAGGAAAGAAGACTCCCTTACTTCTGGTGTTGATATTACAACCCACCCCTCTTCCTCAGGTTTTTGGGGGGTTTTTTTGCCTTCTCGTGAAAGGTAAAGATCACGCCTCACTACTTCAGTATCTCCCCCTCCCTCCCATCTACACAGTCCCAAAAACAGACAGTAAGTTAGAGTATCTTATCTCCTGAACTAACGAGTAGTTTTTGGTGGCTATGAATTCAGAGTTTTACCCATGACAGGGAAAATAGTGTGTACTCTGGAAGTCTTCCTCAGGTCGTCATTGCCTTCACCCCATCCTGTAACTCTGAAACAAGTGTTGAAGCTTTGGAAGCAAATGCTCCAATTCCTACCTGTTGGAGTTGGCTGTGTGGTCTGGGCTGGCAGAATGCCAAGTGGCAGTACTCCAAGATGTGACGCCTAATGGTGAGAGTCCAAGGGTCGATTTCTCTGTCTGTTATAGCTCAAGGTAGTGTCGCCCACTGGCAAGAGACCAAAGGTCACTCCACCCAATGGCTACAGTTCAGGGGTAGCATCATCTATTGGCAAGGAGGGATAGGGGAACCTGGGTCCATCCTACTCCAGCAGTTTCCGACCCAGAGCCCTTTGCAGCAGTAGCCCTCGTACAGGGCTCAGGGCCTGATACCCAGGGAGCATGCTTTGGGGTCACTTCCTACCCTTGTTCCAGTCGCTCTGGGATCATCATGAGCTGGACATGGGATTCTCTTGTATTCCCCTCCAGTATGTATCCGGTGTCTCTCCCACTGGCCCTGGTGAGTCATCACCCTCCACTCTTCCAGTAGCTTCGCTATGAGGCTCCGTGCCGGTGGCATGGAGGCTTGGCAGCTTTCCAGCAGGAGGCTGCTGCACCCCACTGCTCTCTGCCACAGTCAGCCCAGATTCAGCTGAGTCGCTCCCTTTTAAATGCTCCCTCCACTGGGAGCATGCCCAGCAGAGGCAAGAGGGTGTGGCCTCCTGGGCCTGGAACAGCTCTTTAACCCTCACCTCCCCAATGCAGGGTTGGTACACCCTGTCAGGTTACCTTATATCAGCATATGTTCAGCTCATCCCTTGCTCATGCACAGCTCAATTGACTCCATGGCCCTATGGTGCACAGCTTTTTTTTTTTAATTGCATCTTCAGCCTTCCTCAGTTAGATACTGGTACTTGGAAGAGGGAAATCCTCACACGTTTAGGGAGACCCCCTTTATTTCAGTGGGAATTTCTTCAGTAGTCCAGGACAGTTACATCTTCAGATTCAGCCTCTCTTACCACTGGTCTTCAAGTGTGCTTGAGATCCTAGCTTAAAGCAACAAGCCATGTTTACCTTCTAAAATGCCAGAACAAGGTTCTAGGCTTTAATTAATATCATTTTTCTATTGACCAAAAAGTCAGGGGACTTCAGACCTAGCCTAGGGTCTCTTCTTTAGAGTGAGCAGATGCATAAAGCCCATTTCAGGCAGTGCACCAATCTCTCCCCAAATACTACATGTGCTCTGTAGACTTTGAGGAAACCAGACTCCAGTAGATATGTACTGGCAGATATTCGCATTACCTATTCTGTGATAGAAACAACAATTGTCAGTTCCTCATGTCTGATGTGCGGATAGCCATCCTTTGCTAGGAGATGCCTTTGCCTGAGTATTAGTCCTATCCCTTCAACAGAACCAGGTCAGAGTAATTCATCTGTGGACCTTTGGTTCCTCAGAATCGGGGAGAGACCACTCATAGTCATCCCACTGTCTTCTGGAGTGAGGTACGATTTTTAGACAACAAGCTGCAGAATACACTTCATTTCAGGAGCCAGATTGTATCCCTGTATCATTCTTTATCCCTTCCCAGAGCTCCTGTGAGATGTGGCCTTGTGAGCAAGGGGTAGTCTTCAGAAGGCTCGTTGCTTCTTTGTGTGTCAGTGACCTGTGCCCTAGAGGTAGGCCCATCTGCTTACCTTGATGGAGACTCTTCCACTGGTGTGATCGGATACCAACATGAGGAACATCAGCCCCTCTTTTAGGAAATTCAAAGTCACACGATTAGCACTCCTTAGTAAGGAGCATCCTGAAAGAAAGCCCTAGGATTCCACTACATTTAGACACTGCAGCTTATACCAAATGAATAGAACAGAGCCAGGACCATCTGACTCCATTCAGTAGCTGCAAAGCTAGATCTGTTGACCCCTTTATTTTAGTTTGTCATTCCATTCAATTTGGACAATTAAGACTAATCCATTTCATATACTGCTTCTGATGAAGTAGCACCGGGCTACCGCGGTTAGACTGACCACTGCATGGGGAATATTTAAATTCACATAAAAACTTATTGTATTTTACTTACTAACTGTAAATGTTTATTGGGTTTATTAATTTGTGACATTTCTATTAGGTTAGTAGGTACCTCTGATTCCTCCAAAACCTTAAACTGGTGTTACCCAGTTGTCTCAAAATGAATGATTATGTTTTTAATTCAGTCAGCCAATGAATTCCCCTAAATAATTGTCTGTAATTCTTCCCATGTGCAGAGGACACAAGTATAAAGCCTGTGCAGCAGGCAAATCCCACTGAAAGGCTCAGCAGGTGCTGACTGGTGTATAGGCTTTGTA
Organism: Malaclemys terrapin pileata; assembly: GCF_027887155.1. NCBI lineage: Eukaryota > Metazoa > Chordata > Testudines > Emydidae > Malaclemys > Malaclemys terrapin. The sequence continues at coordinate 56,653,009 of NC_071505.1, forward strand.
TTGACCCTTTGCTCAGGAGTGGATTGTACCCCATGAGAGTGCAGTGTTCCATTTCTTTTTTTCCCCTGTGAGTGAAGGATTTGGACTGTGTTATTTTTAAACTGCTGTGTCAATGCTCTCATTTACCAGGTACTCTCAGGAAAGTGAGAGATGACATTTATGGCAAAGTAACAATGTTTGAGGACATTGGGGACTTGAAAGTACTGGCAGACTGGCCTTGCATTAGTGATTACACAGTAGGTGTCTTACTCGTTGCTGTGGCTTGGGGTGTCTGACAGGGTTGAAGTGAAGAACTCAGTTTTTAAGATTGCACGTGATCAGTATTGTGCAGAGAGATCTTGGTGCTCGGAGTAATTCTGTTCTGATTGGTTTGGCTTCTCTAGATAATTGAATGGCAAAAAAAATCAGTAACACAGGGGTAAGTTATCACTATCCCAGTGATAGCTCATGCCCCTCCAGAATGCTGAGTGCCACAAAATTCAAACATCTGAAAACCAGGAAATGAAGAGTTAAGGTAAAACACCCACATAACCTTAACTACGCCCCTGAAGCTGGGAATCACCATTGGGAATTATCTGCATGCATTCCAGCTGCATTCATGGTGTTAGGGTATGTCTACACTGGAAACTTCAAAGCGCTGCCGTGGGAACGTTCCCGCAGCAGCGCTTTGAAGTGCAAGTGTGGTCCCTCGCAAGCACTGGGAAAGAGCTCTCTCAGCGCTCCTGGTAATCCACCTCCACGAGGGATTAGCTCCAAGCGCTGGGAGCACGGCTGTCTACACTAGCGCTTTAAAGCGCTCAGACAGGTGATTTTTCACCCCCCTGAACCAGCAAGTTAGAGCACTATAAAATGTAAGTGTAGACAAGCCCTTAGGTGTAGCTGTAATGAACAGTGGAAGGATAAGATGGAGCAGTTTGGAAGAGCTGTGATATGAGGAGATCTGGGTCTGAGCCCTCCGTCTTGTTATCAACAGTGCATGTGCACCTTGAGGTTCCAATCTACATCATTTCAATACAGAATTGTGTAGGCTGTGTCAGTAACAGGGCACTGGGGTCTTCTTGACAGGGGTATTGTCAGTAGTATAGTGGAATATGACAGCAATCTCTGGATTCTGTGATGGGTAGGGGGAAGTATAGGTTTAGGCGGTATCCTCTGTGCAAGTCTGAAGGGGGTATAAAAGGGTATAAAATGGTGGTTAAATTTTACCAGAGTGGTATTCTGCCAGGGAAGTAGGCTCAGTGTTTAAGGCTAGGAGGATAAGTGCAAGTAACACTTATCCATTGTAGTGAAAAGACAGAGAAAAAGAGATTGATGTGTGTATTGGGGCATTGCTCAAAGAGGGCAGAGTTAAAGTTATGTGGGCATTTAGCATAATTTTGTATTTCCTTGTTTTCAGATATTTGAGTTTTGCTGAGCTCAATGTTTTGGAAAGGCATTAGCTATTACAGGGCGACCTTACCTCTATCACACCCCTGGAGATTGGTTGAGTGACCCCCCGAATGTCATAGTAGTGGAATGTGGGGCTTACAGGCACCCCTGGCCCAAGTATCCCTCCATACCCCATCACTGTGTCTAGTCCTCATCATGTGATTCTCTCAACCCATCTCCCTGCATATTCTTCTACCCCTAATCACCCTTCACTCCCAGCAAGCATTTGTGTAGTATATTTCATTTAAATACATTATATTAATTTATATATGTTATTTATTTCAGTGCCTTCTGAATATTCTTCTGTACTGAATTAACATTTCACCAAAATAAAAATCCCCCTTTGATAAAGACAATATGCCTTCCCCCTTTTCAGATTTCTGCCCTGAGCCAGATTTGACCTTGCAGTTCTTGAATTCTAAGCCATAGCATACTCCCAGAGCCACACAGGTCTTGTGGTTGCTGAGTTGTTTTCCAAATAGTTAGCTTCTCTTTCAGTGTATGCTCAATGTAGTGCATTAGATGTGTGAACAGATGCTGAAGCCTCAGGGTGCCTAAATGGAGAAGCAAACTTTTTCAAATAATATTTTAATTTGATTTCCTCAAAGGGCTGGTGGGTGCCATGCATTCTGTTGCGGTAACCATCAAGTATTTGAGACCCTGGTGTGATGAGCCTTAGTTTGATCTCCATCTGTGAGGGGGTGGTGGAAACCACACAGCTCCACACAAATTGCCAGAATGTGTCAACTTTAAGAAAAAGCTGCTTTACTCCCCATGCCCCTGTGAGGCACACCAAAATTCAAGCCAGTCTGATCAACTGTATGGATTTTAGAACATTTAGAACAACCGAATTTTAAACAGAAAGCTGGTCTTACCCTAAAGTATAGAAGAGCTGTCACCCTGCTATAATTTAGAAGCCTGAATAATCATTCCCCTTTTCGTCCAAGCAGTTAGTCAATATACAGTCATGCTGATTGTTTCCGTTAAAAGGAGAAATTGATGACTCAGGTATTTGTAAATAAAGAGGATTGCATACAAGAATGTGCACAAAATCCTGTTTCCCCAAACTCAGTAAGAATCAAACAGGTGGCAGTTTATTTGCTCTCTGTTGCAAGCCTCTTTCCAGTTAGCACTCTTCCCAAAAACTTCTCCGCTTTCTCCCAGGACTCAGAGTGTAAGGCCAGAAGGGACCATCATGATCATCTAGTCTGAGCTCCTGCACATCGCAGGCCATAGAACCTCACCCATCCACTCCTGTAGTAGGTCCATAACCTCTGGCTGAGTTACTGGAGTCCTCAAAACTTAGTTATAGAGAATTCACTGTTTGTTCTAGTTCAAACCAGCTAGTGACTTGTACCTGACACTGCAGAGGAATGCAAAAAAAAAGCCCAGGATCTCTCCCAGTTTGACCTGGGGAAAAATTCCTTTCCAACCCAAATGTGATGATCAATTAGAGCCTGAGGATGTGGGAGAGACCCACTAGCTAGACATCTGGGAAAGAATTCTCTGTAGTAACTCAGAGTCCTCCCCATGTAGTGTTCCATCTCCAGGCACTGGAGATATTTGCTAATAGCAGTCATAGATGGGCCATATGCTAATATAGGCAGTCTCATCATACCATCCCCTACATAAAATTATCAAGCTCAGCCTTGAAACAAGTTAGGTTTTCTGCTCCCACTACTCCCCTGGTGAGGATGTTCCAGAACTTCACTCCCCTGATGATTAGAAACCATCATCTAATTTCAAGCCTAAACTTGTTGATGGCCAGTTTATATCCATTTGCTCTTGTGCCAACATTGACCCTTAACTTAAACAATTCCTCTCCTTCCCTGCTGTTTATCCCTCTCTCATGTTTATAGACAGCAATCAGAGCTCCCTTCAGCCTTTGTTTCATTAGGCTAAATAAGCCAAGCTCCTTCAATCTGCTTCTGCTCACCAACGCACACCTCCATCAAATGATACCTAGCAAAACCCCTTCGACCAGCCTTGCATTTGGCCTGTGTTTCAGGTGGTGGCTACTGTTGTTTCCATTATCTTACTCCAACCACTTCTTCCATTTATCCTGAGTGAAGGATGGTTATTATACCCATCAGATTCAATGAGATTTCACCCATCCTCCATCATAAAATGGAAATAGTGTAATGCTAAGTAAAACTGAATTATTTGATTGAAAAATGAGGCAAAGAGACTACAAAAGCAGATAAACAGCTTACCGTTAGTATCAACTAGCTGCTGCATAATAGAAGTTTTTAATTTTCAGTGAAACTGCAACACAAAAGCAGCCAAATGATAAAATGACACACTTTGTATTGCAGTAATATTTTACACTTCCATAGTGCCTTTCATCTCAGGCTCTGTAACAGGGTCAGCCACCCCCTACCTAGTCACTCCTTCACAAGTCCAGGGTGGCCCTGCCAGCACATTACCTCAGTTTACCTTTATCAACATTCAGACAACACCACACAGTCCCAAAGGTATGAGACATAAGTCCTCTGCCAGGGGCCTACTTTGAGTCTACATAAACTAAAAAAAAAAAAGACACTTCCTTCTCTCTGCTCCAGCTTCTGGTTGTCACTCAAGTTCCTCACACTCCTTGAGTCAGGAGGCTCAGGTCCTCCTCCCAGAACTGTGTTCAGATCAGTTTATTCACAACAGCACTCACCTACAGCTGCTTTATCCAGCCAGGTGCAATTCTCCAGACTTCTGTCCTGCCTGGGATTCCCAGGCCCAGCCTTCCTACTAGAAGTGTTAGGCTCCCACGCAAAACTCCCTTCTCCACAGACTACCCAGGAATCTGTCCCTTCATGCCTTCCCTTCTGACACCTGGCCTGAGTTAATCTCATTATCTCATTCATTACCCATCTGGGGAGGTGAACTGAACTTGTCATTTTCGAGGTGAGGCCCCATTTTCTCTTAAAGGGCCAGCTACCCTGTGACAGGCTCTCAAGGCATTTTACATACCGTGGTAAATCCAGCCTCACTATGCCTCTGAGACAGGCAAATATCAAAATTTTACAGATGGGAAAACTAAGGCTGTGAGACTTCCCTGGGATTACATAGCAAATCTGTGCCAGAGCCAACAACAGAAGCCAGGCCTCCTGATGCAGTGCTGAGGCCAAATTCTGACCCCTTCCACAGCCTGTCCACAGCAGTATATTGGCTGTAAAAGAGCTTCATAAGTGTTTTATACTGGTATAAGGGCATGTCAAGGACACGTTCAGGGATCTGGTCAGTGTACTCTGCAGTGTGGCTAATCTTGGCTGCAGAGTAACCTATAGACAGCTGTGGGGAGACTGAGAGTTAGAGCAACTCCTGGCTCTGCTCTACCTTACGCTGCAAGTTGTTTCTCCCCCACAGCATCCCAAAATCTTGACAACACAAAGATGCCATAAAGGGACTTCAGTTCCCCACTCTTCTTGAAATGTGCCTTCCAAGTTGCATCTTTCAGGAGATGCTGCACAGAATCTGACCCTTTGGTCTTTAACTTGTAGGACATGCTTCCTTGTAAGCTATTGTTAGGATATTTAATAAAGTAGTGTATATAAATCTAGGAACTATAGTTTGAGTGAGATGTAGGATCTGTTGGAAGGAATATAATAAAGCAATGAGTGTCATTGAGCAATGAACTCAAACTAGGATTAAAATGAGAACATTCAGATGAAATTTTGTCCATGTAAAAACATAAAAACTTATGTTGCCAAAAAAGGACCACCCAAAACTAGAAGAATTGGTGGATTGGCACTTAAAAAATCAGAACAAAGCAGGATCACAGGCCAGACAAACCTATCAGATTTCTTGTGTTCTCTTTCTGAGACTACGGCTTTGTCTGCACCAGTGGTGGACAACCTGCGGCCCGTGGGCCACACACGGCCCGTCAGGGTAATCCACTGGTAGGTCACAAGACAGTTTGTTTACATTGACTGTCCACAGGCACGGCCACCCACAGCCCCCAATGGCTGTGGTTCGCCGTTCCCGGGCCAATGGGAGCTGCAGGAAGCGGCGCGGGCCGTGCTGGCCGCCACTTCCTGCAGCTCCCATTGGCTGGGAACGGTGAACCGCGGCTACTGGGAGCTGTGGGCGGCCGTGACTGCAGACAGTCAATGTAAACAAACTGTCTAACGGCCTGCCAACAGATTACCATGATGGGCCGCAAGTTGCCCACCACTGGTCTACACTATGGACCTTACAGCAGCATAACTGTATCACTGTAGCTGCGCCACTGTAAGGTCTCCCGTGTAGCTAGTCTATAAAGGCATAATTAAAACACGCCTAATAAGCAGTGGTAGCTATGTCGGCGGGAGAGCGCCTCCCACCGACATAACGCTGTCCACACCAGCACTTTTGTTGGTGAAACTTTTGTTGGTTGGGGTGTATTTTTTCACACCCCTGACTGACAAAAGTTTTACCAACAAAAGTGTAGCGTAGGCAAAGCCTTAGTTAGCTGAGCAAGCAACATATTACATACAGCTGTATCTGACAAACGCTAACCTAAGCATGAACTGTAGTTGGTAAATAAAAAGGTAAAAATGTTATTTTACTAAAGGCTCAATGCAATGAACTTGCATGCCTGAATGGGTGATGACATTAAATACACAATGAAGCAGTAGTATGGGTACTCTGATATTGGGGGTTTGTGCCAGCAATAAAATGCTTGTTTAAATTGAAGTAAGAGGGATTATGGGCCAGTGTCCCAGCTGGTGGGAGTGATCAGGTCCTCTTTGCATGTGGCCTACCAATGGCCCAGGCATTGTACTGGACAATGTTCCAACAAAAGGTGTGTCAGGCCTAGTCTACACTGGGGGTGGGGATCAATCTAAGTTATGCAACTTCAGATACATGAATAGCGTAGGGTTACCATTCGTCCGGATTTACCCGGACATGTCCTCCTTTTGTGTGCTAAAAATAGCGTCCGGGGGGGAATTTGTAAAGCACTCACAATGTCCGGGATTTCCCCCTCCCCTGGCAGAGCAGAGCGAGCGGCTGGGAGGGCTGCAGGAAAGTCCCGGGCTGGACTCCGGAGCAGCTTCCTCCTCCCACTCCCCCCTCCCTGCATTCTGAGCTGGACGGCAGCACCTCCTCCTGCAGCCCGCTCCGGCAGCCCTGTGCAGGGCCAGGGACCGGGTTTTGTGTTGTGCTGGGGAGCTCAGCCATGTGTCCGGCTGGCACAGAGCCCAACACCCTGTTCTGAGCAGCAGGGTAAGGGGGGGCAGGAGAAGGGACAGGGAGGTTCTGGATGGGGCAGTCAAGAAACGGGTGGGGGCTTTTGGAGGGGAGTGGAGAAAGTTTTGGGCAGTCAGGGTACAGGTAGGGGGTAGGGTCCTGGGGGGCAGTTGGGGGGGGGTCTTAGGAGGGGGCAGTTAGGGGACAAGGAACAGGGAGTCTTAGGTAGGGGGTGGGGTTCTGGAGGGCAGTTAGGAGCAGGGGTCCCAGGAGGGGGCAGTCAGGGGACAAGGAGCGGGGGGTAGGGGGCTGGGAGTTCTGGGGGGGAGCTGTCAGGGGGCAGGAGTGGGGAGAGGGATCGGAGCAGTCAGGGGACAGGGAGCAGAGGGGTTTAGATGGGTTGGGAGTTCTGGGGGGGCTGTCAGGGGGCAGGAGTGTGGAGAGGGATCGGAGCAGTCAGGGGACAGGGAGCAGAGGGGTTTAGATGGGTTGGGAGTTCTGGGGGGGGCTGTCAGGGGGTGGGGAGTGGTTGGATGGGGCGTGGGAATCCCAGGGGTCTGTCTGGGGGTGGGGGTGAGGATAAGGGTTGGGGCAGTCAGGGGACAAGAGGCAAGGAGGCTTAGATAGGGAGTGGAGTCCCGGGGGGCAGTTAGGGGCAGGGGTCCCAGGAGGGGGCAGTCAGGGGACAAGGAACGGGGGGAGGGTTGGGGGTTCTGGGGGGGCGGGAAGTGGGAGGGGCAGGGGCGGGGCTAGGGCGGGGCTCCTCCCGTCCTCTTTTTTGCTTGTTGAAATATGGTAACCCTAGAATAGCGTAGCTGAAGTCGATGTACTTAGATCTACTTACCACTGTGTTTTCACTGTGGTAAGTCGACGACTGACGCTCCCCCATCGACTCCACCTGCGCCTCTTGCTCCGGTGGAGTACCAGAGTCGATGGGAGAGCGCTCAGCGGTCGATATAGCGCGTCAAGACTAGACGCGATAAATCGACCTCCACTGGATCGATTGCTGCCTGTCGATCCAGACGGTAATGTAGACAAGTCCTCAGATATATGTATTTGTACAGTGATATTCTGTGTACTTCTGATGGTTATTGCTGATGAGTCCCAGATTATTAGTACTAGGGTTACCATATTTTGTGCCTCTGAAAGGAGGACACTCCACGGGGGCCCGGCCCCGCCCCCAGCCCCGCCCCCTCCCCAAAGTCTCCGCCCCCTCCCCTGCTTCCCGCGAACATTTAATTCGCGGGAAGCCTGAAGCAGGTAAGGGGGGGTGTGGGGGGAGGAGGCGCAGCCCAGGCTGGCCCCCCGGCGGCTCCAGCCTGGGTCGGCCCGGGCCCTGGGGTGCCGGCCCCCGGCCGACCACCCCCGGCCCGCCCAGCACTGCCGGCCTCCGGCGGCCCGGCCCCGCGACCCCGGACCGGCTCCCGGCCCCGCGCACCCCCCGGCGGCCCGGCCCCGTGGGCCCGGCCCGGCTCCCGGCCCCGCGGCCCAGCGCACCCCCCCGGCGGCCCAGCCCCGCGGGCCCGGCCCGGCACCGCGCCCCCGGCTCCCCGCCCGGCCCCGCGCCCAGCCCGGCCCGGCACCATGCCCCCGCGACCCCGGCCCGGCCCCGCACCGGCCCCGGCCAAAGAGGCCCCGGCCGAGCCCTCCCTCCCGATTTTCCCGGACATGCCCGGCTTTTGGGGATTTCCCCCCGGACGGGGATTTGAGCCCCCAAAAGCCGGACATGTCCGGGAAAATCCGGACGTATGGTAACCCTAATTAGTACTTGTGAGCAAGTATAAGTGTGACCCTTTCCACCATGAATGTCATACTTTCGTTTCTCTCCAATTGTGGCTGAAGTGATTTCTAGACAGCACTGAGGCATGCTATGCAATTACACATAACGAGTACCCAGCACCAAGCCCACTTTTAACATATGGTTCTCATTACTTCAGTTCAGTGGCTGGAGCAAATTTTCTTGTCACATGCTTCCACTTTGCACATCTGCTTGCTCAATATAATGGAATGCAATTTTTTGAGTGAATGACTGTACAAAATATCTACTCTCCACCTAGTCCCTACCCCTTTTGCAGTACAGGCAATTGCCCTCTTTCCTCCATAGGATTTCAGACATATTCCACAGACAGAGATAGAATATGCAGAGGCCTTTAACTCTGTGAAGCACTGGTGCTTAGGAGTATAAGTGATGAACACAAACCTTACGCAGGAGATATGTAATTCCCATTTCCATACACTGGTTTGGATTGAGCCTTTACAAAAAGAATAATGATGTGCATATGTGGTAACCTTGCAGTAAATGCTGAATTGTATCATTGTTATCTGATTACCCGTAATAGGATTTAGTATGTGTCTGATATTTCAACTGTACTGCTGGGCTCCTTCCTGTTTTATGTTTGTCTGTACTGGCCAGAGTTTAAGATTTTTCTGAAATTCCCCCATCAGCTTCAGAAGTGGTTATTTTGAGAGCTGATCAACTCTGATTATCCAACTGGGCCAATATTTAGATTATGACTCAAATGTTTCTGAAGCTTATGCTGATGGAAAATTCATGGAGTTGTTTTTGCTTTACTCCCTGGAGTAAATACTGTCACCACACTAGAGCTCTAGAACTGATGGCTCAACATCTACTACAAAGTCACAACCAAACTATAAGCAATCGGGGCTTTAACAATGTGCAGTTTTGGAACCATAAACATTATTCTCCTTTGTGGTACACTATTCAAAGTCTTTTTACATCTTGGATCAGCAAGCACTGTAGGGCCACATCCGTAGCTGGTGTGAGTCAGCATAATCAACAGAGTAACACCTATTTACACCTCCTGAGGATCTGGGCATATATAATGTAATTTAAGTACTAGTGAGGTTGGTGAGTCTCGCCTGTTTATCTGATACTTGTTTAAATAGCCTTCTAAAAACACCATCTAGTCAAGTTGCCTACTTCTGTTGGCGAGTGTTGATGCTGGGGCCCAGACTCCCCACTCAGCCCTTCTGTGCCGGTGCCCCAGTGATCCTTTCCACGGTGAAGGCCATCCCTTCCATTTTTAAGGCATGTAGGGCATGAAAAATAGCAGAAAGAGTCAAAGCAGCTGCCCCACATGGGGGAGAGAACAGTAACCTTCTCTCCTCACCCATTCTTCTCTAACCTCAAATGTGTGTGTTGTTTGATGCTTTTCTTTTTAGAATCCAAAAAGGGAATAATGTCAAGTTCACATTTAAAAGCTTAGGGAAGGTCACAATCCTGATGGCTCACAATGATTCACCTTTCATAAATATTCTGATAATTAGCCTCTAACACATTTCTTGGGGTTGATAATTAGCTTATAATTCACTAAGTGCTTGAATTGGCAGCCACTTTTCCCGCCTGTAGGCAACTGATAGATGGTCAATATTAGATTACGGTGTTGAGAGATGCAGATTGGTGTCTTTCATTAAATCATCTTGATTTTTGTATTGTAATTTTAGAAGAGAAGTCTCACATTGCTGGAATCAGGATGTAGATTCTTTTGCAGAATGCCATTCTAGAGAAGCGAGGAAGATATTGCTTAGGGCAGTACATTAATATTATTGTGCTTGTGATACTTAGGAAGGTATCCATTCAGATTACATGGAAGTCATTCTCAGAATGGCATGAGTAAATGTTGCAGTGTCACTGCCTATACCACATTTGACCTGAAATAAAGAATTCTCTGGCACTGGTAACTTATTGCATAACAAGTACAGTCAGCCTCAGCCAGGGTTTATCTATGCTTGGTACACATGGAGCCAGATCCTGGCACCCTGACTCATAATGAGATAATGTTGACACGGATTTTGTGCACCAGTGTAGCTGCACCATTACAAACTCCTTGTGTAGATATGTTGCTCTGGTGAAAGCTACTTATTACCCCGATGCAACATATCTAGAATAAGAGTTTGCCTCGGTACAGCAAGATCTCTGTCCAACCCTCCACCCCTAAAGTCTCTCACATAGACAAGCCTTGAGTAGTACCTTAGGGCATGTCTACACTACAAAATTAGGTCGATTTTATAGAAGTCGATCTTTAGCAACCGATTCTATATAGTCAATCGTGCGTGTCCCCACTAAGTGCATTAGGTCGGCGGAGTGCGTCCTCAATACCGTGTCTAGCATCGACTCACGGAGTGGTGCACTGTGGGTAGCTATCCCACAGTTCCTGCTGCCCATTGGAATTCTGGGTTAAGCTCCCAATGCCTGATGGGGCAAAAACATTGTCGCGTGTGGTTTCGGGTACATATTGTCAGTCTTCCCTCCCTTCCTCCCTCCCTCCTTGAAAGCAACAGCAAACAATCTTTTTGTAACTTTTTTCCTGGGTAACCGGGCAGACGCCATAGCACGGCAAGCATGGAGCCCGCTCAGCTGCACACTGCTTTTCGGGTGGATGTGCAGCACACCCCTCCCCCCCGTGAGGCTATTCTCCGGGAGGATCCCTTTTACCCAAGCGCAAGCAGCCCAGCATGACCGGGGTCTTATGCTCCAGGGATCACCAAACAGAGGGGATTACTGTTCCCTTACAAAAATTCCCCTATTTCAACCAGGTGACCATGAATGATATCACTTTCCTAAGGCTGACACAGAAAGATAAAGAGTGAATGTTGCATGAATGCAACCAAAACCCAGGACCATTCGCTGCCATGCTTTGTGCTGCAATGATTCCAGACTACTTGCTACTGGCTTGGCGTGGTAAAGTGTCCTACTGTGGAGGACGAAATAAAGCAGCCCCCCCCAGAAACCTTCTGGGTACCTCCAGGAGAGCTTCATGGAGATGTCCCTGGAGGATTTCCGCTCCATCCCCAGACACGGTAACAGACTTTTCCAGTAGCTGTACTGGCCGCGAATGCATCCCAATTGTTCAGGGAAAATCAAACATTAAACACAATTGCTTTTAACCCCTGTAGTGTAGTTACAAATGTGCACTCACCAGAGGTGCCTTCTCCGCCTTCAGCATCCAGGAATATTGGCTCCAGGGTGATGAAAAGGTCCTGGCTGCCGGGGAGAATGGATTCTCCGCTTGCCTGCTGCGCATTCGCCTCCACCTCCTCCTCTTCCTCATCCACAAAATCCTCCTCCATGTTGCGTGAGGCTGCCACCTTGCAGGTGTCCATGGACAGTGGTGGGATAGTGATAAGGAATGGCATGCAGCTGATCATAGAAGCGGCACATCTGGGGCTGTGAGCCAGAGTGACTGTTTGCCTCCTTTGTCTTTTGGTAGGCTTGCCTGAGCTCCTTAATTTTCTGTCCACCATGCCCTGTGCGATTTTGGTGTATATATCAGCATTTCTTCTGCTGGATCAGAGTTCTGCCTACACAGCTTCTTCTCCCCATACAGTAATCAGTTCCAGTGTCTCCCATTCGCTCCATGTTGGAGCTCATTTGTGATTCTGGGACTGCATGGTCACCTGTTCTGCTGAGCTCGCCACGCTGACCAAACAGGAAATGAAATTCAAAAGCATAGGCGTGCGCAGGGGGTGTGTCGGGTGTGCCTGGGCACACCGTAATGCAGGGCAGGCAGAGCTGTGGGAGGGTGGTGCTATGTGCTCCCGCAGGGCAGCATATATGGTGCCGCGCTGAGCCAGATGCTGCTAGAAGCCTCCCTCATGGTTGGGGGGGGACTGGAAGTGGCGGGGGCAGTTGGGGGACAGGGAACAGGGTGAGTTGGGCTGGGGGGTTGGGTGCTCTCACCTCGGGGGCAGCTCCTCCTTCCCCAGCATCCCTGCGTGCAGGGGAGAGTCTCGGCAGAGGCAGGGCAACTTTGTACGCTGCCTCCCTCCCGCCTCCCAGCACTGACCTGGTTCCCAGCCCATTGACCAGGAACCCCGGCCAATGGGAGCTGTGGGGGGGCGGTTCCAGAGCTTCCTGACCGTGCCTCCCCTGTAGTGGGGAGGGAGCTGCAGGCAGAGAGAGCCTCACGATATTCTTCAGAGGGACAAAGAGTCCAGGGCAGCCTGAGGGGTTAGCGGGGGGTCTGGCACTGGCAGCAGCAAGTGACCTGGCCCCAACCCGCTCTGCTCCACTCCACTGGCTCCCAGCGTTGTTCAGTGGTGGGGGTTTGGGGGAAGGGGTGGGGCATGCTGGGGCCGGGTTGCTCGCTGATGCCAGGCTCCCCACTAAGCCCCCAGGCTGCCCTGGACGCTGTGTCCCCCTGAAGCACAAGGCCCCCCAAAGCACGGGGTCCAGGGCGGTTGCCCCAATCCATCCTATGCTTGGGACAGCTCTGCTTGGGCACCACCAAAAATCATACAAACCTGTCGCCCCTGATTGGATAGGGGGTGGGATTATGGGGTGGTGGTTAGGGGCGGAGGTCTCTGGAGGGGGCGGTCAGGGAGCAGGGCGGGGTTGGATGGGACATGGGAGTCCCGGAGTCTGTCAGGAGGCAGGGGGTGGATAGCGGTCAGGGCAGTCAGGGGACAGGGAGCAAGGGGGGTCATGGGGGGAGTCTTTGGAGGCGGTGGTCAGGGGACAAGGAGCTGGGGGGTGTTGGCTGAGTTGGGAGTTCTGGGGGTGCTGTCAGGAGGCAGGGGTGTGGAGAGGGGTTGGGGAAGGCAGGGAGCAGGGGGGGTTGTATGGGTCGGGAGTTCTGGGGGTCCTGTCAGGGGCTAGGAGGCAGTTGGATAGGCGTGGGAGTTCCGGGGTCTGTCTGGGGGTGGGGGTGTGGATAAGGGTCGGGGCAGTCAGGGGACAGGTAGAGTCCTAGGGGGGCGGTCAGGGGACAAGAAGCAGGGAGGTAGGGTCCTGGGTGGCAGTTAGGGGCAGGGGTCCCAGGAGGGAGTAGTCAGGGGACAAGGAGCAGGGGGGGTTGGAGGTTCTGAGGGGGGAAGTCAGGGGGCGGGAAGTAGGAGGGAGTGGATGGGGGCAGGGTGGTGGCGGGGCTAGGGCATGGCAGGGGCAGGGCTAGGGCGAGGTTCCCTGGGTGCACACCCTAATGAAATGGGCTGCGCACGCCTATGTTCAAAAGTTCCCAGGGTTTTTCCTGAGTACCTGGCTAGTGCATCAGAGTTGAAAGTGCTGTCCAGAGTGGTCACATTGGCGCACTCTGGGATAGCTCCCAGAGGCCAATACCATTGAATTGCACAGCGCTGCATCTACAGTACCCCAAATTCGACCCAGGAAGGTGGACTCTAGCGCTACTCCTCTCGTCGGGGAGGAGTACAGCAGTTGATTTTAAGAGCCCTTTAGGTCGTCGGAACGGGGTTGGTTGTGTAGCCGCATTCCTTATAAAATCGACCTAACGCAGCTAAATTCAACCTAACCTCGTAGTGTAGACCAGGCCTAAGTTGGCAAATACCCCATTGGCTTTTCAGTTATATTATATGAACAGGGCTCCTTGCAGAGTAAGGTACTATTTAGCATGTGGGTAAAGGTGCTTTAATGATAACCTTTCTTCCACCATGAACAGTGAGGTGCTAATACAAAGTCTTCTACTCCAAATAAAAATTAAGGGTATTATTCTTTATCCAGATTTGCTAGTGTAACTCCATAGACAAAATCAGTCTAAAGGAGTCAAGAATCACCCCAACTGTATAAATGTATGTTGATTAATCAAGCTTGACTGTATTTGAAAGTGTGGAAGGGCAAAACTAAGCAAATCCTGAAAATGTGAAGTGCAGTAAAGCACTTTGCCACCAAGCCACTTATTTAAAAGCTACAAAAGATGCACTACAATGTTATACTTCTGTTTGTTTGTTTTTTAGTCTTGGAAGAACTGGCACAGACTATTGTTCCCAGCTATGGAACAGCACCCGACCAGCAAAAGCTTCATACTTCAGAGTGGGTGAGTATTCTTTCACTTTAAGTTTACCTTTAGATTTCCAATGAAATTAAAGTGTTTTGTAGAATTTAAGGGTAGGCTTCCAGAAGAGTGGCTTTCCTTTTGCAGTTGCAGTTAGTGCCTGCAGCTCAGATTCATGCATGAGTCTGAATAGCTGCATCTCTAACTAGACTGTGGCCACGATTCATGTAAGTTAGGGTTGCAGCTACTCAGATTTGCACTGACACTTCACTTTAGGGTGCAAAATGTGATCTCAGATTACACACATAAATATGGAGGTCAGGCCTCAAACTGGTCTGAAAACATACCCCCTTAATTTCTAGGATATCTGTAATTTGGAATGAGCCAGGAAGAAGTGTTCTGGGTTTCATTACTCTACTGAGCATGTTTAGTACTGTTGGATTTAGGTGTTAACAAGGTGCCTATCGCTTTAAGCAACATACATATGTTGTGTCAAACGTTATATGACAAAGTGTAGAGGAGCAATTTTTTAAGACAACTTAGAAGATTGCTTCTTGCAACAACAACTAGGTCTAGAACAACACAAGAGGATTCTTGACTTCATCCTCAGTAACACAGGAATCAGTTCAAGAAATAAATGTAGTAAGTAATCATAAAGGAAGCTGGTAGCTGCCCATAGTTAAGTTGCTTAACACTTTCCTTTTTAAGCTGTGGATTCTACTAGCAAAGTGTGTGAGTCATGCCATTCTAGTGGATGGCCCGCAGAGGATAACAGCCTACTATTGCTACCAGTTACTCTAGTACGGGGTGGGCAAAATATGGCCCGTGGGCTGGATGCAGCCTGTCTAACATTTCTGTCCAGCCTGCCATGACTCCGGCGGCGCAGCGGGGCACTCAGGCAGGCTGCCTGCATTCTGTGGCCCCACGCCGCTCCCAGAAGTGGGCAGCTGCTGATGGCATGTCTCTGCGTGCCCCTGGCACGGGGGGAGGGGGAGGAAGCATCTCAGTGTGCTGCCCCCGCTCCCAGTACCATCCTCACAGCTCTCATTGGCTGGAAACGGGCCAATGGGAGCTGTGGGGGTGGTGCTTGCGGGCGCAGGCAGCGCACAGAGACCCACTGTCCCCTTCCCCCCCAAGGGGCACGCAGAGACGTGCCAGCAGCACCCGGCCGCTGCCGCTTCTGGGAGCGGCATGGTAAGCACATCCCAGCCAGGGCCTACACCTTGCAACCCCTCCCGCACCCCAAACCCCTGCCCCAGGTCAGAACTCCCTCCTGCACCCAAACTCCCTCCCAGACTCCACACCCACTTCTGCACCACTATCCCCTGCCCCAGGTCAGAACCCCCTCCTGCACCCAAAGTCCCTCCCAGACTCTGCACCCCAATCCGCTGCCCCAGCCCAGAGCCCCCTCCTGCCCCAAACTCCCTCCCAGAGCCCACACCCCTCATCCTCTCCTGCACACCAACACTCTGCACCAGCCCGGAGCTCCCTCCTGCACCCCAACTCCCTCCCAGACCCCGCACCCCCTCCATTAATATAGTAGAAATGTGCAGCCCGTGTAGGGTGACCAGATCACCCAAGTCAAATATCGGGACGCGGGGCGGGTGAGAGAGGGTCGTGGCGGGAGGGGGCAGGGCAAAAAAAAAAACCCTTCCTCCACAAACACTGGAGGGAGGACCCGGAGACGCAGGGGGAGCGCGGGTCCGGGGTGAGTGAGCGTCCGGCCTGGCCCCGAGTGCAGGCAGGACTCTGGCGCCCGGGCCCGAGCCCCCCAAGCCCGGGCCTGCTGCTGGGACCCAGCCCCCCCGTCCCGTTCGGGTCCCACAGGGGAACGAACGGGGCTGGGCTGCCGATGCCTCCGCCCCGGGGCCGCCGCAGGATAGCACCAGCTGGGCAGCAGCCCAGATGCGACTGGCCAGGGGCCGCTTCCTCCCCCCGCGGCAGTGGGAGCTGCAGCAGTGGCTGCTCCCGAGTCCCGCTGCCCGGGGGGGGAGAATAGCCACCGCCTGGCCCCGTGGGCCACCCCCCTACTCTCCCTACCGCCCGACTGAGTCCTGCCTGCACTCGGGGCCAGGCCGGACTCTCACTCACCCCGGCCCCGCACTCCCCCTGCGTCTCCAGGGCCTCCCTCCTGGGGAGGGAGGAGGAATGGCGAGCCTGGGGAAGAGGCGGGGATCCGGGGAGGGAGCCAATGTGATGTAGGGCAAGTCACTTAAACCAAGCTTTTCAAAGGTGACCACTACTGGTGTGTTCCCTATTTTATGGGTGTACCAGGCAAGACAAGGGCCAGATTTGCAGAAGTGCTGAGAATTCACAGCTGCAAGTGAAGTAGATTCGAGCTATGCTTTGAACAAATAAAGGGCTGTAAAAAATGTTAAGTACTCTAAAAAAAAATGAGGCCTGTGGTATCTTAAGTTGAGCACCCAGAATTAGTAGACACTTGTCAATTTTGGCTTGATCTTGGTGTGCCTCATTCCCATGCACCCATCCCAGTCTATAAAATGGAGATAATGCCACTTTATCTCAGAGGGGTATTGTGAAGATAAATTCATTAATGTTTGTGACGTACCCAGATACCATAGAAACGCACAGGAGGGAAATAATACATTCAACGTCTGGCCTGAGGGTACGTCTACACTGTATGCTGCCGAAAGAAGCATGTAGAGTATATACGTGGGTAGCTCCCCTAGCCCAGTATAAATAGTGTAAACTGTGAGGCATGGCTTAGGCAAGTAAAGACATGCCTGAAGCGTGTGTATATACCCGTGTACATACCCTGTACAGCTCTCTCCCTGCCCAAGCAGTGCTTCCCTGTCTACACTGCTTCTTTTAGCAGTGTACTGTCCTGTTGCTGGAGTCTTTCCCCACCGCAGGGAAAGATTCTGGTAGTAGGGAAAGGCTCCAGAAGGGAAAGCCCTGCTGCATCCCAGCTGCCAGAGTCTTTAACCAACATGTGTAGCTATACACCACAGTGTGGATGCATCTTGGTTTCCGCTGTATTGTGTAGCTACACATACCCTACACGCTGCCATCAGTGGAGTGGAGTGCAGTGCAGATGTAGCCTTAGAGGGCACCCAAAGATCCTGAAAGTGTGAATTTCCCCACCCCTTCCCTTATATGGGGGCTGAAAACTAGTCCTACAAGGGAGCGCTGGCTTCAGCCTTATGTAAAGGTAAAGACTTCTGGCCTCTTCCTCATAAAGCTTAACAAATGTCTTGTGTCAGTTGCAAAAGTTACATGAAAAATATAACAGGAAGTCAGCTGGATGTCTAACCTAAGTTAGCACAGCGCAGTCAAATGGCTTTGACATCATCATATGTCAGCAGTTACCATCAGTTTTCTTAAGTCAAGGGGGTACTAATGACTCCCAGTATATTTCTCTGTTCTAACTGGTGCAAAAGCTTTAGTTTTAGTACTGAGCTTCATTCAGTAAATAGAAGGGAAGCAGCTTTCTCCTTTTACATGTTGGGGTACTGAAACCGTATAGGAAAGTTTTCCTTTTAACTGATGCTTACTAATCTCATTGTTGCTAAAAACGTATCTCTTTTTTAGCACTTCATTACACTGGAGTGAGGGCAGGGCCTGTGGCAGAGCCAGAGGTTGAGTAGTGAGCACCACCAGCACATTGGAAAGTCGGCACCTGTAGCTCCAGCCCCGGAGTTGGTGCCTATACAAGAAGCTGCATATTAACTTCTGAAGAGCCGCATGTGGCTCTGGAGCCACAGGTTGGACACCCCTGCTCTAAGTGCCACTAGATGGGACAGAAGACCACACCCAGAATGTGTGTGGGTTACACCTGCACCACCACTTGCAACACTAGCAGCATTCATCTTGTCATGGGGGATACAAAACATATCTCGGAAAACATCCCCAGTAAATGGTGAATGCTTTGTCATGCACAGGCCTCTGGTTGAACACCCAACAGGTCACTTGTTCAAGCACAGACTTGTGAAAGATTTGTACTACAACTTTAGCGGTGCAACATCTTTTCCAAAATCTGCCCTTTCACCATCACTATGTTCATGCGTGCTAGGGACCTTTTAATGTGAGCCAGCAGGGTTTACACAGGCCAGTCAGCGAGCACATGTTGGAGTACTTTAGAAATCACATCCCTGTAGTGCACATTGCCGCACCATGTAGACCAGCCTTACAGCAGCTTCCTGCTGTCCAGCCTACCCAACTCTTAGTTTGCATCCCTTCAGCCTTTCTAAAATGCTGCTTTCCCTCCCGCTGTTCTGACCGTCTCATGTGCTTTGTGACTTTTAGGTCAAGGGACAATGGAGCCTTTCTGAATATTACAGAGTAAAGTGCTACTCAGTGCAAGAGTGGCAGAACTAGGGGCCTACACGGTTATTATTTCAAGTGCCAGCAATGCATCTGGCTCTGTGTAATTCACACAATGAAGAAAATCTCTGGCCTGAAGAGGTCCCAAGCCATATGGATATTATTTTGTTTTAGTCTTTCTGAGTTCCTTTCAGACAGAGTTGAGTAGTTAAGCTCCGGGCATGACAAAAGGGTAACTTGTTTCCAGACTAACTGCTGACATCCGGGGACCAGAACTTAATTCCATGTCAGGCTGATGGCATCTGGCAACAAAAGGAAATTCAGCAAAGCACTATAGTTCTTTTGATTTTTAATAGAACTGTCTGAGTCATAATATGAATTGTGAGCTTGGCACTTGAATATCAATGAAAAAGCAGCCTACACTAGTGCAAAGGAGATTCTATGGTCTTGTGTTATGGTTATATTATTCTATGTGTAAGGGAAAAATAATCTAAAGATAAAGCAAAACAATGGGTCAGACTCTCAGGCGGTGTAAAATGACACAGTCCTATTGACTTCACTAGTGCTGTATGGATTAAGGTGACCAGATAGCAAGTGTGAAAAATCAGGATACTTTGGGAGTGGGGGTGCAGGGAGCATAGTTGCCTATATAAAACAAAGCCCCTAATATCAGGACATCGGGTCACCCTAACAGGGATTTACATCAGCTGCAAATAAGGCCCAGTATATATAACCTGATGTCCAAGGCAGGCACATTTTTACTACAATGGTAAATTACTGAAGAGCAATTAATCTTGTGAAAGTTGTCCTCCATAATTGCAAAGATAGTGTGATCTTAGGTTTTCTGCCATAAAAATGCTAGTTGGACAAGTCACTCCTGCAGAGGGTCTTGTCACTTAGATTATCTAGGTTTCAGAGTAGCAGCCGTGTTAGTCTGTATCCGCAAAAAGAACAGGAGTACTTGTGGCATTTGTTAGTCTCTAAGGTGCCACAAGTACTCCTGTTAGATTATCTACTGACCTTAAAATATTGTGCTTGTTCATGGTGTAGTAAAAGATAAATAAACAACAATCTTGGCTTTTACTAGCTCACTCATTTTTCTTCATTCTCATCTTTTTACTGATCTTCCATGTCTCCACCCACAGACCATTCGAGTGTCCTGAGAAACCACTGTAAATGTAGACACATTTCACTCTGGCTAATGTCATGTGGCATTGTTTCCATGAAACTGGAGCATAGACGTAAGCTGCTGCTGAAGAATGCTCACTGCTAGAATGTTATCCTCTCATCTTCTGCTGGAGAAGTCTCGTGCAGCTAGGTTTCACATATGTATGACAAAACGTTCAAATAGCATTCTGTGCTAGAGAGGCCCAGTGATCTAGAGCACAGGACCGAGAGTCAGGATGTCCTCAGTTCCACTACAGATTCTCACTGATTCGCCACGTGGCCTTGGTCCAGTCACTGCCAGCCAAGTTATCCCAGACCTTACTTAGCTGTTCAGGATAAAATCCCCTTTATTTCCCTGTTCAGATTGCAGCTTTGTCCTGACAGTGAGAGAGCAAGGGCTACTTGCCTGATACTTGCTCATATTAGCAAGTAGATGGGAAGGAAGTGGAGAGAAATGGGCAGAGGGCACAGCTCTGCCTCAGTGCCGCTTAATTCACTTGCCATAGTAGCTGGTTAGGCTCACAGGGACAGTAATTTACTAAATACAGAGCCAGGAAAGGGCAGAGGACTGTGACTCTGAGTCACAATTTGTTCCTTTGTCTGGCTCCTAGGACATAGACGTTACACTCCACTCTTTATTCAGGGCAATTGTTATTACAGGGTACAATTTCCAAAAGTACCTCAGTGACTTAGGTGTCTAAATCACTTTTGAAAATGGAACATAGGTTCCTAAATTATTTAGATGCATTTGAAACATTTACCCACAGTCTAGCCCATCTCCTCTCATTCGGATTCCTTATGTATAAAATTAGCATAACTGGTACCTACCTCACAAGGGTGTTGTGGTATTTGATTGATTGATTGGAGTGTACTGTGTAGTGCTTTGAGTCTTCAAAAACATGACATAATATGTTCTAAATGTAATTATTCACCAGGTAAATGTATTGTTTCATACTGTTTAACGGTATTGATCAATATCAATCTGCTATATATTAGGGCATTATTATAACGTCAGACTGGAAGAGTGATATCTGCATCCCTACTGAAAATGTATTAGCTGATTAAACTGAGGCTCTGAAAATTGGACCCATGATTATTTCTTCCCAAACAAAGGGCTATCAGATACAAAGGTCCTGTCTATAATGTTTGGGCTATATTAAGCCATTGGTGTTTAAGCAGAACTCATTAAATTTGCAGCCCAGTTCAACTCATTTTAATAATAAATTTAAATTCTTATAGAGTATTTCCTGGAGTCCCCTCCACTCACATGCTATAAAAACTCTGGGGAGGGGTTGAAAATATTTACTGGAGCTCTGACTGAATTTATTCCCTGATAACAGCATTTTGAAGCATCATTTTAACTGTTTTAAACTTGAAAATGAAAAGTAAGAGAGTATAATAATATAACATTATGGTTGAATAGATGAAATAACAATTCTGTTGGAATCTTATTTTTTTGTTAACTTAGCTGCATTACACAGATATGTTATTTTCTATTTCCCTCTTTTTTCAATTAAATGTGTTGCTTAATCTATTACTGAACGTTACAAAAGCTATGCAATAAAATATATGGGATGTACAACACAATTGAACTATTGGAACCTGAGTTTTTGCATTTCCCGACTTTAAACATTTTAACTTTATAGCACTTAATATTACATTAATGTAAATTTTTGAATTTCATAATTTTGATCATACAACAAAATGATAAGTATCAGAGGGGTAGCTGTGTTAGTCTGGATCTGTAAAAAGCAACAGAGAGTCCTGTGGCACCTTTAAGACTAACAGATGTATTGGAGCATAAGCTTTCGTGGGTGAATATCCACTTCGTCAGACGCACCCACGAAAGCTTATGCTCCAATACATCTGTTAGTCTTAAAGGTGCCACAGAACAAAATGATAAATACCCATGTTTAATCTGTTATTTTACTCTAATGCTTTATAAAGTGTGTAATGTGGGGAAAACTGGACACTATTTACAGTAGCTATAAACAAAAGTTAAACAAAGGCTTCCCGGTGGGATTACATTTGAAAAATGGGCTTCCAGCTATATTTTCACAACTGTGAACCCTTTGTGGACCTGGATTCATGAAGTTGCAATAAAATTGCTTAATCTTTCAGCTACATAAAAGGTGATACATATGAATGCTATTGAAATGTAGGACACTGGGGAATGGCCAGCCTCTGTAGGCTTGTAGTGTTATTACCCCTCCCCGTTATGATAGTCTATATACTGTTACGTTAAAAAAAAAACTCTCCACATTATTAAAAGAAAATTAGGTTGCAAAGTCAAGCACTCAAAAGTTAGGAGATACCATATTTAAGGTTGCCCATGCAGCCTTCATTTGGCCCCTTTATACATCTATCCTGCATACTGAATGAGGCATGGGTCCTGTGGAAAAGGAAGTATATGATCATTAGGGCCGGTGTTTTCTGGAAACTTCTGCTATTGCCACGATTTTTTCCAAAATGACTCTTCAATTCAGGAATCACCAATCAGAGAAGGGGTGGGGTATGCGGGCTCATGTCAGGCCTCTTCCCCCACCCCCACACTAGAATGTAGACACCATGCAGCTAAACCCAATTACAAGACATTTAAAACTAGTCTGGAGATAGCACTAGCAGTGCTGCATTTTATATTTAAAACTACAGCTGTTGCAGACAATCTTTGAATGGCCAAGTTGGATGATCTAATAGGTCTCTTTCAGCTCTAACTCCTATAATTCTAAGAAATGAGAACTGCTGATTGATTTGGTTCAGACAGATATTCTGTGTCACTGCAATAAGCTAAAGATGCTGGATGTCAAGAAGTTTGAAACATTAATTATCCCAAACCTTTAAAGCCTGGAGTAATTTATAGCAGCTGTATCCAAACTCGTTAGTAATAATAGGTAACATTACCATTCAAACAACAGTGAGTAAAGCCTCATACAAGTCGTTACTTTGATATCAGGGTCAATATAGGAAAGGCAGGGAAAGAAGTTCTTGTTTTCAGCAGTTTTGCAAGCCTTTAGGAATACATATCTTCTCTCATGCAACTTTAGAAATAAGATCCTAAACTGGAATAAGTTAACATAGTTCTGTTGACTTCAGTGGCGCTATATCAGTTTACAGCAGCTGAGGATCTGGCCCAATGTCATGAACAGCTTCCAGTTTAACCTAAGCCACGCAGACACCCACTTCTTCAAACGGGGTGAGAATTCTAATGACATTAAGGTTTAGTTGTTAACAAAATGAATGTGAGGATGAGCATTATTAAGGATATGATTTCATCATGGAGATCATGGATTCTGTGACTGTAAGAGACCTCTTCAGCTTCTGCCCTGCAGCTGTCAGTCCCTCTCTGCAGGACTCGGGCTTCAGTCCCC
The DNA here is from genome assembly GCF_027887155.1 of Malaclemys terrapin pileata. Classification (NCBI taxonomy): domain Eukaryota; kingdom Metazoa; phylum Chordata; order Testudines; family Emydidae; genus Malaclemys; species Malaclemys terrapin. The sequence continues at coordinate 56,676,164 of NC_071505.1, forward strand.
CCCAGCATTCAGCCCCTCACTCCCCTGTGATTTTTAGTAAAAGTCACAGACAGGTCACTGGCTTCCATGAATTTTTGTTTATTGCCCATGACACGTCTGTGACTTTTACTAAAAATAACTGTGACAAAATCTTAACCTTAAGCATTATTACACATGGTGATGCCCACAAGTATTCCCACAAACTAACTGCAAAAACGTAACTCTAGCATTCAAATTTCTCCATCAAACCCATCATCAATTGTGCCTAAAATGTCATACACATGAATTAACACATTAAGATGTTATTAGTGGATATGACAATCTATCCTATGTTCCTCTAGGGACTGGGTGATGGTTTATGGATATATTAATCTTTTTGATTTTGGCATATATTATAACATGATGGATGTGTGGTGTTTAACAATGTTCTGTGCCTGCTGAGATTTTGCTAATAAAAATAAGAAGTATATCCACATGGGATGCGTTACGTTTGGTGAATGCATTTGCACTGTGGCCGTGTCCTTCTCTGGTTCAGGGTCGTGCATGTGGCACTGGTTCTTATGGATATTAATGTGTATGGAGCCATGAAAGGATTTTTCAGTTGTTGAGAAGCTCAGACTTCTGGCAAAGTTTCTGGGAAAGACGGGAAGCCAGTTATTGTGAGAGTCCCTGCAGGAAACAAAATGTTTTATAACATGGATCTGTAACAGTATATCACAATGGTACGTACATTACCTGACAGATGCCTTATTTGGTAATGGTACTGTCACCTAAGCTCCTTCCTTTGCCATATTTGCAAAAGTTAATCTGCAATTTTTGAAGGAGAAAATTAGGTAGAAGTTCTGCTGTCCTTATGTCATACAGAGACCTGGCTCTTTACAAAAGGGAACAGTTTGATCCTGAGTTTTGTTGCTACTGTAACGACTTGACATTGAGTTTTTCTACTCCTCAACTTCTGTACATAGTCAACAAACAAAAAGAACTGGCTTGCAAAGATCTTCATAATTAAAACGTTCTGCACTCCTTACAGGCAGAGTTTGATCAAAAACCTGACTCCTTGTTCTTTAACGATGGCCAGCGAAGAATTGACTTTGTTTTGGTGTATGAAGATGAGAGCAAAAATGAGAATCGCAAGAAGAGTGTGAATAAAAAGCAAATGGTAAGGTGTTTCTCAGTTTCTGTTTCATGGAGACATTGGTCATAATTAGCATGGAAAAAATAATTGATTTTTCAGTTCAAGCCAAACTGAAAGCTGGGGGAGAGGGGAGGGGAATTGATTCAGGTTGAACCAAAACTGGATTTTTTTCAGTGTCTCACTAACCAAAAAAAACAAAAAAATATATATATATTTTTTCAAACAAAATGTTTGAACCCAAACTAAATTTATTTCAGTTTTTCATTTTGTTTTGGGCCATTTTTTTGGTGGTTTCACCTTTTTTTAAAATTATCTAGATTTCAAAACAAAACACCGTTTTGAAAGGAAAGGTCAAAATGAAATGTTACAAAATGTTTTGACATTTTCAGTATTTTTGTCCTTTATTTATTTATTTATTTATTTTGGCTGAAACTATTCTCTAAATGCAGTTTGGCAAAAACTGAAAACTGCATATTTCAATGAATTTACTATTTGCCAAAAAAAGGTCACCCAACTCCATAGTTCAGGGTGAAGCCAGACTTGTATTTTAAGCACTATTTCTCACTTTTGTTTGGAGTAACCAATGTGTCTGCGCATTGGAATGCTTAACCTAGCCTGTGAAACTTCTTTCAGGGACAGATGTTTATACGTTGTGTAGTCAAAAATTACATGTGTTTTCCCTGTGGTTTGTGATTTTTCAGCCCACATGTTCTCAGCAGCAGCCAGTTTTCTGAACTCCCAAGTTTCACTCATAAAGACTGATTTTTAGGCAGTGAGGAATAGGACAGTTTTAATTCACAGACCACTTCCCTTGAAAGAACAATCAAGGAATCGTTGTTGTTGTAGGCTGGCTCCTCCACAAGTTAGCTGGTGCTAGAAAGATACCAAAGCCAGAAGTGTCACTGTGTTGACCTAGACACCCAAGTGAGCACCGGAGCACACCAGGCCTTCACTGTGGAAACCTATAGACAGAGAGGACCAGATCCTCAGGTGTGCCTGAGCCCTGCTTTACACACCTAAGGGAAGTGGTTTTCCACCACTTTTCCACTCCCCCTGTCCTGGTGAAGGCTGGTTTGGCTGCTGGCACAAGCTGTAACAGTCACAGGACTACTCCAACTTGCACCAGCTGGAATGACCTGTTAGGGCCATTTCACTAGCACAGGATGGCATAGCATACTCTGATCACACTCCCGCCTGTGCCTGACGCGCCCCACCGTGCTGCAGGAGGAAGGTGCTGGGAATAGAGAGCATAGAGCTGGCTGTGCTGGCATTAAGCCCCTCAGGGCTATGCCTACACAAAGGAAATCCCCATCAGCCCCATAAGGGCAGCTTTAGCACAAAGCAATCAGCAGTGGGGCCAAGGATCTGGCCTTGTATGTGTGGGATGATCATAAACTGTGGGATTAGTGGTGAGCTCCATGATTGAGCTCCCAGATTGCTCAGGGCTTGGGGCCAAGCTTGCAGTTGGATCCATCTGTGCACTTCACAGGGTTAGATTTCTGTAACGAAAGTGACAGCACCTGGAATGCTCTGGGGCTTCATCACTGACTTGATACATATTAAGGATCACGAGGGGTAGTAGATGATTGGCAGAGAACTGGGGTGTTCTGAAGGACCAGGATTTGGGGGGATATGGAGGAGGGGAGTTGTGGTGGCACGGAGAGGAATGGGAAAGAGAGGGCATTGCTGGGAGTTATAGGAAAAACATGGGTGTTAAGAGTGGGTGGGAGGAGGAACATAGAAACAGGAGTGCCAGACTGGATCAGATCCAAGGTTCATCTAGTCCAGTATCCTGCCTCTGACAGTGGCCAGAGCTACATGTTTCAGAGGAAGGTATAAGAACCCAGCAGTAAACAGATGTTTAATAGTCTATTCCAGTGTTTCCCAAACTTGGGACACTTGTGTAGGGAAAGCCCCTGGCGGGCCGGGCCGGTTTGTTTACCTGCCGCGTCCGCAGGTCTGGCCAATCGCGGTTCCCACAGGCCACGGTTCGCTGCTCCGGGCCAATGGGAGTTTCTGGAAGCAGCGTGGGCCGAGGGACCTACTGTCCGCCACTTCCAGCAGCTCCCATTGGCCCAGAGCAGTGAACCTGCGGACATGGCAGGTAAACAAACCGGCCCGGCCCGCCAGGGGCTTTCCCTACACAAGTGGTGTCCCAAGTTTGGGAAACACTGGTCTATTCCAAATATAGGTCTCATCTTGGTCTCTAATAGTTAGAGACTGGCTTAAACCCAGGAGCAAAAAGTTTAATAGCCCTTCCAAAGTTTTAGTCATCATTAATTATGACAACTCTGGATTTTCTTGAAAACTATATAAATACCCAATCCCTATTGGAATCTTGTCAAGTTCTTGGCCTTAATGACTTCCTATGGCACTGAATCCCACAGTCTAATTACATATTGTGTGAAAAAGTATTTCCTTTGATCAGTTCTGAATTATCCACTTTTTAAATTTTTCCCTTCTTCTTATGTTATAAGACAGGGAGAACAGAAGTTTCTGATCTGCCTTCTTGATATCATTTATTATTTTATATGCATATATAATGACCCTCTTATTCATCTCCTTTCCAAGGTAAACAACCCCAATCTTTTAAATCTTTCTTTATATGAGCGTTTTTTCGAGGCCTTTAATCATCCTTGTTGCTCTTTTCTGCACCAGGGAGAAATAGTGTGTTAAAAAGAATAATCTTGACTAGGGCAGGGGCACAAAGAAAGAGAGCAGATTGTCACTTCCTATATCTTCTCTCCTCACCGTCCTTTGCCCCAGCAAGAACCGGTCAAAAAGTTTCAAATTCCAAAAGTTTTCAACAAGAAAAAAAGGACAATTTTTTCATGAAAATCTTAATGAAAAATTCATCCTATTTTTCAATTAACTCCAACCTCAACATATTTTAAGGTGTATAACATTTACATAGATAAAGTTTTCAGCATTAAATTTATGCATGTAAGAAAGGGATCAGAACAAAATACAAAAGGGCTAAGCCTGAGGTGTGGAGGGAGATAAACAGGTCATGGAGACAGGAGGCAGGGCCCTCTTCCCACTTTGCCTTAAAGCCCCTGCTCTAATCTGTTCCATCCATTTTTCCCACTCCACATGCCTGCTCCAGAACGCCCATTTCTCAGACATACACACAAATGTACTCCAGCGACACCATATCTTCCATACTCACTTCTCTCTGTGCCCCTCCCCCAGCAATATTGTTCCCCCAATACTTTCTTCTCCCATGTCACCCCAACAGTCTGATCCTCCACGATGATCCTCTGTAATACATCAGATTCCTATTCACACCAGTGTCTTGCTAGTGTTACAGTAGAAATAGTGTTATTGAACTGTACAGAGAATTTCTTCAATATGTACAACAGCAGATTTTGTTGATAAAGATATCTAGAACCAAGAGAACATTCCCAGCCATATTATTACAGCGCATAGGCATTGTAGGTCACATTTTAATCCTGGACTCCTTGATATTGTCCCTTTAATTTTAGGATTATGTAGACATCCCTAAACTTGAAAGGTGCATTTTAACACAGTACTTCACTCTTGTATCTGAGCAACATTTCTCTCTTAAACCTTTGGGTTTTAATAGACTCTGCTGGAGACGGGCAAGGATACAACACAATACCAAAAGCAGCAGGTTTATGAATAATGACTTGCCTTAGGGAAAAGGAGGAGTAGGAGTAAAAAGCCTTGTAGCTAGATGGGTTGATATTCATTGCACAGTATTGCAGTTGGCATTGCTGAGGCAGCCATAAGGAATGTCATTAGTTGTGTTAAATAGAGTACAACAGTGGGTGGATGTAGCTTTACACATGGTCACAAGTACCAAAAATAAAAAGAAGTGGAGAGGTAATTAAAAACAAAAAGCTGCCCTTTTGGAAACACTGTCGTATCAATTACATTTTTATGTTTTTGTCTGTCATTTTTGGTCAGAACCCAAATGTATTTTTTTAAAATGAGTGTCTTTTTCAAAGAGTAATGAAAATTAACATGTGCAATAAATTATTAGTATTTTATTATGTGGATAAAATTAACTCTTGAATTATCAGACCAGTAAGATTATCAGTATTATGCTAGGTGCTTTCCATTCATAAAAGAAGGTGCAGTCTCTGTCCCCAGGGGCTTACAATCTAAGGCCCCATCCTGTCATTTGTTACGTGTGCACAGACTGCTATGCCCCTGTGGAGCCCAACTGAAGTCAGTGGGGCTCTGTGTGGTGCAGTAATACACCTACATATTATGAATTGCAGGACCAGGGTCCATAGGACACAAAAAGAGTGGGATACAAGTGGCCATGGTGGAGACTAGTCACTTTTTGATAATTTAATGATGACATGATCTGAGGGAGTGTGGAGAGTGTATTTTCCATGATGTATATACACTATTTCCAATTACTTATCAACTCTGCCATTATCAATCTGCTACGTTTTTGCAGGACTCACAGCAGAAGTGGGTGTCCAGGAAAGATTTAAATGTAGAGTGGTAGTAGCCTTTAGAAAAGGGCCTTACATGAATAGGGACAGTGTGAAGGCCCAGAGATGTTATAGGAGCCGAGGACAAACATGTTGAGATTGGTATCAGTAGAGCCGAGGAGATGGCTGGTGACACAAAAAGAGACAAGGACGGAGAACTAGGGAGAGTCAGAATTATGCAGGGTCTTGAAGCCCGGAACAAGGAGCTCGAATCTGATGTATTCATAGATGGAGAACCAGTAAAAGGATTCAAAGCTGGGGGAGTTCTATGGACCAGATGATGGATGAGTGAAGGGAAGAAGCGAGAGGACAGTGAAAGGTTGAGGAGGAGGAGGAGAAAGAAGAGGGTAGAGAAAAATGGACAGTTTCCCTTTTAATCTGGGAGGTTTTTGTACTGTGGAGTGAGAGGAAGTGAGTCATTCAGTGTGACCAGAATCCTGTGGTGAATTTCTCTAAATGTTGAAAAACACATCAAATACAGCTGTCATGGATTTAATAATACACTTTCCTTATCTGTTAGTCAAGGAATAGGATTCTGGCATCTTTAAAAGGTGAGAAGTATCTGCCTTTTTCATGATAGAGTAGATGAGGGCCAGCTCCAAGTACATTTGCTCCTGAGATAAAGGCGAGATTTGCCTGGGCTGTGCCTCCCTCATCAACTCGGTTGTTCACTCTGTGCAATTAGACCTCACTTGTTTATTAGATGGTTTTAGGTTTATTACAAAAAAATCTCTGCTGAAATGTGCACTATTAAAACCCAGTTTTCAAAGGTAGCTCCAGTGCATAGATGCTTGTTTTCATTTCAGAGCACCTGCTGTGCACAGAGTATTGAGGCCAAAACCTTCTACACCACTTCATTTCATAAGCAAATTATGTATAGACATGTAAAACTTCCTGTTTCCTTCCAAGTAATGCACTGGATTTTCTCTGGGTCTTACTGCACCCTGGTATGAGAGAGAGAGAGAGAGAGAGAGAGAGAACAAAGAAATAAAGGGAGTTAGAGTAATTGAAAACGGAGGGTGGGGAATAAAACAAAAGCTTCTGTAACTAAGAGGTGGAAGGGAAGACAGCTTATTTATTTGTTATGCAATTTTGCAGCCTGGGAAAATACTAATAAATAGAAAATGTAATGACAGAATTAGCATTTTGGCCTATCAGAATTCCCAGAAAGATGTGGAAATATTTTATGTATAAAGATTTTATTTGCCTTGGAGTAATCTCTAATCTTTATGTTGTCTTTTACAGGCACTATTGCTTATTTGTTTATATTTTCATTTGGGACAAATTGACTACTACTTTTATGATGAAATACTATTACAAGTAACCAAAATGGGAAATATTGTCATTTATAATCAACTTTAAATACTGCATACTTCACTGTCTGTCCCTGGTCAATAATAAACTGGAAAAAAAGCCAAACTTTGTGTAATTCAAGGTGCTTAAAGACTGAAAGTTTCCTTGTTTGTACTATCTTTCTTTGACTCTCCTGGCAGCTTTATATACCTATTAGGCTGGGGTTTATTGTGAACAGAGCTTTAGAACTCTGGTTTATTGAAGAGTAATAGATCCAAAGGGGTCTATTCTCCTGGGGTGAAATTGTGGCTTCATGGAAGAAAATGGCAAAACTCCCATTGACTTCAATGGAAATAGGATTTCACTGTTGATAGGTAAGGATAATACCTACTGGGACAAGTTCTGGCCTGAATTGCACTTCACACAACCCTATCTTGTGACATGTAAATCAGGGCAGAAATTAGATCACTGACTCATTAAAATTAATGAGAGTTAGGATCCATATATTCAGAAGTGGCCGCTGATTTAAACCCAGTGGCCTTCAAGCTTCAACTCTCAGAATTCCTCAAAGATTCACCCCGTATTTTGGGTTTGTCTCCTCAAATGGTTCATCGACAACCTCCTTCCCCAAACGGGTAGACCCTCCTCTATTCACGCTCCAGTTATTGTCCATGGATAGGAGGAATACAAAGTTCATTGGTCCTTGACTCCCAGCGGGTCAGGGGAAGCTCTAGTTTCTCAAATGTGGCCACATGCGGCCACCAGGGGCTTTTCTTGTGGCCACAGCCTCCTGGGCTCTGATATGGGGGAAGGGGAGGGCAAAGTAGCATCCCCTCCCCCACCCTGTTGCTCCTGGATGTGCTTCCTTGGTGTTGGTTGCTGGGGCCGCCAACAAGGGTTGGGCCGACACTGGGGCACAACACTGGAGGAGCTGGCAGCCGGTGAATTACCCACCTACCCGGGGTGGTGGGGCTCAGGCTTCAGCCGTGGGCCCTGGCTGCGCGGCGGCACGCCCCAGCCTCCAGCTGCGGGGCTTCAGGCTCTAGCCCCTGCCTGCCTCCCCCGTCCTTCCGGATAGCCAGGGCTTAATTTGTCCCCAGGCTTGGCAGGGCTGAGTAAGTCTGCTGTGAAAAGTGATATTAACCAACATACAAGTATCACTTTTCACAGCAGACTTACTAGCTAGCAATAAATAAATTACAATGATTTGGACATACCTATGTGCATATTTATTTGTTTTTCCTAAAGCTAATTAAGTACTTTAGGAAAAAGTGTGAGAGCAGTCACCAGCAAAAGTTGGTGGCCGCAGTCTGAGGCCACCAAAAAATTTGTCCTGAGAACCCCTGCTCTAGATAGATTGGAAGAGGTACAGACCAGAGGAGTGATCCTGGAAACCAAAAGAAAACGTTCATACTCCCTATCTCCTGCAGTAATTTCATGGAAGATACTCTGACAAGCCAGGGCTGAGGGACCCTAGCAGGAGCCCTCAAGGGGCGGTGTAGAGGTACTGTCAGGACCTCAGCTAGCTCCAGGCATGATCACCTAGCACCCCACTGAGCTCAGCAGGGACCATTAAAGCCTCACAAAGTGACTATGCTCCCTGATTAGACAGAAGGGCCAACAAATCACCATTTAAGCCTTGAAGCAAGAGCTGCACAGTGGCTGCTCAATGTGCTCTTTGCCTGCAGCTGTGCCAGGCCTGCTTCCTATACTGGACCTTGCTCTAACCCAGGGGTCGGCAACCTTTCAGAAGTGGTTGCTGAGTCTTCATTTATTCATTCTAATTTAAGGTTTCGCGTGCCAGTAATACATTTTAACATTTTTAGAAGGCCTCTTTCTATAAGTCTATAATATATAACTAAACTATTGTTGTATGTAAAGTAAATGTTTAAGAAGTTTCATTTAAAATTAAATTAAAATGCAGAGCCCCCCAGACCGGTGGCCAGGACCTGGGCAGTGTGAGTGCCACTGAAAATCAGCCTGCGTTCCGCCTTCGGCACGCGTGCCATAGGTTGCCTACCCCTGCTCTAAACTATGCCTGCTCCAGTTCCAGCCCTCATTCCTATCTTCCTCAGAATTTCTGATTACTGGGCTCCAACCATTGTCTTAGAATCTGCTGACTATGACCTTGGCTTCTGTTCTGACTGCTGGCTCCAACCATTGGTTGGGCCTCTGACCACGCCTCCGGTTCTACCCTCTGATTCTTCTCCACCCAGTAGGCCAGGCTTCTGTTCTGACCAGTAGGTCACACTGCCTACACCCCATTGTACGACAGTTATTTAGGTAGGAAGATGGTAGAACTGAATGATCAGAGAATGAATTTGTTGTAATGGAGAAAGTCAGCCTGGTCAAGGGATTTTCACCATGTCACTTTGCAGTGCGACAGCTCAGTAGCGTCACATCCCTAATAATTCTAATGGGATTGCATGAGTGTAACTGAGGGCAGAAATTGATCCATGTTAATTTAAGGGCTGTCAAGCAATTAAAAAATTAATCATGATTAATCGTGCGACTAAAAACATTAATTGTGATTAATGGCGCTCTTAAACAATAATAGAATACTATTTATGTAAATATTTTGGATGTTTTCCACATTTTCAAATATGTTGATTTCAATTACAACACAGAATACAAAGTGTACAATGCTCACTTTATATTTATTTTTATTAGAAATATTTGCACTGTAAAAATAAAAAATAGTATTTTTCAATTCACTTAATACAAGTACTGTAGTACTCTTTATCTTGAAAGTTGAACTTACAAATGTAGAATTATGTATAAAAAATAACTGCATTCAAAAATAAAACAATGTAAAACTTAGATCCTACAAGTCCGTTCAGTCCTACTTCTTGTTCAGCCAATTGCTCAGACAAACAAGTTTGTTTACATTTGCAGGAGATAATGCTGCCCACCTCTTGTTTACAATGTCACCTGAAAGTGAGAACAGATGTTCGCATGGCACTTTTGTAGCTGGCATTGCAAGATATTTACATGCCAGATGCGCTAAAGAATCTTATGTCCCTTTATGCTTCAGCCACCATTCCAGAGGACATGCGTACATGCTGATGATGGGTTCTGCTCGATAACGATCCAAAGTAGTGCAGACCAACACATGTTCATTTTCATCATCTGAGTCAGATGCCACCAGCAGAAGGTTGATTTTCTTTTTTGGTGGTTTCTGGGTCATCATCTGAGACTGCTGTAACATAATATATATGGTATATGGCAGGTAAAACAGAGAGCAGGAGACATACAATTCTCCCCCAAGGAGTTCAGTCACAAATTTAATTAATGCGTTATTTTTTTAAAGAGTGTCATCATCATGGAACCATGTCCTCTGGAATGGTGGCCAAAGCACGAAGGGGCCTACGAATGTTAAGCAGATCTGGCATGTAAATACCTTGCAATGTTAGCTACAAAAGTGCCATGCAAACATTTTTTCTCACTTTCATTATCTCCCATAAATGTAAACAAACTTGTTTCTCTTAGCGACTGGCTGAACAAGAAGTAGGACTGAGTGGACTTGTAGGCTCTAAGTTTTACATTGTTTTGTTTTTGAGTGCAGTTATGTAACAAAAAAAATTACATTTATAAGTTGCGCTTTCATGATAAAGAGATTGCACTGTAGTACTTGTATGAGGTGAATTGACAAATACTATTTCTTGTTATTTTTACAGTGCAAATATTTGTAATAAAAATAATATAAAATGAGTACAGTACACTTTGTATTCTGTGTTGTAACTGAAATCAATATATTTGAAAATGTAGAAAAACATCCAAAATATTTACTAAATTTCAATTGGTATTCTATTGTTTAACAGTGCAATTAAAACTGTGATTAATCACAATTAGTGTATACTGCATGATTAATTTTTTGAGTTAATCATATGAGTTAACTGTGATTAATCGACAGCTCTAGTTAATTTGTAGGTATTAGTAGCATAATTGGGTAAATTGAGGGGGCAGGGGCAAAATAAAAACTCCCACGACTGTGTGAACATTTGGAGAGAAGAAACAAATACTTTGGGTTTCTGAAGTGTTTGGATACAGTTCTTGGTTTTGTTCCTGTAACAGGACATGCTCTCTTACTGCTCTGCTGCCTCCTAGTGGCCCATCTGGCTCACCACATGGTCTGATGCTCCTTTCTACTCAGCCTGTTTTCCCGCTCACTTACTCACTGGGCTTTCTTATGCGTCTGGAGCTGCAGCGCTTTCCTCTTCATGGCTTAGCCCTCTTGCCAAGTCACCTTGACGCTCCCCCCCAGGTACTAACTCTCTCCTTCCTAACTGTCTCTGGCAGTCACTAAATGGGCTGCACCTAGCATGCCACTCCCAAACTGGCTTGTAGGAGAACCCTGGCCCACACTCTACACCAGGTTCCCATCCATGGACCCTAAACCCAGCAGCTCTGGGCTTTATTCTCCCAGCCCTTTCTGCTCTGCCCTGGACTGCTTCCTACCTTAGCTATTCTAGGCTCCTACTCTCCCTCCTTGTGTCAAGGAATATGTCTGCAGGCCAAGTCTCTGTTGCCAGCTCCCTGGCTTTATAGAAGTCATGCCTGTTTCTGCCCAGCTGAACTTCTTCACCAATTAAGCCTCATTACGTTCTAGCTTCCCTCCTTGTGCAGCCTATGGCTAATTGGCCTCTCTTGCCTATATTAACCCCTACAGGGCTAGAATGGGGTGAATCAGTGGTGAGCTGGAGCTGGTTCCCACCGGTTCACAGGAACCGGTTGTTAAATTTAGAAGCCCTTTTAGAACCGGTTGTCCCGTTTCTAAAAGGGCTTTTAAATTTAACAAAATCTCTGGCAGCTCCTTGCCCTGCTCCCGTCCCCAGCTCACCTAGCTCCGCCTCCTCCCCTGACACTCCCCCCGGCTTCTCCTCCCCTGATTCGCGGGACGCAGGGCTTCCTGCAGGTGAGCTGGGGCAGGGGCCAGGCCCCGATTCCGGCCGCGCGGCTCCGGGCCGGGTCGGGCCCTGGCCCCGGCCCCGACTCCTGCAGGTGAACTGGGGCGGGAGGAGGGCTCCAGGCGCCGTGCGCCCCGGCCCCAGCTCCGGCCATGCGGCGCTGCCCGGCCCCGGCCCAGCCCCGACTCCAGGCCCCAGCCCTGCCCCAACTCCGGGCCCCAGCCCCAACTCCGGCTGCACGGCTCCGGGCAGGGCCCTAGCCCAGGCCCGGACTCCGGCCATGCGGCGCGGCTCCGGCCCAGGCCCCAACTGCGGCTGTGCGGCGCAGCTTCAGCCCGGGAGGGGGTAAGAGGCTGGACCCGGGGGGGCGGGGGGTTGGATAAGGCGGGGACAGGGAGCGGGGGGTGGGGGGGTTGGATGGGGCAGAGGTTCTTGGGGGGTGGTCAGGGGATGGGGAAGGGGAGGGTTGGGTAGGCGCCGTGTGGGAGTTCGGGGGGCTGTCGGGGTGGTGGTGGATGGGGTCAGGGGACAGGGAGCAGGGCGAGTTGGGCAGGGGGTGGGGTCCTGGGGGGAAGTTAGGGTTGGGGGTCTCAGGAAGGAGTGGTCAGGGGACAAGGAGCGGGAGGGGGTTATGGGTTGCGGTTTCTGAGGGGGGCAGTCAGGGGCAGGACATGGGTGGGGGGTGTACTCACCGGGCGGTTCCCTACTGGGTCTTCGGTGGCAGGTCCTTCAGCCGCCAGAGCCATGCCGCCAAAGATCCGGTAGGGAACCAGTTCCTAAGATTTTGGCAGCTCATCATTGAGGTGAATGACCCATCACAATTCACCTTTCCTAGCTGCATCCCCATGTGCTTCTGTGTCTTTGCGGTATAGTTGAGACAAAAGTCAGAAATGTTGAAATACTCTGAAGGAAGCCTGTTCTCATAAGATTTCCAGACAAATTTGTCAGATTCAGAAGGGGTTGATAAGCTTCATATAAGCATCTGAACTTGAACTCTGAGCCCTTTGAAGTTTACCTGAAACTAACGTAGCAAGCACTGTTGAAAATCACAACAATTTAGGACTAGATTCCAAACTCCAATGAGTGGAGTGCATTTCAAGTAAATTTTATAAGATATCTGAGGGTGTGCTAAGCATGTCTGAGATTAAAATTTCTCCCATGAAGTATGAATTTAAATCCTCGCAACTGATGTGCTCAGTTTAGTTCCCATGGACTATTTTCTGCTACAAGTCATTAGAGTTTCAGTAAGTGTTCCAATATGCCATTTTTTTCCCCTGCTGGGATCCTTAAATAGCTTGTAGTTGAAAACTAATGAGGCAGCAATAGAAAGGTAAATTCAAAATAAATTAACAGATAATGTGGTTTTAGTCCTAATCCAATTTACATTGAAAGACTCTGACTGACTTCAGTTAGAGTTGGATCAGAACCTTCGTTTCTGATCATGGTCACCAATGAAGATAAAACAATCCATGCTTCATAAAAATAATTAAAAAAAAAATCTTTATCCAGACAACAAAGAAACAACCGACAGCAAATATTTGATATTCAGCAATTTCTACAGAGAGTTTACAGAGAACTCTAAATTAGCAGGATATGAGAGGTTTGTTTTCATAAGTAAACAATCTTTTTCTAAATTGTTCCTGCTAATCAAATATAATTCATCTAATTTAGTTTAGCTACCTGACAAACAGAAACTGGTTTGAACAATTTAAAAAACCAACATTACTTCTTCCATTGTTTTTGAATGTGTCATGCCTGAAGAAAGGGAACAATATCTGTGTTATTAAAATAAACACTGCAAACAAATATGATATTTTAGGTCCATTTTATGCCATTGCTTGGGTCTGCAAAAGACAGCAAGCTACATAAACTGGTTGTGTGCCAAGATGACCTATCTTGCAGTGAGGTAAGAAAGATGAATGAGCCCATTAAGTTAAGGGAGGAGGGCAACCACACCTGTTCTGCAGTCTGGTAGAGAGATTTGTTTGGCAGGGCTGAGGGTAGTGAGGAACTCCTGGAAATAAAGTCTCTATTCCTGTGGCAGCCCTACTTGTATCCTGCTCCCACTTTTTCACCTCACCTATACTATATAGGGTTTCTTTTTTCTTTGCCTTCAGGTTTACAGGCCTTTACGGTACACTCACTTCACATTTTCAAGCTTTAGTCTTGCAACCACGAGCAATAGAAACTTACTTTTTTAAAGAAAAAAACAAAGTGGAGAATCTCTTGATGCCAGAACTAGCAGCTTTAAGAAAACCTCCCAATAAAATCATGAGAGATGGCAATAATGAGATTGGAGGGTTGTTTCTTTTATTCTCCCCCACCCAACTGTCAGCCTGATGAGCCCATGTTCTCTTGGTGACTGACAGATCTCCCTCTGATGTTCTGAAGACCAAATTAACTTGTGGAACTCATTGCCATGCCATTATTATTGAAGAAAACTGATTAGCAAGATTTAAAAAAAGGATTAGACATATGTAAATAAGCACAGTATCAACATTTATGTTCTCTAGCAAAAAAGAGGCTTTCTGTCTGTGCTTCATGTATTAGTTAAATGACAGCAGGCATAAAGAAGAAATATGACTAAGATGAGACATCATAAAAAGATTAAAATAATAAATGGTATAAAGAAGATAGTTCTTCTGTTATCCTTGTCTCATAACACAAGAACAAAGGGATGAATATTCAATTAAATTAAAAAAAAGTTGGAAATTCAAAACCGATAAAAGGAAATACTTTTTTCACACGTGGGATTGAACTGTAGAATGTGTTACCACAAGAAATTGTTGAGTCCAAGAATTGAACACGTTCTTAAAAGGGATTGGATATTTATAGGGCTGTCAAGAATATCCAGACTTATCATAGTTAATGCTAACAAAAATTTTGGAAGGGATTTTAAATCTCAGGGTTTAAACCAATCTCTAACTATTTGCGATTAGGATGAAACCTAAATTGAAGGCAGATTATCCAACATCTGCCTGCTGTGGGGTTCTTAGATCTTCCTCTGAAGTATCTGGTACTGACTTCTGTCAGAGACAGGATACCTGGTGGATCTTGGATCTGAGCCAGTATGCCAATTCCCATGTTCCTATCAAGGTTCTGCTTCTGCTTCCACTTTAGTCATGAGAGTTTTGCCATTGATGGTTGGAGCAGGACTGGACCTTAAGTACAGAGGTTACCGCTGGATGCAGGGTACCAGAGTAGGTGGATCTAGGCTGTTTTTGTTTGAGAAGTCTTGTTTGAGAAGCTTTGAGACTGGAAGTCCTTAAGCACAGGACAATACAAACAACTACGAAAATGATCTGGGGTATGAAAACAATCTATTGCACTTAATAACCCAGAATACTAAATATGGGTCTTCACCTAGAATATGTGATCAATTAGTTGAACAAATTGCTCATAGAGGAGTTATATGGTGGGCTTCAAGTAGCTTTAATTTGGTCTACTTCACATCAACTTTTAAAATATCTAGTAAAAATACAAATCTCTTTGTGAGTTCCTTATTTTGTTCTATTCAGGGTTTTTTGAGGAAGTTAACAGAGGAGAGTTGAGCATCAGAGACAGATTTCAGATTTTTGAGCCTCTGGATAGATTGCCAGGTGAGATACACTCTGTGAGTGAAATTAACATTTTTCACAGACTTCAACAAATTGCTGTCACTGTACACAACGTGGGTTCTGTAGCTGCCCCATCAGCCAACTCCTTTGTTACATGAGGAAAGACTATGAAACCAGGCTTTCCCCCCACCTAGGGACACTGAGGCCTGCTGGGACAACACCACTACCCCTACAGCCGCTCCAGCCACCAGCTTTTTAATTTTAGGATGGTGCATTTATGGATTGTGAGATTGGTGAGGATTTAGTTAGAATCATAATATAAGGTTGTCATTATTGTGAAAGACGGAAAAAATTGCAGACTATTGGCAGGGAAATGGGGATTGGTTGTCATGGCAAGATTTTGGAAGTGAAGAATATTTGCTACTGGGAGGGATTCCCTCAGTGGTTAAATTAGAAGAGAAAAGGAGGAGAAGATTGCCAATGTGGATAACCGTTTTCACAGAGACAAAATTTGGGGCTGACCCATCTCTGTGATGCATCAGACTAAAATGCTAGATACAGATCAAGATCTGAACTTGTGGCTCGGCCCACCTGTAATTGTAAAACATGGGCTAAAGATCAAGTGCCTTCAGCAATCCAAGAGAGCAGGTATTCCACAAAACTGCATTTTAAAGTGTTATTGCTTTTAGAAAAGAGTATAAGACTAGTGGTTAATAGAGCACTAATTGCCATAGCAATTATAATGTAAATATTGAGGATAATAACTCAGCATCTGGGTGATTCTTCACCTTTGTTGGACAAACCTGTTCCTTGATTTTATGTACACTACTTTATATGAATGACATAAATCAGCAAACAAAGATATTTTACTACTTGCAATTGATTTTAACAGAGGAAGAGGCAAGCATATGAGTCTAATCTGATAAGCAATGGCTTGCAACTTGAAGCAACAAGATCGGTGAGTATCCTTTCCTTTGTGTGTACCAATGTGTCTGAAGAAAGACTTTGGCTCCATATGGAAAAGGAAATGAAGTCCATCATGAATTCACTGTAGCTTCTTCCCCCTCTTTATTCCTATGAGATCAGAGGTCACAAGAGGTTCCCCCTGCTGCCTCTTTCCCTATTCTTTGTCTAGGAGCCAGGAATCTCTGTGCTGAAAAATCATGGATCTGTCACTGACTTGCTCTGTGGCCTTGGGCAAAGTCATTTAAGCTTTGTGTCTGTTTCTTTCTCTGCAAAATGGAGGTAGTAGTAACCTACTTCACAGAGGGGTTGGGAAAATTAAATAGTTTGTTCAGCACTTTGAAAACATGAAGCCCCATAAACATTCTAAGGGGCCAGTTCTGCCCCCTGCCCTTGTGGCTTATAGGAATTGTAAATGGGACACCAGGAGTTGGGAAGAATTCACCTAATGAAAGAGCAGCCATAGATCTGACATAAGTGGCCCTAGGTGGATGCTCCTTGCAAGCCCCAGCATAGTAGGAGTAGCTGTAGCACTCAGCACTGTGGAGATTCTGGGCTGCATTCCAGCCTGTAGGCAGCCCTGGATAGGCTGCTACAAGATGAAGCAGCCACTGGGGATGTTCTTATTTACAATGGAGGCCATGTTAGCCACCACAGTATCCCAGAATCCAGGCAGCACAAAGATGGATCTTCCTTTCCTTTCTTCCTGGCTGCATCTTCTGTGCTGTGGCTCCCAGCAGATGCCACACAGAATCTGGCACAAAGTATTTTTATGATTATTTTGTAATACAATGAGCTCCAGAACAGGGAGGCCCTCTGCCACTTCCTCACAAATTGGGCTCAAAATCCACATGTTTAGGCTTTTGATTAGATAGAAACTTGCAATGGAAGCTCCACTTGTGCATCCCAGCACATGATTTGGCCCTCTGACCATAGCATGTACCTCAGCGTGCAACAAGGAGAACTGTTAGGAGAAAATCCAACATGGATATATTGCTACTTGTAAATGGTACATTGTAAATTTGTGCAGGTTTTGGTAATCCTGCAATGCTCATGGCTCAAAATCTTTTTAAATAGTGAGCTTCCTGAGGACTAGATCTATAAACAACATTAAAAAATCCATATAGGTAACGTGTGTTAAAATTTAAATTGCTTTGTAAAATATTTTGCAAGATGTTACCATTAAAGCAACAATTTAGTGATCTTTTTAAAATGCCATCTCTCCAGAGAGTTCTCATCTCTCTTCAGTGTCTTTACAGAAGTTAATGAGATGTTCACTAAAATGGATAAAGAATACACCCCGGAATTGGTCTTCTACTGGTTTTTTAAAAAAGGGAAAATCTGTATTACTTAAAAGTATTATGAAAGGCTCCTTGCTTTCATTTTTTGTGCACATATATTTTTAATATTCTTTCACTTTAGGTCTTAGATGAAAAACTTATTTTTGTAAAAGTGCACGCGCC
The DNA here is from genome assembly GCF_027887155.1 of Malaclemys terrapin pileata. NCBI lineage: Eukaryota > Metazoa > Chordata > Testudines > Emydidae > Malaclemys > Malaclemys terrapin. The sequence goes on from NC_071505.1 coordinate 56,693,930, forward strand.
TTGGGAAGTGCTATGCACATATGCCGAGGTTATGCACATCAAATTGCCTCTGCAGCCCAATGACCTGAAAACCCGAGATTCAGCTTTCAACTGGTTTAGTAGACTCTTCCGAGTTGATGAAAATATCATCAAACCAGAGCAAGAGTTTTTCACTGCCCCATTTGAAAAGGCTCGTTTGTCTGATTTTTACATTCAAGACAAAGACATCTTCTTCAACCCTGCAACCAGAAGCCGAATTGTAAGTCAATATAAAGATTTATTTATTTTCTGTCTCAAAACCCATACAAAGACATTTGTTTATTTCTCTTTGAGTATGTCTTCACTACTGGCTGGATCGGCGGGCAGCGATCGATCCAGTGGGGATCGATTTATCATGTCTAGTCTAGACACGATAAATCGATTCCCCGAGTACTCTCCCGTCGACTCCTGTACTCAGCTCAGCAAGATGCGCAGGCAAGTCGACGGGGGAGCAGCAGCAGTTGACTCACCATGGTGAAAACACCACGATAAGTCGATCTAAGTACATTGACTTCAGCTACGTTATTCATGTAGCTGAAGTTGCATAACTTAGATCGATCCCCCCCGTGTAGACCAGGCCAAAGTCAATCAGAGCAACACAACCACCATCACCAATAACAGCCAACCCTCCTGACACATTAGAAATGTAGGGAACAATCTTATATTGACTAGGAAACTGACTGGATGATCTAATGAGGTGAAATTCCAAACCTTTGTCCAACTTGGGTTCCAGTTATGCCCCAAAATAGAGTTTAAGTGGGACTTAAATGGGGCAGTGACCTTGTACAGTGAATTTCACGCAGAGAACTTGCCCCTCTTTAATGTCTATGATTCCGTGGTGACACAGTTATAGTTTATATTCCTCACAAATTGCAAGAGATTCAGGGCATTTTGTATTTTTCAGGTTCATTTTATTCTTTCCCGTGTGGAATATGCAGTAAGAGACAATGTGAAAAAGTTTGGTATTAACAAACTCCTGGACTCTGGGATCTACAAGGCAGCATTTCCTCTTCACGATGTAAGTCCAATGCTTGGAACAGGTATCTTAGTTGGGAATAAATTTGTATGCTGATTGAAGACATATGTATGATTCCTATAGCAAAATACATATGGGCATTGATTTTATTTGTTCACTGACTGTCATATCTGGAGACAATGGCTGGAAGAAAATATTCTTTCAAAACTCTTTTTCAGAGGAATATTGATTTTTCCAGTAAACAGAATTTTCCACAAAAAGTGTCTTTTAACTGAAGATTTCAATTTTCCTTTCAAAAACCAAACATCCAGAAACTGAAATATTTTTATCTGGAAATGCTGCAGAGGTGCCTGATGGGAGTTGTATGTAGTTCAGTTGCCTCATGTCCCTATTGTCTTCTATGGGCCAGGCTCCCCAGCCAGTCTATGTCTTCTATGATGCTCCCTGGCCAGAAACTCCCAGGATGCATCACTTCCCTCTTCAAGAGGGAAAGCCGAATGTTCTTCCTCATCACCTTTCTTGTTGCACTTTAGAATGAGAATGGAAAAATCCATCAAAAATTCTTAATACAAGTTCACATTTTCACCAAATATGTTTACAACCAACCTAGCAAGGAAATGAAAGGTTATTTCCCTCTGTACCCTCTTTTGAATCTGAAACAGATGCTCGAAGCCCTGCATTTATTCTCCAGAGTTTTCAGCCTTCATTGTAGTACATTACTGTCCTGAAGAAAGCGCCTGATAGTATGTAAGAGGTTCTTAAAGTCTCATTTTTAATTAGAACTGATCCTTTTCTATTTATTTTCCCAATCCTAGGCCCCAAGCCTGCAACTGCTTACATGCATGTTTAAGCATATGACTAAACCCCATTATTTTCAATGAGATGACTCCCATAATTAAAATTAAGCATGTGCGTAAGTATTTGCAAGATTGAGTCCTTAATGACAAGACTCTGTACTGTCACTGCTTGCTTACTTACTACTCCTTTTTGTAATTTGCAATGGAACTTGGGCTAAGAGATTACTCCAGACACTAGTCTCACAAGTGTAGCTCCACGGGGATCAGATTTCACACAGCCAGTGGGGCTGAAGTGGCACTGGTTGGTACAGTTACAGTCTAGTCATGTAAACTGGTTCAGCTGCCCATAAAGTTTGGGTACTATAAGTGGTTATTTTATGGGACAGTGTTTCCATATTCATTCTCTTTTGCAGTCTAGATTCAATCGCCAGTTAGAGGACCCCAACTGCCCTAGTGAACGGTATCTTCTTTACAAGGAATGGGCTCACCCCCTAAGTTTTTACAAACTGCAACCATTGGATCTTGTCAGGTGGGTATGCATATGATCAAGACAATTCAGAAGGACCTAGGAATTCACGTAACATTTTCATGTTTTGGTACATTGAAGATTCATGCCTTAATTCTAATTGCAGATATGTACACCCATATCCGCACACACATTTGAGCATGCTCTGTTTCTGACTTTATAAGATACATGTAACCAATCAAAATTGAGCTTCAGTGAGAAGTAGGTATTTCATGCAAATATAAAAAATCATGCAAATTCACAGAAATGGTTAGCTGTTGTACTTCTGCAGTCACACAGTGTAAAAATATGAAAATAGAGTCTAGCCCTAAATATTTGGAATAAACAGCTGAGAAAGAAATGTGGAGTTATTTGCATTTTCAAAGAGTATTTTTCCCCCCACAGGAAATATTATGGAGAGAAAATTGGAATATATTTTGCTTGGCTTGGTTTTTACACTCAAATGCTGATCGTGGCAGCAATAGTAGGACTTGCCTGTTTTTTGTATGGATACATAACAAAGGACAACTGCACATGGAGGTACCGGATGGACAGTTCAAATATATTTTCATATTGACACAGTTCTGAATACTCACAAATAGCAGAGAGTTTTCTAGGCATAAAAAAAGGGAACCTTGTTAGTGATCCCAGGTTGAAGTTCATGGTACTGTTGAATGAACACTGTGAAAAGGAAATGACAAGTATATATCAGGGCTACAAGAACATTGCTGGATCATCTAGTCCAAGGGACATGAAAGTCCTCCGATATCCTCTTATTTCTTCTACTTCTCTTGCTTTCTCCTTTCTCAGTGTGCATGTTTCCTCCTCTACTCTCTGCCCTCCTTCTCATTCCTGACATACTGTAAGCAAACAAAGAGCCATATCATGCCATCAGCTTTTAAGCAGAACTCCCTATTGAAATCAGTGGGGAGTTGTGCTATAAATCTGATGGCACGTTATGGCCCAAAGGCTTTTACAAATCAGAATATACAGAGACATTCATGTCAAATAAAAAGGACATGGAATGAAAGGGGCAGATGAGCAAAATGATTAAAGCAACTAAAACATTAAAAGAGCATCCCAAAATATAAATCAGTTTTCTGCCTTCAACATAAGGAATATATAAAAGGAAATTAAAAAACAGGGAAAGAAAATGACAATAAATCCTGGGGAGAAAATAAAGAATACAGCACAGCATCTGAAACAGAAGCAAATCATTAATATCTTTTAGGAAACTAAAGCTACCATGGACGGAAAGGGCTCACTAAGGACCTGATCCAATACTTAGTCAATCATTGAAATGATTCCCATTGACTACAGTGAGTAGTGGATCAATCCCTGCACGAACAAAAATCAAGTTAATGGAGAAACAAATACAGAGAATAAGAATAGCAACTGGCTTGGTTCTGAAGTTAAAGATGTAGTGTACAGGGCAAAAAAGTAATAGACATGAGAGGTTACAAATGACTTGTATTTAAGATTTTGTTTTTTTCATTCTTTATAGTTTGACATTTCTATGTGAATCCACATATAATGTAAAAATGTAAAGAAAACAGTGAAAAATCAAAACTTCAACACAGGTTACCATAGCATGTCCATTTATGTTTGCTACTCCCTAAGGGAGAGAAAAAACTTTCTCATAGGTGAAATTCACATATGGGTGGAGGGCCTACTAAAAGGAACTGCTTGGAACTCAAGACCTTCCTTCCCCCCCTCTTCTATAGGAGAATAGGCAGAACAGCAGCACAGGGGAAATTCTGCTCCCCCTTTACACCCTGAATAGAGACATTGGTGGGAAGAGGCTCCTGGATCTGCACTTATTCAGATCCCCTGGTCCTCTTGCGCCCTCTGTAGCTAGAACTACTTCAGCCATTTTGGCTATTCCAAGTGACTCTGCAGCCACTCCCTGGCCACTCCCTGGCCGCCTCAAACCTCCCCTACCACCATGCTCAGACTGAACATTATAGGGTGGATTTGCCCATTGTAAATGAGGTAAATGAGTCACCCTGAAATCCTGAAAATGTGAACAATAAGATTTTTTAAGATCTCTGTTTTATTTTAACATGATTTGTTTTAAAGAATAGCACCAAGAGTAATGGGAGATAATTCCTTCCATGCTTCATAATCTAATATGCTGTTTATTGAAGGCTAAGAGTGGAAGTGGAGGAGGCGCGTTGTCTGAAAGCAGAGCACTTAGCAACTTATTCCTTACTTCACCGAGTTATCACACTATCTACAACAGGGGTAGGCAACCTATGGCACGCGTGCCAAAGGCAGCACGCAAGCTGATTTTCTGTGGCACTCACACTGCATGGGTCCTGGCCACCAGTCCAGGGGGCTCTGGATTTTAATTTAATTTTAAATGAAGCTTCTTAAACATTTTAAAAACCTTATTTACTTTACATACAACAATAGTTTAGTTATATATTATATATTATAGACTTATAGAAAGAGACCTTCTAAAAACGCGAAACCTTAAATTAGAGTGAATAAATGAAGACTTAGCACACCACTTCTGAAAGATTGCCGACTCCTGATCTACAAGCATTAACAGTAGTCTGAGTTTTGTGCTTGTGTAATTGATTGATTTTCTTTTTAGCCAAGAAGTGTGTGATCCCAACATTGGCGGCAATATCATAATGTGCCCGCAGTGTGATCAGGAATGTACATACTGGAACCTCACTATCACCTGTGAATCCTCTAAGGTAACATGCCATTTACATCCTGCAGAGATGGGCTTCTACGTTCAGTTGCAATAGCCTTTGTATTTTCTCTTACACCATCCATGGGGTAAAGTAGCGGCAGTGTTATTCCCCCACCAGTGCAAGATTAATGTTTCTTCAGCACAGCAATATGAAAGGCACAAGAGAGAAACACATGAAAAGGGAAATGTTGGAAGGAAAAGGCAGAAGGGCACCCCCACAATTACCATATGAAAACAGTGTTTTCTTATTAAATAGGTTAATGTTTTTCGTGTCACTTCTTGTTTGTCAGAATTACTTGTTCATTTGCTCTGTGTGTGATGTGAGAGAGAGAGAATGCAATGTGTGTGTGTCATGTCAACTGAAATTCCTAGCACTGAAGTACTGGCTCTCCTCTTCCAGTATAGTGAATTGGTGGAACATTGATACGACAGCAGTTGTATATCCTTTTGCTGCATATTTGGCTCGTAGGTTTAATGTAGGTTTTTTGCATTTAATTTCCTTGAGTTTGCATATTGGAAGAATACTAGGAGGAAAGGTGAAGATTCTTTATTAAACCATGTAAAAGCTCAAAACTAAAATCAAAATGTGCAACATTCTTTCAGCGTTCTTACCCCATGTAGAAAAACTACTGACCCATTACAACTAAAGCATTTATTTTTTAATTCTTTACAGAAACTGTGTATATTCGATAGCTTTGGAACACTAGTATTTGCAGTATTTATGGGAATATGGGGTAAGTCGATTTCAAGGTTTTGCTTTCTATCTACAGTTTTGTCATCTAATTTTGGGCAGACCTAAGGCATATGCCAAAAAGTGTAGCTAAATGTACAACCATTTCAGTTTCTAGTGTTCAGCAATATTACAAAAGGGAGTTCACACACAAAAATTAAGCATGACAGTAACTCTTTTTAGCATCATTTGGAGACCGATTTCAGAACCTTCAGGGGCAGATAGGAATTGGGGTTTTTTTCAATGTTTGCTTCATCCTTTTAAACTTGGAGAAAAGTAAGAAGAAGGGATTAGAACTGCCCAGTGTTAAGCCAGCAGGAGCCACATGCTTAAACATGTCTGGCAAAGGACCTGTTTTTCTCCAAGGAATCTTGGACTGTCTATTCCTACTAGCAGCTGCATGACTGAGAAAGGCAATGGGAAAAATAGAGCCATTTATTATACACTCTAGTAATTATTTCTTTCCTTCTTCATTTATGTAATTGATACGCTAAATATGCAATAATTACAAGCACTAGGGACATCTTGTGGCAGTGAAAGTGTCTTTTTAATCAGGGGGTTCCCACTGACTGATTCTATTCTGTACTGGATTCAATGGACAAGGCAAAGTTTATTTTTCCAGAAAGTGTCTTGTTTCACTGGACCGCAGAGGCAGAACCAGAATTTTCTTAACAAGGGGGCCCACATTACCTGCCAAGTAGCAGAGATGTAGTAGTATGTGCTACTTCCCAATTTCTTCATCTACAGGACTCGGCTTTATGCATGCGCTGCTGACCAGGAGGTGTGCAGATGTGTATGGGGTTCCTTCCCATTCCCCTCCTCCCCCTGCTTCATAGTGTCACCCATGTCCTCACCAAGCCACAATCTCTTCTTCCAGAGCAAGCCTGGAAGTGGATATGGTGGAGGAGGCAGCGTGAGATGGCAGCCCAGGGTTCAGAGAAGTGGGGAGCCAGGTCCGAGACCTCGCTCCCCTCCCACCAGAGAGCTGGGGAGTGTCCAGGACCTCTACTCCCTTCCCTCCCCTCCCACCAGAGAGATGGGGAGCGGCCAGGACATTTCCTTCCACCCCTCCTCTCCCATCAGAGAGATGGGGACTGTGAATTAGTAGTAGCAGCATTGTCTATGGCCAAGGGAGGAGCCTGAGCCCCCCCCCCCCCCCCATTAAGCCTTTGTGGATTGTCCATATTAGCAAGGTTGCTAATTGGCTTTAACTGTAGCCCCTTAACCAGAGTGATTACTAGTTGGTGATTCCAAGTAATGTTGACTTGGAAGCTAGTCAACAAAGTTACAGAAGTAGTTTTATGTTATCAGTGGTGCTGCATGAAGGGTAGTGTACAGAAGACAACTACTGTAACATTTTAGAGCCATATGTCGGCTTGATAAGGAAAGGTTAATATGCTTGTTACTGTAAAACATGTTCTACCTTGATCTTTTGATAATAAACTTAATATAAAGTGCTTCAAAGTAACTATTTCAATAAAATAATTGTTAAGTTAAATATGATTCTTTTAAGAACTTTTCAAAGGTATACTACGCTCAAGATACCAGCAGGAAATTCCCTAAATCAAAGATTAGAACAGTTTGATGTTAATTTGATCTTTTTTCTGTTGTCCCAATAGTTAACTTATTTGTAATTTGCCTCTTAATTAAAAATTGTGATTTTCTGTTTTGGAGTATTGTTCCAAAAATGATAAATGGAAAGTTAAACTGCATAACTACAATAATGCTTACAAGGGTCTGTTAGTAGTATCATCATAAACCCGCTCTATAAGGAGGTGAATTGTCAATCAAAATTGTACTGAATCCAAGTGAGCCATGGTCCTGATGCCATTTCAGTTGTAATTTTCATTGAATTGTAATACTTTTGTAATAGACTGGTCCAAATAATTTAAGGAATGATACATTTTTAGCCCTATGATTGCATTGCTACCATTAATATACTTGTTAATAAAGGTACTTCTGTAATATGTTCCCTTCAGAGAACTCAAATAACTACAAAACATGAATGAATTAAGCCTCACAATACCACCTGTAAAGTGGGTCTGGACTACTAAATTATAGTAATTTAGACATGCCCAAGGCCAGACAGGATTAAAACCTAGATCTCCAGACTCCCAGTCATTTGTTTTAACCACTAGAAAATGCCGTCTTAGAATAAATGAAAGAAAAGATCAGTTAAAATACAGACAGAAGATCCCGCCCTGCTCTGAGGCCTGAGCAGTACAAAACAGCTATAAAGTTATCACACCTGTAGGCAGCTCCCTCAGTGACAGAGATATCATAGCATCTCTTGGGCCACACCCGCTTCCTGGCTGCTAGCACAGGGATTATGGCAGGGGAAGGGGCAGCAGGCTGTAAGGCCAGGACAACCGTGCACTCCGATAATTCCCAGCTAATGGAACAGTCCTTGAGGACCTTTTGAAGCTGGTGCTAATTGGAGCACCAATGAGATGCTCTAAATTACTCTGGGGACCAGACCAGTGGCCCGATGTAGGGATGGAGGAGCTTGCTCCTCTTTGGTCCACTGGCCTTGCTCTGCAGGCTGATACAGAAGGTCAGGACCCCTCTTCCCCTTTTTTGGCCTCTTGCTTGGAAAGAGTAGTTTCTGTGCTCCCCAGAGTTCAGGGAGCACAGGGATTGCCAGTGTGAGACACCCGTGTAAAGCCATGTAAAGGAAGGAGCCTTCCATCCATGGATGCGCTCATGCAACGGCCTCTCCCAAGCTGGCCCTTAGAGTTTTTCTGTTTATTGCATGCTTGGTTTTGGTGAATCGACTGCAACTGTTTCTGGAAAACCTTTAGTAGGTGTGGCACTAACTCTGTAGTGTATAATAAATGGGCATTAGCCTTTTCCCTATGGCAATTTTTTATATGCGCTAAGGTTTTATTTTAAAAACATCCATAACTCTCCAAAATTATTTTCCTTCAATTAATCAAACAATCTGCTTTTAAAAAACCATCCTGCAATATAAAATCCAAATTGTTCATATTCTATACATTTTCAGAAAGGAAAAATAAACTTTTATGCATTCTTTAGCATAAAGAATCCACAGGTTGATATCATAAAAACACCTACATCATTAGAGCAGTAATTAGGTAAAGAAATAGATCCAGTTATTTTCTCCCTGAGAAAGTCTTGGCACTATCCCACCAGACAGTAAAGGTTGTATTCTTTGTCTCCGAAAAGTGATCTAAAAAATTAATGATTCAGATATTACAGCATAGGAGTTCAAACGCTGTACAGTGCACATGTGATAGAGATTTGTTTGTTTATCCTTTGGTTAGTTACTTTGTTTCTGGAGTTTTGGAAGCGACGTCAGGCTGAACTGGAATATGAATGGGACACTGTTGAATTTTTAGAGCAGGAAGAACATATACGTCCAGAATATGAAGCACGATGCACTCATGTAGTAACAAATGAAATCACACAGGTAAGGCATGTTTTTAGAATTGGTCATACTGCAAACTGTGAAAGCTAGAAATTCAAAGAAAGACCTCATGAAAGTGATGGGCCAGATCTTCAACTGATATAAATCAGCATTTCTCCACTGAAGTCAATGGAGCTACCTCAGTTTGCACCAGCTGAGGATCTGACCCAATATGTTGATCTAATAAATTGCAGGCCTAGCATACACCAATCTGTATCAGGCTAAAATGTGAGGCCTGGGGTTCACAGAAATCATTGCAACTGGTTTTACCAATTACTGCAACCTTGGGACTGGGGGTGATTACTAAAGGGCAGTTTCCGAACAGCCAGAGGGACTGCAGTAGAATGATCTGGTGCCACAAAATGGTACCTTTAAACCCAGGTAACAGCCTGGCATTGAATAATTTTTTTTGTGAGAAGCCCACAGTGGTCACTGATAGGGTTGCCAGCTTTGGTTGGACATATTCCTGGAGGTTTCATCACACATAATTAGTGATTAATCTTTAATTCCTGGAGACTCCAGGACAACCCTGGAGAGTTGGCAACCGTAGACTTGCTGATTGTTCATTGTTCTTGAAAGCCTGGAGACATGCCAAGAAAACAAGACAAAATGGAGGAAGAGAAGTTGCATTTCATACAGTATTCAGACTTTGTTATCCACAGGTGTCTTTGAATGAGAGAAGCGCAAACAGGTATTATGGCCAAGCATACATGAATGCTAATAACATTAATGAGTTCACCTGGACAGGGATAATTCTCATTCTAGTGAAACACAATACACATTTATGAGGTTCTTAGTTTAGAGCTCCTTTTTTTTTATACATTTTCAAGTGGCTTTAGCGGCTCACTCCAGCTCAACTGTCAGGTTTTTATTATTTTTTGTTATTGCATCACTACCGCAGTTACCTGATCATTTGCTTTGCTTTATGTTCTAGTCATACTATATTAATGTTTATAACAGAGGACTTGAAAAGTTCCAAAACTAGACTGACATGGTTAAAAATCTACCCTAAGTGGCCCCTTCTGTATTATAATCTTGTGCTACAGGATATCTGGTTTTATTAATAAGCTTATAAAATTTACATTATCTTTACTACACAAGGATCATTCTAAAGAATTCTTAAGGTATTTTTAGATAGAGAAGATTTGGCTAAAAAATAATATTTTTGCCATTATATAGACCTTTCATCTAAGTGTCTCAAAGATTTTTTAAAACATCAGTGAAGCCCCATTACACCTGGGTGAGGTAGGCATCAACCCCATTTTCGAGGGCGATAAACTGAGAGACAAAGAAGCTGAGACCTAAATTTTCAAAGTGTCCACTAATTTTGGATGACAGTTTTTGGATGCCAAATCTCAGGTACATAGCGACCTGACTTTCAGAAGTGCTGAGCACCCACTAATCCAGCTGATGTGAGCAGTGGGTGCTTAGCACTTCTGAAAATCAGGTCCCACGTTTCTCAAATTGGGCACCCAAAAACTGACACCCAAAATCAGTGGACATTTTTTTTTTTTAAGCGTTGGCCCACATGAATTGCCAGGGGGACCTGGCAAAGATGTCAGGTCTGGGAATAGAAACCAGGATCCTGATTCCCATTATTGTGCCCTAAACGTATCAAAGTGCTTAACAGATCACACAAAAAATATATTTAAAAGAAGAGCAGATGTATGATTAATCCCCTTCTAAATCAACTCTCTTTCCAGCAAGAAGAGCACGTGCCATACACTGCCTTTGGAAAGTGTGTACGGATGGCCTTCGGTATAAGTGCAGTCTTATTCTGGGTAAAATTCTATTGATCTTATTCTTTAATATAATGTACTTCTTTTGACAAATAATAGCTTCATGAAAAACTAAACTATATATGAGTCAATAAGTGACAGGCTGGTTTGAATTTTCAAATATGGATGTTTAAGTTGCACCCAAAAAGCATCTGCACACATGCCCAAACACATAACTGCATACACCAACCATACATTTACATATGCAAAACAGATATTCGTGCATATAAGTTTATACTTATGCATATTTTGTGGCTACAACTTGTGGGCTATGTTTGAAAATATGGTCCACTGTTTCCTCCATCAGCATTTTCAGATACATGTTTTGCTGGTAGGTGAAACAATGGATTACCTTGGGGACAGACCTGGTTGCACTTTCCCCCCCTTCTTCCCAGTTTCTTTCATTGTTGTTCCAGCCATTCGGTTCAATAGCATGTCATGGACGACTGGGCCTCTTTCAGCTTTTTCGTTTCACTTAAAAGAGCAAAGCTGGGAGCTCTTTGATTTTCCCAATCTTGCTATTTTAATTAAAACTAAAAATTGAAAGAAGTCCAGCCATCCATGAAACAATATGTAACATGGTGGGCAGGCCCAGAAAGGCCATCTCTAAAAGCTGAGGGCTCTAATATATTGCATGCTCCCAGAGCCTGTACAACATAATGTAGCCGGAAAACCATCACCAGTGATGGGAAATGAAGCTGGAGCACAGGGACTGTACAGAATGCTGGCTGGCCAGCAGGGAAGAGGCTATGCTCTGGGTTTTCATGTCTCGAGCACAGTGAAGAAAATAACGAACTGGCTGGTTGGGGTTCAGAATGCTGGGAGAATCTTGTAACATGTATTGTGATTTGGTTTATTACTATGGTATTATGTCTATGGTGCGGGGGCAGGGGATAAATGTCATTTTACAGACATATAAGAAGAGAAACTCGCTGCCCTGAAGAACTTACAATCTAAATAAAAACTAGATAGCTAATAAGAAATAAAAATGGGGAAAGAAGCAGATATGACAAAAAACAAGGAGAAAGAGAATACTGAACATGAAAGTATTATTTCAACCAATGCAGATGATATGACTGATTAAAATTAGGGCTGTCAAGCGATTAAAAAAATTAATCGTGATTAATTGTGCTGTTAAACAATAATAGAATACCATTTATTTAAATATTTTCAATGTTTTCTACATTTTAAAATATACTGATTTCAATTACACACAGAATACAAAGTGTACAGTGCTCACTTTATATTTATTTTTGATTGCAAATATTTGCACTGTAAATAAACAAAATAAATAGTATTTTTCAATTCACCTAATAAAATTACAGTAGTCCAATCTCTTTATCATGAAAGATGAACTTAAAAATGTAGAATTATGTACAAAAAAATCTGCATTAAAAAATAAAACAATGTAAAATTTAGAGCCTACAAGTCCACTCAGACCTACTACTTGTTCAGCCAATCGCTCAGATGAACAAGTTTGTTTACATTTCCAGAAAATAATGCTGCCTGCTTCTTGTTTACAATGTCACCTGAATGTGAGAACAGGCGTTTGCATGGCACTGTTGTAGCCGGCATTACAAGATATTTACATGCCTGATGCGCTAAAGATTAATATGTCCCTTGATGCTTCAACCACCATTCCAGAGGACATGTGTCCATGCTGATGACGGGTTCTGCTCAATAACGATCCAAAGCAGTGCAGACCAACATATGTTTGTTTTCATTATCTGAGTCAGATGCCACCAGCAGAAGATTGATTTTCTTTTTTGGTTGTTAGGTTCTGTAGTTCCCGCATCAGAGTGTTGCTCTTTAAAGACTTCTGAAAGCATGCTCCACACTGTGTCCCTCTCAGATTTTGGAAGGCACTTCAGATTCTTAAATCTTGGGTCAAGTGCTGTAGCTATCTTTAGAAATCTCACCTTCTTTGCATTTTGTCAAATCTGCAGTGAAAGTGTTCTTAAAACAAACAACATGCTGGGTCATCATTCAAGACTGCTATAACATGAAATATATGGTAGAATGCAGGTAAAACACAGAGCAGGAGACATACAATTCTCCCCCAAGGGGTTCAGTCACAAATGTAATTAATGCATTATTTTTTTAACGAGTGTCATCGGCATGGAAGCATGTCCTCTGGAATGATGGCCGAAGCATGAAGAGGCATATGAATCTTTAGTGCATCTGGCACATAAATATCTTGCAACGCCAGCTACAACAGTGCTATGCGAAGGCCTGTTCTCACTTTTAGATGCATTGTAATTAAGAAGTGGGCAGCATTATCTCCCATAAATGTAAACAAACATGTATTTCTGTGATTGGCTGAACAAGAAGTAGGACTGAGTAGACTTGTAGACTGTAAAGTTTTACATTGTTTTGTTTTTGAGTGCAGTTATGTAACCAAAAAAACTACATTTGTAGGTTGCACTTTCATGATAAAGAGATTGCATTTCAGTACTTGTATGAGGTGAATTGAAAAACACTACTTCTTTTGTTTACAAATATTTGCACTGTAAAAATGATAATCAAAAATAGCACAAAGTGAGCACTGTACACTTTTTGTATTCTGTGTTGTAATTGAAATCAATTATATTTGAAAATGTACAAAAACATCCACAAATATTTAATACATTTCAATTGGTATTCTATTGTTTAAGAGTACAATTAATTTTTTTGAGATAATCGCGTGAGTTAACTGCGATTAATTGACAGCCCTAATTAAAATGTGCCTGTTTCTCTTTAGGGGCAGTTGCTTTTTTCTGGCCACAATCCGCAACAACAACAATACCTGGCTCATATACAGTGTTTTTCCTCCAGAATGCATCCTGCCGATTGTGCAATGCTGTACATGGGGTGTTGGGAAGAGAAGAGTCTTTTCTAACCCAAGGAAGTGTCCATCATATGCCCCAAAGCATGAGATCTGATTACCTTTCTCCTTATCTTAGCTTGCATAGCTACAAACATATCGGTCGTAAAATTATCCATCTCTTTTTCCACAGGTTGACCGTATGCTACACAAAGTAGTCTTCTCTTTTATGGGTTCTAAATTTACTGTGTTTTATCTTCACAGAGCATCCCCTTGCTCTCATATTATGGGGTGGGGAGAAAGAGGGTCCAATTAGTTTCACTTTGGCTTTCGTAATATATATTTCAAACCACTGTTTTTCCCAAGCCATATGATTTTACACCAATATATATATATTGTATTCTATTTTCAGATTCTTTTGATCGTTGCTTCAGTTATTGGCATCATCGTCTACAGACTCTCAGTTTTCCTTGTGTTTTCTGCAAAGCTGCCACGGCACATTAATGGAACAGAAGCAATTCAGAAGTACCTGACTCCCCAGGCAGCCACTTCAGTAACTGCTTCAATCATCAGTTTTATAATCATCATGATTCTGAACATCATCTATGAAAAAGTGGCAATCATGATTACTGACTTTGGTAAGTTTATGCTTTAGCTAGGAACTGTAACAGAAAACAACATCATTCCTATAATAAGGACCCCAGTAAATGAATATCTACACCAAGTATTTCAGAATTTTCCCTCTATAGCATGCAATGACTTCTAGAATTTTTCAAATACAGCTTTTCACTTTCATCAAAGAAATATATTTTACTCCTTGCCTAAGAAATCCTTGTATAGCCAGCATGAAAGATCAATTGTTTACAGCTTTGTATTTGTGAAACAGACAAAGCTAGGAAGATTACTATAATACCCAGGCTTTATGAAAACAGATCAGTACTGCACAACACATTCAAGTATATTAGCTATTATTTATGGAGAAAACAGCCCCTTTTTTGTAAATAAATAGAATATGGTCACTGGTCCAATGCTAGATGATTTTCTTTCGTTATTAAACAGATAACCATTCACAAATATTACTATTCTTTCCATCCAGGCCATCTACATTAAAGTAGCTGTTCTACTTTAGATGTGTAAAGTACTGGTATTTTAATATGGTTTATTTCCGTCAGTTCAAAGTGTTATGTTTGTTATTTGTTGAGTCTGCGAGGATTTTCTCTTTCTATGAAAGTGATAGAGAATTGTGTTGCTCTTTTTCTTTTAGCGTCAAAGAACAAATTCTTTCCTCTTTACAATAGTCTTCTAATTAACATAATGGCTACATTGTATTAGAGACCCTAAACAATCTAAATTGTGCTGCAAATTCTATTCAAGCATGCAAGGCACATGCACATTTTTTGACGGAGGCACTAAAGCTGTTCAAATATTAATTTTCTTTTCCTTTTTGTTTTTTGGTGTGTTTTTTTTTAAACTACAGAACTACCAAGGACGCAGACTGATTATGAAAACAGTCTGACCATGAAGATGTTCTTATTCCAGTTTGTCAACTATTATTCTTCATGTTTCTACATTGCATTCTTTAAGGGTAAATTTGTAGGATTCCCTGGAGACCCAGTTTATTGGTTAGGAAAATACAGAAATGAAGAGGTAAGAATCCACTATAGTGTATCTTTTTTTCTTAATTAACAATGTAAGATATTAGCCTAGGGCCTGATCTACACTAAAAAGTTAGGTCAGTTCCAGCTACAGCGCTCAGGGGTGTGAAAAATCTACACCCCTGAGCAATGTCGTTATTTTGAGCTAATATCCGGTGTAGAGAGTGCTAGATCAACAGAAGAATTCTTCTCTAAACCTAGCTACTGCCTCTCAGAGAGGCGGATTACCTACGCCAACAGGAGAACCTTTGTAGCATTTTGAGTGTAGACAAGCCCTAGATCTTCAGCTATTGCCAAGGAGTGTACAGCACAGAAGGGGAGTTCAAAGGTAGCCTTTGTACTTCCCCAGTTCTAGGCCAACTGTGTGCTGGGCCAGCCCCTTAGCATAATTTAGAGTAGCTTCAAGGTTTCTTAAAGTTACTTAGGTTGTCATTGACTCACAAGGGACCACTGTGGAATAATAAAGACCCAGCCACACTCACTTTCCCATGAACACCTGTATCAACAGCACAGAGAGGGTGGTATAACATCCTCAGCACCAGCTCTCCACCATCCATGGATCCCCCTCCACTAGAGTGATCTTCTTGTAATGACAGTGCAACACAGAGAGGCTGTATGATCTGGGCCATTGTTCCATTGACTTCACTGGTATCCTGCCCACTTATAGCAATGTCAGATTTGGTCTGTTGGGCCTTTTGTCTAAATTATCAAAGGGATTTGTCTCAATTGTCTTCCCGGATTATTTTTAAGGTTAAAATAATGTAATTTTTAAAATTTTAGTATATATTTTATTTAAAACACTTTAATCTTGCCTGTAGAGTTATGCAGCATTTTTCATACCTCTTTCAACCTTTAGTGTGATCCAGGCGGATGTCTCCTTGAACTTACAACACAGCTAACAATAATAATGGGAGGTAAAGCAATTTGGAATAACATTCAAGAAGTGCTTCTTCCGTAAGTACCTAATGTTTTTTTAAAAGTGACGTAATGAAACAAAAAGGTCAAATATTTAATGGCTAAGGCCCTGCTCCTGTTTGAAGTAAGTGGGCATTTAGATTTCAATAGCACCATATGCTCAGGCACCTGGACAACAAGACCAACATTTTCCATGGTCTCCAACTTGGATGCCATTTTTGGGTCCAGCTTGAAACGCCTTGGGGCTTGATTTTTCAAAGGTGCTATCGATCCCCAGTTCCCACTGAGTTCAGTTCAAGTTGTGGATGCTCAACATTACCGAAAATCAGGCCCAACATGTCTCAAGTTGAGTGCCCAAAACTGAGGCAACCAAAACTGGAGGCTACTCTGACAATTTTCACCTTATTATTGCGTTAAATGGCATACCGCGATTTAGTATTTACTGTTCTATGTCAGACTTTCCACAGAACAAGTGTTTAAAATGCTTTTTTAGTTTTTTAAATATATTTTTGTAGTTGTATTTTGACATTCACAGCTCTGTTCATATGACAGACATTCCCAAAAGGTAATGTTGAATGTAAATGATACAGTAAAACCGGAGGCTGCATGTCTTCTGTGTAACTTACATAAAGGTTATTAAATAGTATTGCCCTCGTCAGGAGACAGGGAATGATCTAACTACAGAAAGCAGGAAAAGGTATAGCGAAGGGAGGTGGCGAAGAGAGGGAACCAGCACGAACTCATTTAAATACATATCTGATGGAGTTGTAATAGAAACTTATGACATTTCTTCACCAATCAAGTATGCACAATCGTAAATAATAACAATTATCTTGAAAACTGGAGGTGGGAGTCCTAGAAAATAGGGTCAGATCCTGTTCCCATTTACACTAGTGTAAACCCAAAATAACTCCACTGCCTTCAGGAGAGTTACTCCAAGTGTACCCTGTTGCAAATATGAGCAGAATCTGTCCCTTAGAATCAACAGGCCTGATTTTGTGTATTTACATCTGTAGATTAAAAAAAATTGCCACAGGAGTCAGTTTTTCCTGCTTCAGGCTGACAGCCAAAAAGTCTCATTGTGCTATTTGATTTTATTTATGCCAGTGATTGTCCCAGTTTGCTTAGCCAGTTATCTGTTCTTCCCATTACTTATGCCTATCCATCACCACACACGATGTATCACCACTTGCAACCAGTAGTCAAGTCCTAGGTTTGTGCTTCCTTCCCAGATCAATTCTTAACATGACCTGGTATTGCTTGCACTTGAAGAACTAGATCCACCCAATTTTGACATTTTTAATCATTGCAACAGTAATGTAACAGGCATTACTGATGCTTTAGGATGAGAAAAGTTGAATTGTGAAGATTAAAATGTGTCTACATACGGTGATTCAGAGGAGCAAGTGGAGTATGCAGTGAGTTGGATATGCATCAGGGACTTTTATTATTTATTGAGCACTGATAGAATGCTCAAGGCTATACAAATACAGAAAACAAATGATCCCAGACTCAAACATCTTGCAATCTAAATCAGACACAAGCAAACAATACATGGATTGAAGGCAATGAAGGAGAAAGATTTGGAGACAGAGAGCATGCTGTCTGACAAATAAAGCTGCTTTAAACAAGATAACACTCAGAATATTGACAACCTTATTAGGGAGTGTAGATTTGGGGCCTTGATAACAGGTGGCTGGGCAGGAGGGAAGTGTAAGAGGAGATGACCAGGAAGAAAATGTGGAGAAGGGGATTGGAAAAAGGGAGTGACCTAAAACACAAATATGGGTAAAGGAGACTTAGAAATGGAGGAAAAGAGAAAAGGCCCAAATCTTGCTTCCATTGAACTCCTATTTGCAATGATTGGGCCCAAAAACTGTAAGTAAGATGAGAAAGGAGGAAGAATAATGTATAAAGGAAGAGTGTCACATTTTACTTGATATTAAATGGTTTCAGATTCAGTCTCAGTGCATCTGTTTTTCAGGATATATCTAAGGACTACTTTAAGCCAAGATACCACAGTGAGGGATGCATTAGAAGTTGGATTGATGGGAAATTTGGAAAAATATTGAAAAAGCAATTCTTCTTGTATATTTTAAGGAATAACACATCTTTTGTAAAACTGTGATGCCTCATGCAAATCTTTAAAAGCATTTGGCTGATATCTCATTTTGCATTTCTCTTATTACAAATGGAAATTTTCTCTTCCCTTTTATGAAGGACATTTATGTGCAAACAATACCTTTTTTTTTTTTCTTAAAAGCTCATCTGCTGCCACTCCTTATTCTAAGGTAACAGATAGAAATAGTTATAACTACATCATCAATTTTCCTAAATTCTGGTGCTCGCATTTCAGACCCAGAGCTTTTTGGGAGGAGGTATTAAAAACTGTGCAGTTTGAGGAATATATTGGGCCTGGTTCTCTGTCGCCTTTTCGCCTGATGCTGTCATTTACACCAGTGCAAAGTGGGTGTGAAATGCTAACAGATCAGAATGCTAGTGTTGTACACCCACTTTGCATTACTGTAAATGACTGCACAAGGTACAGGGCAATAGCGAATCACAGACCCATTGTTTGTATTAAGGAGTTTCAGTAGTTCAGTTATGATCAAAACCAATTTTCAAACTTGGCTATACCACCAGAGCAAGATCTTTGCAGTAGCTCAGCCTTTGGCAGAGTAGACTAACAATGTGAGTCATCATTTTTCTCCTGACTGATAGCTGGGTTAAGAATCTAATTGGAAGATGTTGCTCAGCTGCCAGATCAGAAAAGACTATTCCCCGCTGGGAGCAGGACTACCATCTGCAACCCGTTGGAAAACTTGGATTGTTTTATGAGTATCTGGAAATGGGTAAGTCAGTAGTGCAATTCTGATTCGTATGAAATATTTTCAGGACCCAACGGTGTTTTTTTTAAAAAAGTCTTCAGATAAATAATGTCTGATGATTTTATAGATAGTGTAAACATGTTATAGAGATTAAAGCTTGTGCATAATGAATAAAGGTAAAAAATTTTGTTAGTCTAAATCAAATAAATGACAATCCAGTTTACAACTAAAGACGATATGGCTTCTGTAGCTAGGGATTGTATGACTAAGTCTGTTGCCTCTTCATCTATTACCCTATTCACAGGTCAGGGGCCAGAAGACTGTGATCTTCAACTCCAGCACTGCAGCATGACATTCCTATACCAGTTTACTGTAGATTTACAGCAGCTTTCAAGTTTTTACTTTTTGGAAGCTGTCAAAACTTTAATTTCTTTGAAACCAGCCATACTTTAATAGTATTGTAATCATACTTATTTCAGCACACAAACACCAATAATGTGATTCTTAATTGAGGCTTTTCAGCATAGCACTGGATTAATAAATAAATTTACATGCCTGAAAGATAAGAAGGCATATAAAAGAAGCAATATTGAAATATTCAGAATAGTTCGTATGTATGAGTTATGGCTTTTTTGTGTGAGTGTGCACCTCACATACTTTTAAAGTCTATTGTTCATTCTTGGTAGGCCTCACTATCTTTCAGGGGTTTATTGTACTTTTCTGCATGTATGTTCACACAAGGTCTGCTATTTGAGAGAGAGAGTCTCTGATTAACCATTAAAACATGCATTCCTGTCTCTATCATGGTGTAGGTAAATATATACACATCGGAGTTAAGGCATCACCAATGTATGTCACATTCTCATTGGCAGTTATACAGTTTGGATTTGTCACTTTATTTGTGGCATCATTCCCGCTGGCTCCTCTTCTGGCTCTTGTTAATAATTTGTTGGAAATACGAGTTGACGCCTGGAAGATTACAACCCAGTTCAGACGCATGGTGCCACAGAAAGCACAAGATATAGGAGCATGGCAGCCAATCATGCAAGGAATAGCAATTCTGGCAGTAGTGACCAATGTAAGTATGACCTGAGAATTATAAAAAATGGTATACTCTAAATATTCTTGTCAAGTGAGGATGTGAAATATTAATATGTATTGTGCCAGACTGACCAGAGGTAACATTTTCAGAAACACTGAAATAATTTAGGATCTTAAGCAATGTTCCCTCTAATTTTTTACATCCACGTGTGGAATGAATTTTGTTATGCGCACCAACATGAAGGTGATGTGTGGCAGTGGAGGGGTCAAGGGTTTCGGAGTGTGGGGGGGGGCTCAGGGCTGGGGCAGAGGGTTGGGGGGGTGAGGGCTCCAGCTGGGGGTGTGGGTTCTGGCGTATGGCCGGGGATGAATGACTTGGGGTGCAGAAAGTGAGGACTCCGGCTGGGGGTGCGGGAGGCTCTGGGGTGGGGCTGGGGATGAGGGGATTGGGTGCAGGCTGCCCCAGGACTGCTGCAGGGGGAGAGGCGCCTCAGCCCACCTGTGCAGCCCTTGATAGCTTGTGGCCACGCAGCTTATAGGGAACTTAGATCTTAAGTCCCATTTTTTAAAGTGACGTAGGCGTTTAGGAGCCTAAATATCTAGCATCCTAAGTCTCTTTTGAAAATGAGACTTTGGCTCCAAAGTCATTTACATGCTTTCAAAAACCCTAGGCCTAAATAAAGGAAGTTTCACTTTTCATGATGTGACATCCTTGAGAAAATTCTGTGTCCAACCTTCCATTATGTATGAAGAATACAGTGTATCCTCCCTAAACTTACAATACTCACTGAATACAGAATGAATTTCTGAGAATTTTCAGGTAACTGCATGCATTTTGAAGAAATTAGGTTGTAATTAAACTTTATTAATTATTATTGTATTTATTATGGTCGTGCCTCCCCGTCTAAGCAGTTTTGCACTTAAAGCAGAGATTCAACAGCTTTGTTAGGTATGAAAAATGCAATGTAGCCTCAAAATTACAACACTTATCCTTTGAGTGTAAAATGAATTTTCTGAGAATTGCAAGTAAATCCATTAATCAGTCTGAGTTAAAGTTAATTTAAAAAATGAGTCCTTTATGAAATTTAGTACTTGGTTTCAGATCTTTTTATGGCCTTATTAATCAAGTGCAGACTCTTCAAACTTCCCATATAGTTAAATCATACTGAAATCTTACGCATGGGCTATGTTGGAAAAAAGGTAATGGTCTTTTTTGCCATTATGAAGTACACAAGAGTTTGTTCTCCAGCAGAAGCTAACATATAATCTTATCCTTCAGAAATTTCCACCAACTGCCCTCTTTCAAAATGGCTGCCTTTTCCCCCCTCAGCAGGACTGAGCCACAGAGTGTTCTCAGTTAATGTCCTTCTCAAAATGGCCACCATCATCCGTTATTCTCAATAGGACTGAGGCCTCAGGCTGTCCTTATCGAAGATAGCCACTTCTGACTTCATATGGTGCTATCATCTGCCCAGAGGGCAGCTTGGCTTCTCTACTATTGAGTGGACAATCAGATGTTGCAGCCATTTGGAAAGAGGGCAATTCGTGGCGAGTTTCTCTGAAGGAGAAGGTTTTGTGTAAGCCTCTGCTGACAGATTCATTTTTTCAGTTGTGACACATAACAAAAAATTACTGTTACTCCTGTGCGTGTGTATGCAGATGCATAAAGTATTGTAGAGGGGAGTGCAGGCAACAAGACAATTTAGAGCAAGGGGGGTTCACAAGCGAATGTGGAAGACAAGAGAGAGAGAGAAACATTCAAGTTGCTTTGTGCTACTCTGGTGATACAAAGCAACTGTAAATCCAGATTAAATGTCCAGTAATGTCTGGCTGATTTGTGCTGCTCCAGAGTGGTCTAAAGCAGCTAGAATTTATTGGTGAATCTGGTGCTAAAAGTTAACATACAAATGATTCAAAGTTGCTGGTACATATCTTCATATCATTAGAAATATTTCATGGCACAGGTTTGTTTTCTTTTTTGGCTTTCTTGTTTAGTGTTCATGTACAACATTTTTAATAATAACTTAAATTAAAAAAAACAGGAAAATTCCCAGACAAAAATAGCTCTTTAAGCTACAGTTAAGGTTCTGAGTACATATTAGTAAGTTCCTTTGGGTCACTCTGCTACAAACCTAATAATAAAACACATATAACCCTGATGCGGTTATGCACCAAAAGAAATCCAAACATGTTATCATGCAGTTAGGAGGTCCAAACAACCTTAACTCTGCCCTTAAAGACATCATGAAAGAAAAAAAAGTCTAATGCATTTTTAAAAATTAGTTTAAACTACTCTGGGAGCACAAACACTAAAATGTCTTCATCATAATCCTTATGGTTATTGTATGCAGTCTCTACAGGTCAGAGGCAGCCGGTAGATTGTTAAGATTGTTTTGGTGATTTAACTATGCATTTAGAGACCTTAATATGTTTGGATTCCTTTTAGTGCCCAGGAAGTTGTTAGAGTGTTCTATTTTTAGGTTCTATAGAAGACTGACCCAAAGAACTAATTTTGGTCTGTCTCTCTCTCTTTTCCATCCACAACTCAGAAGAGGGGGCTATCTCTCATTCTCCAGTGCAAGGAGTTCTAGATTATTGAAGATGTATTCTCCCCCACAATTGATTACTTACTTGTCTGCCATTTTCCATAAGACAAATCCTGCTACCTCAGACTAGCTGTAAACACTCTCTCAAAAGGCAAGCAACAGCTCTTAAATGTATAATACTTGTAACCACCACGAGACAGGTATATTTAAAATGCAGCTTTACTCCCTCTAATTAGGAATCAGTCCTATAGTCCTTGAGTACCAACACATTTCCCTTTCACTTCAATGAGATTATTAGTACATAAGGGCTGCAGGGTCACAGTGAGTGGCTCATCTGCAATTTTCCCAGTCTCAGTTGTTTTAAGTAACACAAGGGACTCAAGAGCCAACCGATGCTGAAGCCTGCAGGACCCTGTGGGACGGACTCCCTACAGTCAGCACAGGCGACCAGGACTGACTAGAGCAGTCTCTCACTCTGTCTGAGTTCTCGGAAGCCTTCTGTCTGATGCCAACCAACAAATCTCCAGGCATCGATGGTCTGACCGTGCAGTTCTACTGCGTGTTCTGGGATGTCCTCACCTCCATTTGGGCCTAGTCCTTAGGGAGCAGGGTGCTCCTGCTGTCGAGCAAGTGGGCCATGCTCACTCTGCTGCTTAAGAAGGGGAATCTCTGCAACTTTAGGCACTGGCACCCAGTCTTGTTCCTCAGCATGGACTCCAGGGTCATAGCAAAAGCCATCTCGCTGCAGCTGGGGTCCATGCTGATAGACAGGCACCACCCTGACCAGATCTACACCATCCCAGGCCAGACCATCTTCGACAACCTCTATCTGGTCCAAGACCTACTCCATCTCATGTGCCGGGCTGGTCTGTCACTCACCCTCCTGTCCCTGGACCCGGAGAAGGCATTTGACAGGATGGATCATGGGTATTTCATGGGCACTCTGTGGGCATTTGGCTTCAGGCCCCGCTTCATGGGCTTTCTCCAGGTGCCGTACATCTCTGCGGAGTGCCTGGTGAAGCTCGAATGGGACTTGACTGAACCCATCGTTTTCAGTCAAGGGGTGCATCAGGGTTGCCTGCTGTCTAGCCAGCTCTATACTATGGCTATTGAGCCCTTCCTCTGTCTTCTCCGTAAAAGGATGATGGGGTTGGTGCTTTGAGAACTGGACTTGCGGGTGGTGAGGTCAGTGTATGCCAACAACCTGCTCCTCCAGGATGTGGGAGACCTAGTGCAAGTGGAGGCTTGCCAAGCCATCTATTTGGCAGCCTACTCTTGGGTCAAGAGCTCTGGCCTAGTGGTCAGGGACAGGTGGCAAGTGACCTTCCTCCCATCTGCGCTATGGGCCATCCGGTGGGGCACAGATCCGCTGCTCTATTTGAGCATCTATCTTTCTGCCACCGATCCCTCCCTGCTGGAGAATTCAGTCGATCACGAGGCCAGGGTGGCTGACCAGTTGCAGAGGCTACTCTGGTGCCTTTCTCTTCAAGGGAGGGTGAAGGTGCTCACCCAGATGGTCCTGTTCATGCTCTAGCACCAGTTCAACTCCCTGGTCCTGCACCTGGGATCCCTGGCTAGCCTCCAGAAGAAGATCCTTCAGATTTTCTAGCTGGGGCTGCACTGGGTCTCCAATAGTACAAGGGACTCAAGATTCATTTTAGATGGAAGTTTGCTAAGAACCAGGATATGGTGCTGTATCCCAAATAAATTAGAAGGAGCTTTTTGTTGGTGTTGTTTTGTTTTTTGTTTTCTTTTGTTGTTTGAGATACGGGCTTCTACATATACACGTGTGAACTTTCCCTCACCATCTGTACCTCCCACTTGATTGATTAACCTGAATATACAGAATCTATATCTCCTCTTCTCCACTCAACTGTTGGTTTTGCTATTGCTGATTAGCTATTATAGCCTAAGGCACCATATATTCTTCCACTGCATATATTACCTTTGCAGCACCTGCAAGGCTACAAGAAACTTCTGTGTAAAACTATCAGTCTTGGGACTTGCAGTTCAAGCAGCAGAGCTGCTGTTGTACCATGCCAGAGCATCTGTTGTTGATTTGAAGACTGATTTTAATTTGTTATGGTATAAATGGAAAACTGTGTTCAGTGTAGCTTAGGAAATGGAGAACACTATTGGTTTGTACTTTTCCAGCGTGATACTCTAAAAAGCAGCCCACAATTCGGGGGGGGGGGGTGTTTCCTTTTAAACGACACAGTAGAATTAGCTTTCATGTTTCTGTCCTTGTAGCAGTTTGCAACACATCTGGAGATCATTCTGCAGGAGGGGAAACACCCCTCCCCACAATTAGAAAACTTGTTAATATCATGCATTTTTGTTCTAACATTACCCTTTGGAGAGAATTTATATGCTAAAAACAACTAATTTTAGTGTAAATTTAAACAATGTAGCATTTCATAGAGTTTCTTGAAAATGGTTTTAAAAAGGACATACTCTACATTTAATTTATGCTAGAATATGTTACAAAAATCCTTCATAAGTAGTTATTTATCCTCAAAAACTTAAAAACAAGATTCTTTACCCATAGGCTACCTCCATTTTCCCTTTTGTCAGCCAAATGGATGAGAGTCTTCTCAGCTAAACTTCGAAGTATCAAAACACACTAAAAGTTGAAATCAGGTTTTTAGAGCCAAATCCTGGTACCATAGAAGTCAATGGGAGTTTTGTCCAGTTGGAACCAGGGTCTAAGTCTCGATCCTGCCACCTTGCTCATCAAGTTCTTTACAGTGGGTCTACTTGGTGAGTGACGTATTACCCAACATATGAGAGAGATCTCCACAGTCTTCCATCTACCCACACACAAACACACACACATACACAGAGTTTTGTATCCCTCACAAATGTCCTCAGATCAAGACTTCCCTTAGGTACAAAGGTTGCCCCTAGGCAAAAAATATTTGTCACTCCTCCCCCAAAGGTGAGGAACTATGTATATTAAATATAAGTTCACCCTGAAAGTCACCCCTAAACAAAAAGGCTATCATGAATGTAAATAGAATACAGTTTTACCAACTTTGAAGTTATACATTTTCCCTTATTCTTTCCATTGCTTTATTGCCTTCTCTCCTCTTCCATTTTCCACTTTCTGTAATCACTGTTCCTTTTTTCTCTTTTCTGCCCATTTTTCCTCACTCCCTTTATCGATTTTGTTAAATCTTTCCTCTGTCCCTATATCTAATTTTGCCCTCTCTCTCGATCCCACCCCTTTTTCTATGGCTTTCATTCATTCACTCTCTCTTCCTCTCTATTTATTTCCCACTCTGGATTTTGGTCTCCCCTCTTTCCCCATCAATGCATCAGCTACTCTGTTCACATTGACAAGGTTTTATTCGCTGCCATAAGGACAAGAGACTTTTTTGGCTTTTACATTCTGGAGCACAAGATGTCAGCCAGAACTGGGAGTGCTGTGCATAAGCCTATTGTGCCCAGTTGTTAAATTGCAGAGTTTAACAATGAAGATCCTTCTTCATAGTGCAGCTCTTTGAATATCAGGCAGACAAGGAGAACATTTGACTAGCCAGGATGAACCTATCTAATGGTTCGGGGGTTGTGATGTATAATCAGCTGAACGTGACTTCCCAATGTGACACTGTGGCCAAAAGAGCTCATGCAATCTGGGGATGCATAAACAGGGGAATCTCAAGTAGGAGAAGAGAGGTTATTTTATCTCTGTGTTTGGAACTGGTGCAACTGCTGCTGGAATACTGTGTCCAGTTCTGGGGTCCACAACACAAGAAGGATGTTGATAAATTGGAGGGTTCAGAGAGGAGCCATTAGAATGATTAGACTCAAGGAGCTCAATCTATTTAACAAAGAAAAGGTCAAGGGTGACTTGATCACAATCGATAAGTCTCCACGTTGGGAACACATATTTAATAATGGGCTCTTCAATCTGGCAGAGAAAGGTATAACATGATCCAACAGATGGAAGTTAAAGCTAGACAAATTCAGACTGGAAATAAGGCGTAAGTTTTTGACAGTGAGGGTAATTAACCATTGAACAATTCACCAAGAGTCGTGGTGGATTCTCCATGACTGACAGTTTTTAAATCAAGATTGGGTGTTTTTCTAAAAGATCTGCTCTAGGAATTATTTTGAAGACTTTCAGGCCTGTGTTGTACAGGAGGTCAGACTAGATGATCACAATGGTCCCTTCTGGCTATGGAAACTCTGACTCTTCCAGAACAGGAGGTCTTTGTGAGTCACTGTTTTAACCACCCCGCAAAAAAAACACAGGCCTGATTCCCACAGACAGTTTATGGCACTCACTCTGAGTGGGGTATGGATACTCTTTGGAACAGGATGACAATAAGAGGCCATGTAATATGTGAACTGGTATTAAGCAGCTGCTAGCAAGAGGGGAAATATTGTCTTGATATCAGGAGCAGTTTCCACATCTGCTGACAACTGGAATCTCTGAGCCAGCAGCTGCAGAAGTGAATTTGGGCTGGGTATGACCCCTAAGGAATGTTTTGGAGGTTATAGGTGAATGATCTGTAGCTTTTTAAGTTTGAATTATCTTTAAAATGTTCCTTGTGAAATTTAATTTATTTGTAATGGTAGGCTTCTTAGGGTACGTCTTCACTACCCGCCGTATCGGCGGGTAGCAATCGATTTATCCAGGATCAATATATCGCGTCTCGTTAAGATGCAATATATCGCTCCCCGAACGCGCTCACCGTCGACTCCGGAACTCCACCAGAGTGAGCGGCGGTAGCGCAGTCGACGGGGAAGCTGTGGCTGTCGATCCCGCACCGTCTGGACCCCAGGTATTCGATCCAAGATACTTCGACAAGAAGTTGCGTATCTTGGATCGATCTCCACCCCCCCCCCCCCCCGCCCCTCCCCAGTGTAGACCAGCCCTTAGTATGTGTCATTTTACTTGAAATTCATCAGGCAGTAGTTGTTTAAAATATGTGGTGAGCAGGTCTCGATAGGAAACATGTGGACTGAAGTGGAATATACAATAGTATATGTTTAATTTGGTGAGATTGGCCGTAAGAAAAAAACATTAATTGCACAACTTTTTGAAGGTGTCCCGCACAAAAGATGTAATTTAGAAACTATACAGAATGTGCATTCCAGAGAGATTGTTTTATGCCACTGAATGACTGCACATCTATTTGCAGAGAGAACCACTGAATGGAAAAGTGCAAACTTTCTGATTTTTAGTGCAGTAATGCATATTTGTTGAAATCTAAAGTGCACGGAAAAGCTATGTATATATTAAGGCTGCCAGTTAAATACTGCTCCCTTTTTGTCTTCCTCTTCTAAAATACAGGCAATGATAATTGCTTTTACATCTGACATGATTCCTCGTTTGGTTTATTACTGGTCCTTTTCAGTCCCTCCCTATGGGGATCACAGCAGTTACACCATGAAGGGGTATATCAACAATACGCTTTCTGTCTTCAATATATTGGACTTCAAAAATGAAAGCAAACCAGTTCCACTTACTGGGCTTGGCAACCAAACAACATGCAGGCAAGTGTCAAATAATTATTCTTGTCGCTGGAAAGGAAAATATCCTAATTTTGTTTATAAAAATCTCTTCAGTAATATTAAGACTTCACTAACCTCAAGAACAGTTAGAAGGTAAAATAAAACAACATGGAGTTTTCTAAATCTTTGATTCATTGTATTTCCCCCAATAATTAATAATACATTATTCAAAATAATATAAAGGTGATTTAAACATATTTTTGGTATAGTGGAGAAAAAATGTATTTTATTAAGTTCAGCTTATTCTGTAAATGTAAAATTTACCATTCATTTTAGTTCTATACAACTTATGACTCTAGGCTGTGTTAAATGGGACATATTTTGCTCCATCCTCTGGCCATAGTGCATTACTGCAGAGGTTGCTGAAATTATTTCTTGACTTTTCTAAACTGTCTTTAGATATCGTGACTTCCGATACCCTCCTGGGCACCAACATCAGTATGAACACAACATATATTACTGGCATGTGATTGCAGCCAAGTTGTCTTTCATCATAGTTATGGAGGTCAGTACATTAGGTCTTGATTTTTTTAAATATAATTTTAGGCTTCCCCTCAATAAAAAAGAACCTTCAGTTTGCAATTAATTCTGTTCTTCACTCAAAGTTATTCATTTTGTTTTGTGAACAATGTTGAATATTATGGGCCAGATCCTTAGCTCAGCATATCTTAATTTAAAATCAATGAAGCTATGCCAATTTACACTAGTGGAGGATCTGACCCTATGCATTTAGCAGCTTCTTAGTTTGGGAATTTAAAATACTGTCAGAGAAATTTTGTATATCAAAAAGAACTGGAAAAAAACGTTGCTCTAATAAATGTATGGAGATAGCTGTTAGATCATCTTATATGTGTGCATTTGTGTGTATGTGTGTGTGTGTGAGTGTGTGTGTACACACGCACACATCCACACACAGAGAGAATTACCTGTGTAAAAATAATCAGTGTTAAATATTACTCTTTTAATGATCCCTATTGGGTAAAAATCAATATAGCCACATTTTCCACCATTACATGGAGTGTAGCAAAATGCCCAATCCAGAGCTAAACCTGTACTGGGGGCAAAAGAGCTGCTCTGTAGCATTATACTGTAGATATGGGCATCTGTAATTCTAGCTGGGAAAGGAGCAACAGAGAAGCTTCATGGTTCTCAAATGTGAAGCTAACTGTTAGGTTCTTTTTATTTTCCGTCTGGGTTTTGAGCATTTAGGTTTTGCATTTTCAAGCTTTTCTTCGTAATCATGGGAGCTAGAAACGTACTCTTTTTTAAAAAAAGAGGAAAAGCAAAGATTTTAACATAAATCCTCAGCTACTGGAGTCCAGTGATTAAAAAAGATTTTTAATATCATGAGACTTGCAATAAAATCATGAGCTGCAAATCTGATGGGTAAGGAGCTAAAAGCCTTAACAGAGCAGACAGTAGTAGTAATAGTAATTTATAGAATATGTTTAATCTACCAAGCAGTTTATAGACAGACATTAATCCACATCATGTCTGATATAGCAGATAAGGAAGTATTATTATCTCAATTTTTAAAATGGGGGTTCTGAGTCAAAGAGGTTGAATGACTTCTGGACTCTGACCTCTCCTGCAGTGCCAGAGAGTTGGGCTGTGCCTCCCTTCGTACAAATATTGGAGGCAATGCAGACTGGTCCTTCCAGCTCTGGGATTTGGCCACGCTCCTGCTGCCCTTTCACCAGTGTCTCTGCCAAAACACTTGCCCACTGCTAAGTGGCTGGTGTGTAATGACCACTTCTTACTTACACTTATCATAATTGTCCCCTCCATTGTTCTGTGCACACCAGCTCCCAGTCTGTTATAGCCACTCATTGTCTCATCATATCCTTATATTGTAAATACTTCCAGGCAAGGGACTGTTCTTTTGTTATGCATGTACCGTGCCTTGCATGTTGATACTTCCAGGTACTGCCACCATGCAAATAATAAGGGATCACAGTTCATTCAGCACATCCCATGGTACCATCCTGGGCCAAAAGGGCATTGCCTATCACAGAAGATCTGTAAAGCTGCCACCTATTCATCTATCAATACTTCAGTAAAACAATACAGGTTTGGCCTTTATTCCTCTGCAGAAGCATCCTTCAAAAGGAAGATATTCCAAGCAGTTGCTTCAAAATAGTCTAATATTAAGTTTAGGGAAGAGTTAACATTATTTTCTGCTTCTCTCTCCCACCCTTTTAATTTTCCTTAATGCCCATCACATCCCAAATGTCTCAGGGAGAGGGCAGGATACAGAATGGAAAACGTATTACATGATGATTTCCTTTCTGAGACTGACCTGCCTCTTAGTATAACCCAGCTAAGTCTATTGGGTGGCCGTATATAGAATGGAATAAAGCACTGCTGTTACAAACATTCTATTTATTCTACTAGTAAGAAATTTGTATTGCCATACAGCTTTGGAAGTACTGCATGGTGGAAGTCATCTGGGAAAAGGTGGAGCCTTTTGTGGAGGCATTTGGGATTGTAGGAGGAGCACACTAGTAAATGTTTCTGTATAAAATTCATCAAGGGCCTGATCCACGGCCCACTGAAGTCAATAGAAAGACTCCTACTGACTTCAATGGCTGTTGGGTCAGTGTCCAGGTAGGAGGTCAGAGGAGATATGACCAAGTCCTGGAGTCATCTGTACAAGTCTGCACCAGCTCAAATAGTTACAAGAAGAGAGAGACTCAAGCCAGATGTGTCAGATGGGGAGAAAAAGGGGGGAGAGGTCAGTCCCAGAAAGGAAGTCATCAGGTAACAAGTTTCCCAAGGCTACAGGAGAAGGCACTGTCAGAGCCAGGATTACAAATTAGGAGTTCCTGGCTCTGTCTTGTTTTCAGACAACTAATTTTTCCCACTACATTGCTCCTTTCCAGACTTCTGTATTCATTGGGACATTTAGCTACTGTGATATAAAACACAAATGTACCTTAATGTAACATTTCATCTATATAATAAGATTGCAAGAAAGTCACTTTGTGTGTCATTCTGAAGCCTATTATGTCTGTACAATCAGCATGAAGCGACGGAAGCAGCTATAAGCATGCTTTGGGGGCTCTTTATGTTCAGAATATTATCAGGTTGAATCATCACTGATTTTGTGGTCTGTTACCATCCAGTTTTTAAGTTCTCCACCATTTTGACTTTACAAATTATACCTGTGCAGTGTACAATACAGTAAGGCATGTATCTATGCCATGCCAAGAGGCCTCGACCATTGCGATAGCGGAGATAACTCAACCATCCAGCACCCTTACTCTGCCCTTATTTGCATGCAATAATTTCATTGGTTGTATGAGGGAGACTGCACAGATGGTGGATTACTTGGCCCAATTGTCACATCACAGCACACACGCTTATTCAGCACCCACACAAATCAACACCACTCTCCCAGCACACTCCCCCTAGACACAAATCAACTACCTAGACAGCAACACAGACAGCATACACAATAACCCCAAATATACACAGCCCCTTACCACAGCACATGCCCCTCACTTGCTTCCCACACAGATCCACACAACTCTCCCAAAACAAAACTCAGACACAAATCAACACAAGCACCCACACAACAACACAACCAGCACACACAATCACCCCAAACATCACTCTGAAGCCTAGAATATTTGTTGAGTCAGTGTGCAGCAATGGACACAGCTACAAGCATGGTTGAGAGCTCTTTTTGTTCAAAATATCACCAGGTTCAATCATCAATGGGATTTGTGGTCAGTTACTATCCAGTTTTTAAGTTCTCAGTCATTTTTGGCTTTTTTTTAACCATGCATGACTTTGTGAATTACACCTGTGCAACAGCATGGGCTTTCAACTCCTACTTAGTAATAATAATAGCCTATTCTGCATGACTGACATTCTTGATTTTCATCTTCCCTAGCATGTCATATACTGTGTGAAGTTTATTGTTTCATACGTAATTCCGGATGTATCACAAAAGACGAAGAGCAAGATCAAACGAGAGAAATACTTAACACAGACACTCCTGCATGAGAATCATCTCAACGTTATGAAAAAAAATATGGGGAAAATAGCTGACAGAATCTGGAAAGGAGCAGACAGCACTTTCCGACCTAAATTTGACTAAGAATTTTACACACAGACAGTACTTAACCGGCTCAGTACTGGTTACTAATGGCTAATCAAAATGTTACTAATGGCTAATCAAAAGTTGGGGATTAACTCCCTTTAGCAAATAGTGTCTTGTAACTCTTGCCTATGTCTGGAACATCACTGGCTATAGAGGGAAGGACTGGAAAATACAAAACCTTGAGATCCAGTATCACCTGGAAAAAGCGAAATGACGTCTTTAATAGTTTTAACCGGACAAAAAAAAGGCATCTGGTTTTCTCTAGACTGTTGCCTCGTAAGAAGGGGCAGATTCATTCTGAAATGCAGCACAACACCTTCCACTTCATTCAGCCATTGGTTATTTCAACTGCTGTTCAATTTGCACAAAACCTCAGAAACCAAATCATTTGTATTAAAAACAACACAGCTGCCATTAGGGTGACCAGATGTCCCAATTTTATAGGGACAGTCCCGATTTTTGGGTCTTTTTCTTATATAGGCTCCGATTACCCCCAGTCTCCTGTCCGATTTTTCACATTTGTTGTCTGGTCACCCTAGCTGCCATTGAATGAGTTGTGATCACATGAAGTGGCTGTCATTGGATAATTCAATCACTGGCTATATAATTAAGCTAAGAGGAAAAGCCAAAATCAGAAAGAGACAGAAGAAAAAAGATGACGACAACTAAACATTAGGATGTTCAGCCATTGCTGTTGCCATGATAAGCCTGCTATGTGCCATACAAGCTAAAAAATGCGCAGCAGGGATTATACAGCTGATAAGGTATTTCAATCAACGTGGTAAGAATGGACTTGAATCACAATGAGAGGAAGCACTGCAAGCCTGCTTCTCCTGTCATTGATAGCTGCATACGGTCAGTGGCGATTCCCTGCCTTTTTACAGCAGTATGAGTGAGGGGAGAATCAGGTGATGTGTCTTTACCCAGTTGATGTACATTAAGTAGTTCATTTTGCCCATTCTGTTTTGAACCTGTATGCTCTAGGACCTGTATGTTCTTACCTGTAACGAGTGAGCATTTAAATTCTTGTCACACATTAAATCAATATCCACAGAGGGCTCACTTCTGTATTTCTTTCACAACCAAAACTCCATTCACTTCAGTGGTAGTTTTCAGTGTGCAAGGAATGCAGGGTTGGACCTACTGTGATATCCTCAATTCAATCCATCACAAAATAGCATGTGTCAACACAGTAGCCAGGAAATGTGATTTCCAGCACGGGTAGACAGACACATGCTAGCTGTGCTTGAGCTAGCAGACTAAAAAGAGCAGTGTGGCCAGAGTAGCTCAGGCTAGCCATGTGAGTACCTACCCATGAGGTTGGACAGCTACCCCGAGCCACCCCAGTGCCACACGCATCTATGATCATCATGCAAAAAAAATCCATGTTAACCTTAAAGACTCTTTTACAGTACAGTGGGGTGGGGGAGATATTTACCTAATGAAAAAGGACAAAATCAGGAGGGAATGGAGGAGAGACCAGCCTGAGAAGGGACCGTGATTTGGCCTTATGTAAATAACCTCACAAGACTTACCACCCATTTTATAGATGGGGAAACTGTGACACAGAGCAGTTAAGTGCCTTTCCTATGGTCACACAGTGATCTGTGGCAGAGCTGGGATTAACATGTAGGAGCTCCTGGTCCCCAGTGACCTATTCAATCCACTGGACCTCATCCCTGTATACCCAAGGGCACGTACTAGCTCTTCCTTTTGCTGTCACCTAGCATTATTCTCCTGAACATAGTAGTCTTAATCCACATCTGGCAATTATTCCTCCTCCAGGATAACATTATGCCAGGAGTGCCTTTGATCCATTATATCATCTAGAGAGAGAGAGAGAGAGAGAGAGAGTCTTACTTTAAGCACAGTTCAGAATTACAGATAGTGAAAAGTATGGTGCCTTAATAAAGAATATCTTAAATAAAAAGATACTTAACATTCTGTGCGGTTTACATAGACTTTATCTACACCTGCTAAAGATGGGATTACTAGGCCTCTCTGAACTTTTGAAGCATAAGAATAAAACATTCAGGAGGGGAAAAACAACAGTATTTGTAACTCCTTTAGAAACTAGGTCACTTGGAGAATATTTCACTAGGCTTTTAAAGGGAAAATTAGAATCTGCTTGAAAATATAAATAGGTTTTTCGCTTTTGATGCTGCAAATCACAAACTGTGACATCATCATCCACTGTGGGTCAAAATTATCTTTGGTATAAATCCAGTGAAGTCAGACCTGACAAAGAGCTCTGTGTAAGTTCAAAAGCTTGACTCTCTCACCAGCAGAAGTTGGTTCAGTAAAAGATATTATCCACCCGCCTTGTCTCTCTAATAGTCTATTTGAGCAACTTTATAAACTACATAATGCCAATATTTGTAAGGTTCTTCAGAAGTTGATATGATTTGCCACATAAGAATATACATTTTGTATTTTTGCTAAGAATATTTGCTATTAATTTCTGAACATTAAGATATTTCATTATATTTATCATTTTAATAAAATTTATTTTAAAATGCATTCCGTGTCTTCATTTGTGTTATCCTTTTTTAGAAGCAGAACAATAGAGCTGCCACCAAGTACCATTTTTAAATTATTAGAATATCAGCATTGTCTATTTTCTATATTACTGCCCTTTTTCAAGTTCTTGCCATGAAGTTGTGCCACTGCTATTGAGAACCATCAGCTTCTTTTCTAAATTCTCTGGATGATGGAATTCCTCCTATTCCACAGCAGAGCTGTGATATGAAGGGGGGAAATCATTATGCTCTCAAACAAACGTAAGATCTGGGTTTCAGTTTATTCCTGCAGGATCAGGCCTATAATGAGCACCCTACTTCCAGGTAATTCAGCCTTTAGGTTCCTTCTTGGGGCTCCTGCTAGTCCAGGTTTATCCTCTGTCTGGGACTGCACAATCAGCATGAATTATTGTTTGTTACTCCTATACCCCTATGTATGGGGTTGGGGTGTTTATTTGACTTAGGCATGTACGTGCAATTGGAAACAATCTACAGATCGTACTGCACTCATGAACTCTTCCTCTTCCCATCATCCATTCAAACCTCAAGCCACTTAACTCTCTTATGCCTCTCTAGCCCAACAATATCCTCTTCAGAGGCCTAGGAGAATGGATAGGCTTGAAGGATAAAAGATTCTCTGGCCATTTCAGACACAAACTTTGTCTGCACTAGCCTTTTTTGTTTGTTTGTTTTCCACACAGCTGCTCTTAAACACCAGTGTAGCTCCATGGGGGTTGTAACAGTAGAGCACTAGTTTAGCCGTTTTTACCACTATGGTGTCTAGCCCTGTATTGAGCAGGCTGACAACCCAGTCATAAAAATGCCAGTCTACACTGTTGTTCTCACATGGCCAGGTGCTGTGATGACATAAACTCAGCTGATGCTGAGTGCAATTTACAAGCTATGGGTATAGAGGATGTAGCATCATATTAGGCCATGTCTATGCTAGGAAAATGGATCTATTTTTAAATGTTAGCTAATGTGTTAATGAGCTTAAATCCTGTTGTAGACAAGTCGAGCCTAGGGCCCACATTTTGAGCAACTCATATGGATTAGCAAGAATAAGTTATTTTGCAGCCCATTGTTAGTTGCTTTTACTGTTAGTAGTTTACCTGCTACCTCCTTCCCTTTTTGCCATTGTTCGAGTGAATTACTCTTATTTTGCATACCCACTGCATACCAAATTGGCACAAGTTACGCTGCTTTACCAATTGCACCCATTTTCTAACATACTCCAGCTGTGTAGTTTACGCCACTGTATACCTCACAAGAGAATTTGGCCCAGAGATTGCCATGGGCCTTACACCAATTTACACCAGGTCTGGATTTTGCCTAATGCTCCAATTGTCATTTCATGTCTGGTAAAAGGGGATGGGGCGTTACTGTAATTCCTCTCAGGAAAGAGAACACGCTTGGTGGCTTTAGAGCAGTGGTTCCCAAACTGGGGTTCGTGAACCCCTGGGGGTTTGCGAAATGTTACAGGGGGTTCTCGGGCAAAAAATTCCCTACTGGCAGACAGAGGTGTCCCTAGGGACCCTGGGTAGCATGGGGCCAGCAGTCTGGAGCCGCTGGACTTCCAAGAGCTAAGCAGATCAAAGCAAGCATATCTAGCACACTGAGGAGATTTAAACGTCAAGACTCCTTATAAGAAATGGAAAGGGAGGTGTATATATTTTGCTATTTTTAAAATTAAATAGGCAGTTAGTATTGTTTTTAAAATTATTATGAAGAACAAGTTTAAGCTTCGTTGTAACGTGCACTGTTTGCCTGGACTGCTCAAGACCTGAATCCTTGTGTAGGAGGAACTCTTTAAGTTGGCTTCTTAAATACCTTCATGCTGTTTCACATCTGATACTCCTTGATGAAACATAAGAGCCTTGTCTTATAACAGGCTTATTCAAAGTGATACAAGCTACGAAAGTGAGATCTTGGAAGAGTGTTGCCATTTTCATAATGTAATAAAAATACTGTAATGATAAATAATAATTAATAATAAAGTGTGTAATAAGCATGTCATAAAAAAAAATTTATATTTCCAAGATCACTGCTTTTATAATTTACTCAGATAAAGGAGAAAATCCCTGGAAATATTCATTTTTATGAGGGGGTTTGCAAGACGACATTTTAATGAAAGGGGTTCACAGGTTGTTAAAGTTTGGGAACCACTGCTTTAGAGCAAATATTTACTTGTATTACGTAGGCATACACAACCCAGTCAAGGCTCAGGGCCTAAGTTCTCTCTAAGCTGGGTGGCAGTCTGACGGTTTGGCCCTGCCCTGCCCAGAGTGAACTGAATCACACGGAGTCATCTACAAATAAGCCATTGTAACATTGTGGGGGCTTTTTTCTGTTCATCTCCAGTGCAACACTAGTGAAAGTTAGTGACAAATATCTACAGCCCAGCGGTCAACAGGTAGGAAATGT
This sequence comes from Malaclemys terrapin pileata, assembly GCF_027887155.1. NCBI lineage: Eukaryota > Metazoa > Chordata > Testudines > Emydidae > Malaclemys > Malaclemys terrapin. Next base: position 56,731,227 of record NC_071505.1, read on the forward strand.
ACTAACCCCCAAGTGGATGGTACAGGGATTTGCTAATTCCTTGGGGTCGGTGGGGCTGGAAGCAGTTTAGACAGCAGCTTTTGCAGCGGGGAGAAGAGGGAAATCCCTCTCCTCCCACAGTTGGTATGCCCAACGTGTCCCATTTCCCATGGATCTTTTTACTGAATTAATAAATGAAACTTTTAGTAGTTTCATTCCCACTGGTGTGTTTTACTTGATTAACCTGTTGACCAAGTCCTACTCGATCTTTGAGACTTTAGTTGCTGATCCTTCACTGCTGCAAATGCATGTCTACACATAGAAATTAATTCAGATTAAAGTAGGATGTGAATTTAAAGTGCAATAGTTGTTCCCAAATAACTCCATGTGTGGATATCAGTGCTTGAACTGTTCACCCTATCTTAATCCAAATTAGCCTTTCGGTGTAGACAAGCTCTATTATTCATGTGTGCAATTTAAAAGAATGGAAAAATTACATACATGGCTACAAGTTTGCAGAATTGGGTCTTAAATGTAGTTTTAAAAGGAATAAGCAAGAGTCAAACAGGGAGTTGCCATTTTGACAGCCTGCTGGTGGAATCTGTGACAGGAAATGTAGCTCAGCAGCATCGGGAAGTGTGACATTTTTAATTATTGTGTCTTATAAAAGTCTGTGTCACAAACTAGATCAGACAAGAATTTCTGCTGAGAAGTATCAGTAATGGGGCACTGGTCACTGATGGAAGAGCCGCTCCATTCACAGTTATGGAGCCATAGCCTGGTGGCAGGTATTTTTAAGAACTAAAATTCTTTCCATAGCAGTTGTTAATTAGTAACTACTTAGTTAGCTATGTAAAAGCCATATCCTGCCACTGATCTACATCTCAAAGGATTGTACTTCTGGATTAATGGCAGATTATGGCCCCATAACTACTCACTGCAATTTTCCTTTAATGACAGAGGAACTAGGAGACTTTTTTTCCCTAACTGACAAAAATGTGTCTTGCTTTTTATACCTTTAATGGTTTGTTTTAAACACACACACAGACACAGACACACACACACAGTCTGTTATAGCATAAACCATGTTTCCTATAATGTTGCATGTTATATACTGTTCTACACCAGGAGCATTTTTTTAAAAATTAAGTGACCTCATGCAACTTTACATCTTAAACACTTTAATTGAAAGGCATAAACCCAGAGAATAGTTTCATCAAATTTCCTTGTGTTTCTCTCTTTTCCTGGTTTGTTCCCACTGAGCTGCAAGGAAAAGAATAAGACATTCACCATCCCTAATTGGAGCAACTAGAAAATCCTTTCGTATCTTGCAATTAAAGTAATAACACCTTATTGACAGCACAGTAGAGTAAACAGTGTTTTATTGAAAGCTTGTTGCAGGAATTTGGGTTGTCCTCAGGACTTCAAGCTGAGTAATGAAAACAGGTTTTGCTACTAAATCAAAGACTTCTCTAGTTTTTCAGCTTGCCTTTGGCAGTCAGAGGTGCTTAAAACCTCTTTCTAGCTCACTGAGGCATTGTTAACCATCTAAACATAATTGAGTAAGGGGACCTGCTTAAAATAAAGAATGCGACAAATAAAAAGGCTAAGTACAAGCTATGGTACATATGGGAACTATGTTGTATCTGTGTCTCAGGACTGAACTTTATGTGATAGGGCCTGAGAGTGCAAAGTGTTTGTTAAAGGTCCAATTCAGCCTTACCTAATTATTTTTGTTTGCAGTGTTGTAGCCCAGGATCTTGGAGAGACAGGGCGGGTGAGGTAATATCTTTTATTGGAGAAAGGGACATGGTTTCGACCTACTGAGAGCTCTGAAGAAGTAGTATGGGAAGAGGAGCTACAATCTTGAAACCTTGTCCCTTCCACCAACAGAAGTTGGTCCAATAAAAGTTATTCCCTCACCCACCTTGTCTCTATAGCTATTTTTGTAAATAATTTGCTAGCATTTGTCTCATGATCATATCTTGTAAAATTAATTCAAATACATGGTTATGAACACTGTTGTGGACCAAAAATTGGCTGAAGGAAAGCAAACCCTTCACTGATGACATGCACATGCAACTTTGCCCTTTTGAAAATATATCCCACTACTATTCTTAATCCATTATTATTAAGGCTACAATTTTGTCATGCAAATTTGTACTCAATTTCATGGTGCAGGTATGGGAGGGGGAGGAACCCATAGTCAGGAAAGGTCATCGCCCAGGAGGGAGGGGTGGGTTGTAGAAGAAAGGGCCCACTCCGGCAAGGAGAGGCAGCCCCAAAAGTCCTGGTAAGCAAGCCCACCCCAGAGAGGAGGGGAGGTCCTGGGGATGGAGAATGAGCACACCCTGGTGTGGAGGAGAGACTTGGGGGTGGGGGTGAGGGTGGCTAATGAGCAAGCCCTCCCCAGTGAGGAGGAGAGGCCCCGGGGGCAGGGCTGGAGTAAGCCCATCATGCATATACCCCACAATAGCAGCTCCTATCCCACAGGGCTGGACCCAGCTCTCTGCTCTGAGCATTGTGACCCTGTGTGTTAGGTTGCAGCTCTTCCATCCTAAAAGAATGTAAGAACGGCCATACTGGGTCAGCCCAAAGGACCATCTACCCCAGTATCCTGTCTTCCGCCAGTGGCCAATGCCAGGTGCCCCAGGGAATGAACAGAACAGGTAATCAGCAAGTAATCCATCCCCTGTCCCCCAGTCCCAGCTTCTGGCAAACAGAGGCTAGGGACACCTGCCCATCCTGGCTAATAGCCATTGATGGACCTATCCTCCATGAATGTATCTAGTTGGGTTTTTTTTACACCTATTATAGTCTTGGCCTTCGCAACATCCTCTGGCAAAGAGTGCCACAGGTTGACTATGTGTTGTGTGAAAAAGTACTTCTGTTTGTGTGTTTTAAACCTGCTGCCTATTAATTTCATTTGGTGACCCCTCGTTCTTGTGTTATGAGGAGTAAATAACACTTCCTTATTTACTTTCTCCACACCAGTCATGATTTTATGGAGCTCTATCATATCCCCCCTTAGTCATCGATTTTCCAAGCTGAAAAGTCTCAATCTTATTAATATCTCCTCATACGGAAGCTGTTCCATACCCCTAATCATTTTTATTGCCCTTTTCTGAACCTTTTCCAATTGCAATATATCTTTTTTGAGATGGGGCGACCACACCTGCATGCTGTATTCAAGCTGTGGGCATATTATGGATTTATATAGAGGCAATATGATATTTTCTGTCTTATTATCCGTCCCTTTCTTAATGATTCCCAACATTCTGTTCGTTTTTTTGACTGCCCCTGCACATTGAGTGGATGTTTTCAGAGAACTGTCCACTATGACTCCAAGATCTATTTCTTGAGTGGTAAAAGCTAATTTAGACCCCATCATTTTATATGTATAGTTGGGATTATATAGAGGGAGAGACATACCAAACTCAAGTGGTGCTGTGACCACGTGGGTCAGATCGCAATGCCTGGAGTAGAAGCCAGGCCTATAGCTGCTGCAGGGGTCACAGACATCATTAAAATTCACGGTTACCATTTACACCATGACCTCCATGTCAAAATCCTAGCCTTAACCTTTATACCCACACCGTAGGCCAGATTCTCCTCTACATACAAGCTCCTCCTGACAGCGCGCAGGATGGGGCAAAGGAGAGGCTACTGCAGATCATAAATGAGACTCTAGCTCAGTATATATGTGTGACACTGAACAACTGAAGGTCAGTGTCAAACAAAAACTGGATCCCTGCACCAAAATGCTCACAATCAAAAGGCATAGACAGAAACAGACCTTACTAATGTGATAAGAAGTTACACTGTGTGGGCTGCCTTCGACTTGGAATGTTAGAATTGGAACATTTCACCGAAAAGCAAGGGGGCTTCAGGGCTGGGGGATGGTATTGTTCATTTTATTTGTGTATATGTTTATAACACCAATATATATACTCTCATGAATGACACACAACAAAATACACTGAGAAGAAAAAGCTCACCTAGTCAATATTAAATCCTTAATAAATCTTGGATCAAATATAACTTTGAAATAAATACTAAATGTATTAATGATGAAGCCGAGGTTAAGACTAAAGTCGTGCATTTATCACATACAGCCTGCTGGACACTGTATAATGTTTTTTACCTTGTAATTATGGTACTTTAACAAGTAAAGAGAGTGTAAGTAAGTGCCTGGAGTCAGAGACTGTCATTTTGTTCTGTGTTTGTACAACTTCTAGCACAATGGAGCCATGATCCATAGCTAGGGTTCAGCTGTGCTACAGTAATACAAATAAACAAAGGCCAGGATAGTAGCAAGTGAAAAAGGACAGAGCTGAGTGTCCGCCTACAATTTGAAAACATCTCCAGGATTAGTCACTGGAGAAGATGGATGGATTCATTAACCACTGAGGCTTCAGTTTTCAAAAGTGATGTGCCACTAACAGCTCCTTCCTTCCTCCAAGTTTGCAGACAGAAGGCTCAGGATAAGAGCTTTCCTTTTCCAGATGTTCCTATCAGCTCAAAGATAACTTGTCAAGGAAGGAAAAATTTGGAGTAGATTAAAAATCAACCACATTTTTAGAGAGGGGTAATAATTAGAATAAACTAGGTGGGATAGTCCCAGCTGTCATTTGCTCTACAGAGAAGCTATGGTTCTTGTCTCCCATTCTCTTTAAAGGACTATTAAAAGTAGTTAAAGGTATCCCTTTCCTCTTTCCATTGCCCAGCTAAAGCAAAGAATCTGACAGGTCATCGCTAACTTCCCTCTTCTCCTGTCCAGGAGACCGCTTCATAAGTATCCACCAAAGTTTACACTATAGTTTACATTATACTTAGTCATGTTTTATAAGAAAAAGATGTCCAAAAACAGATCTCAAATCTAGTCTAAAATAGTTGGGGTTGTGTTAGAATATTCAGCTCTGAACTCCATAATTTTGGTTCCAGTTCTGATTCAAAACCAGAAAGGGCCTAGACTTAGCACGTCTAATTCAGGGGCAGCCAAAATCTCATAAGACGAGCTGCTGTCGCAAAACATTGACCCAAGATGGTGGAAGTCTCACAATGTCAGCAGCTCTTCTGATATTTCTGCCATTCAGCACCACAAATCTGAACCCAGGCACTAGCTTTGATTCAGCCTCAAACCTGGACCCAAACTCTTAAAACATTATTGGCTTATTCAATTGGTTCTTTGTGCTTCTCCTGGCTGCTGTATCCACCTTTGGTATCTCATTTTATACTTAGATTGTGGACTCATTGGGGCAGGGACTGTATTTTTGTTCTGTGTTTGTACAGCCCCTTGCACAATGGGGTCCTGGTCCATGACTGGGGTTTCTAGTACTGCAACACAAATAATAATAATTCAACCTAATCTGACACTACCTCTTTGGTCCATCTTTAATTATAATTAAGCCACGTAAATGAATCCCACAGCTCAGTGAAAACAGAATCCCCTAATTTAGGGTCTTGCTGTACACAGAGGTTTCATTTATTCCTGTTACCTGGCCTTAAACTGTATTACAACTGGAAAGGTCAGCATGCCCTATAAATAAACTACTTTGATGCTCTGATATTGGCAGGGTTAGAAATTTTCAGCTGTGAGGCTCAAAGAATTAATTTATTTCCCAAGAATGTCAAGCAACAGAAGACTCCTTTAAATCTAGGTTGTCTAATAATTTATCCTCAATTATATGTCTAAGGTTAGAGTGAAAACTTAAATTTGGTCACAGTTTTTCAAACTGTCAAAGGTTGAATGTGATTAGAGAATCACTAAATCTATTCAATATTTCTAAATTTAGCAGTCTGGAGTACATGGGTGCTATACTTGCTATCCACACATAATTTTCCCAACACAGGAGTCCTCAAGTTTTATACATGCCAACCACACTGGAAGTCACTGTCTTTTTCTAGTGAAACCATTTGCAATTTTCCCCACTGTTCTTCCAAAGGTGCCTAGGATATTTCAGTGAATATAAAAGCAGCAAAGAGTTCTGCAAAACTCAGTGACTGCAGTTTGCAGAGCGGAATTCAAACAAATCATGTTTGGTTTCTGTTTGGTTTCAACACTGTGCCATAAATACCATAGGCACTCATTCACCAAAACAACCCTTTAACTTTAAGCAATGAGTAGTTCCATCAGCATAAATTAAGCATGTGTGAAGTCTTTGCAGATCAGGAACTCAATGGCAGCCTGAATGAGACAATCAGCACACAGACATTTCTATAAAGTAGTAATAGAGCACTTGCATCTCGTTACCTCGTGGATAGATAAGGTACAGATTCTGTTGATGGGAAGGATTCTCATCTTTTCTAGGGAATGTGAGACTTCATTCAGATAAAAAGCTGAGAGCGTTGGGGGCCCATAAGGTCAATTGTCCATCTTGCCCTGGCATGGCCTACTCTGAGAAACTGAGCTGAAAAGTAGTTTCTTTAAGATCAGAAATTCACCAGGCTCTGTCATCCACCATTGTTTAATTGTTTGGGTATCAAAAGAGATCTCCCTTCAAGGATGAAATATGTGGGAAAGAGTGCTGTATTTGTTCTATTCCACCACCACTCCCACCACCCCCAAAGTTAATTGGAAGGGCAAAAGCATCTATCTTTTTTACTAGGCAATTTATAGTGAAGCTGAAATCGATCCTATTACCCACAGTATGTTGAAAAGTGGCTCTGCCATATTCATATCCATCGGGAGCTTGTAAGGGCACGTAATATTCATATGCATCTTGACTATGGTTTCCTAGTCCATAGGCAGAGCTAAGCAGGAAAAACAAGGTAGAACTTTGGTTGGTTTGTTTAAGCAGCACTCACAGGACTTAAGGGCTAAATCTAGTGCCACAATGCCCACAGGGTTGCTAGATCTTTAATGATCTTTCAGTGACCAAGCAGGTAATCTTTGCCTAGTTCGTTCTCATGGGGAAGGAAGAAGAAAGTGATCCCCAGAACTCTTGAGTTTTTGCTTTTGTAATGGATTCAGAAAGTCTGAGTGAAATAAACCTTTCAAATGAAACAATGCCAATAGAGTCATCACCTTGGCATATCAGTAGTGCTGGAAAGAAAGTATGTTAATCCCCTGTACAGTCTCTCTATTTATACACTTAGGCTGCAAAGAGACTGGCCAAGTAAAAGAACAATAGCGGACTAGAAATATCTCCTCTGGCTGTTATTCTCATCAGCTGTTTATCCCCTTTATTAAGGATCAGTGTGAGAACAACCTCTGTGAAGGACAATGTTATACAAATAAGTGTGATTGTCATGCTGATTAAGTGGAACTTGGCCGTGTGATTTGCATCTCACCATCTGACCCTCTGCCCTGTTTTCTTGTTATTTGTAAAAAGGAATGTTCTGTAGTTCAGGTTCAGAGAATGCATCATAATTTAAGGTGATTCTTCTGCTCACATCCAGAGAGCAGTTCACTGCAGGATTCAGATTCTCTGTTTGGCATGGACAGAATGCATGCAGCTATGTGTCAGACTAAGGCCTTGTCTACACTGCTACTTACAGCACTGACATTTTTTTTCGCTCAGGGGGGTGAAAAAACACCCCCCTGAGCAATGCAAGTTTCAGCGCTACAAAGTGGCAGTGTTGATAGTGCTATAGTGCTGGGAGCTATTCCCCTTGCGGAGATGGTTTTATTACAGCACCAGGAGAGCTCTCTCCCAGCGCTGGAGCCGTGACTACTTCAACATCAGCTGTGTAGACAAGCTGGCAAACTGAGATGTAAAGTATCAGAGGGGTAGCCGTGTTAGTCTGAATCTGTAAAAAGCAACAGAGGGTCCTGTGGCACCTTTGAGACTAACAGAAGTATGTAAAGGTTTCTTTTCACAACCAATCAAATGTGACAATCAATAATTTGATTGACAAAGAGTAAAAAAAACTTAAACAAGAAATTTACTAGATCATTGAGGGAAATTATGATAGCTCTTAAACATGGAGTTCTGGGGCTAGTTAATTCTCAACCAATCTGACCTATCTTTTTAGGAATCTGCAATATTTTTCTGTTTTGTTTTTTTTTTCAATTTTCAATTGATATTTTCAATATCCATAGCCGGTTAATAACTGTAATTATCTCCTCTATTTAAAAGGAGCAAGGGCTTGGTCTTTTCTGCACACAATGGTCTTTTCTCTCACCCTTCACCATGGTTGTAAATAGGAAGATAACACCTTTGACCTCAAAAGTTGTACAGTCCTATCCTACTGACCCTCTGTTAGTCAGACCCCATGAACACAGACACTCAAGAAAACTGCATGTGTTTACCAGGGTCTTACGGTTTGAGAGACAAGGTGGGTGAGGTAATATATTTTATTGGACCAACTTCTGTTAGTGAGGGAGAGATACAAGTTTCTGAGCTATACAGAGCTCTTCTTCAGGTCTGGGAAAGATAGGGAGAGTGTCATCACAGCTAAATACAAGATAGAATGAGCGATTTAGCATAAGTATAAGTAGTTAGCACATATTCTAAGGTACTATTCAAGGTGAAGGGGCCCATCAACACCCCTGTAGTCATAGGACAAAAAGGGGAGTTACTGGGTTACGGATTGTTGTAATAAGCCATAAATCCAGTGTCTTTCATAGATTCATAGATTCTAGGACTGGAAGGGACCTCGAGAGGTCATCGAGTCCAGTCCCCTGCCCGTATGGCAGGACCAAATACTGTCTAGACCATCCCTGATAGACATTTATCTAACCTACTCTTAAATATCTCCAGAGATGGAGATTCCACAACCTCCCTAGGCAGTTTATTCCAGTGTTTAACCACCCCGACAGTTAGGAACTTTTTCCTAATGTCCAACCTAAACCTCCCTTGCTGCAGTTTAAGCCCATTGCTTCTTGTTCTATCCTTAGAGGCTAAGGTGAACAAGTTTTCTCCCTCCTCCTTTATCACGGTATGGTGATTTTTAATGTCTAACAAAGTTATGAATTTAAGCTCCCAGACTCTTCTTTTGAAAGGGTTATACAGGTTTCCTTTGGGTTTGATCCTGCAAGGTACTAAGCACTCTGGCCCCGATCCAACAAGTACTTGAGCATGTGCTTAGCTTTAAACATGATCCAAGTGAAGCACATGTTTAAGGGCTTTGCTGGATCAGGTCCTGAGTGCTTAGCACCTTGCAGGATTGACCCCTTACACTCTGCTTCACTGTTTTGTCTTTCAGTTGTCATCTCAAACGTTGCATAATTAACCAATCGGGAGAATTACTTCAACTGTACCCTTTGGGTGCAAAATCTGATCTGCACATTCTAATCAATGGTATGATCCATTCTGTACATGCCAGACACTACATTTTAGCAATTAGAAACAACAGAGTGTGAATTACAGTGTAATAAATCATGCCTAGTGCATTGTGAATCAAAAGGTTGGAGGCTGAGAGCCGCCTAAGAGCTAAGTGTGAATTACCACATCGTAACTCAAGGCCTGTGGTGTCTTATATTAATCATTTATACAGCAGCATATTATTAATACATGCAAAAGCAGATGTCTCTTTCTGTGGTAGAATGTGCTCACGTGAGCAGTTTGGGGGAGACCAACTAGATTAAAAGACAAAGCCCCAGTGAAGTATATACAGTAATAATGAAAAAGAGAAACAGTCACTGCAACCAACAAAAATATGTTGGGAAGTCTCTTAAATTTGTATGTTACCTTCGATTATAAATCTTGTATCGTTTAAATACACCACAGGGTCATATTCTCAGCAGGTATAAGGGAGCTAAGTTGACTTACAAATAGCCATGCCTATTTAGGCCAAGGGCTTGTCTTCACTACCGGGGTAAGTCGACCTAAGTTACACTACTCCAGCTATGTGAATAATGTAGCTTGAGTCAATGTAGCTTAGATTGACTTACCCTGCTGTCTTCACTACGCTGCATTGATGGGAGACACTCTCCGGTTAATTTCCCTTACTCTTCTTGGAGAACTGGAGTACCAGGGTTGACCAGAGAGCGCTCTGCTGTCGATTTAGCGGGTCTTCACTAGACCCACTAACTTGACCCCTGTGGCATCGATTGCAGCAGCGTCAATCTTCCCATAATGAAGACAAGCCCAAACTGAAGATCTCGCCAAAGGTCTTCAAATGTAAAGAACTAGAACACCACCAATAACAAGTCTATTAGATATTTCAAGTATGCAGTAACACAAAATAGGACATGTACTACACCATAATAGCAATATAACTTGAGTACGCTTCAAGACATAGGACCAAAGTACTGTTATTACAGTACAATTAGTACATTAGAGTGATGTTGTCTTTATGCATTTATAAAATAGATATTTTCTTCCCACCCTTGTACCCAAATTCTTTACTTATTTGCCACATCACAATTTCCTGCACTTGAGGACTGAATCTCTGCACCACTTGTGGTTTTCAAAAGCATTCTTGGGTTTCCAGAAATCTGTTCCTCCTATTTAAACACATAATTAACTTTGTGGCAGCCATTTCCAAGAAGTTTTTTTAAACCATTTAAAATGCCTTTGTGTAATTCTCTTCAAAGCAGCAACATCAGCTAGTTCAATCTGCTAACACTGTATATCAGGCAACTTTCAGAGTAAAATAGCAATTTCTTAACTATGATAGTTACTTTTTAAAAATCAAAGAAAAAAGCAAAAAATATTTACTCCAATAGAAACATGTGAAAGGCAATACCTAAATATAAAATCATTTTTATCTATAGATACTGCAAAAGAAATGAAATGTAAAGTTAATACATTTCTTCAGCCAAAATAGTTACTGTAATAATAAAATTTTGACTTTTGGACAAGTTCATAATACATACATGTATCCTGATAGAATTCCAACTTCCAATTTTCCATAATTTTCCTTCACACAATTTGACTAGAGCCCCATAATCTTAAAAATACGATTTTTCTTATATTAGCCTCACTCAAACAAAGCTAATTAACATTATGCAGTTCATGGGATCATTCATTGTCTAAATATGTGACTGGATTGACTTAGGTGCAAAAAGAGTTTCCATTGTAAGACTGGTTTCATCTCCTTTTGGCTGAATTTTCCATTGTTGGTGTCAATTGAAGAGATGAGGTGTGTTTGTTTTTATCTCTGTTGGGAAGATTGAGGAAAATCTGCCCAGCCATTTTTGAGTATGAGGATGGAAAAAAGCACCATCTCCTTTTTCATGATCCGTGAATAGAGAGATACCCAATGAGAATGGGGTCTCGGCATCTGCTGTCTTGTGTCCCAAATACAAGTAAGTATCAATAGGTTAAGCTATTCGGCATATAGAGGTTTTCGGGACAAATCCAACCCTATGGAGAGGAGTATAGACTGGACTATCAAATGCCTCTGTATCTACAGAGACAGGTGCAATGGAGGCCTGAGAGATTAAGATTAGGTTATCAAATGTTGCAGGTGGTTTAATGAAGCCCATCTGAATGGTATGTTTAATGGTTGGGAGAACTTTCTTCAGTTTCTGTGCAGATATTTTTGCCAATATTTTACTGTTGATATTTATCATAGACAGTGGGCAGTAATTGTCATATTAACTTGGGTTTTAGCAGTAATGAAATATGGGTAGTTTGCAGGATGGGAAGTAGAACATCTCCTTTTAGGATTTTATTAACATGCACAGATTAATATACACACAGAGAGTCAAGTGTTTCGGATAGGTGTTGGGAGAAGTCTACTGGGAAACCAGCATTTCCAAAAGCTTAGCTAGCTCTTGTCTTCTGGATGCTTCCTGGACCTCCAGAATGTTGGGGAGCCTCCAGCTGCTAGTGGTACCCTTCATTTTCTGAGGGAGGATAAAGGAATCAAAGAATTTAGAATGGACCTGAGTGGAGACAGAGAGATCACTGCAATATAATCTTCTTTGTCTTCACCTTGCCCCATTAGTTGGGGTCAGCAGCTCTTGTTCTTCATCTCCAAGCATTCCTGTTGAATGTATCTTCCAAGCAGACGCTCACCTTCTTCATGTCCTCCTTCAGCATCTCAAACCATCTTTTTCTGGGTCTTCCTTGTGGTCTTTGTCCCATGACTACTAGATCTTGTACTCTCTGACCAACACATCCCACGCCTCGTCATTTCACATGATCCAACTCTCTCAGTTGATGCTTCCACAGCTTTTCCATGATAAGAGCTACCTGCATCATGGCTCATGCTATTTTACTGCACAGCATATCAGCTCTTGTTTTACCCAGCATCCACCTGAGCATTCTCATTTTGGCACTCTGGTGTAGTTGTTGTTCTCTGTTCTTCACTGGCCAGCATTCTGACCCATATGTCATGGTTGGCCTAATCATGGTCTTATACACTTTGTTCTTCAGTTTACTTGGCATATCCTTAACACAGAGAATTCCCATCAGCTCCATGTATTTGCACCAAGTGCTCTTCATGCAGCTCCTAACATCTACGTCCCCATTATAGTTTGACACTCAACTGAGGTATTTGAATTGTTGCACAGACTTTAACTCTATACTATTTAGAATTACTGGCTTCTCATTGTCCCACTCAAAGAAGCATTACAAGTAATCCATCTTATGTTGACTGATTTGTAAACCATTTTTTTCTAATGCAGCCCTCCATTGTTCTATATCCTTTTCCAGTGCGTATTTATCTTCATGACACAATATAATGTCATCAGTGAAAAGCATGCTTCATGGAGTCTCTCCTCTAATCCCATGTCCATTACAATCACAAATAGCATGGGTTTAAGACTGATCCTTGATGTAGGCCTACCTGCATAATGAATGGCTGATTTTAGCTGCAGCTGCTTCTCACTACTGTTGTGCTACACTTGTAAATGTCTATGATCATCTCCAGCAGATTGTATGACCACAGACATCATCATATCAATCCTCTAGGAACTCTGTGATAAGCCTTCTTCAAGTCCACAAACACCAAACACAATTCCTTGTGTTTCTCCCTGTACTTCTGCAACATTCAGGCTGCAAATACTGCATTTATGGTTGACCTTCCTGGCATAAACCTGAATTGATTGTCATTTACTTGGGGTTCCTGTTCCTCATGAAATCTTTTCTCCATAATTCTTTCCAACCATTTCATCCAGCATGTGACTCAATAACTTGATGGGTTTGTAATTACTGCATTCTTGAACATCCCCTTTACTTTTGAAGATCGGGACCAATGTGCTCTTCCTCCATTTGTTGGGTATTTTTCCAATTCAAGATTAAGTGGAAGAAGTTCATCATCATCACCACGACTCCCTTATGACCTGATGCTTTAAATGCCTCAATTGGTACACCATCCAATCCCACTGCCATGTTTCATCATCTTTAGTGCTGCCTGACAACTCACCATGCTAATAAATTATGAGGTTGTTGCTTGCACACACTTCCCTCAACAGTTTCTTCAGATTCTTTTTATTGAGCAGTTTCTCATAAAACTGCTGCTATCTTCTAATGATTTTGCCATCTTCCATCCACACCCTTCTGTTTTCATCTTTGACACCCTTCACGGCTCCCAAATCCTCAGTGCTTCTTTGCCTAATCTTGGTTAATCTGTATATTGCTCACTGCAATATGAGAACAACAAGGAGTCTGGTGGCACCTTAAAGACTAACAGATTTATTTGGGCATAAACTTTCGTGGGTAAAAACCTCACTTCTTCAGATGCATAGAGTGAAAGTTACAGATGCAGGCATTATATACTGACACATGGAGAGCAGGGAGTTACTTCGCAAGTGGAGAACCAGTGTTGACAGGGCCAATTCAATCAGGGTGGATGTAGTCCACCCCCAATAATAGATGAGGAGGTGTCAATACCAGGAGAGGAAAAGCTGCTTCTGTAATGAGCCAACCACTCCCAGTCCCTATTCAAGCCCAGATTAATGGTGTTGAATTTGCAAATGAATTTTAGTTCTGCTGTTTCTCTTTGAAGTCTGTTTCTGAAGTTTTTTTGTTCAATGATAGTGACTTTTAAATCTGTAATAGAATGACCAGGGAGATTGAAATGTTCACTTACTGGCTTATGTATGTTACCATTCCTGATGTCCGATTTGTGTCCATTTATTCTTTTGTGGAGGGACTGCAATATGAGGATTCCTAGGGGTGTTGATCATGTGATCATGGGCTACGAGTTGTGTAGTTTCTCGGTGGTGCTGGATGGGAGAGATTGGACTAGACTTAGGCTATGTCTACACTGCAGCCTAAGTCAGCATAACTGATGTCGCTCAAGGGTGTGAATAAACCACACACACACACCCCGAGCAACATAAGTTACACCGACATAAGTGCTTGTATGGACAGCACTATGTCATAGCGACACAGCTTCTGCCCATCATGGAGGTGGTTTTGTTATGCCAATGGGTGAGCTCTCTCCCATCAGCATAGAGCAGTGGGTCTCCAACTTTTGTATTGTGACCCCTTTTCACACAGCAAACCAATGATTGCGCCCCTCCCCCCCTTATAAATTAAAAACACTTTTTCAATGTTTAACATTATTATAAATCCTGGAGGCAAAACAGGGTTTGGGGGTAGAACCTAGCTCGTGACCACCCATGTAATAATCTTGCGACCCCCTGAGGGTGAGAGCACATTTTCAGCAATTACAAGTAAGTAAAATGGAAAATACATTTTGCTATTTTTCTAAAAGTGTGAATAAAATAATTTTGAAATGGTGTAAAATATTTCATAATATGTTATTATACATCCGACATTTTGGTTATTGTATATCAGTTTTTAAAATTACAAACAGAATGGGGAAAGTTTAAAGTAGTTTGAAGCAAAACATATCTTTATGTTCAATATTGTGTCTTTTTAAAGTACTGGATTACATTTAAAACGCTTTCAGTAACAGTAAAAACTGTACTAGTATTAAAAGAATATATTGCGTTTCCTACTATCTGCAGTAATGGTGACACAAATTTCCTGCCAATAAGAAACATGAATGATTATTCCTAAAAAAAGGTTTTTCACTTTATACAGTGTCCTGTAGAGGGAGTGCCTCTTTCATTTAGCAATCAGATTCCAAATGCAAAGTTAAACACAAATGTTTGTAGAGTCTGGGCTATTGCAGTACTACAAGTGTTTACTTATGCAAGTAATGAATACTCCTATACATACGGGAAGACCAGGTCCATAAGGCAAAGAGACACTTGTGAACATTTAGCCAATATTCGGGGCCTTGCCGGTAGTTTCCATTAGGAGAAGAAATTGATTATATGAGTCAGTTATATTCTTTGGTACAATCCTGTTTATTTACAAAGCATGTATACAGAGTTTTGTTTGTTTTGTTTCCCTAAACACAGAAGGCACAAACACCAGTAGACTCACAATTTCCAAACCTCACCATCCAGCTAGTCCTGTGCCCCAAGGAGCTCGGTCTCTGCTCCCTCTCAGGGCCACACTCATGATTGCTTCTCTCACTGCTGCTTTCTTTTGGCTTTCAGGTTGCTTTCTCCTTCTGACCCACACAGACACACACAGCTCCAACAAATCCACGACCCATTCCCTGTATTTATTTGCAATCAGTCCCTAGGGCATCCGCTCTCTTATTCTCTATGAGATAGTTCTTGCTTAAACCTTCCCATGTGGACCAGTGCTTTGGATGGTGGATGCTATTGTTTCAGCTTACTCTGAAAAAGGAGCTTAATTGCTCCTTCCATCTAGCCTGAATGGGGGGATGGTTAGTGTGCTCATCAGCTTTAACAATTTCTGTGATTGCCTATAGATCGGAAGACATGCATACTGGTAGCAATTAACAGCTTCTAGCATAACAAAATGGAAAAACAGCAGCCCTGATTCTGATTTTAGGCCTTGTCTACACTACAAAGTTTTGTCCACAAAAGCCAGCTTTTGTTGACAAAACAGTGGATGCATACACACTGCAATGTGACTTTTGGCAGCAAAAAGGCCCTGTTTTGGCGACAAAATAAAACCAGCCCAATGAGGGACATAAGGCTTTTTGTGCAAAATTTTTGTCAACAAAGTGCCAGTGTAGACACCACGCTTGATTTTATCGCTTTAATTGGGATTCAGGAGGTGTCCCACAATGACCATCGTGACTGCTCTGGTCAGCAATTTGAACTCCATTGCCCTGCAGCCAGGTAAACAATCATCCACCCCTACCACTTTGGAGCCCCTGGAATTTTTGAAATTCCATTTTCTGTTGGCTCGGCGTGGAGAGGTCTCATCACATCTTCCCAGGTGACCATGGCAGGTTATCGCAGCAAATGCTCTCCCACTTGGACCATTGCGGAGCTGCTGGATCTGATCAGTATATGGAGAGAAGAGGCTGTGCAGTTCCAGCTGTGCTTGAGCCGTAGGAATTTTGATACCTATGGGCAGGTTTCTTGAGGCTTGTGCGAAAAGGACTATGATTGGGACACGCCACAGTGCAGAGCGAAGATAAAGGAGCTGAGGCAGGCATACCATAAGGCGAGGGAGGCAAACCATCACTCTGGTGCTGCACCTAAGACCTGCCAGTCTATAAGGAGTTCGATGCTGTCGTCGGTGGTGACCCCATCTCCACCTCCAAGAGCTCCATGAATACTTCGGCGGATCTGGAGGCAGAGGAAAGACGACCTAACTCGGAGGACGAAGTCATTGATGAAGAGGTGGAGTTAGATGATGATGTGGAGCTCCTGGCGGGGAACTGTTCTCTACTCCAGAGGTGTCTAACCAATCTCAGCAGTTGCTGTCTGGTGAATAAAAAACAGGACAGGAGACGCCTGGTAAGTGGCTGTGGTTTGTATAGTGCGGACGTGGGTTCAGGGTAGAGCCGTAACTAGGTATTTTTGCGCCCGAGGCAAAAATATAAAATTGTGCCCTCCCCAAGGGCCGGCTCTTTGGTGGCAATTCGGCGGCGGGTCCCTCAGTCCCTCTCGGAGGGAAGGGCCTGCCGCTGAAGAATGAATGAAGCGGCGGTGGTAGAGCCTGTGATTTTGGGGGGTCTAACTCATGATTTTTGACTGCTTGGGCTGGTAATGTTGCTTCCAAGATGGTCTTTGGTTCCAGTCCAGTTCCAATCCAGAGAGGGACTCACAGGTTAAGATAGGAGGGAGGTGCTGGATATCAGCAGTGGCCACTAGGGATCAGCATGTGTCCTGAGAATGCTGGGAATTCAGGTTTGCAGGGCAGGATCAGGGGTGGCAGGTTTGTAGAAATTTTGGTGGTGCCCAGAACACGCCCCGCCCAAATTCCATCCCCCCACCTACCCAAGGCTTTGGGAGGGAGTTTGGGTGAGGGAGGAGGTCTGGGGTGCAGGCCCTAGACTGGGGCAGGGGATTGGGGTGCAGGCTCTGGGAGGGAGTTTGGGGATAGGAGGGGTGCGGAGAGAAGGGGTGCAGGGGTGAGGGCTGTAGGTTGTGGCTGCAGATGAGGGGTTTGGAGTGTGGAAAGGGCTCAGGGCGAGAGTAGGAGTGTTGGGGGTGAGGGCTCTGGCTGGGACTGGGGATAAGGTATTTGGGGTGCTGGAGGGGCTCAGGGCTCGGGCAGAGGGTTGAGGGTGCAGTGGGGGTGAAAGCTCTGACTGGGGGTGTGGGCTCTGGGGTGGGGCAGGGCTGGGGATGAGTTTGGGGTGCAGGGAGGCTGCTCCGGGACAGGGGCCAGAGAGGAGGACTCCCCCAGCCCTTTCCCTGCTGGCAGCAGCAAGCTCTGGGGGAGAAGTCCCCCTTTCCTGCCCCCCCCCAGCAGCACACTCACCCCCACCACTGTCACTGAATGTGCTCCTAGGGTCCCTCTCAGGTCCAGGAATCACCCTCGCCTCCCCCGTGGTGGGTGCCGGGGGGTGCTGCATGCGCCTCCTCCCCTGCTGTTGCCCCTGACTGTAGCCTCACTGGGGGTGAGGGATGGGGCTGCCTCCTTGCCCAGCATGGGGCAGGAGCGGTGACTGGGCGGGGGGGGGGGGGGCTGTGCTGCTGGAGGGTCCCATTGGAAAATGAAAGGGTCTGAGGGGGAAGGGCAGGCTCAGAGTCAGTCTGCCCTGGCAGTCGAGATGGGGGGTGCTAGGACCCTGCGGCAGCAGTTGCTGCAGGGGAGAGACAGGGACTCTCTGCTCCTTTTTTTTTTTTTTTTTTTTTCCCTCCACCGCTTTCTGCGCCCCCTCCCCCTCCCGGATAGTTCCCTGTGTAGCTAATCAGTACGGTGGAACAGGGTGTTGCTGCACGCCAGATCTCCCGGGAATCCTCCTGAGAGATTTCTAGGAAACTTTCCTGGAGGTACTAGGTAATCTTCTGCCGAAGGTTCCTTGGCAGAGTTGCTTTGTTCCTTCCCCCACTGTAGGAAACTTTCCCACGCCATTTGGCAATCACTCGCACAGGGACCAAAGCGGCACACAGGCGAGCACCACACAGACCAGGGCGGAAGCCAACAGCATGGGGCAGATGTACCCTCGCTTCCCTGCTTACCCTCAGCAGTGAAATATCTGACCCCACCTGCGGAAAAGTGTGGGAGAATTTTATGTTTTCCCTTGTCAGCTGCAACACAACCCTTGCAGAGTTTGTGCTCTTTTCCCCATGTAGAGCGCCCCCCCCCCCCCCAGCCAACACTCACCATGCTTTGGGTGTTCACTAGGGTTACCATATTTTAATAAAACAAAAGGAGGACACTCCACGGGGCCCCGGCCCCGCCCCAACTCCGACCCTTCCACGCCCCCATCCATGCCCCAACTCCACCCCTTCCCCACCCCGGCCCTGCCCCAACTCCACCCCTTCCCCGAAGTCCCCGCCCCAACTCCACCCCTCCCCTGAACGCTCCGCCCCCTGCTCCTCCCCCTCCTCTCCTTCCCACGAATCAAATGTTCGTGGGAAGCCTGAAACAGGCAGGCAACAGGTAAGCTGGGGCTGGGGACTGGGGCAGGCGGGGGGCGCGAGGAGGCGCGGCCCAGTCCAGCCCCCCCGGCCGAGCGGCTCCCTCTAGCAGCCAGCCGCGGCTAAGAGGCTCTGGCCCCTGTGTCTCTGGCCCGGCTCGGCTCGGGCCCTGGCCGAGCGGCACCGGCCGGCGGCCGAGCACCCCCAGTCCCAGTCCCAGCGGCTCCGGCCCAGGTCGGCTCGGGCCCCAGTTCCGGTCGAGCGGCTCCGACCCGGCCCCAGCCCTGGCCCTGGCTGAGCGGCGCTGGCCGGCAGCCGAGCACCGCCGGCCCCAGCGGCTCCGGCTCCGGTCCCAGTGGCTCCAGCCCAGACCCAAGCCCCACGACCCCTCCCTATTTTCCCGGACATGTCCGGCTTTTTGGAATTTCCTCCCGGATGGGGATTTAAGGCCCAAAAAGCCGGACATGTCCGGGAAAATCCGGACATATGGTAACCCTAGTGTTCACAGAGATGTGTGCTTGCCAAGGGCCAGTGAGAAAGTGACTGTTATGTTACAAAAGGTGTATTATACTGAAATGTTTCAATGCTGTGCATGAACACATAACAATCATGCATCTGTGTATTGGTCCTTCTGCTGCAGCAGATGTGGCCTTCAGGAACACCCGACACACACCAGCCAAGTGTCTCTGCCAGATAAGAAAGCGCCCAAGACGGAGTGAAGAAGACATTCTTGGAGGTACTGCACTGCTCCAATGCAGAGAAAAAGGAACACAAGGAATGGAGGGAAGCCAAAAGGCAAGACAGAAAGGAAAATCAGGAGTTTGTTCAGGATGCTATTGAGTGGATGAGTAAAGTCACGGAGGACCAAACACAGATGCTGAAGTCCTTAATAATGCTACAGACTGAGCAGATGTGAGCCCGCCCTCCCCTGCAGCACATTCAGAAAGCTTTTCCACACATCCCCCGCCCCAAATTCCACCTGCACAGTCCTTTCCACTTTCTGGGACTTCTTGGTTTCCCCATCACTCCACCTCCGTGGACAACTTTCAAAATAATAGCTGGACCTACACACAGCGCTGAAAATCTGCCCTTCCCTTCTCTGGTACCTCCTTTCCCACCAAGCATCGTGTGTGTGTGTGTGTGTGTGTGTGTGTACACATTGGTTCTTGTGCTATAAAAGCAAAGTTTTTGAATGGTAACTCATCTTTATTTGTTTTCTACAAATTGAGATAGCAGGCACTACCAATACATACACAGGCAGTTTAATCATTTGCTTACTGGAATGTAAGGTCCCAGATATCACCATTGCTTCCTAGGAAAACTACATGTAATATAACATCGCAGCACCAATCACAGTGATATAAATTACTGGTTCTCATTTTCAAAGTGTAGCCTCAAAGGCTCCCTGATTCGAATTGCCCCCCTCTGGGTCCCTCTGATAGCCCTGGTATCTGGCTGCTCAAAATCAGCAGCCAAGCGGTCTGTCTCAACACTCCACCCCTGAGCAAACTTTTCACCTTTAGCTTCACAAAGATTATGCAACATACAACACGTGGCTATGATCATGGGAATATTATCCTCATTGAGGTCTAACCTGCCATAAAGGCATCACCAGCGTGCCTTTAATCTGCTAAAGGCACATTCCACTGTCATCCGGCACCTACTCAGCCTGTTGATGAACCTCTCCTTACTTCTGTCCAGGTTTCCTGTGTAAGGTTCCGAGAGCCACGGTTGTAAGGGGTATATGGGGTCTCCCAGGATCACTATGGGCATTTCAACATCCCCCACTGTAATCTTCTGCTCTGGAAAGATAGTCCCAACTTGTAGCTTTCTATACAGGCCAATGTTCCAGCAAAAGCATGAGTCAAGCACCTTCCCGGACCACTCCACGTTGATGTCAGTGAAACACCCATGGTGATCCACAAGCCCCTGCAACACCATGGAGAAATACCCTTTCCTATTGATGTACTCCATCACAAAGTGGTCTGGTGCCAAAATTGGAATATGTGTGCCATCTATTGCCCCTCTACAGTTAGGGAAACCTCTTTTCTGCAAAGTCAACCATTATTTCATGCACATTTCCCAGAGTCATGGTCAGGGACAAGGAGCAGGGGGGGTTGGATGGGTTGGGAGTTCTGAGGGGGGCAGTCAGGGGGCGGGAAGTGGGAGGGGTGGATAGGGGGTGTGGGCCAGGCTGTTTGGGGAAGCACAGCCTTCCCTACCCAGCCCTCCATTCAGTTGCGCAACTCTGATGTGGCCCTCAGGCCAAAAAGTTTGCCCATCCCTGCTCTGGGTCCTAGTGGTTCCCCCACACAGTCTGGCACCTGAGGCGGCCACCTCAATTCGCCTCATGGTAAGGCCAGCCCTGCCACCATGAAGTCAATGGAATGACTCCCTTGCTTTTAATGAAGTGTGTGCACAAACATTTGAGGGGTCACAGTCCAAATAGTTACTTCTATAATAATTTAAATTATTTAGGCAATTAAAATAAAGCAGTAGGGCTGTTGTCTCCCAGTAGCCAATCAACCAATTGTGCAATTCATTTTAACTAAAATGACTAATTTGATCAGGAGAGCAACAAGAGAATAAAGTAAGAACAAAATCAAATTAACATGGTGAGAGTCTCTGTTTGCAAGCTGCATCCAGACCCATTTCAGTCTGCAAATAATTTCAGTTGCAACTGCTTCCACCTAACACTGAATTTATATTCTGTAACCCACCAGCCTCTTCTTTATGTCCTATGACTGCAGAGGGGTTAACAAACCACTCTACCTTGAATGGTCCTTTACAATATGTGTGCTAACTACTTATGCTAAACTATCTGTTCCATCTTGCGTTAAGCTGGGATGCTCTGAGTACCTTTCCCAGACCTGAACAAGAGTTCTGTGTAGCTCCTCTCTCTCACCAGCAGAAGTTAGTCCAATAAAAGGTATTACCTCACCCATGTTGTTTCTCCACCTAACAAGTCTTTTTGTCCTCTGTGTCCAGAAGGTGCCAGGCTTTAAAGATGCAGTAACCATATATAGTGTCCACAGGGAGCTCACACACCTGCAAACTGCAAGATTCAGACATGACCACAGTCTGTCTGAAAAGTACCCTGGGAATGTTTGCAACTAAATCTTCTGATCTTGAAAGTACAGTAGGGTTACCATACGTCCGGATTTTCCCGGACATGTCCGGCTTTTTGGGCTCCAAATCCCCGTCCGGGGGGAAATCCCAAAAAGCCGGACATGTCTGGGAAATGTCTGGGACATGTCTGGCGGCGGTGCTGGGCCGGGGGCTGGGGGCGCCCAGCACCGGCGGGGCCGAGCGCCGGCGCTGCCGGGGGCCCGGGGGCCGGCGGAGCCGGCGCGACCGGGAGCGCCGGCGGGGCCAGAGGGTGCTCGGCCGAGGGTCCGGGGGCCGGGCCGGGGGGCCGGCGGGGCTGGGGGGTGCTGAGCGGGCCGGGGAATGCTCGGCCGGGGGCCGGCGGGGCCAGGGGGTGCTGGTCCGGGGGCCGGGCCGGGGACCGTCAGTGCTGGACGGGCCAGGGGTGCTCGGCCGGGGGCTGGGCCCAGGGCCGGCCCAGGCTGGAAATGCCAGGGGGGTCAGCCTGGGCCGCTCCTCCTCCCCCCACACTCCCCCTTACCTGCTTCAGGCTTCCCGCGAATCAAATGTTCGCGGGAAGCAGGGGAGGGGGCGGAGTTGGGTCGGGGACTTTGGGGAAGGGGTGGAGTTGGGGCGTGGGCGGGGCTGGGGGTGGGGCCAGGGTCCGATGGAGTGTCCTCCTTTTGGAGGCTCAAAATATGGTAACCCTAAAGTAAAGACTGCCTTTTCATGACACAAGGAAAACAGGGAGCAGTTTGCACACCTGCAATCTATTCTTTTTTGAAGAAGGTTGTTATCTTTTTTAGAAGGTCTGTAGGTTACATCTTTAATGTTAACAACAGATTCCCCTTCATAAGGACTCTCTACCTAGTCACTTACTTTAGTGATTGATGAGCATAATATAGCTGGGTGTCTAGGGTTCTACACTGCATACTTTTAGTTAATTGGAGAAGGATATATAACCACAAGCAGGCAGAGCACTGGCTAGTTTTGTAGTTACTCCTCCGTTGAATGATTATAAATTAGAGTTTGCTTTGAAAGACTAAAGGGTATGTTATCGCCTCAACACACAAGGGATTTAAGTGCAAAGTTCCCATTAGTGACAGCTAACAGGAGTTATCTGTGTAAATCCCTGTACATGAATAAACTTCTAAAATTCAAAGAATCTCTTAGGAAAAAAGGAGAGAAGTTAAAATGAATGGGGAAAAAAAATAGCAGCATCGCTCAGAACACAAGCCAAGCCCCTGAGGCCCAGATCTTCAATGGGTATTTAGGTAGGTAACTTCCAATGGGAGCTAGGTGCCTAAATGCCTTTAAAGGACTGGGCCTGAGCTAGCAAGGTCTGGGAGCACAATAGAGTCACTGACCACCTCAGTTATTGTCTAGCCAAGCCAACCCCTCTAACTGACACAGGAATGTATTTAATGGTTTCCCATAGAGTCCAATCTCAACCTCCTTTGCCATGGGTCTGCCCCTTGTGATGTCTGTGGGAGAGGAGGGGAATCAAAGGGAACATGGGAAAGACCCCTGTACAACTATATAAGTCTCTGATAAGTGAATAAATTGTCCCAGCTTCTGCGTGATGAGAAAAGATGTGAATTCAAAGTGTGAGTTACTTCCATGCCAGGACAGAGGTGGGGGATGGATTCAGACTCAGGATACTCTTTCCTAATATATTTTAAGTTATAATAGATATATATAACAGGATTTGCCAGACTGGATCAGTCCCGTGGTCCAGCTAGTCCAGTATGCTCTCACTGACAGTGCCCAGCACTTGGTGCTTCAGAACAGGGTGCAAGAAACCTTGCATTAGGCAGCTGTGGGGTAATCTGACCCCATATTTAGTCTCCTTCTAATCTCTAATAGTTGTAGGTTGTTTTAAATCCTGAAGCATGAGGTCAATATCTCTTCCAAAATTAGTTAGAATTACGACACCTCTTGATATTCTCATTAGCCATATAAATGCCCAATCCCTTTTTGCTAAAATGTTGGCCTCAATGACATCCTGTGGCAATGAGGTTCCCTCTTTGTTTATGTTTTAGGTGAAAAAGTATTTCCGTTTTTCTGGTTTTGAATTTGCCGACTTTTAATTTCATTGAACGTCTCTGTGTTCTTGTGTCACGAGATACTGAGAACAGAAGCTCCCAAGCTCACTGCTCTAAACCAGTGGTTTTCAATCCTTTTTCATTTGCGGACCCCTAAACCATTTTGAAGGGAGGTGTGGACCCCTTTGGAAATCTTGGACATAGTCTGCAGCACCCCAGAGGTCTGAGGACCACAGGTTGAAAAGAACTGCCAGCGGTTCTCAAACTGTGAGTCAGGACCCCAAAGTGGGTCTCAACTCTATTTTAATGGGGTCACCAGGGCTGATGTTAGACTTGCTGGGGCCTGGGGCTGAAGCCGTAGCCCAAGCCCCACTGCCCGGGGCCAAAGCCCAAGGGATTTCAGCCCTGGGTTGAGGGGCTCAGGCTTCAGCTTCAGCCCTGGGCAGCCAGGCTCAGGTTACAGGCCCCCCACCTTGGGCTTCAGCTTTGACACCCCCCCACACCTGGGGCGTGGGGCTCGGGCTTCAGATTTGGCTCCTGTTCTGGGGTCGTTTAGTAATTTTTGTTGTGAGAAGTGAGTCGCGGTGCAATGAAGTTTGAGAATCCCTGCTTTAGACCATTTATTATTTTATGTTCTTTTATCATGTCCCCTCTTATTAATCTGCTTCCTAAGGTAAACAATCCCAATCTTTCCAATCTCTCTTCACAGGAGAGTTTTCCCGTGGCTCTGATCATTTTCGTCACCCTTCTCTGACCCTCATCTAATTCCTGTTATTGCTTTGAACAAAAACAGATAGAACAGCCAAAGCAGCAGCAATGCTTCCAGCAGATGCAGCTCCGCTGACAGAATTACAGCAAAACAGGTTAAGGCCAAATTAAACTCTGGTATAACTTCGCTGAAGTCAATGGGTTTATCCCAAGGATGAATGTACTCCTCTTCAGTTAAGTTCCCAGGCAGAGTTCAGTTTCTCTAGCATTATCAACCCTGAAAATTAACTGTTCCTGACAACAGGTGTCAGCAATGCGTGAAACTGAACTGGTGCTGAATACAGTTTTACTGTAAATGCAAATAACTGTATTTAGCATTGTTTCAGAAACCATGGTTAAAACCAGGTATACAGGAACTGCTATGCCTGTTCAGAACTGTGGTCTATCTACTTCAGTATCCCATTCTGACCAGTGCAGACGCTTTAGAGGAAGGAGCAAGAAACACGGTAATGGACAGTTATGAAATAATCTACACACCTGGGTTCTTTTTCCCTAACCTGTCAGCTAGTGGTCAGCTCGTGCCATAAAGTCCTATCTAATGTAGTTGTGGATATTCTCATTATCCATACAAAGAAGTTCTCCTTGTTTGAATCCTCCTAAACATTTAGCTTCAGTGATATTTCTGGCAATCTGTACCATAAGTTAATTATGCAGTGTTTTACCTTTCAATTTCATTTAATGTCCACTTGTTTTTGTATTATGCAGAAGTGCAGATAAGAGGGCCCGATTTCACATTTTCTATAACACTAATAATTTTGTATACCTCATATCCTCTTATTCATCTCCTTTCTAAACAAAACTGTCCCATCTTTGCAAACCCTCTTCATAAGAAATCTTTCTCTGCCTGTAATAGATGTCTGTTCATGTTGGGTGAATGGTCTGTTCCCCTTTGCCCATGTGCTCTGCAATATATAGGAAATCATCTCCAATTCAGTTAACCTCCCTCTCAAATAAGGGGCCTAACTCATCACTGGTGTAACTCCACTAGCTTCAGTTGCTTTACAAAGCATTAATTTGTCCCAATATCTTACATAGTGCTACTACTACTCCCACCGTCTGTCCGTCACAGTGTCTGATCTAAACTCCACTGATGTCAACAGGAACCTTTCTATTCACCTCAACAGCTTTGCAACAGGGTTATCTAGCACTTTTCATCCTTACATCTCAAAGCACTTTAGAAAGCAAATATAATTATTCCAATTTTATCGAGGGGGAAATTGAGTTACAGTAAAATGAAATGACTTGACCAAAGTTATACAGCAGGCCAGTGACAGAGCAGGGAACAGAACTGTCCATCAGCAGTTGCCATCCATTTCTCTCAGATAAGTACCTTTGAGCACTGAGTTAGGTGTAGCCACAGTGACAAACCCGAGTCTGGAGGGTTATATCTCAGATATGTATTTGACATTTAATAGTGATTATCAGTTTAACATCTACATGTTTTCTGTGATATGGTGCATTGTATTATGAAGAATTCTACAGATTCAATACAGTCAAGTAGTTATCTAGAGGCAAAAACAACTGAATAATGCTTTGCTCAAAGAGGTTTTCACAATGCAAAGAAAAAAAAATCCTAATTAAAAAAATCAAATCAATATAAATGTATGTCATGGATAGCTGTAAGTTTTTATGCCTAACTAAAGGCATTTTTATGAATTCTCACCTTAAATCCAACTCGTTTTCTGAAATTTCATCCCTTTGAGACTTTTTACAGTACTTCCATACCTACCGGTTTTTGAAACTTATAAATGGGAACATTTTAGTGAGAAATTGTGGACAGTTTTTAACTCTATTGTCATATATTGGATGGGGACAGCTTTGAGCAGGAACAGAACTGAGGAATTACTGATTGCTCTTTAAAGCGGGGGGGGGGGAGGCGTAGACAAAGCCTGTCCCTCTCCCCTTGCATTAAGGCCTAGCAGGAAAAGTTTTAATTCATCATGGCTGCAGAAGCTATTGGGGGCGGCAGGGGGGTTAATACTACTTCTACAGGTGGGAGGGATAGCTCAGTGGTTTGAGCATTGGCCTGCTAAATCCAGGGTTGTGAGTTCAATCCTTGAGGGGGCCACTTAGGGATCTGGGGCAAAATCAGTACTTGGTCCTGCTAGTGAAGGCAGGGGGCTGGACTTGATGACTTTCAGGGGTCTCTTCCAGTTCTATGAGATAGGTATTATTAACATTAACTTCTGAAAGGAATTCTTGGGGTAAAATCCTGGTCCCATTAAAGTCAATGGCAAAACTCACAGTGACCTCAAAGGCACCAGGATCTCACCCTCAGTGGATATCCAGCAGGTGTCCAGGGAACATGCTGCAGATATTGGTGCCTCTACCTTTCCCCCAACATGCACTCTCCAGTAGTTACAGAGGGATTTCCAAAGTGGGATAGCATGCACCAGACCCACCTCTGTCCTTCTTCCATGCTCTCACCCCAGATGTTCCAATCTTGCTTGCTTCACCCATATAAATGTACATGTATCAATCTAGCCCATTCTTATTAATGAATCACAAGTTATGTGAATTCCCATCTAATTTTAGGAACGCAAAAGGAATGGTTTGGCCTGCCATTCATGTATTACTCAATATGAAATACTGGCAGGATACATTAGCTGTACAAAATGGCTGAAAGTAAATAGGCCTTTACCTCGTAAGTTGGGAAACAAAACTCAATGTTCTAAAGCAAGATTATGTACATTCCAAAGACATGAGTGCTTCATCTATTAAAGAAAACCTGCTCATTAATTAAGGTTGTTGCATTGAGACAGGAAAGATGCTACAAGAGACACAAGAAAGAACACCAATGGAAAGAGTTAAAAACCAGACATCTTTAAGAAATAAGGAAACAGCCCAAGAAGAGTGAAATAATCTGAAAGTACTCAAAGAACAGAAGAATAGCAGCACAAGGCACAAAATCCCAAGGAGACAGAAAATAGAAGAAGGACTAGAGAAAATAAGAAAAGTCATCAAGGTCATCCATAACAAGAGAAATCACTGAAATGCACAAGCAATGTTCTGTTCATTTACATGTATTTTTTTTTGCAGTCATTAAAATAGGTTCTCAACAGTAAATGCAGTCCACAGTGCATACTCATGTTAGCAGTTGAAAAGCTAACCAGTGTTCAAACATTTATTTACAGAAACAACCATAAATCCACAAAATAAAGTACTGAAGTCACATGATAACTGATCATTAAGAAAAACATGTTCAGAATGTTCAAATCATCTGGTGACAAGTCCCGTTTCAGAGAATTCATAGAGTTTAAGGACTTATTATCATGAAATACTAATGTGAGAATTGAATTATATCAGGAGAAAAGGTCATATGCATGCATAATAAAAAGTTAATAAAGTTTTTCAAATAGCAAGGAAAAATGAATCTGCACAGTAGTGACTGAAAGTTGTTAATGCTTGGCAACCTGTATGTGTTTGGCAGAGAACCTGTATGTGAAATTAATTGTTGGTCTCAATACAGCTAATAGTAAACAGGTAACTATATCACAAAAATCTACAGTGACATTTGGTGATGAATCTCACAGGAGATAGCAGTCTGAGCAGCCAAAGAAAAAGTGATCATGGAAGCCGAACCAACCTCCCCTCCCAGAGCTGGTCCTTTAAGGACTACTTTAAAATACACAGCATGGCAGTAGCGGGAGGTTTCCTTTGCCACTGCCTATGCTGTATCAGTTATATGGTTAAATAGAGGACTTCATTCTCTGGGACTGCCAAGTCAATACCTTGATTCACTTTAAAAAAAGCAGCACAATATATAAGTGAATTCTAGAAGTTAGGTTTTATTCTGATTTTTTTTTAACAGGGTCATAGTAGGGGAGGAGGCAAATAAAAGCCTTTTGAGATGTTTGGTGTTATGATGCAGGGCATAAGCCAAGCATAAACTGCCTGAAGTTAAGAACTACTATGGTGGGCAGATAACTACATAATATTAATTATAGGATTTATTGCACCGCCCTTTAAAGCATCAGGTGCTAGCCACAGTCAGAGACAGGATACAGACTAGACAGGACCTCTGGTCTGTCAAAAGACAGTAATTCTTCTGTCCCTGTGTTATTTACTAGCATTGGGCCAATAATTCACACTCAATAATTTATTAGATAGCTATTCACTTTTTTCTTTTGTGAACTGTCCGCAAACAAACTGCAAAATTCTCAGTATATCTCTTGTTCAACAATTTCTTCTGTGACTAGTTCTTGCTCTGGAGATTGTCCATGAAGAGTACATTAACATTAGCAATTTGCAAATTTGTGCTGTGTTGGTGAGTTATGTATATCACATTGTTTTTGGTTTCTGTGACCCCACTCTTAATCCCCACCAATAAGGAAGGAGTTAAGCAGCTGCTCTGAGCCCACGCAGCTCTACCCTGCCACCCCTGTAAAGCATGCATGACTTGGAGGAGGAGTGCCAAAGGACAATAGGCCAGCAGATAGTGGAGGGGAACTGAAATACACCCTGTGTGCCTGCTGTCTGAGGTCTGGCTGTTGTAAAGCCCAAAGGGAAGAGACTTGTGATTCTCAGAAGGTCTGAGATTTTATCCTGGATTCCTTACCCGTTGGGAAAGAGAAGACCAGTAGGAAATGATCCATGGAGGAAATGATCCTTATTGAAATTCCGGGAAGCGGGTGGACACAAGCCCACCCATGTCTAAAGGTCCCTCCTTGTGGGAGGAACCACTGGCCCGGGACTCAACTGATGACGCGGGATAACTAAGGAATAACAGGGTCGGGAGTGGGGGTCCTAGGTTCAAAACTAGGGATCCAGAGGGGACACTGAGCAGAGAACGCTGGACAGTGCCCACTGTTCCTCAAAGCTGGTTAGGGAGCCTGCAGACACTGCCCAAAGGAACTCTGCTCGGATACGTAAGACAAGGGAGGAACGGAAATAGGCCCCAGAGTCGCAGAGCACCTCCCCATCCAGCATCCTCCTCCTGGTGCTGTAGATGGCTACTTTGGCCAGTGTCAGGAGGAGCTTGACGAGGAGGTCTCACGACTTCATGGGGCCACGGATTGGGTGTGCATATACAAAAAGGTGTGGGGAAAAATGCAGCCAGAACCTCAACAGGAGGTTCTGGAGGAGCTGGAATAGGGGCTGCAACCTGGTGCATTCCAGATAGGCATGCGCCAGGTTCTCCCTCATGCCTCTAAATGGACAGGCGGCGAGGATGGGGGTGAACCATGCCAGATACACGCCTATGCTCAAAGGTCCATGAAGGAGGGGGCAGTGTAGCACTTCAGGGTGCAAGTCTTAGCTGTTTACACTGGGCCCTGGATCAGAATCTGGTGGAGACGGTGGGCCTGGGTTGCCCTACCAATCTCTAGTGGGTGCTGGAGGCAGAAGTGTACTGCTGATATGGGGAGTCTAGAGGAGGGAAGGTCCTGAGGACAGAAGGGTCAAGATCTTGAGACCTCAACCTAGAGGAAGACCAGAGTGCTGCCTCATCGCTGGACCCTTTATACACCCTGAAAAGGATGGACATAAAACATGTGATCCAGCTGGCAGGATGAGTCATGGAAGGGGCAGAGCGCTGCAGGATCAGAGTGGCTGCCAACAGGGGGCACCAGGGAAGAAGAGAACTTGCCATGCCCTGCCTGACCACTGAGCAGTGTCTGCAGAGAGTGATCTCCCTCACAGTACTTGATGGGATCATGTATATAAGTAAGAGCAAAGTGTGAACTGCAGCTTTCTAATATGACAAACATATAATGCAAAAACTATTTCTGGAAAATATGAGAGCATAAAAAATGCTTTTTGCTAAGTGTTTGTACCAGGAAATCTCAAGCATTCAAATGTTTACAGAATAAGGACACAAAAGGGTTGTGTCTAATCAAAGCTTGCTGTCAAATTCAAACTTCAAATACTCAGACTAAATACTAAAGACTTATTAGCCAATCTGTTCTAAATGACTCCTGTGTAATCCCATCTTTGGGTCATATTCTGCCGCCCATATTTAGCAGTACCTTACTCTGCGAGAGTGGCAGAATTTGGCCCTTAGAGGTCAGAAATAATTGCACATCATTTACAGCCGTCCATGATGGGATATACAAACCGTACACTGGGCCCAAGTAGCCCCATTCCTCCGGGCCTGCCAAGCACATCCCAGCTGGTAGAGTTGCCAATTTTGGTTGGACGTATTCTTGGAGGTTTTCTCATATGACATAATCTTTAATTAAAGATTAATCTCTAATTCCTGGAGACTTCAGGACAATCCTGGAGGGTTGGTAACCCTATCAGCTGGAGGAGCCTGCTGAAAGGAGCTCAGAAACCCAGACACAGGGTGGTGGACAGGCTGCAGGAAAGAAGAATCCTTCTCCAGGAAACCAGACAGAAGGTGGAGACTGAGAGAGAACCACAAAGCAGATAAGGCCCCCCCAGGCAGTGCCTTATCCAAACACCACCTGCAGGGCCCTGCTCATTTGGATTTTTTGTGATGCTATTGCCTATTTAGATTACAGGGGCCAGTGGACCACACCCCAAACTGAAGGAGCACATTGGTAGGAAGTAGCTGAGCTGCAACCTGGTGGAGAGAGGGATGGCCTGAGTCCCCCTACCATTCCCCAATTAAGGGTAAAGGCCCAGATACAGGGGCTGGCATAGATGCTCCGGCCTGGGGTCAGAAACCAGGCACCACTACCCCACTTTGCAACAGAGGCAGAGAGTTGAGGTCAGGTGCACTAATCATCAGACCTGGCCCTCTGGGCATTCTATCCCACGGTACAACCCCACTAATGATAGTGAAGGCAGAATTGGGCCTCACATGCATTTCTTCTATTGGAGTTTCGCAGCACCATTTTCCCAATTATTTTTTGCTAATTCTGTTATTGACCTTCCTTTGAGGAAGCAGGTCTCTTTTGTGGGCAGCATTAGCTGAATTTTTCAAAATTACATAATAAAAAACTATATTAGGGCCCAATTGTTTGTGGTGTTTATCTTTTCCTTTGGCTTGAGACCAATTGATATTTTTTCCATGAGTGACACTGCAGATTCTGAACAGAAATGGGTGAGGTTACTGCTATCTACATGTACCAGAACATTTCATACAACTTATGCAGGTAGCCTGACCCACTGCATTGGTTTGTTTTATAAACAGAATGTTTTCCGCTATTACACAAATATAAGAATAATTAATCAAACAATACATGGACCAGTCACTAGCAGGCTAGATCCCCAATGTATGGTTGCTGTGATGGGATCCATTGACAGGCTAACATTTGTGATACTACACAGTTCTTGTGAAAAAAGCTCAAAAGAATTCAGTGCATAAAGAGGCTGCTCCTGCTGACTTCTATGGCAGCAAGAAAAGTCCCAAGCAGCAGTACTGGTGTGTTCTGTCCACCACCCAGAGCATCACCGGCCTGGATAGAAGGAAGAAAGACTATTGGAATTCTGATGGTGCACTGGCTTTATTTAAAAGGGGACAATCTTTAGGGGTTACAGTAGGCGAGAGAATGAGCAAAGGGCAAAAATTAAGTTTATGATGTTTCCATAAGGCCTTGTCTACACTATACAGTTTTGTCGACAAAAGTCAGCCTTCAACAAAAGTCAGACAAAACAGTGAAGGTGTACACACTATAATGCTCCTTCCACCACCAGAACTCTCCTGCATTGCCGACAAATTAAAACCACCTCGACAAAAAGCATAGAGCTTTTTGCAGCAAAGTTATATTGACAAAGTTTCAGTGTAAACATTGTGCTTGATTATATCGCTGTAAATGGCTTCCAGGAGGTGTCCCACAATGCCCATCCTGACCACTCTGGTCAGCAGTTCGAACTCTGCTGTCCTGCACCCAGGTACACAGCTTCTGCCCATCCCCTTTAAAGGCCTGGGAAATTTTGAAATTCCACTTCCTGTTTGCTCGACGTAGACAGCTCATATTGCATCTTTCCAGCTGACCATTGCGGCTCCACACAGCAAATGCTCTCCTGTTTGGAGCATGCCTGAGTTGTTGGATCTGCTGGCACTGTGGGGAAAGGAGGCTGTGCAGTCCCAGCTCCGCTTCAGGTGTAGGAATTTTGATATCTATGGCCAGATTTCTCGTGGCTTGTTGGAGAAGGGTTATGAGTGGGACACACATCAGTGCCATGCAAAGATAAAGAAGTTGAGGCAGGTGTACCAGAAGGCAAGGAAGTCAAATGGTCACTCTGGTGCTGCGCTGAAGACTTGCCACTTCTATAAGAAGCTGGATGTCATCCTTGGCGATGATCCTACCTTTACTGCCAAGACCCCTGGGAGGTGGTGGAATCTCCATCCTTAGAGGTTTTTAAGGCCCAGCTTGACAAAACTTTGGCTGGGATGATTTAGTTGGTGTTGGTCCTGCTTTGAGCAGGGGGTTGGACTAGATGACCTCCTGAGGTCTCTTCCAACCCTAATATTCTATGATTCTATGATTCTATGAATACTTTGGCGGGGCTGGAGACAGCAGACAGTAGACTTAACCCCAGGATGAAGTCATGGACAAGGAGGTTGAGTTGGAGGATGATATGGAACTCATGGCAGGGTTGTCTAGTGGTGTGACGAGTCAGGACCTCTTTTCCTCTCCGAAGGGGTCTAGCCAGTCCCAGCAGTCTGTCTCTGGCACACATGATGTAGGAGAGGAGAGCTCTGGTAAGTGATCTTTTTGAGTTGATGCTGCTCGGTTATATGAGGTAGAGCTGTCCTTTGCTTTGTATATTCTAGAAATGGGTGAAGGGATAGAAATGTACAAGACTAGCTGTGTTTGAGTTTGTTCCACATTTCCCTGTGCAGCTAAGCAGAGTGGCGTAACAGTGTGTTAATGCACGTCAAGATTTCATGGGAATCCTCCAGAGAGATCTCCAGGAAACTTTCCTGGAGGTACTCGCCAATCCTCTGCTGAAGGTTCCTTGGCAGAGTTGCTTTGTTCCTTTCCCCATGGTAGGAAACTTTCCCACGCCAATCGGCAATCACTTGTGCAGGGACCAAAGCGGCACACCAGGGAGCAGCATAGGGACCAGGTATGAAGCTGCATGCATGCAGGAGATGCACCCTTGCATCCTTGCTTACCTTCAGGGATGAGATATCAGCATCAATGATCCCCACTTGTGGGAAATGGTGGCAGAATTTATAATATTGTCCCTAATCACCTGCAGTGAGCCCCTTAAAAAATTGGGGATATGCGTGCCATCTATCGCCCCACTGCAGTTAGGGAATCTCATTGCCACAAAGCCATCGAGTATTTCACGCACAGTGCCAAGAGTCACAGTCCTTCATATCAGGCTGCAATTAATGGCTTTGCACATTTGCATTAAAGCAGCCCCAATGGTGGACTTCTCGACTTCAAACTGATTCACAACCGACCAGTAGCAGTCTGGAATCGCCAGCTTCCACACAGCAATCACCACACACTTCTCCACTGAGAGGGCAGCTTTCATTTTGGTGTCCTTGTGCTGCAGTGCTGGGGCGAGCTCTGCACACAGCTCCAGGGAGGTGGTTTTCTGCATCCAAAAGTTCTGCAGCCACTGCTCATCATCCCAGACCTGCACAACAATGTGATCCCTCCACTCTGTGCTTGTTTTCTGAGCCCAAAAGCAGTGGTCCACCATTTGCAGCTGCTCCATGAATGCCAAAAGTAATCAGGTGTTGTTTCTTTCCATGGCACACAGCAGGTCAGGCACCTCTGATTCCTGTTCAGATTGGGAGTTCATGATATACTGCATGCCCAGCCGTGACGTGTTCATAACAGTGATCACAACAATAGAAAGCAATTCAGGATCCATCCTTTCAGACAGAGATGGCGGGCGCACAGTAAATAGGAGCCATTGAAAAATGCCATGAAATGCAGTTGGAAGCCCATGGAATGATGGGATGGAAAAAAACTGCATCATGGGACATTGAGCCTGCACTCATGATGCACTGTGATCCATTCCGCCTTCTCACAACTTCTAGTGGCAAGTAGCACAGTGGGATAGTTACCTACAGCACACTGCTCTCTCTGTCAATGCTAAAACACCAACTGTGGATGCACTCTGCCTACAGAAAGAGCATTGTGTGAACACGAACAGCAATATAATTATATCGTTTTTTTTAATGTCGGTGTAACTTTCGTTGACAAAACTCTGTAGTGTAGACAAGGCTTAAGACATGAACAGATGAGTCATGTGACTGAGGATTTGACAGGCAAAGGGAGAAGTATAGTTTACAGAGATCCTGTGAATAACAGTAGATGTTCCAAACAAATGTTTGGTCTGTTAGACCTCTTTCATTCCTCTAATAGAAGAGCCTTCCACCTAGAAAGACCACACGTTAACTATAATGTCAGTTGTGGATCACATAGAGGCATGTACTTTAGACAGATTATCAAGAGTATTTCTCTGGCCTCAGGCCTAATGAGTATTCTCTCTGGTGGACTGGCAAAATTCAAAAGATTCATAATAATATAGAGTGAAGTAAAAAGTTTTGAGAGTATAGGATGTACATCTACTTTGATGTAAATGAAGAGATCTAACAGCAGGGTTTCCATGAATTCACGTTTTCTCAAGTGGATGCCCTTAAGGAAAAGCTATGCAAGATTGAATTTCCATTTATTTATTTAATAGTCTGAAAATAAAAGCTTGGAAGAATTCTCTAACATGCTGATCATGGATCAATTCTTGAGAATTTTCTCTGAGCATGCCAAGTTGTAGATGTAATACCAAA
This sequence comes from Malaclemys terrapin pileata, assembly GCF_027887155.1. NCBI lineage: Eukaryota > Metazoa > Chordata > Testudines > Emydidae > Malaclemys > Malaclemys terrapin. The sequence continues at coordinate 56,766,481 of NC_071505.1, forward strand.
CAGAAAATAGTAAATGAGCAGTTTCTGGGTTGGAGAGTTTCCCATTTATGGATAAGATTATGAACAATTACAAAGAAGAGGTATAGACTATACAGGTCTCTTCCCCGTCCCCAAGATGTAGATAATACAGTTTAGCCCAGAGAAGCAAATCAAAGAGTCACCAGAATTAAAACACTATTGTTAACCATTTGCAAAGGCAGAACACCTTACTCCACTCTGCCATAGGAAAGATAAGGGAGCTGGCCACACACCCAACAGACCTGCACTCATTTCTGGCTTCGTTGTGTGTTTTAGCCACAGCTCACACTGAACTGAAGATAGGGCAGCTTCCATGCCACTAGGGACGTGCACTCAGTAGTGATTTCTCATTCATGCTTCTACATGGTGCAATATGTGCTCTCCATGCCAGTTCTAGGAGGAGGCACATGGAACCTTGTTCACACCACTTGAGTCTCTGTGATCTATAGGATTTCTATAGGATTTCTGGTACCACTGTTGGTATTAAGGTTCAATAATTCTGTGCCCTAGAAGAATAAGAACTGGAATGTGCCCAGCCCCTGCATAGGAATATGTAAATGGGGAAGTCCACAGCATGTCCAAAAAGTTGCACTACTGAACATATCCTGTGACCCTTTCTATACTTACACTTTTAGCTCTTGCACTTAGAAGTACAATGCTGGAAACAGTTGGCATGATGGTTTTAACCCACTTTGACAGTTGTACTACTCAGGTAAAAATCAATGGACACTTGGTTAGAACTGCTTATCTTCCTAGGTAGTCTTTAAACTTTGATTAGGCCTGAGCTAGGGCTTTTAAAACACATCTACAGCAGGCACAACTGACCTCATTAACCTTACTCTAAACACCACCATTCCTTGTAATCTTTTCCTCTTCTTTTGATTCTTTGTATCATCAGTCTTTCAAAATATAAAGAAAGGTGAATGCTTCTCAAGCTTAACTGCAAAAATAATTACTCTCCAAAAAAGGAAGAGAAGGGAAATTAGTGCATTTGGTATTCATTATTAAAATGATTAAATATTCAAAGGTGATGCATTCCAGAAATATTTCCATCCCTAATACAAAGTACAATTTTTCGCTCAGATAGAAATGTCCTCTGAATTAACAGAGTAGGAGCCAGGCCACTTCTGTAATTCCATTAAATAAAAATGGTATGAATCCATAGGAACAACTTAAGTCAGTGAAAAATAAGTCAACTTATATCAGCTGAGAATCTGGCCCCAAACAACCACAAATGTACTCTTACCGTTCTGGCACTGATCATGTGGCTGTACATTTAAAGTATGCTCTGTAAAAGATCCTGAGAAAATTTGTTCAAGGGAATTCCAGGAAATGTGATTATTTTTCATATGCTAGCTACATCTACATAATTTTCTCCTTTTGAACTTTATGGGTGACAATCCTGAAGACCTACAGCTATTATCGGGGAAACTTGGGTAGCTAAGAAAGCATAATGTACTGGATTTCCCTGTCATAAAGAAAACAAACAAAGGTATTAAAGATTTAAATCAGAGGAAAGTTAAATAACCTCCCAAATTATGACATTACTGCTGGAGGAAATGCAAGTATCAAGTATGAGAAATAGTCTGTCTTGTTACTCAAAAGCTTACTCCTTTTACCCAGATCTGAAAATAATTAAATAAAAGGGTCATAAACTAATCTAAAACAAACTGGGATAGAGCAATATCAGAGAACAAGCAGAAATTGATTTACCTTACTAATGTGCTCCAAAAAAATAAGTTAAACTTAAAGACGTTAAAGCTTTTTTGGACTGAAAATTCACAGGCTAAGACTAAGGAAGTATAAATTTTATCTTCCCAAGCCATAAACCAAGATGAGATACCCAGGAGCCAAGATGTGAATTCTGCTCAAACTCAAGGTTGAGGAAAATGTTCTCTGGATGCAACAAGGTTTTTTAGGACCTTCCAAAATCAGGAACAAAACACATCTTTGCCAAAAAACTGTCTCCTCTCCACATGCAACCCAAAAATATTGGGGAGATTGGTCACGGGAGGCCACAATACTCTCATCCCAAACCTCAACTCACCCCTCCTTCCTCAAAAGCCTGGGAGAAGATATGAGACTTAGTGGTTTGCCCTGGAAGTGATTGAGAGATTTGGCTGTTGCAGACTAGGGTGGGAGCGTGTATTCTAAAAGCTTGGGGCTGTTGTGGAAAAAATTCCCTGGCAACAGCTCCTTCCCTCTTAAATCAAGGGGATTTCAGCTCACGTGCATTTGCTCACCACATCTGTGGCACCAAACAGGCCCAAAGCCATTTATTAATCTTCTTCCCTCCTCACCTCCCTCCAGAAAAAAGAAACACCCATACTCACCTTAACCGATAATCATTCTGATAAGCGCAAGTGTTTGCTCTATAAAGTACCAAGCAGGATTCCAATTGCTGAATAGCTACAGACTGCGTCTGTCTGCTTTTTTCTAGCCAGAGTTTTGCCTTTGCACAGACAGACACTTCCTTTTGTTCCAGTTATAACTTCAGTCAGCTGTAGAGTTGCCAACCCTCCCGGATTGGCCGGGAGTCTTCTGGAATCAGCCTCAATCTCCTGGTGGCTACTGAAAGCAACCTGGGAGATTTTAATAGACCGCTAAAAGTAGGGTTACCATTCGTCCGGATTTACCCGGACATGTCCTCCTTTTCGCGCTAAAAATAGCGTCCGGGGGGAATTTGTAAAGCACTCACAATGTCCGGGATTTCCCCCTCCCCCGGCAGAGCGAGCGGCTGGGAGGGCTGCAGAAAAATCCCGGGCTGGACTCCTGAGCAGCTGTAGAGGAGCCGGAGCCGCCCTGCATTCTGAGTTGGCCTCTCCTACAACCCGGTCCGGCAGCACTGTGCAGGGCCAGGGACCGGGTTTTGTTGTGCAGGGCCAGGGACCGGGTTTTGTTGTGCTGGGGAGCGCAGCCACGTGTCCGGCTCGGCTCGCACAGAGCCCAACACCCTGTTCTGAGCAGCAGGGTAAGGGGGACCGGGGGCAGGAAGGTTCTGGAGGGGGCAGTCAAGAAACGGGGGGGGGGCTTTTGGGGGGGGGTGGAGAAAGTTTTGGGCAGTCAGGGTACAGGTAGGGGGTAGGGTCCTGGGGGGCAGTTGGGGGGGGGTCTTAGGAGGGGGCAGTTAGGGGACAAGGAACAGGGAGGCTTAGGGGTGGGGTTCTGGAGGGCAGTTAGGAGCAGGGGTCCCAGGAAGGGGCAGTCAGGGGACAAGGAGCAGGGGGGTGGGGAGCTGGGAGTTCTGGGGGGGGCTGTCAGGGGGCAGGAGTGGGGAGAGGGATCGGAGCAGTCAGGGGACAGGGAGCAGAGAGGTTTAGATGGGTTGCGAGTTCTGGGGGGGGGTTGTCAGGGGGCAGGGGTGGGGAGAGGGATCGGATCAGTCAGGGGACAGGGAGCAGAGAGGTTTAGATGGGTTGCGAGTTCTGGGGGGGGCTGTCAGGGGGCAGGAGTGGGGAGAGGGATCGGAGCAGTCAGGGGACAGGGAGCAGAGAGGTTTAGATGGGTTGGGAGTTCTGGGGGGGGCTGTCAAGGGGGCAGGAGTGGGGAGAAGGATCGGAGCAGTCAGGGGACAGGGAGCAGAGAGGTTTAGATGGGTTGGGAGTTCTGGGGGGGGCTGTCAAGGGGGCAGGAGTGGGGAGAGGGATCGGAGCAGTCAGGGGACAGGGAGCAGAGAGGTTTAGATGGGTTGGGAGTTCTGGGGGGGGCTGTCAGGGGGTGGGGAGTGGTTGGATGGGGCGTGGGAGTCCCAGGGGTCTGTCTGGGGGTGGGGGTGTGGATAAGGGTTGGGGCAGTCAGGGGACAAGAGGCAGGGAGGCTTAGATAGGGAGTGGAGTCCTGGGGGGCAGTTAGGGGCAGGGGTCCCAGGAGGGGGCAGTCAGGGGACAAGGAACGGGGGGAGGGTTGGGGGTTCTGGGGGGGCGGGAAGTGGGAGGGGCAGGGGCGGGGCTAGGGCGGGGCTCCTCCCGTCCTCTTTTTTGCTTGCTGAAATATGGTAACCCTACTAAAAGTCCAGTCAGCGGCGCAGCAGGGCTAAGGCAGGCTCCCTACCTGCCCTGGTTACACGTGGCTCCCGGAAGCAACCGCAGCACATTCCTCTGGCTCCTAGGGTTGGTCAGGGGTCTCTGTGCGCTGTCTGCCCCGAGTACTGGCTCCGCAGCTCCCATTGGTCGCGGCCAATGGGAGCTGTGCGGATAGTGCCTGCAGGCAGTGGCCGCTCACAGAGTGGCCTGGCCACCTCTGCGCCTAGGAGCCAGTCATCCCAGTTGCCTCCAGGAGCCTCCTGAGATAAGCCCCGCCCGGCTGGAGCCCACACCCCAACCCCCCACACCAGTCCTAAGCCCCCTCCTGCACCCAAACTCTCTCCCAGAGCTTGCACCCTGCACCCCCTCCTGCATTCCAACCTCCTGCCCCAGGCTCAGCCTGGAGCACTCTCCCATACTTCAAACCCCGTGGCCCCATCCCCCAGCCCACAGCCTGCACCCCCCTCATCCCAATCCCCTGCCCCAGCCCGGTGAAAATGAGTGAGGGTGGGGGAGAATGAGCAATGCGGGGGGGATGGAGTGAGCAGGGGTCAGGACCTTGGAGAAGGGGCATGGCAGGGGTGTGGCAGGGGCATGGCCACAGGGAAGGGGCAGGGCAAGGGTGTTTGGGTTTGTGCGATTAGATAGTTGTCAACCTTAGTCAGCAGCTATAACCCTATTTATGGGGGGAAGGGATAGCTCAGTGGTTTGAGCATTGGCCTGCTAAATCCAGGGTTGTGGGAGCCACTTAGGGACCTGGGGCAAAAATCAGTACTTGGTCCTGCTAGTGAAGGCAGGGGGCTGGACTCGATGACCTTTCAAGGTCCTTTCCAGTTCTATGAGATAAGTATATCTCCATATATTAATTAATATTAACCCTGAAGAGGTCAGTTTATTGGACAGGAAAAGCGGTGGTGGCAAAATTCCTTCTTTCCTGTTAGTTATACTTACAATCGTGTTTTTATGAAACAAAGAGGCTATGGTTTTCGGTTGGGCCTTATTTTTTTTTTTGGTTTTGTTAAAAAAAGGATAGCCTCCCTGCCCCTTGTGGCACCCAGGCTGGAGCAGATCAACCTGTGCCATGAGTTCAGTGTCAGGCTTAAATGGTTAACAATAAACAAATGCAAGATTTGGCTGTCTGTGCCTTTAAACTATAAACAAACAAAAGGTGACCGCTTAGTCATAGTGCTTAAGCAGCAAAGAGTCCTGTGGCACATGCATCCGACGAAGTGGGTATTCACTCACGAAAGCTCGTGCTCCAATACGTCTGTTAGTCTATAAGGTGTCACAGGACTCTTTGCTGCTTTTACAGATCAAGACTAACACGGCTACCCCTCTGATACTTGTGCTTAAGCAAAGGCCCCACGGCCCTGGGGTAGTACTAAGCAGCTCTCCTCTCATCCCATGCTCAGTCAGCACTAGAGGAAAGCAGGCAAGCCCTCTTAACTGGACTGCCGGCTCCCTACTAGTCCAGAACTCCTCCAGTCCCTTCTAGGCCTCAAAAACTAAGTCTCATTGGTAGCCCAGGCTGAGCGGATTTTTTTTAAGCAAGGAGGGGTCAGGGCACTAATGCCTCCAGCAGGGGGCAGAGGAGGCCTCAGATCTCATTATGTTTCTGATTCAAATGACTGGAGGAGTTACTTCCTGAAGGGTCAAAGCTTTATAGTGGTCCCGGTTGCGCTGAGAAATAAAAAGAAGGAACAGGTAGACTGTGGCTGACCAGCTGGAGAAAGAAGAAACGAAAGGGAGATACGTTTACATAGAGCTATTTTCCTTGCTGTGTATCAAAACCTACATACTCACTGGCAAATACAGTGAGAAGGGTAGTCAGCTTGAAATGTGACATGCTGCTTTCACTCATGTCACCTGCTGCATATTGGGTTCTATCTTCAGAGCTAAGAAATAATTTCCTAACACCCACTTACAGGGCCTTTGTACTTAAAACAAAGACATAAATGAAAAATAGGTCTAATGTTCTGCTGATCAAACTCAATGGTGAAATTTTATGGCTTGTGGTATTCAGGAGGTCTGACAAGATGATCATCAGGGTTCCTTCCGTTGTTGTTTCTTATTTCTATTATGGTAGTATTAGGATCAGTGGAGCACTGTGCAAACAAGTAACAAACAATAATAATAAAACTTTATTCTTACACAGTGTTTTTCATCCATAGATCTCAAAGCACTTTACCAAGGAGGTCAACATCATTATTCCCATTTTACAAATCAGGAAACTGAGGCCCATGGAGGGAAAGTAACTTGTCCAAGATAATCCCATGGGAACAGAACCCAAGCCTCCTGAGTACCAGTCCAATGCCCTAGGTCACTGACTCCAAGATGGTACCTGTCCTACACATCTTATAGTGTGGAGCTGAGACAGGAAATAACAGGTGAACCAGACACACAGGCCCTTATGACCTTAACATTTCTGAAGGCCCCTCCAGTGAGCCCTGATCAGAACTGGTTCCTTTCTGCCACTGTGCTTCTTCTTCAAAGAAAAAACACTCAAAGTTTTTCTGCCAGATACATAAAATTGGATTGTGGTCAAAATTATATCCCATAAAATGTGGTTTGAACTAGGGAAAATGCTTTGTTTGAACCCTTGCCTGCATACTCTCTTCTTGATTTTATCATTTTTTAATCTTGTTCTTAATGTTTCTGTTGTATTCGCTTGACTAATTTTAACACTTTACTCTTACCATGTTTTTGGTGCTCTGGATTTTATTAAGTTTATACTGTCACTGTGATTATAGATTAATTGCTATTGATTTCTGCAATATAAGAAAACATATTTTGATATATGCTTTTGACTAAATATGATTCTTTTCACTGTCATTTTTAGTCTATTAATCTTAGAAAGTCATTTTACTGCTAATGTCACTTGCATTTTTATCAGGTATTTGATTTCCACAGTATTCTGTGTGATCTAATTCCATTGTTAAGCCCAAGAGACCCAGACACTCCTCCACGTCTGTGAAAGGAGGCAACCTCAAACCCAGAATCCAGGCAAAAGGGACAGAGAGTGCCAGCTCAACGCCATGTTCCCCTGTTCCTGTGTAGTCCCTGTGTGGGTGCTTCATGTTGATCCAGGTCTGTGGGTGTCATCATGTGCTACCTTTTCCTTCCTTTCCCCTCACCTGCCAACGTACAATGCATCACTAAGAGTGCCACTCACACACTCCAAGGAACTCTGGGGACAGCAGGCAGTATAGGGAGTCCCTAGCAGCATGGATACCGATTGCAGGAACCGTACTGTGAAGAGGAGGTAGGGACCCAGGTAGCTGTGTACCATTTGCAGGTACTGGGATAGGCAAATGGGCTATGTAGAGGCAAGGAACCTCTTTGTGGATAGACCTTTCCTTCTATTAGCTCCTCTAAGCTCCACAGAGTTTGGGAGCCAAATGCTCTGCTGTTTCATGAGGCAAATTCCACCCTTTATGGAAATTGTGAATGCAAATAAGTGGCATTTCCAATCCCCTATTGTTTTTCCCTAACAGGAGAGCATGGAGGCCCAAGGCTTTTTGAGAGACTTAGGGCAAAATCCTTCTTTCAGTTTCACAGAACTCTTCCTCTTTTCTGGAATATTACTAAGATGAGGTAACTATTGTGAATGTTGTCACTCTGAATTATATGGAAACAGGAGCAATTAGTTTTTAGACAATTGTTCATTTGCACTTATTTCAGCTCTCCAATTTCAATATGTCCTTATACTGACGTCAACAGCACATACTTTCTTCAGCCAACTTTTAAAAATTGTGTTCATCAGCTCACTGAGCATAAATTTTTATTTTCACATTTGATTTTTTTTCTTCACTTAACAGTAGGTTGTGTTTTGCACTGCATCTGCTTTTTCTTTGCTTTCAGTCTCTGAAAGCTATGTGCATGGGGTAAGTTTCTAAGTCACAGAATTATGTGGCAAGCAGATAATGGATTGTCATATTATATTTGCATATAGTTAGCATTATTCTTTGAATTGTCAAGGTTTGTGCACATAAGGTGATTTTTCCCTGATAGGCTGGAGATGTATGCAACCTGTTAAAGAGTAAGAGCAAACTCACAGAAATATTGACTCCATAATCTAATGAATCAGGTCCAGGGCCACAAGACTTCCACATGTTCAGGGCCATGCAGTTTGCCAAAGAATCCTCCCCCCTCCCCCCCCCATTCCCCCTTGCTGCAGAACTGTGCATCAGAATCAAACCTTTCATTTTTAAAAGGTTATGTTTTTAGCCCTTATAGTAGCAGAGGAAACCTCCAACGTGAATTGAGTGTAAACCAATGTGATGTTATATGCCCATGTCTGCAGAGGAACTGAAAAGATAGTTCTATGGGGTGTGACCAGCCTGTTCATCTCAGTTAGGGTCCCATGGCCTGAACAATTCTATATTTTCCCAAGATGCCATAGAATTCAGCATTTCTGCCATGGATTTCCCAATTCTGCTGTCACCCTGCATCTGCCATTTTATGTTTGGGCTCATTGCCCTGCTAGGACAAGTCTGCAGCTGCCTCTTACTCTACAGCTTTCCCCACCAGGGGGAGTTAACTGGATTACTGTGAATGCTCCTGGCCCTGTTCCATTTAGCTATGCTCCCTGCACTGCTCCATTTTAATGAGGAGTACGAGCTGGAATCCAGCTTGCGGCCAGGGAGTTGGGGAGACAAATGTGTAGTCTGGCAAGCTAGATAGCCTGGAGAACAATGCAGCAGCCAAGGCCTGGGAGCTGAGCTGATGAGCTGGTGAAGGTGGCTACAAGCTTCCCTCTTCCCAGGTGCACATGGAGAGAAAGAGGCTCTGAGGCAGCGGTGGTCTCCTGAACAATATCATGGGAACCAAAGCCAGAGAAGTGGAGCTGGGCTGCCGGGAGACCATAACAAAAAACCCATCTTCAGAAATAATCATGGTGGAAAAATCAACCAATGTTATGTCAGTAAGTATATTTAACTATGAATCATGGCTGGGGTGGGGGGGTAAGAGCAGAAGAGGAGTGAGTGAAGGCTGCTTGAAGATGATAGAATAAATTAATGTCATCATAGAATTAAGAAGTGGCTGCTGTGGAGTTTGGTCACATTGTGCCACAGAGTCCATGGGGTCTTGATCTTTAGTAAATACCACTGTCTATTTCTCCATGTTAAATCTGGATTTAAATAAACTAGCAAATAAGTAAAGAACGCTTCAGTTGTTGTTCAGTAACAAAACTTTCTCGCTTTTCTAGAAAGACAGACTTAAGCTGGCTACTGCTCTCCTGTAACTTAAGATAGACTGAATGTGCCATTTTAATACACTGGATGAAATTCACCCCATGCAGATGCCAGCAAAAGGCCTAGGCACCACTTAAGTACCATTGAAAATAGGGTGTAAGTGGGCATCTCAGCCTAGTGCTGGCCAACTACATAGGGGTACATTTCACCCCATATTGAAGCATACACATTCCAACCAATTTGTAACCACATTTTGCTAGGAAACAATTGTAATTATATTCTTTTATTTGGCAGGGGCTTTTATCAGAGTAATTTCTATAGACAAGTTATTCTCTTAGGGTGAAATCCTGGCTGCATTGAAGTCACTGAACACTATGGTGGGAAATTTTGCAATGCTTGCATCTCTATGCCAGAGCATAAACCTTTTGGGTATTCAACAGGGTATTTCTCATCTGTACTAGATTTCCTAGTGCATAAGGTTGATTGAAAAGCAGAGGTGAAAAAAATAACAATAAAAGTAATAAAACAGGGAGGTACAGTTATTTTGGGGGGGGGAGAGTGAGCCAATCTTTTTAGTATTTAGCATATCTCAGAGGCACTTAGCATTTTTAAAAGATGGAGGTTTCTTCATGTGTCCTTTTGTGCTCCTGATATTAAAGAATATATAGCCTCTCATTTCAAATATTTTTTCCTAGTAATAAGAAAACAACTCTAGATGTGTTTTAGGCAGCCACCAAGATGTACCCAAGGGGTGTAATTATCACTTACTATATTAAAAAGAAGGTAATGCAGCACAAATGTCCTGAGATAAACAAGGATACTAGAAAAATAATTGCTTCAAGTTTTCTTTTCTTCCAGAGATACCTAATATTGCTTATTGACTGTGTGTATATGTATATATAAAAAAATTTTAAACAAGCTTTATTCATGCCTTTTGGAAATGTAATTGGCTGCTTCTTGATTACCTAGGTAAATTGCACTTGGACCAACAGGGATTTTAAAAGTCCTGACTGATGCAAGGTAACTAAGATACCTGATACTATTGAAAGTTTATTTTGTTAAGGGCAGGTGATATGCTCAGCAGTGAACCCAGCACACATGACCACAGTCCCTGCCCTGTGGAGCTTATAGTCTAAAGTTCTGATCCTGCAGTGAGCTCCATGTAGGTGGAGTCCTGTGTCCACATGGAGCCAATTACAGGATCAGGGCCAAAAAATAAACATAGATAAGACATAATGCCCCAGGATACCCAGCAGAGGCATTAGTTTAGCACTTGCTGTAAATACACTTGTACATCAGAAATTATTGTTCATCTTCTGGCCAGAGTTCATCCATCCAAACTTATCAAAGAGACAGAATAACTGGGTATCCATATTGTCATTATCAATTACAAATTTCCCTGTTGGGAAAAATTCAGCACATAGGGGGATATCAGTGCTTCTGATTTTTTCAGTGTTTCACTGTATCCTCACCAAAAGTCCTATCTAATCACAAGAGGTCAGCTTTCTATCTAATTATACTTTGGAAGAATAGTTTTATTTATGAAACAAAGGGCTTAACTCTGTTTCACACTACTGCATATCTGGCATAAATCCACTTAAATCAACAGAAACAACAAGGAGTCTGGTGGCACCTTAAAGACTAACAGATTTATTTGGGCATCTGAAGAAGTGAGGTTTTTGCCCATGAAAGCTTATGCCCAAATAAATCTGTTAGTCTTTAAGGTGCCACCAGACTCCTTGTTGTTTTTGTAGATACAGACTCACACGGCTACCCCCTGATACTTAAATCAACAGAGTTAGCCAATGTAGGTGAGATAAGGCTCAGTCCAAAAGACTCTTAAATATATACATTTACATTTCTCAATCTTAATATTTATTATTGAGGATCTGAGAGGTACATGATGGCCATAATCAATTGTATATTTTATATAAACTTACATTAGCTAATGGCAGATGGGTTAATGGATGCTCCCTTTTCCTTCCTCCTTCTCCTCATTTGGAGATATGTAAAGAGAGTTCAAGAGGGATGACTGAATTTAAGCTAACATCATAAAAGTGACACTGGCTTATAGAATACTGTAGCTGGGAAAATCACTGTGACCCCACCCAGTTTGGACCCATAGCTTAAGAAGGGCATTGAAAAGCTAAAGAATACACACAGAGCAAAAATAATTATCTAGTGAATGATATATGAAATAGGAAGTTAGTCTGTAGAATTTGAGCTCCTCCAGTCTTCCAACAAAAAGACTCAGGGGAAAAAAGATCATGTTGTATAAATACTTTCAAAGGAAGAGGATTATTCACATTACCAAAAAATGACAAAACAAAGAGTAATGGCCTAAAACTAAGGAAGGCAAAGTGTAACAGTTAAAGTAATTAAGCATTGGAATAGACCATGGTATCAGGGGAGAGGGGGGTCAAGCAAAGATATGAGTGAGAATGCAGTAGAAAGAAGGGATTAAAGTTATAATTGCTTTAGTGTTTGTGAAGGTGCAAAATTAATAGAAGCAGAGAACTATGTCCTCTCTCTATCCACAGAAGAGTTATAGGGCCCTGCAAACTGATCCATGCAGGCAGAACTTCATAGTCTTCAGTGGATCTCTGCAGAGGGACATGGGTCTGCCCATGTAGACCAAAACTGCAAGATCAGGACCATAATGTGGACACTGTAGTACAAGAGTCCGCATACTACACTGCTAGTGTCCCTGATGTAGAAGGACACACTCTTGGGGTGAGAGGGTAGTTCAGACTGCTGCTGTAACATGCACAAGGAGCAGGCAGATGATCAGCACACCATGTCTCTCTCTCTCTAATTGATCCTCTTTACTGCACTGAACATAAACTTGACAAAGCAGAGAATCTGGCCCAGAATGATCATAAACCACACCACTTTTCTGGTCCAAATGCAAAATTCACTGATTTGTCCCTGATTCACACATGGGGGAAGGTGGAGAAGAAACTTCATTTGACTGACATTAGAAACTTGAACACTAGTAGTTACTCAGACACCACAGAAATAGTCATGATATAGGACCCTAAACAGAATGGAATTCCTGGCTCCCAGAATACCTTTGGGATCAGGAAGGGGAATGGTCTTACCTGCCCTGCACTCAAAAGGGAGCAGTTGGGTGATGCCCTCTGAAAATTTAGGGCAGCGGGACTACCAGACCAAGTGAGCAGCAGGAGTCTAGAGGAGGCAACTGGAATCTCTGAATATGTGGTAAAATCATATAGTCTATATTTCTCTTTTATCTGTAATATATATATCCTGCTGCCCATTGCATGCAGAAAGAGAAGTCTCCTTTGGGAGAGATGAAGACAAATATTGAAACAAATAATGCATATAATATTTAATGATTTATCTAAGATAAAGAAGAAAATCAAAATTAATGAGAACCCTGGAAGTGAGACTGTCAGAAATAATGCTCAACATGCATGTGACTACAATACATTTTCTCTCTCATGGAGAGAATTTCAGAGAAGGATAACTTGATTTTCAGTGCCCTCTGTCATCCTAAAGAGAATATTTGTTCATGTTTAGTGAAAAGGGTATGGTCTTACACATATCTTGCAAGTGTCCAAAGCTGGATTTGGATTGTAATTAGGTTCATAACAAGGTACTGTACACTTGAATAAAAAAGTCTCTTCCATTTTAGGACATTTTTCAGGAGAAATCAGTTCCTAAAGAAAAATATGTGTAAAATATTGACATCATACACTGTGTACCAGTACTGTGGCCAGGTAAAGAAAAAACTTTGAGGACAACATGGATAAAAAAACCTCAAGAGATGGAGTTCATCACCTCCACATTACAATACTCAGGAAGTATTTCTAGAAAGGCAAGACTTGATTAGCCCATTGTTTAATCAGATAAATCGAGGATATCCAATTCTATAGGCAGGACTGAGCATTGTGTTGATAAAAAATAGCCAGATGAGAACTTCTTTAATGTCTGGACTCTTCAGATTAATTAGAATACATAATTAAAGTAATTATACTCTGGTGTTATGATGGATGTCTCAGTGTTTCTTGGAAGGAGTCCAGCAGGTTGTCTGCCCAAGTGTCTTATATAGGATAATGATTTTGAAATTGTTCCTTGCTAGCAATGAGGAAAGAGAGTATTTGTACAGTGTCTGTGAATGTTACTTGTATTACTTTTTTCTTTTTGTGTCCTAAAGAAAGATGCAGTTAAGAATAAACTATTGAAAAGAAGATCCCAGGTATATTTGCTGACTAGCATCACCCTCTTGAAGCTAAGTGAAAAATGGCCTAATTCCTCAATATCCTTGTATATGCCACAGAATGGCTATGGAGAGCACATAAAAATTAGTCAGACACACTCTTCCCAAAGTAGATTATGGGGCAAAACAGACTGAGCTAAGCCAGGCAGGCAAATTGACATATAGCAATATTAACTAGGGGGGGAAAACGAGGAAGAATGTCAGTTTTCATTTTGGTCTCAGAAAGATACACTAACCGCACAAGGAATGATTCTTTTCCTCTCTTCTAGTATTTAAACAGCTGATAGACTCTTTCTGCACTATCCCTTTGTAAAAGGGTATGGGATAAAGTGTTAGGTCAGAAGGTTCCATGGAAGTTGGATTTGGTCATTTAGGACCCAATCTAAAGTCCACCGATGTCAATGGAAGACTCTCTGTTGACTTGAGTGATCTTCAGTTTAGATAGGAGAGTTCTGGAGAGAATAACTAAACAGCAGCAGCTGGATCCCTGTGAGGAGAAGAGAAGGGTGAAGCAGGCCGTGAGAGAAGCTTGATAGGAAGCCAGGTTCAGTGGGAGAAAAGAACAGTCAGGGAGATGGGGAAAAAAGCAAGAGAGGAAATCACAAATGCAAGGAGTGGCTGAAATCTCATTGAAGACATACGAGTGAAGCAGCTTTTAAATATCTCATTGCACTAACCATGCAGAGGGTTTGAACTGCTGCCTGAACTGCCTTTGGTTCAGTCAAAAAATTAGCAGGTCATTTCTTTTTCTCGTTGAGTAAGTTCTTGCCTCTGACAGTAACAAGTCACGTTTAGTGAGGGGGATCAGCAGCAGCCAATACTACTTGTAATGCAGCACTTTACTAACGCGGTGTGGTCATCAGGGTTGTAATAACTACTAGATCATGGGAATCTGGGTCATCCTTTGGTGGGCCCAGATCTTTCCCTTCCACAGAGATTGCAAAACAACTAATCCTAATAACACAAGAGTTTCTTTGCTGTTCCCTCAGCCCTTCCTCCCTCAGTGCAGAAGGAAATGAACTGGCTCCAACAGAGAATTCCAAACTCTGCAGATCCCTAAGTAGGCCAGTGGCATTGCAGACCTGCCTAGTGTCACATATCTTACATTTGATAGGTGTTATGCATTCCTACAGAACTGGAAAATGTCAGGCTCATCTACAAGATAGCATATATTCCCCTGGACTACTGGCTAACATGTAAAGTCAGAATCCATCAGCACTTATGCCAGTTCAGCTACTCATTGTAATTAGTATTTCTGCATATTTCACAACCTTTATTATTAACCGAGGTGTTATATCTCCACTTATGAGAGGCAATTATCCTTCACCTGTTTACAAATAAGAAATATAACTGTGTCTGCAATATCACTTTAGGCAGAGCTACAAATAGAACACCCAGCTCTAAGCTAAACAGACCCAACTCTCATTCACTTTTCCACACAGCCTTTAAGAAGAAATGTACCAAATTATATGCTTGTGTACCCACATTAACACAATATAGGTCTTTGTCCCCTTCTGCGCCTGCCTCCTCTCCATGCTATTGAACCTGGTCCTCTAGCTCAAATGATGAAGGCTTGTACTTTTTGATCCTGAGATCCTACATTCCGTTCCTGCAGATGACCCAAACAGGAGTATCATAATTCTTGGCTATGCTATGTCTAACTACGAGACTCTATTTTGTTCTTAGAGCCAGGTAGAGAACCCAAAAATTTTCATATCCAGCATTCTGGTACTATTTCACAAGTAGTTACATAAAACATTAAAAATACAACAAAAATAGTAACATAACATCCACATTCAAAATTATTTTTTATTGCATAATATTTTAAACAGTTATTACTATTCCAGTAGATCAAAGAAACCTATGGAACTTTTAGTGCACAGCAGCAGAGTTGACATGGCCACTTGGTGCATCAGCCTGCTGCACTCTGTAGATTCACATCCTGGCTTGCCAGGCACTAACTCACCAAATAGACAAACCCTGATTTTCAGAAGTGCTGAGCACCCCCAGCCACCTGACTCCAATGGGAGCTGTGGGCCTTCAGCACTTCTGAAATAAACAAGTTCAGAGTATCCCAAGTTGGACACCCAAAACTGCTGACCCCTTCTGAAAGTGTTGCTGTCGGATATTTCCTAGCATGAGTTAAACCATTTCCAAAGCCCAATTTTTTTCTAAACTCAGGAAGTCATGCAGATTTATAATAAAATTCCCTAAAACATTTGTTAAAATTGTGTCTCTTGGGTCAGGGTGGATTTATTTAAATCACTGATTTTAATCGTGATTTAAATCCGCAAGTAGGAAACCTTCATTTAAGTCAGTGATTTGAATATTGTGTTGCATTTGTACTTTTTAGTTATTTTCCTAATGAAAGGCTCATTCTCACTGGTTGATACAACCCTTAAAACATGTTGATTTGAAACCAAATATAGCTTTCATACTTAATCTGGTACTTTGTTCTGCTAAGTAGGAGGATACACTATATCTACTATTCACATTTATTTAGGTAATTATATAGCTTAACACACATTTATTCAGATTCTTTATTACTTTTTTCATTATGTTAAGAAATGGGAAATAAGGCTCTTATTTACTAAATGCTCTTTTTTACTTGGGATGTGTATCAAGCTGCATTCAGATGGAAATTTTTAAATTTTTAAAGCATTTTTAAATAGTTTTATTTAACTAATAAAAATAATTGTAAGTGTGCTGGACACATAAGAAAAAATAAGTTTATCAAAATGTTTTGTATTTAAAATTGATTTATTAAATAGAGGAAATATTTGCTGTTATGGGGATCTCACAAAACTGGGTGACTAGGCAACAAAATGACAGATGAACTACAACATTGATAGCTGCCAAATAATGCATATGGAAAAAATAATCCCATTACACATATATAATGAAGGGTTCTAAATTAGATGTTACCATTTAAGAAAGAAATCATCGCAGATAGTTCTTTGACAACTTCAGCTCAATGCACAGTGACAGTCCAAGAGGCTAACAGAATGTTAGGATATATTAGGAAAGGGATAGAAAATATTATAATGCCACTATATAAATCCATGGTGCACCCACACCTTGAAACCTGTGTCCTGGTCTGGTCATCCCATCTCAAAAAGGATATAGTGGAACTGGAAAAGGTTCGGAGAAGGGCAACAAAGATGATCAACGTATGGAACTGCTTCCATATGAGGAGAGACTATGAGGGCTGTTCATCTTAGAAAAGAGATAATTAACAGGGAATATGAAAGAGGACAATAAAATCATGAGTGGTGTGGAAAAAGTGCATAAAGAAGTGGTTTTTACCCTTTCCCACAGTACAAAAAATAGGGATCATCCAGTGAAATTATTAAGCAGCGGGTTTAATACAAACAAGAGGAAGTACTTTTTCACCCAGCGCACAATTAATCTGTGGAATTCATTGTCATGGGATGTTGTGATGGTCAAATGTCTAACTGGGTTCAAAAAGAATTAGCTAAATCCATGTAGGATAGGTCCATCAATGGCTATTAGCCAAGATAGTCATGGATGTAACATGCTAAGGGTTACCCTAAACCTCTGGCTGCTGGAAGACAGGGTAGATCTCTTCAAATTGCCCTGTTCTGTAGATTCCCCCTGAAACTCTGGTACTGGCCACTGTTGGAGCCTGGATATTGGGCTAGATGGACAACTAGTCTGACCCAATATGGCTGTTCTTAGCTGTAGTTAGTCAATTGACAGATTGTTTCTTGTTACCATGGGCCATACCTATTTTCAAAGGAATTTTGGTGGGTAAAGAGATGCCTAGTAAGATTTTTCAAAAGCACCCAATGGGAGTTAGGGGCCTAACATATTTAGACACACCTGATAATCCTATAAAGCACTTAGCTGCATCTTTAGGCACCTAAATACCTTTGAAAATCTTCCTCCATGTCCTTCAAGTTTTTAGAATTAGTAAATCTCTTCTTTTACTATCTGTTTTTTAATCATTGAAAAAGGAAAATTAAGCTTTCCTGCTTTTTAAACTCCTAATCAGTTTCTCACCTTTGAATGAACTAGTTCAAATGAAGAAAATATTCTCTCCGCACCTACTAGCTAAACTGAAATAAAAGTAATTATTGCACAAGCTTTTCCTCATAAAACAAATTGAAAGTACTTACATTTGGAAAACTATACATACAGGCATTTGTGCCATTGTAAAGACCAAAATATATAGATATTTAATGCAATGCTTGACATTGTGGCATGTTTATAAAGCATGAGGTGACCTCAACAGTTAGATGTTTTCTCCTGATTCTGTGTGTAATTAAAAAAGCAGTACCTTTTAACTCATAAAAATTTGCAGATCGCTCATTGATGCAGAATATTATTTTTATCTATTCAAATCATTTAAATAAATAATAGTAAATTTAGGCCTTAGATTAAAATTCAAAATATAAATAATTGAAATTATTTTAAAAAAGAAAAATGTATTTAAATAAAAAAAATCCAATTTTCTTGATTTAAAAAAATCATATTGATTTTTATCCACCATGTCTTGAGTGCAAGCTGGGAAGAATTGTCCAGTCGTATGCTGAGATATCCAAAATTCTTTAATATAGTACAATATATAGGGTTTTTGGCTGCATAATCTTGTATGTAAAGCCACAAATGTAGTTATTCATGTATGAATTGTCACAATGGCAAGAGTCCTTAAATGCAGGTTGCAATTACGTTCAGCAGCAAAAGGGCATGACAACCATGGGAGCAGGGTTGGCTCTATCAAACAGAGAAATCAGATGATTATCAAGGGAAGAAAAATGTTTAGCGACAGAAATTGCATTAATGGCTATAGACTGCAAGGCATGTGCTTTTTCATTTTGCCTAGAGTAACAAAAGCCAAGAGCTAGGCATTGACGTTTACAATATAAACTAAAAAGGTAGAAAATAGTCTACAGTGATGTGACGTTAGGCCATAAAGATTTAAATTAAGGGAGTGAGACCGATTGAATGGTGGGTTACTGGTGGGCACCTGAGCTATGGTTCCAGACACTAATTCAAACATCAAGCCCTTTTATTTCTGTTCTAGTGGAATGGATGTGATATTTGTATTAGCTATTAGAATCTGACCACAGCTGAGACAGTACAGTAATAGGCACTCAAGCAAAATTTAAGATAGATTTTATTTACAACTTTTCACTCCGCTTCAGTTGTCCTGATCTTATTTTAAAGCTTTGCCTAAGATTTTATCACTCTTTTAATAAACAAATGCTCATTATAAAGACCATTTTGTCCCTTCAAGTTCTAAATCAGAGCAGCAGCTAACATTTATAAGACTTCAACATTCAGATATGCAACCTACCTAACACCATTTGGATAATGTGCTGGTGCTGAGTGAAAGTGATGATGAACTAATGTGGATTCATTACAATGACTCAGAGAAACAATATTACATTATAAATTCTAGGTAATCTGCTTCTGTTGAGGGTAGATGTGGTTTTTCAATGGAACACTATGAAAAACAGCTATTCAAAAAGTTGTTCCTTTGGGCTAGGAAAGCTATTAGAATTTTTAAAGATAAAGGATACTGAAATGTGGGGGAAACATCTAATTAAAAAAAACAAATCTTCCATTTAATATTCTAGTTCCTTTTCTGGTACCTTACTAAGAAAATCTTGTTGCCCTCTAATTTTTCGTTTGGTTACAAGAGGATAAAATGTGGTTTCAGGATGTTGGTTTTTGTAGCTTCACGATGTCCAATAGATTCTGTGCCACCGTGAGAAATTGATTTCCTTTATTCTGTTATAATACAACACACACAAGTGAAAAGAAGAATGTGATCACATTGACAATTCTATTTGAATCAGTGTAGTGGGGTTAACCTCATGAACACAAGCAAGATCACTAGGTCAGCCGGAGCAGGTCAAATGAAAGGGACCTACTTGCTATCTACACACAAACTATTCTGATAATACCCCACTATATAATATCTTCAATCCTGTATTTTTGGACTATTAGCATGCTTCCTAGCAGCAGCCTGTAAGTGGAATCTGACTGAGAAATAAATGAACAAAATGACTTAAAACTTCCAAAGATGTAAAAAATACAATTTTGTACCGCCTGTTAGATAATTCTTGATCTGATTCTGCAAGCCTCTGGCTTCAACTGGAGTCAAAGGATATGTCTACACTGCAACAGGGAGCAAACCTCCCAGCCCCAGTAGACACACTCAGACTAATGGGGCTTCAGCTAATGTGCTTAATAATATCAGTGTGGATATTGCAGCTTGGGCTCTTGGGCTCTCAAGCCCACCTGACCCCCCTGGGCCTGAGCTCAGATGGCTAGTCCAAGTCTCCAGCACAGCTACCATGTTTATGTTGCTATTTTTAGTGGGCTAGCTTGAGCCCTGCTATCACGGGTCTGTCTACCAGGACTGGGTGGCTCACTCCTAGCTGCGGCTTATACATACCTGAAAGGACTCAATACCCTGAAGGACTTGGACCTCTTTTCTGCATGTTCTAAAATTAGAAGCATATAATGTAAGTTCTGATACTGCACTCCTGGAGTTTCATTGAGCTAAGCCAAGGAAATGACACTGATACTCTGCATTATCTCATCGGATACCTACCTATAAATGGTTTACTATAACTAGTATATACCGAACTTTAGCTAAAGAACAAGATTGATAATATTGTGGTATGTATCTTGCTCACATCAGACCTACTTAATAAAAGCTGAGCAGCAATCTACAGTAAGTATCTTAAATCTGCCATGTCTGATACTGATTGCAAAATAAAATGATCAAAGTAGAGGTTATCACTATATCACTTATACATAAGCAAATAACTTCTTACTTGGATTTATTTTCTCTGATTCAACAGAGAAATAAATTAGCTGAGAGACTTCATTATTATGTGTACTGAAGGAAAAGCACCTATTACTACTGTTAATTTTATCATAATATACTGGCACATATGTTAAGTTTTTAGCAGTATGTTTTTACCATCCATATTATAGCCTGAGCTGGTAGTGCTGTTTATACTTGTAATCCTTCTTCTAGGTAGTATACGCAGCAACAAGGGCTGGGTTCAATATGTAGCAGTTCCTCTTGACAATACAAAAGAGAGCCGGCTTGAGACCCCACCAGTAATTTGGGAAAACTAAACACCACCCCAGGCACCTCTAAGAGGCAATACTTCCCCATGCGCAAGCACTGAGTCTGTGTATAACAAAAGACAACTTTTAATAAAAGGAGAAAAAACAGTATTAATGTTGGGAAAACACTGCAAAAACCATTTGAAAGTACACAACCAATAAGAAAAACACAGGCCCCACAGTGTCTTGGGCTGTATAAAATCTTTTTCTCACCTTGTGGTGGGAAAGTCCAAGGGATCAACGTCTCTAACACACCACTCCCCTTTTCCCTTCACTGAACCCCACTCACAATTTGTTGTCCGAGGACTCAGCAACGTCCCCAGAGTCGGGGGTCCATTTGAGTAGATTCACCTCCCACCCCTGAGGGGAGAGGATGGTTGGCTGATGCCTTTGTCTCCACTCAGCAGTCTCTGCCACTGTTTGTCACTGCCACCGCTGTCATCACTGCCACTACTCACAGCTACCTCCATCACGACTGCCTCTCACTGCGAAGTGGTGTTCTGCGTTCCACCACTTAGTCTAGTTCTTAGTGATTTCAGGTTGTCAATCATTTCACTGAGTAATGGGGAACCTCTCTGCTGCTACCTCTCCTCCATTGTCTCTTCACCAAAACACTCTATCCACGCCAGGTCTAAGATTCAGCCCTCTTAGATCAACCTATCAGTGAGCTCAGCTCTAGCAATTGCTGAGAAAGAACCAGAACTCTCAAATGAGTCTAGTTTGCTTTAAATACCAAAGGGGAAGGGTCAAATGGCTTGTAAGCCCCTTCAAACAAGTCCAGACCACCAGTAGAAACACCCATATCACCCCCCTCCCCAATGCTTATTGGAGTTTGGCATCACTGCCCCCTGCTTAGCAAGTGAAGTTACAAGTAGGGTGACCCCCTGAATTAGGGCATGTTATGTACAGTCCTGCTGTCCTTTGCTCATACAATAAGAATATCAACATTTCATTACCCCTGCATTCAAAAAGTGAATTTTAATCCAAAACACTCAAAATTGATCACACATCGCCAAAACAGAGTAGGTGTGTCTATGCAAATAAAATCTGCTCCTGAAGTCTTTTCCCCCAGTTCATCACTAGATGTCAGGGTAGAGCTCATTCAGACCCACTTTACACCCCAATGCTTCCCATTATAAGATACTGTTCTCAGTTGCTTTTTCAAACTAATTGTTTGGGCTGAAATTTTCTATGCCTTTAATTACATGATCGGCTACTATTTTTCCATAGGACCCTAGCCTCATGTACGGCACAAGATGGATCTTTTCCGTGAATGAATCAGGGCTGATTAGTGAAAGAGATTGTTGTTTGTAGGAACCCTGCTTGTTTTGTGTCAGCAGCTAAAAGATGTGTAGTGAATGATGCGGGGAATGGCTGGAGAAGAAAAAATGGTCTCAAGGTTAAGAAAGTTGAATGCTGCCCTCGAGAATTGGATTCTACTCTCGCCTCTGGCACAGAGTTCCTTTGTCCAATGCTAGGCAATTCATTTAAAACACTATTTCAGAGGTAGCCACTAACTGCGTGTTTCCTGACTTGAGACCTGGGGGTCTGATTTGCAGAAATTTTAGCACTCAGAGCTGCAACTGAAGTCAGTGGGAGCTGTGCATTGAATATGTAAAGTGCTATATAATGCTAACTGCTCTGAAAAAAATCAGACCCTAGTGTCTCAAATTGGGCACTAAAAATAGTAGAAACTTTAGACTTTAATCTCTCTGTGCTTCAGTTTCTCGTCTGCAAAATGGGGATAATACCACCCCCTCAACTCACAAGCGTGTGGTGAAAGTAAATAAATTAATGTTTATGAGGCACTCAGATACAATAGGATGATCGCTATAGGAAAACCCATAAAGAAATTTATAATTCTGTACTCACAGCACTGAACTGCCCTCCCAGGGCTTGCTCTCTGCTTGGCCTGTCGGGCGGGGTGGGGCACATGTCCAGCTCGCTTGGCCCCTCCTTCCAGCAGCCAGGCCTGGCTTGGGCAGATAGTGGTATGGAGCCGCTTCTCACACCGGCTGACTCTGCTCAGCGTTGCTGACTCTGTGCAGCACGGCACAGCACGACTGCCTGCAAGAGCCCAGCTGCGGAGGTGGCAGCAGCCCACCCTCTCTGCTCCCACCCAGACCCAGCTGCAGGGGACAGCAGCCAAGCGAGCCGGAAATGTGCTGGCAGGGGGGACTCCGGCTCACTTGGCCCCTGCTCCCAGCAGCTGGGCCTAGGTGGGGAGCAGAGGGGGTAGGCCACCACCGCCTCCCCAGTTGGGCTCTCTCAGGCAGCTGCCATGCTGCACAGAGGTAGTGACCCTGAGCAGCCACCCTCACCTGGTGTGAGAAGCAGCTCCATCCTGCCCCTTCCACTCCCTGACTGGGTCTGGCTGCTGGGGACAGGAGCCGAGTGAGCCAGAAATGTGCTGGGGGGACGGGGGGAGTGCAGTGGGGGAAGGCTCCTGCAGGTAGCTCTGGCGGGGAGAGCACAGCGGCCCCGGGCTGGGCATAGGTGAGGGGGGTCGCTGGTGAAGGCGCCAGGAGCAGGTTCCCTGCTCAACCTGAGCTAGGGGCATTGCCTGCACTCCGTGCCTCCTCTGCTGAGGTATCCATGAGGGCACTGGAGGTCAGAGAGACACTGTGATGCTGTGAGTCTCCCCAGGCCAGGGATGGCCCCAGCCTCGCCCAGAGGCATGTGCTTCCACTCCTATGGTCCCAGCTCCCCAGGAGCCAGCCGGATTCACTGCTCTGGCCCAGGGAGGTGGGGCTAAGGCTCTTCCCAGAGGCAACACGTGGTTGAAGGGTGGCTCCCTTTTTACATTGTGTCCCCCCACACAGGGCCGACTCTGGCTTTTTTGCCACCCCAAGCAAAAAAAAAAAAAAAAAGCCTGTGGTGCGCCCGGAGCGGCAAAGCGGGGAAAAAACAACCTGTGGGGCGGCCGGAGCCAGGGTGCAGGGGGACTCCCTGCGCTGCAGACATGCCCCGGCTAGCGGGGGGAGGGGGAAGGAGCAGGGGGAGAGAGAGAAGAGGGGCGGCCAGGGCTACAGCGGGGCACTCGCCATGCGGCCCCGACCACAGCGCCGCCTGCCGGGAGGGCTCCACACCGCTCCGGTCGGCGGGGAGGGAAGGACGCGGGCTGCCCTGCCAGGTTTGCTAAAGACCTGGCATTGGCTGGGGGCAGACTGAGCGCGCAGCCCGCTCCCAACAGAGCGCTCCCCTCCTCCGCGCCGCCGCCCTCTACAGAGCGGCCGGATCGGCAAACAAAACAAAACCAAAAAAAAGCGGCCGTGCCGCCCTAGGATTGGGCAGAATGCCGCCCCGTAGAATCTGCCGCCCCAAGCACGAGCTTGCTCGGCTGGTGCCTGAAGCTGGCCCTGCCCCCACAATATCAGCAGGCACGAGTCATCTCTGCAGCAGGTTTGAATGGCATGCAGTAAATAAGCTGTGTAGACTACACATTGAGCAATGAGGATAAAAGAGAATATTGAATATGCTCATTAACTGAGCACCATCCATCTTGTGCAGTGATTACGGCGGGGTCCCATCGAAAAATTAGTATGTGATTATGTAATTAAAAATTGTGTCATAATGCAGATGCACAAGGGGCCAATTAAGATTGTACAGGTAACCTTAATTCTAGAATTTCCTAATTTTTAGTTGCTTGACTTAACCTTAACATTCTTTTACATCGTTTTTTGTGTTTTTTATTTTATATAATTGTTACCCTTCTGGCCAGGTGGAGCCAGCAGCAACAAGTGCCGCCCAGGGTTCAGTGTCTAGGGGTTCCTTTTCATTGATAAAACACAAAGCCAGCTCGAACCCCCACCCAATGCCCTGGGACAATTACACACCACCTCCTGGGTGCCTCTAAGAGGCAATACTTCCCTTCTCACAAGCACAGAATCTGAATGTAGTAAAAACTTTTAGTAAAAGGAGGGAAGTAACTCAGCATTAATTTGGGAAAACACTGCAACTAGGGTTCATAAACATAAACCATGAGCAAAAGACCCACCCCCAAGTAAATTGGGCAGTGTCCTTTTCCCCTCGGATTCTTAAGTCTAGCAACCCAAAAGGCCCTTTAATGTGCCCGTCCCTTCTCTGCACCCCTCTCACAGTTGCTGTTTTTGGCCAGTGCAGGCCCAGAATTCAGAGGGTTATCCACAGAGTTCACCTCCCACCCTGTGCAGAATGGGGAGGGGAGTAAGGAGGCACCTTACACGCTCCGCTGCTCGGGCACTTGCTCATCACACCGCCAGCAGATTGCCACACCTCTCTGCAGGGCTCTGATCTGGCCCTCTCCGCCAGCCTGCCTGCTGACCACTTGCCGCACCGCTCCACCAGCTGCCCGCGCCTCTCCACCAGACTCCCGGCTGACCACTCACCGCCTCTCCACCAGCCACCCTGCTGGCTGCTTGCCATGTCTCTCTGCCAGCCACACTGCTAGCAGCTTGCCACATCTCTTCACCAGCTGCCCACTTGCCAAGATGTCTTCAGGGCCCACCACTTAACACAGCTCTCAGTGATTTCAGCTGTTAGTGTGGGGTCACTGCTGGTGCACATTAGGCAGTCTCTTGCAATAGAGACATTGTCCCAAAGTAGATCTAATATCTAGATATCAGTGATTTCAGCTCTGCAACATGCAACAAGACTCTCAATGAAATCAAAATTAGCTCTTTTACTGTATATTATGAAGGGCAAGCAAGAGAATTAAACAACACCCGCCCTCTCTCAACTCATTGGGCTTTGGAACCCATGGCCCCTGCCTATTGAGTGCCGTTCAGTTGAGGGTGAGTCCCTCCATCAGGGTATGCCAGGTACAGTTCTGCTGCCTTCGATTCATACAACAAGGATAGGAGTACTTGTGGCACCTTAGAGACTAACAAATTTATTTGAGCATAAGCTTTCGTGGGCTACAGCCCACTTCTTCGGATGCATAGAATGGAACATATATTGAGGAGATATATATACTGTGACAAAATTTCTCCTCTATCTTGGTGGGTCCTGCGCTTATTGGCGGATTTTCTTGCCTCAGAGATTCACCATGTGGGTTGGGGAACAGCCCAGAGACCTTCCCCTCTGGAAGAACCCACAGTCCAGGTCAATTGGGAAGTTTGGGGGGAACCCGGGCCCGCCCTCTACTCTGGGTTCCAGCTCAGGGCCCTGTGGACTGCAGCTGTCTATAGTGCCTCCTGTAACAGCTGCATGACAGCTACAACTCCCTGGACTACTTCCCCATGGCCTCCTCCAAACACCTTCCTTATTCTCACCACAGGACCTTCTTCCTGGTGTCTGATAACGCTTGTGCTCCTCAGTCCTCCAGCAGCACACCCTCTCACTCTCAGCTCCTTGCACCTCTTGCTCCCAGCTCCTCACACTCACACCACAAACTGAAGTGAGCTCCTTTTAAAAACCCAGGTGCCCTGATTAGCCTGCCTTAATTGATTCTAGCAGCTTCTTAATTGGCTCCAGGTGTCCTAATTAGCCTGCCTGCCTTAACTGGTTCTAGCAGGTTCCTGATTACTCTAGTACAGCTCCTGCTCTGGTCACTCAGGGAACAGAAAACTACTCATCCAGTGACCAGTATATTTGCCCTCTACCAGACTCCTGTACCCCACTCGTCTGGGTCTGTCATATATCCCTCCCCCCTGTTCAACGCCAAGGGGTTGGGCAGCTTGGGACGCCAGACAGTGTACACGTGACAAGCCATCAGCGCTGCCATGACGGCTCCCTGCTCTCTGTTGCACATGGAACTGGAAAGGTTGGAGGGATAAGAACCATCTGGTCACCCTTGTGTTCTTCTCCTTTTTCCGCTGCATCCATTGAAGAGGGGCATGGTCGGTCACGAGGACAAATCTGCGCCCGAGCAGGTAGTAGCGCATTGTTTCCATGGCCCATTTTACAGTGAGGCATTATCTCTCCACCACTGCATATTTTTGTTCCCTTGGAAGGAGTTTCCGACTGAGGTATAGAATTGGGTGTTCCTCCTCCCCGACCATCTGTGATAGAACGGCCCCCAACCCTACTTCCGATGCATCCGTCTGCAGGATAAACTCCTTGGTGAAATCAGGGGCTATCAGTACGGGGTTACTGCAGAGGGCAGTCCGTAGGTCTGTGAATGCTTTCTCTGCTGCGTCAGACCATCTCACCAGATCAGGTCCACGGGCTTTCACTAGGTCTGTCAGGGGGCTTGCCCTTGTGGCAAAGTAGGGGATAAATCGTCGGTAATACCCTACCACACCTAGGAACACCTGGACTTGTTTCTTGCGACTTGGTCGGGGACAATTTTGGATGGCCTCTAACTTGTTCATTTGGGGTTTTACCAAACCTTTTCCCACAATGTAGCCAAGATATTTGGCCTCTGTAAACCCTACAGCGCACTTGGCAGGGTTTGCTGTAAGGCCAGCTCACCTGAAGGTATTGAGGACTGCCTCCACCTTCTCCAGGTGGGTTTCCCAGTCTGGGGTATGAATGACCACATCGCCCAAGTAGGCAGCAGCATAACTGTTATGCGGGCGTAATAGCTTGTCCATGAGGCGCTGGAAGGTAGCTGGAGCCCCATGTAGTCCAAAAGGGAGGACAATATATTGAAAAAGACCCTCTGGTGTAGAGAACGCAGTCTTTTCCTTTGCGTCTTCTGCAAGGGGAATCTGCCAGTACCCCTTTGTCAATTCTAGGGTAGTCAAGTACCGGGCATTACCCAGACGGTCCACTAGCTCATCTATCCGAGGTATGGGGTACGCGTCGAACTGGGATACTTCGTTTAGTCGCCGGAAGTCGTTGCAAAATCTTGTGGTGCCATCAGGTTTGGGCACCAGCACGATTGGGCTGGACCACTGACTATGGGATTCTTCGATGATCCCCAACTCCAGCATGTTTTTTACTTCTGCTTTTATTTCCTCCCTTTTTGCCCCTGGCACCCGATAGGGCCTCATTGTTACTCTGGCCCCAGGATTCGTGACGATGTGGTGATATGTCTCGGTTGTTCGACCCGGTTTTGTCGAGAACACATCTCGGTTCCAGAAGATCATCTCAGACACCTCATTCTTCTGGTCTGGTGTTAAATCGGGAGACACTCTCACCTCTTTGGAAGGCCTGTTTTCCTGGGGTAGGTCTTTTTGGACCGCTGTGCATGCCTCTCGTGCATGCCAGGGTTTCAGAAGGTTAATGTGATAAATCTGTTCTTGTTTTCTGTGTCCTGGCTGCCACACCTTGTAGGTTACTTCCCCCACAGGTTCAACCACCTCATAGGGCCTCAGCCATTGGGCAAGAATTTCTGCCGTGGGTACCAACACCATAACCCGATCCCCTGGTTGGAACTGTCGCACTTTTGCCTGGAGGTTGTAATGGGTTCACTGGGCCTCCTGGGCCTTCTCCAAATGTTCCCGTACAATAGGGATAACCTGGGCTATCCGGTCTCGCATCTGCATTACATGCTCTATTATATTTCTCCCCTCATTGGGTTCCTCTTCCCAGATCTCTTTGGCGATATCTAGTATGCCACGGAGGTGACGCCCGTATAATAACTCAAAGGGGGAAAACCCAGTTGAGGCCTGAGGTACCTCCCTGATTGCGAACATAAGGTAGGGTAGTAGAGTGTCCCAATCCTTCCCGTCCCGACTTACCACCTTCCTTATCATAGCCTTGAGGGTTCGGTTAAACCTTTCTACCAACTCATCAGTCTGTGGATGGTAGACCAAAGTTCTCAGGGTATGTATATGGAGCAGCGTACAGAGGTCCTTCATTAGCTTCGACATAAATGGGGTTCCTTGGTCGGTTAATATCTCCTTCGGTAGCCCCATTTGGGCAAAGATCCCCACCAGCTCTTTGGTTATAGTTTTAGAGGCCGTGTTCCGCAGGGGGATGGCTTCTGAGTAGCGAGTAGCATAGTCCAAAACAACAAGTATATATTGGTGGCCCCGAGTCATCTTCTCCAGGGGTCCCACTAGGTCCATGGCTATTCGCTTGAAGGGGACCTCTATGATGGGAAGGGGTACTAAAGGTGCCCTCAAGTGGGGATGGGGACTGTGCAGCTGACACTCCGGGCAGGAGGCACAGTACCTCCACACTTCTTCATGTACTCCGGGCCAGAAGAACTGTCGTAGGACTCGTGCCAGGGTCTTCTCTACCCCCAAATGCCCCCCAAAAAGATGACTATGAGCAAGACTTAATACAGCGTTCTGGTGTTTTTGAGGTACTAGGATCTGCTGTACCTTCTGCCCCTGTACTGGTGCAACCCGGTATATGAGATCCTTCTTCATTATGAAGTAGAGTCCTGGTCCCTGGGTTTTCCCTTCCACGGGGACCCCATCTATTTCAGTCACCTCCTTCCTAATGTTGTCATACCTTGGGTCTTCTGCCTGGTCCCGTCCAAAATTTCCTCTCCCGAGGCTAATCTGCCCAAGATCTAGGGGCCCAGTCTCTGTTGCCTCTACTGGTTCAGAAGCATTACGGTGGGGGTCAGACTCAAGTGCTTCTCCCTCCTGCATGGCCTCCTTTTCAGCTGTGCAGGTCCGCTTACCTACAAGAGCGACCCTCTGGCTTTGGTCAGTATTTGGGTTCCCAAGGCCTTGGCTGCCTTTCTTTCCCTTTTTGTCTTTCTACCCTGTCTGGGAGTGGAGAACAAATCTGGGGATATTTCAGAGAAGATTGGGGGTTGACAGTCTGCTGTGGATGCCTCACCAATTTTAGGGTCCCCATCTTTCTCCAATCCCCCTACTGGGAGTAAGTTTCCAAACCCTGGGAAGTCCCTCCCTATGAGCACCGGGTATGGGAGTTTAGGGACTACACCTGCTGCTACCTCAGTAGTGTTCCCTTGGATCTCAATTTTTACTGGGATGGTGGGGTAGTAACTAACTGTCCCATGGACACATGTTATCCCCGTACGTTTAGCCTGCAGCAGCTGACTACGCTTCACGAGCTTCCCTGAGATAAGTGTGATAGCACTCCCCGAATCAACCAGTGCCGTGGTCCCTACCCCATTTAGTTTCACTGGTCTGGTATACATATGTGGGGTTAGTGAGACCCCCACAAGGTGGATTAGGGAGCATGGATCTGCCCAGTTCCCCAGGTTACATTGCATAGGCTCCTCAGCATTGGGAAACTGTGCAGCTATGTGTCCCCACTCCCCGCAGGCATAACATCTGTATGGAGCCCTAGGCATTCCCCAGTCTCCTGGTTTGGGCAGTCTAACATCATGATCCTCTTCTCCCTCAGTGCTCCGACTCTTTGTGGCCTCTGATGGGCCTTCAGCCTCTCTTTTTCCAGCTGGGCCCTCCTGGTGGCCCAGTCACCCGAACTTTAGGGCTTGGTGCTGCTAGTTTAACCTGGGGTGCCTCTTCCTTAACTGGTCAGATCAGCTCCCTCGCTGTCCTTCGCCTCTCTACCAGGGCGACAACCTTGTCATAGGTGGAGGTTTCGTTCTGGCTTATCCAGGCACGAAGGTCTGGTGGTAGTCCCCTCATGTATCGGTCGATGACCAGAACCGCTAGTATCTCTTCCGGACTCCGGGATTCTGTTTGCAACCACTTTCGTGCGAGATGGATGAGGTCATACAATTGGGACCGCGGGGTTTTGTCTTCCTGGTACCTCCAACCATGATACTGCTGGGCCCGCACTGCTGTCGTTACCCCAGATCTGGCCAGGATCTCTGCTTTCAGCTGGGGGTAGTCTGCCGCAGCCTCTTCAGGCAGATCATGGTAGGCCTTCTGGGCCTCCCCACACAGGAACGGGGTAAGGATGCCAGACCACTGATCTCGAGGCCAGGCCTCCCGTAGGACTGTCCTCTCAAAGGCCAGAAGGTATGCCTCTACATCATCCTCCCGTGTCATTTTCTGCAGCCAATGGCTGGCCCGTATGAGCCGCATGCTATCATGGCCGCGATTCAGCTCTGTAAGGGACTTTACCTGGTTTACCAGTTCCCGCAACATAGCTCAGTCTTGAGCAGCCTGGTCCATCAGCAGGCGATTAGTCTCTTGCTGCAGCTGCACTGCCTCCTGTTGGGTGGCTGCCTGGACACGGGTAGCCTCCTGCTGGACCGCCATAGCTTGTATCAGTGCCCGCACTATGTCATCCATTGTGGTGAAAAAAAATAAACCCTCTCCCTTGTTTTTGTTTTGTTTTTTATCACCCTCCTTCTTCCTTCTTCTTGTGGTGCGAGTGTGAGGAGCTGGGAGCAAGAGGCGCAAGGAGCTGAGAGTGAGAGGGCGTGCTGCTGGAGGACTGAGGAGCACAAGCGTTATCAGACACCAGGAGGAAGGTCCTGTGGTGAGAATAAGGAAAGTGTTTGGAGGAGGCCATGGGGAAGTAGCCCAGGGAGTTGTAGCTGTCATGCAGCTGTTACAGGAGGCACTATAGACAGCTGCAGTCCACAGGGCCCTGGGCTGGAACCCGGAGTAGAGGGCAGGCCCGGGTTCCCCCCAAACCTCCCAATTGACCTGGACTGTGGGTTCTTCCAGAGGGGAAGGTCTCCGGGCTGTTCCCCAACCCACTTGGTGAATCTCTGAGGCAAGAAAATCCACCAATAAGTGCAGGACCCACCAAGATAGAGGAGGAACTTTGTCACAATATTCATATATATTGTATTCTGTGTTGTAATTGAAATCAAAGTGTACATTATTTTTTATTACAAATATTTGCACTGTAAAAATAATAAACAAAACAAAATAGTGTTTTTCAAGTACTGTAGTGAAATTTCTTTGTCCTGAAAGTACAACTTACAAATGTAGTTTTTTTTTTTGTACATAACTGCACTCAAAAACAAAACAATGTAAAACTTCAGAGCCTACAAGTCCACGCAGTCCTACTTCTTGTTCAGCCAATCACCAAGACAAACAAGTTTGTTTACATTTACGAGAGATAATGCTGCCCTCTTCTTATTTACAATGTCACCAGAAAGTGAGAACAGGTATTTGCATGGCACTTTTGTAGCTGGCATTGCAAGGTTTTTACATGCCAGATATGTTAAACAATTGTTTGGACCTTCATGTTTCAGCCATCATTCCAGAGGACATGCTTCCATGCTGATGATGCTTGTTAAAAAAATAATACATTATTTAAATTTGTGACTGAACTCCTTGGGGGAGAATAGAATGTCCCCTGCTCTGTTCTACCCACATTCTGCCATATATTTCATGTTATAGCAATCTCAGATGATGACCCAGAACACGTTCATTTTAAGAACACTTTTGCTCTAGATTTCACAAAACGCAAAGAAGGAATCAATGTGAGATTTCTAACCGACCCAAGATTTAAGAATCTGAAGTGCCTTCCAAAATCTGAGAGGGACAGGGTGTGGAGCATGCTTTCAGAAGTCTTAAAAGAGCAACACTCAGATGTAGAAACTACAGAACCCGAACCACCAAATAAGAATATCAACCTTCTGCTGGTGGGATCTGACTCAGATGATGAAAATGAACATGCATCGGTCCGCACTGCTTTGGATTGTTATTGAGCAGA
The DNA here is from genome assembly GCF_027887155.1 of Malaclemys terrapin pileata. Lineage (NCBI taxonomy): Eukaryota > Metazoa > Chordata > Testudines > Emydidae > Malaclemys > Malaclemys terrapin. The sequence continues at coordinate 56,798,511 of NC_071505.1, forward strand.
ACCCGTCATCAGCATGGATGCATGTGCCTTGGAATGGTGGTTGAAGTAAGAAGGGACATATGAATCTTTAGCGCATCTAGCACATAAATATCTTGCAACTCTGGCTACAACAGTGCCATGTGAACACCTGTTCTCACTTTCAGGTGATGTTGTAAACAAGAAGTGGGCAGAATTATCTCCTGCAAATATAAACAAACTTGTTTGTCTTAGCGACTGGCTGAATAAGAAGTAGGACTGAGTGGACTTGTAGGCTCTAATATTTTACATTGTTTTATTTTTGAATGCAGGTTTTTTGTACATAATTCTTCATTTCTAAGTTCTACTTTCACGATAAAGAGATTGCACTACAGTACTTGTATTAGGTGAAATGAAAAATACTATTTCTTTTTTTTTTTTACAGTGCAAATACTTGTAATCAAAAATAGATATAAAGTGAGCACTGTACACTTTTTATTCTGTGTTGTATTTGAAATCAATATATTTGAAAATGTAGAAAACATCCAAAAATAAAATAAATAAATGGTATTCTATTATTAACAGTGTGATTAATCACGTGATTAATCGCAATTCATTTTTTAAATCACTTGACAGCCCTAATAAAAAGCACTAGCGAAGTCAGTACAAACTAAAATTTCGTATACACCATGACTTGTTTGTACTTCTGTATACACTGAAATGTAAGTACAGTATTTATATTCCAATTGATTTATTTTATAATTATGTGGTAAAAATGAGAACATGAGCAATTTTTCAGTAATAGAATGCTGTGATTCTTTTGTATTTTTATGTCTGATTTTGTAGGCAAGTAGTTTTTAAGTGAGGTGAAACTTGGGAGTACACAAGGCAAATCCGACTCCTGAGAGGAGTACAGTAGTCTGGAAAGGTTGAGAGCCACTGGTCTATGGCTTTCAAAGACAACTTTCAATTTATGAGGATGACAGAAAACACAATGCACAGTCAAACTGTCTGGTCTGCAGATGTACAAATTGATATTCCTATATGCATAAGAACAGTGTGACTAACACCTCTGCTATAAATATGGTTTGGTAAATGAAAGTGTTTGATTTTTCTTTGGAGTGTGATGATAAAATTACTTCTTGCAGTGTTGTTGGTAGAGTCCAATTCCCAGTGTTCCTTCTCAGAGCAAGGCCCTCTTGCATAGAGCTGGATTTCCATGTCCATGGTGGTTTTTTTTTTTTTTTTTTTTTTTTTTTTTTTGTATCTTTAATTTCATCAGTATTATTTTAAGTTGTATCAAAATCATTGAAAGGTATTTAATTCCACTGATTAATGACTGAGTAACTGATAAAGCAAATTATAACTGTTTGTGCTTCATTGACATATTGGGGAGAGATGGGAGGGAAAGTGAAGTTTCAAATATAATTTGAATAAATAAATAATTTGAATAAATCTACAGTGATTTATTAAAAAAATACAGAATCATTTATAATAAAGCTCATAGTTTAACTCCAAGTATCCCCTAGTGATGGGTGTAAAAATTCACAGTGAAGATCAATATGGCAGTGTTATGTTTTCTTACTCAGTCTGAGTGCTGTTCTTCTCCTAGCAATCTGATCATGCTTTTGAACTGTGTAGTATGCAAGTACTTCAGATTTATTCACCCATTCCTTCGCTGTGAGACTACTCGCTTTTCTGCACTAGGAAATAACATTGTTTTAACAACTGAGTTAGCTCAACTGGTACTGACCACAGCTAAACCATGGCCAGCAATCAGCTAATCTGATTGCTGAGTCCCAACTGTTGAAACAATGCCATTTCCTAGTATAGACAAGATATAGAAGAGTTAATGAAAGACAGATTACTATTCAGTGGTTGCTAGCTATTGATGAAGAATGCATTTTGGAACCAGAATGATTAACCAAATAATTTGCTATTGCAGGCTCAGGTGCAGTTGATCAGATTCAGTGGTGGTGTTTTATGGAGGGATGAAGTTACAAATTTCACAGGAGACAAGAATGAGCCTTTATATGTTATATCTGCAGCTAATGCTCTTGGAATTCAGTGTATTCACAGTACACAAGCTACACTTTTTATAGGAGAAACTGATTTTTGCTCTTCAAAAGAGTTTTAAAATCTGAACTTTGGTGAATTTGGGCATTTTGAATTGCATCGTCAGCATTTTGGCAGTCATATTTTGAGATACTAAAAGCAAGGTTTTGTGCAGGTCTTATTTGTATTTTGCACGTCTTTCTTAGTCCATTCTGGCCTACAGCCAGCTTTCCTGAGCAGTACAAGACAAAAATTGTCCTTTTTAATGAAAGTGTCTTTAACGGGGGGAGGGAGGGAATCTATTAACTTTGTTTTGCATATTTTTTAAAGCTTGTTTCTTTCCAATTCAAATATACAAACTGTGTTTACTTCTTGTCTTACTGTTTCTTTCCCAAATCTTGTCTTCTTTTATGACTTTTCAGCTGACCCAACCTTCCAAAATAGTCATGAATATCTACCAGCTGTGGCATAGTATTTACTGGTGCACCCATATTTCCAGTCATCTGTCACAAAAATTATTCCATGTAAGGGCAAATAAAATTCTGCAAGACTGAGTTAAACAAAATTTTGCTTTTCATATAAAATAAGCTGTGTGTTTCCATGGTCCTGCTTTCTCACGCAAGGTGAAGATGATAATGACTATCCTAGCCAGGATAAAAAACGTTTTCCCAGGAAAAAAAATGTTTGCTTTTGTTGTTCACTCTGAGCTAGTCTGTAACTTGGACACCTGCCCTGAGTAAGGGATGACATGTAGGTGCACCACCCCACGACAGACCAAGACAAGTCGTGTATTTTGCACAGTTCCTCTCTTGTTGCCTTGCTCTCAGAGGAAGGGACAGAGGGAAAAAGAATGTTACTTCAGCTTTCACAGGAAGATTTTTACTCCATCTGCCTGGTCAGCTACTCTAGGCTCCTCCATCTCAATGCTTCCAACCATTTGCTCATTTGACAAGTAGCCCTCTGCTTTCCTTGTTGCAGCTCAAGTTACAGGTACAGTCTTGGCTGGGAGGGAGTACTTACTCAGCCACACACAGCAGTAAGCGCTGATGAGGGGAGAGGCAAATGCTGGAATCAGTACTGCCAAACCTTTTGATTTGTGCTTCTGATTACACCTGTGTGACTTTGCAAACGTGAACTCAAGTTACAGAAATCAAACATTCCATGAGACATAATCTATAAGTGTTACAGATGTGAACTGAGCTATGATAGCAAAGGCAGTATGTAAGAACCAGCTCTTTTGTGAATCAAAAGGTAATTGTACACAGACAACTGTTGTTCCTGGAATTGCTCTGGTGTACAATGTGCAACCTCGCTTTACAAATATATCCTGGCTTAGGTGATTTCAGAGCCCTTTTGTCATCTGTTGAGGTGATAATTTCTTGGCAGTGTCAGTTGTGGTCTCTGTTAACACAAAATAAAACATGTATATTTGATGCCGCAAGCCACTTTAAGAAAATGGTTCCCATTGTCCAGCTATACTACCCAGTTTCTGGTTGTTTGTTATGAATTACTTAATGATCAGTTCCTAAAGTTCTGCCAAGGTATTTGTCTGCTTTTCTTGAAGCCAAGACAGTGTCTCCTGTATGGGGGTTGAGAGTTACCTATAGCAGCCTGGATAGCCAAAGTACAGAGTAAGCTATAATAGCATCAACATTTAATGTCTACTTACTGTTCCCCATGCCTGTGGTTACATGCAGCGACTTGCAGCATGAGTCTTGTAATAACAGTCTATACCTGCAATGTAGTATCACAAGCATAGCACAACTGTGAAAATGAAAAATCTCACTGGAACAATAGACTTGGCCTAGTAACTGCACTAATCTCGTTGCAAAATATAGGGGATAAAACGAATTTTGACAAGATTCAGATCTTCTGAATGAGGTTGCTGCACTGTAAGCTGCACATGCTAGAACTGAAAGCGGGGTTAGATGCTTTTCACAACTGGAGTAATGAATACAAAATGGACAAAACAGAGAGACAACAATAGTTCAGTAACACTAAAAGTTATGAATAAGGATAAAACTCTCCACTAATGTGAGTGGAATTTGTGTATCTCTTCTTGAGGCATATTGCTTTTGGACCTGAGATGGGGTGGGGTCTTCCACCCAGTGCTGTGAACATATACATATTTCTGGAATGAAAATGGACATGTAATGACTTTAATAGTTCAGATTAACCAGCTCCTTTTTATAGTTTTACCCACTGTCTATGGTGACACTGCACATACACTCAATTATGTGGAAAACCAAGTCCCTGAAAGTCAGAAAGACAGAGAAAGAAAAAAACGTCAGGCCTCTATCGCACTATACTGCAGCAGGGTACATTCTGAGTGATGACAGTAGGGAGAGTCCCACTCTAACTACCACCATATACAGTTAAAATAGATAAACAGATAAGCAAAGAGTTCTGACATTTAAATTGTCTTCAGACTTAAGTCCCCCAACTGAGATGAATAAAGTGATTCAACTGGCACGGTTGTTGTGCCAAGCTGTCTGGCTGTAGACTTTAGCCTCGTCCACACTGGGATTTTTAGCTACACTTCCAATTTCGCTAGCAAACAGGGAACCTCAAACAGGGAAGTTTGAGAGGGAGAGAAGGAGATCCCCCTGCTGAACGAACAAGGTGCAAGTATTAATCTTGGGGTGAGCGAGCTTGTTTGGCTGTTTGTTTTTTGGCTATTTGTGTTTTTCTTTCTCTTTCAGGTTATGTTAAAGTTACAGGGTCAGTTGGAATTCTGTTTGGGGACTGTCTGAACCTTTGTTCCCTGGATCATCCTTGATCATCATTGATCAGCCTCAGTCAGACTTGTGATCACCCTCCCCCTGTGTGATTAATGAAGGGGTGCAGGCTGACATAGGAGAAAAGGCCTTAAAAGCCAGAGGCTAAGCAACCAAGGGACTGCAAACAGGGGAGCTTGAGAAGGAGTTTGTAAGACAGAGTCATAATATCACTATAGTTGGGAAAGGTCGCAGGAGCAGTGTTGGCACTGGCAATGTCTCCTCCACCTGCACCTATATCCATAAGGAGAACCTAACCCTGGATGCTTCTACACAGATCCTGGTGTATATTTGCAGAGACTGTGGCCTGTATGTCCCACTCAGAAAGCTGGGGGGACCATCCAGTGTGAAAGGTGCCTGCTGGTGCAATGTCTCAGGGAGCAGGTGGGAGAGATACAGGGGAGGTGACTAGGCTGAGGAGCATCTGTGCACATGAGGAATTCATTGAAAGTATTCATATGGAGATGTCCAAGGCTGAGGAAGATATCCAACTAGAGAGGACTGTTGTCATGCCCCCAGGAGAGGTGGCTACAGCTCTGTCACAGGGAGGACACTGGCTGCTGGTTACTTCTGGCAGCAGGCAGTGCTCTACTCCTACTCCCAACCAACCCACCATAGTGATGAAGAATGAGCAATCGTCCCCAAAGGTGGAGGAGCAAAAGCCATGTACCCACAAGGCTGGGAGGATTGCAGCCACCACTCCCAGGAGGAAACATAGGGTAGTAGTGGATGGTGACTCTCTTCTGAGGCAGACAGAGACACCCATCTATCAGCCTGACATAGCATCCCAGGAGGAATGCTGCCTGCCAGGGGCCCATATCTGAGATGTTACAGAGGGATTGTTGAGGATCATCCGGCCCTCTGACTACTACCCCATGCTACTCATCTATGTGGGCACTAATGATATTGCGAGGTATGACCCTCAGCAGATCAGAAGTGACTACAGGGCTCCTGGAGTAAGGGTGAAGGACCTAGGGGCACAGGTTTTCTCTTCAACCCTTCTGGTCAAGGTTAGGGGCCCAGGCAGAGACAGATGCATCCTGGAGGTGAATGCCTGGCTGCGAGGATGGCTGTGAGGATTCCTTGACCATGGGATGCTGTTCTAAGAAGAAGAACTGCTAAGCAGAGATGGAGTTCACCTAACAAGGAAGGGGAAGAGCATATCTGGATACAGATTCTGGTTCTAGAGTAGCAGCCATGTTAGTCTGTATCCGCAAAAAGAACAGGTTTTGGAAAGGAAGATAATGTCTGTCTGTATCTGTACGAGTTTTTTCATTAAGTGGGCAGTAGCTTATTATGCTCTAATAAATTTGTTAGTCTCTAAGGTGCCACAAGTACTCCGATTCTGGTTCTGTTTAATATTTTCATCAATGATTTAGATAATGGCATAGAAAGTACACTTATAAAGTGTGTGGACAATACCAAGCTGGAAGGGGTTGCAAATGCTTTGGAGGACAGGATTAAAATTCTAAATCATCTAGACAAATAGTTTGAAGTAAATAAGATGAAATTCAATAAGGTCAAATACAAAGTACTCCACTTAGGAAGGAATAATCAGTTGCACACACACAAAATGGGAAATGATTGCAGAAAGGGATCTCAGGGTCATAGTGGATCACAAGCTAAATTTAAGTCAACAATGCAACACTGTTGCAAAAAAAAAGCAAACATTATTCTGGGATGTATTAGCAGGAGTATTGTAAGCAAGACATGAGAAGTAATTCTTCCACTCTACTCCGTGCTGAGTAGGTCTCAACCAGAGCATTGTGTCAAGTTCTGGACACCACATTTCAGGAAAGATGTGACAAATTGGAGAAAATCCAGAGAAGAGCAACAAAAATGATTAAAGGTCTAGAAAACATGATGTATAAAGGAAGATTGAAAAAAATTGGGTTTGTTTAGTCTGGAGGAGAGAAGACTGAAGGTGGGGAGACATGATAACAGTTTTCAAGTACATAAAAGATTGGAGGAGGAGGGAGAAAAATTGTTGTCCTTATCCTCTTAGGGTCATACCTCGCAATATCATTAGTGCCCACATAGATGAGTAGCATGGGGTAGTAGTCAGAGGGCCGGATGATCCTCAACAATCTATCTGGGTGTCAACCAGGAATACATTAGGGCTAGACAGCTGTGTGTTGATAGCCCATTAAGGACACTCCACTCTCATAATGGGCCATTGAAGAATCTCATTCCACGCAGCAGGCCTTTCCTGTGGATGCCTCAGACAGCAAGGAGCCAGTGGCCACTCCTTGTGATTCAGCAAAACATGTAAGAGCATATGATATGCTCAAGTGACCCTGGATTCCATCTTGGGCCAGGAACTTTCCATACAAAGGGGCTGTGGGCTTTGTTTGGGACAGTAACTTTCTTTGCACATGGCAGAGGGTATAAAAGACACCTGAAACATCTCCATTTTGCCTCTTTCCTGCTCCAATTCTCTGGACTGTGGATTTACAACTAAAAGGAGTATTTTGAACTATGGATTGAGGACCTTCCCATAGGTGCCGACTCCGTGGGTGTTGCAGGGCTGGAGCACCCATGGGGAAAAAATAGCAGGTGCTCCGCACCCACCAGCAGCCAAGCTCCCCCTGCCCCAGTCTCACCTCCTCCCCCTCCCAAGCGCACCACATCCCCGGTACTCCCTATCCCTCCCAGCGCTTCCAGCGCTTAGGACTTTCCGAGAGGGGGGGAGGAGTGGGGACGTGGTGCGCTCGGGGGAGGAGGTGGAGAAGAGGCAGGGCAGGGGAGGGGACTTGGGGATGGAATTGGGGCAGAGCGAGGGCGATGCAGGGGCGGGGACATGAGAGTGGGGATTGAATTGGGGCAGAGGGGAAGTTGGCACCTATGGACCTTCCAATCTTTTGGAAGTTACCAGAGAGACTTTTGCAAGCCAGCAATCTATTCCATCACTGCTACAAACCTGATATAAGGACATTGCAATCATTTGTATGTATATGATCTATTAATCATTTATAACTCTCTTTATAAATCTTATAGATTCATAGATTCTAGGACTAGAAGGGACCTCGAGAGGTCATCGAGTCCAGTCCCCTGCCCGCATGGCAGGACCAAATACTGTCTAGATCACCCCTGATAGACATTTATCTAACCTACTCTTAAATATCTCCAGAGATGGAGATTCCACAACCTCCCTAGGCAATTTATTCCAGTGTTTAACCACCCTGACAGTTAGGAACTTTTTCCTAATGTCCAACCTAGACCTCCCTTGCTGCAGTTTAAGCCCATTGCTTCTTGTTCTATCCTTAGAGGCTAAGGTGAACAAGTTTTCTCCCTCCTCCTTATGACATCCTTTTAGATACCTGAAAACTGCTATCATGTCCCCTCTCAGTCTTCTCTTTTCCAAACTAAACAAACCCAATTCTTTCAGCCTTCCTTCATAGGTCATCTTTAGTTAGTTTACTAAGGATTGGCTGACAGCATGATATTTGGATAAGATCTGAGATTCATATAGACCTGGGGATAAGTGTCTGATCCTTTGGGATTAGTAAGAACCTCACATATGGTGAAATGGATTGGTTGTCTGGGTCGCAGCCAAGGACTGGAATGCCTAAAGGGAACTGTGTTTGGCTTCTGGTTAACAAGTGTAGTATTTCAGAAGCTCTTCTGTTACTGGCTTGGTGAATCGAATTACAGAATAAATCACCAGTTCTGGGGCTGGTCTGCCCTATTTCTTGCAGTCTGCCCTGAGTGTGGCCTTCTCAGTGTGGCCCATCCTAGCCACCCAGTCACAGGAGTTTCCCACCATTGCTAACAAAGGTGGCGGGGGGAGAAACAGTGGAAATGCTAATGTAAGCAAGGCTCTCAGAAGCAGATTATGTTGGTTCATGATCACCATGTTGTTCAGGGCTGCACAGCAGCACAGTGGTGAAAGACCCATTGGTTGGCTGCAGCCTCTACACCTTTTTGACTGATGTAGCTTGTAAATGAGTTAACAACAATATGAGAAATTCGGCACAAGTTATTTATTATTAGGCCAGTCAAGTGATTAAAAAAATTAATTGTGATTAATCGCACTGTTAAACAATAATAGAATACCACCAAAAAAGAAAATCGACCTTCTGCTGGTGGCATCTGACTCAGATGATGAAAATGAACATACATCGGTCTGCACTGCTTTGGACAGTTATCGAGCAGAACCCATCATCAGCATGGAAGCATGTCCTCTGGAATGGTGGCCAAAGCATGAAAGGGCATATGAATGTTTAGCATATCTGGCACGCAAATACCTTGCAATGCTGACGACAAAAGTGCCATGGGAATTCCTGTTCTCACTTTCTGGTGACTTGTAAATAAGAAGTGGGCAGCATTATCTCCCGTAAATGTAAACAAACTTGTTTCTCTTTGTGATTGGCTGAACAAGAAGTAGGACTGAGTGGACTTATATGCGCCAAAGTTTTACATTGTTTTGTTTTTGAGTGCAGTTATGTAACCAAAAAAATAAATCTACATTTGTAAGTTGCACTTTCATGATAAAGAGATTGCACTACACTACCTGTATGAGAGTATTTTTCAATTCACATCTCTTTTATCATTTTTACAGTGAAAATATTTGTTAAAAAAATTATATAAAGTGAGCAGTGTACACTTTGTATTCTGTGTTGTAATTGGAATCAATATACACCTCTACCCCGATATAACGCTGTCCTCGGGAGCCAAAAAATCTTACTGCGTTATAGGTGAAACCGCGTTATATCGAACTTGCTTTGATCCACCGGAGTGCGCAGCCCCGCCCCCTTGGAGCACTGCTTTACCGCGTTATATCCAAATTCGTGTTAAATCGGGTCGTGTTATATCGGGTCGTGTTATATCGGGGTAGAGGTGTATTTGAAAATGTAGAAAAATATCCAAAAACATTTAATAAATTTCAATTGGTATTCTAGTGTTTAACAGTGTGATTAAAACTGTGATTATCACAATTAATTTTTTGAAATCATTATTAATTTTTTTGAGTTAATCATGTGAGTTAACTGCAATTAATCGACAGCCCTATTTATTATTTGCATTACAGTTTCACCCAGAGACCCCCAATCAGGATTATGTCACCTGTATAAAGCATTTGTACAAACATGGAACGAAAGTCCCTGCCTTGAAGAGTTTATAATCTAATTAAAAAGATAGTAAGTCATTTCTATTCTCTCACATTTAAAGAGAGAAGAAATGTCAGTCTTGTCATAGGACAGCTCCTCCTGGGGTACTCTCCTGTGGAAAAAGAGGTATATCTGTCTCAGTTTCCCCTTTATTTACTAATGCAAAGGAATGTCTCTCTCAATAAGAAGAACAGGAGTACTTGTGGCACCTTAGAGACTAACAAATTTATTAGAGCATAAGCTTTCGTGGACTACAGCCCACTTCTTCGGATGCATATAGAATGGAACATATATTGAGGAGATATATATACACACATACAGAGAGCATAAACAGGTGGGAGTTGTCTTACCAACTCTGAGAGGCCAATTAATTAAGAGAAAAAAAACTTTTGAAGTGATAATCAAGCTAGCCCAGTACAGACAGTTTGATAAGAAGTGTGAGAATACTTACAATGGGAGATAGATTCAATGTTTGTAATGGCTCAGCCATTCCCAGTCCTTATTCAAACCGGAGTTGATTGTGTCTAGTTTGCATATCAATTCTAGCTCAGCAGTCTCTCATTGGAGTCTGTTTTTGAAGTTTTTCTGTTGTAATATAGCCACCCGCAGGTCTGTCACTGAATGACCAGACAGGTTAAAGTGTTCTCCCACATAGTGGCCAGGATGGTGTTTTCTGGAAGATCACCGATGGATTGTAGTTTCCTCAGGAAGTCAGTGGTGTCTCGAAGATAGCTGGGAGTGCTCGTAGCGTAGGGTCTGAGAGAGTCTACATAACCAGACAAGCCTGATGTTAGGGTGCCAATGCCTGAGATGATGGGGCGTCCAGGATATCCAGGTTTATGGATCTTGGGTAGCAAATAGAATACCCCTGGTCGGGGTTCTAGGCATGTGTCTGTACAGATTTGTTCCTGTGCTTTGTCAGGGAGTTTTTTTAGCAGATGGTGTAGTTTCTTTAGGTAATCCTCAGTGGGATCAGAGGATAATGGCCTGTAGAATGTGGTGTTAGAGAGCTGTCTAGCAGCCTCCTGGTCATATTCCAATTTATTCATGATGACGACGGCACCTCCTTTGTCAGCCTTTTTGATTATGATGTCAGGGTTGTTTCTGAGGCTGTAGATGGCTTGTCTGGTTATGTAGACACCATCCTGGCCACTATGGACGTAGAAGCCCTCTACACCAATATTCCACACAAAGATGGACTACAAGCTATCAGGAACAGTATCCCTGATAATGTCACAGCTAACCTGGTGGCTGAACTTTGTGATTTTGTCCTCACCCACAACTATTTCACATTTGGGGACAATATATACCTTCAAGTCAGCAGCACTGCTATGGGTACCCGCATGGCCCCACAATATGCCAACATTTTTATGGCTGACTTAGAACAACACTTCCTTAGCTCTCGTCCCCTAACGCCCCTACTCTACTTGCGCTACATTGATGACATCTTCATCATCTGGACCCATGGAAAAGAAGCCCTTGAGGAATTTCACCATGATTTCAATAATTTCCATCCCACCATCAACCTCAGCCTAGATCAATCCACACAAGTGGTCCATTTCCTGGACACTACTGTGCTAATAAGCGATGGTCACATAAATACCACCCTATACCGGAAACCTACTGACCGCTACACTTACCTACATGCCTCCAGCTTCCATCCAGGACACACCACACGATCCATTGTCTACAGCCAAGCTCTAAGATATAACCGCATTTGCTCCAATCCCTCGGATAGAGACAAGCACCTACAAGATCTCTATCAAGCATTCTTAAAACTACAATACCTACCTGCTGAAGTGAAAAAACAGATTGACAGAGCCAGACGAGTACCCAGAAGTCACCTCCTACAAGACAGGCCCAACAAAGAAAATAACAGAACACCACTAGCTGTCACCTTCAGCCCCCAACTAAAACCTCTCCAGCGCATCATCAGAGATCTACAACCTATCCTGAAAGATGATCCTTTACTCTCGCAGATCTTGGGAGACAGACCTGTCCTCGCTTACAGACAACCCGCCAACCTAAAGCAAATACTCACCAGCAACCACACATCACTGAACAAAACCACTAACCCAGGAACCTATCCTTGTAACAAACCCCGATGCCAACTCTGTCCACATATCTATTCAAGTGACATCATCATATGACCTAATCACATCAGCCATACCATCAGGGGCTCGTTCACCTGCACATCTACCAATGTGATATATGCCATCATGTGCCAGCAATGCCCCTCTGCCATGTACATTGGCCAAACCGGACAGTCTCTACGCAAAAGAATTAATGGACACAAATCTGACATCAGGAATCAAAATACTCAAAAACCAGTGGGAGAACACTTTAACCTGTCTGGTCATTCAGTGACAGACCTGCGGGTGGCTATATTACAACAGAAAAACTTCAAAAACAGACTCCAACGAGAGACTGCTGAGCTAGAATTGATATGCAAACTAGACACAATCAACTCCGGTTTGAATAAGGACTGGGAATGGCTGAGCCATTACAAACATTGAATCTATCTCCCCTTGTAAGTATTCTCACACTTCTTATCAAACTGTCTGTACTGGGCTAGCTTGATTATCACTTCAAAAGTTTTTTTTCTCTTAATTAATTGGCCTCTCAGAGTTGGTAAGACAACTCCCACCTGTTTATGCTCTCTGTATGTGTGTATATATATCTCCTCAATATATGTTCCATTCTATATGCATCCGAAGAAGTGGGCTGTAGTCCATGAAAGCTTATGCTCTAATAAATTTGTTAGTCTCTAAGGTGCCACAAGTACTCCTGTTCTTCTTTTTGCGGATACAGACTAACACGGCTGCTACTCTGAAATCTCTCTCAATAGTAAATTCAAATTCTTTTAGTCATACACCTCTACCCCGCTATAATGCGACCCGATAGAACACAAATTTGAATATAACGCGGTAAAGCAGTGCTACAGGGGGGCGGGGCTGTGCACTCTGGCAGATCAAAGAAAGTTTGATATAACGCTGTTTCACCTATAACGCGGTAAGATTTTTTGGCTCCCGAGGACAGCGTTATATCGGGGTAGAGATGTATATAAAATGGGTGAGGCATCATGAGAGAGGCTGGAGCAGTTTCCTCCTTCTCACGGTTGATTTTATAATTCTGGATGAGTCTTCTCCAGTTCCTGATTATTTTAAATCTCATCAGGAACTACTGAGAAGAATGACTATATCTTTGGGGATTCAAAGTGAGCGTGCACAAGAAAACACACACATAAGCTCTTAAATATTCTCCAGGCTTCCATGCTGGGGAGGGAAGCTCTACCTATTAATGAAGTTCTTTTAAAACTGGCAAAGACTTTGGCCCCTAGAGCTAAGCACATGGATAAGCACTATCACGTTCCCATTCCCAGAAGTGTTTTTACTCTCAGCCTGCACCCAACTCTCTAGTAGATATGATTGCCAATGAGGCAATCATATCTTAAATCAACTCCCAAAGAGAAAGAACCCAAGAGACTTGATTTACTTGGTAGAAAAATGTATTCAACCGCCTCTCTCCAAAGGTGCATAGTGATTCACCAGGTGCTTTTAGCTAAATATGGCTTTGTGAACTGGCATGCGGTGTCCAAAATTACTGAGAAGTTCTCTGAAGATTCATGGGAAGAATATAAGGTTTTTCTTTCAGAAGGCCACACAGTGGCCAAGATCTCGCTACAGTCTATGCTGATGTAGCTGATGCTGCTTATAGCGTGATGGCATCTGCAATAACAATAAGGAAAGTATCTTGATTGAAAAACTCAGGCATAGCTACAGACATTCAAACTATTGAAGACCTTCCCATTGATAGTTTTTATTTTCTAATAAAATGGATGAGACTTTACATTTGTTTAAGGACTCTCAAGTGTCTCTTCATTCCAACACCCAGGAGATGCCAATATAGGCCTCAACGGTATTATTGGCAGCTATTTTACCCATCAACATAGACAGGCTTTTCAAAGAAGAGTCATAAATCTCAATGTAGGAAAGTCTAATTCTACCACCACACTGGCATCCCATCCTTAATCAGCTATGGGGAAGCAGTCCATTTGACTTCCCACTCAAGAACAGCAAAACAATCATCAGTGATCTACCCTCTTTCTACCCACCATTTGGGGGTATATTATCTCATTTCCTCAGTGCTTTGAAGTCCATAACTATGGACAAATGGGTCATAAGCACTGTGGGATTGAGATAGGAAGAAACTGGATAGACTCTCTCACATCCTCACTCACCTCTCATGAGTCAGTGCTTTTTCAGGGAATTCAGACTTTGCTCTATCTAGGGGCTGTAGAGGAAGTTCCCATTCAACATTGGGAAAGGGGGGTTTATTCACAATACTTTCTGATTCCACATTTGAAGGGAGGCCTGGGATCCATTCTAGAGCTTCAGAGTCTCAACAAGTCCATCAAATATATAAGTTTTCGCATTGTCTCTAGCACTAATTAGTCCTTCCCAAGATTGTACCGACTGGTTTGCAGGATGTCTACTTCCATGTGGCAGTTTTGCCAAATCACAAGAAGTTTCCAAGATTTGTGATAGCAAGCTGCATAATCAGTACATAGTACTTCCCTTTGGCCTGTTGTTGGCTCTGTAAGTATTCCCAAACTGCATGACAGAAATGGCAGCCTATCTGAGAAGAAAAAGGATCCATATCTTTCCATATCTGGATGGTTGGTTAATTTGAGGCAGATCCAAACAATTGGTTCTCCACAACATCCAATACACTGGTCTGTCCGATCATCTGGGGCCCACAGAAAGTAAAGGGAAAACTGTTAGCCCCAACACAGAAACTCAAAATTCACTGGGGCCCTACTCAACTCTATAAATTTGATTGCCTATCTGCTCCTGGAAAGATTCTGGGACATTCCTCAGCTGTGAACTTCACTCAAGTCAGACCCCAACACCACATTTTGATCCTAAGTTTATTAGGTCACATGGCATTAGGTACCTATGTGACTCAACATGCCAGGCTTTGCCTGCACAGCCTCCAAGGGTGGCTAAGCTCAGTCTATCGACCACTCAGGCATTCCTTGGACAAATTGGTCTGCATACTTGCTGCAGTCTGGCATCTTTGGAGTGGTGGATGGATCAGAGCAATGTGTGCAGAGGTGTCCTCTTCCCTCTTCCATCCAAGACAATTATCATTGATGTGACTCATGGGATGGGGTGCTCACCTGGGGGATTTACAAACCTGAATATTATGGTCAGAACAGGAAATGAACCTTACATCTATATGCCCTAGTTTTATGCAATTCAGAAGGCCTGTCATGCCTTTCTCCCTCACATCAGGGGTTTGTCAGTTCAGGTTCTGACCAACAATGCAACCATGTTATACTACCTAAACAGACAAAGAGGAGCAAAGTCCAATCAGTTTTATCATGAAGATGCAAACATTCCAGAGTTTCACATCAAGGAAGGCATTACTCTCATTCCCTCCTACTTACTGGGCTCCCAGAAACTGTTGGCCAATATCTCAGCAGATTTTCTCATGATTACAAATGGTCTCTGAAGTGCAATGTGCTCAGAACCATCTTCTGTGCCTGGGAAATCCTGTTGGTTGACCCATTTGCAATGAACGACAACAGGAAACGCTGTCAGTTTTGCTTTCAAGCAGGTCACAGCCCAAGCTCGTTGACTGATGCTTTTCTCCTCTGGTAGGGGCCATACCTCGTGTATGCATTCCTTTCCACTCACCTCATCCCACGGGTGATCCTCATATGAAAACAAGCCCATGCCAGAATAATTCTCATAACCACCAGCATGGTTGAGACAATGCTGGTTCTCGGATCTTCATAGCCTCTCCATTTGGCCTCCTTGGACTCTGCCTACACTTCCAGATCTACTGTCTCAACACTAAGTCAGTTATTACACCCAGACCTGAACAGCCTGCACCTTACACCATGGCTATTGAGTGGCTTGATGAAATAGAGAAATATTGTTCTTTGGCAGTTCAAAATATTTTGCTGAACAGCAGAAAGCATTCCACTTGATCTGCTCATTTAACCAAGTGGAAACATTTTTCAATCTGTTTCAGCCACTGGGGTGTAACCGCAACAGATGCTAAGATTCAGGACATTTTAGAGTATGTTACATCTGAAATCATTGAATCTTTCTCTAAGGGTATGTCTACACTATGAGAGTAGTTCGATTTTACTTAAAGTGAATTTGTGGAACCGATATTACAAAGTCGAAAGTGTGTATCTACACTAAGGACAGTAATTCGACTTTCTGAGTCCACACTAACGGGGCAAGCATCGACATTGGAAGCGGTGCACTGTGGGCAGCTATCCCACAGTTCCCGCGGTCCCCGCTGCCCATTGGAATTCTGGGTCGAGCCCCCAATGCCTGCTTGGGCAAAAAATGTGTCAAGGGTGGTTTTGGGTAACTGTCGTCATTCAACCGTCACTCCGGCCCTCCATCCGTGAAAGCGCCGGCGGGTAATCAGTTCGCGCACTTTTCTGGTGATGTGCGAGCACGGAGCCCGCTGCGATCATCACTGCAGTTATGGCCGTTGTCAACACCTCGCACCTTATCATCCACCTTTTTCAGAGGCAGATGCTGAGAAATCGAACAAGGAGGTTACGGCAGCGTGGTGAGGACATTAAGTCTGAGAGGGACACAGACCTCTCGCAAAGCACGGGACCCCGCGCCGTGGACATCATGGTGGCAATGGGTCATGTTGCTGGTGTGGAACGGCGATTCTGGGCCCAGGAAACAAGCACGGACTGGTGGGACCGCATAGTGCTGCAGGTCTGGGATGAATCACAGTGGCTGCAAAACTTTCGGATGCGTAAGGGAACTTTCCTGGAACTTTGTGAGTTGCTGTCCCCTGCCCTGAAACGCAAGGACACCCGGATGCAAGCAGCCCTGACTGTCCAGAAGCAAGTGGCCATAGCCTTCTGGAAGCTTGCAACACCAGGCAGCTACCGGTCAGTCGCGAGTGGGCAAATCTACCATGGGGGTTGCTGTGACGCAAGTAGCCAACGCAATCATTGAGCTACTGCTCTCAAAGGTAGTGACCCTGGGAAACATGCAGGTGATCATAGATGGCTTCGCTGCAATGGGATTCCCAAACTGCGGTGGGGCTATAGATGGAACTCACATCCCTATCCTGGGACCGGCCCACCAGGCCAGCCAGTACATTAACCGAAAGGGATACTTTTCAGTGGTGCTGCAAGCACTGGTGGACCATAGGGGACGTTTTACCAACATCAACGTCGGATGGCCGGGCAAGGTTCATGATGCTCGCGTTTTCAGGAACTCTGGTCTGTTTAGACGACTGCAGGAAGGTATTTACTTCCCGGACCACAAAATAACTATGGGGATGTGGAGATGCCTATAGTCATCCTCGGGGACCCAGCCTACCCGCTAATGCCCTGGCTCATGAAGCCCTATACAGGCGCCTTGGACAGTGAAAAAGAACTCTTCAACTACTGGCTGAGCAAGTGCAGAATGGTGGTGGAGTGTGCTTTTGGACGTCTGAAGGGGAGATGGAGAAGCTTACTGACTTGCTCTGATCTCAGCGAAACCAATATCCCCATTGTTATTGCAGCTTACTGTGTGCTCCACAATCTCTGTGAGAGCAAGGGGGAGACGTTTATGGTGGGGTGGGAGGCTGAGGCAAATCGCCTGGCTGCTGATTACGCCCAGCCAGACAGCCGGGCGATTAGAAGAGCCCAGCGGGACGTGCTGTGCATCCGGGAAGCTTTGAAAGCTAGGTTCCAGAGTGAGCAGGGTAACCTGTGACTATTAAGTATGTTTAAACAGAAGCTGAACCTGCCCCCGTTTCTTTACCCAGTTAATGTTGACTATCCTCTCCAGTTACCAATCCCCTTCCAATACACCTTTAAAAATAAAATAAATTAAACTTTGTTCATTAACACCGTTTTCTTTATTAAGGATTTTGTGGTAAAGTGTTGAAACTGGGACGCAGACTGTGGTGGGGAGCGGGTGTAGTGATGGAAAGGACGCTTCTAAACTTGAGGAACGACAGGCTCCTGCTCCTAGAGTGGTCCGCAGTGGTGGACTGGTTGTTTCAACGGAGCCTGCCACCCTTCCTTTTCGGGACTCTGTGTGTGGGGGCTATGTGACTTTGTGGCAGGGCAGGGCGGTTACAGATCCCCTGCTGCGTGGCTCTGTCATCCAGGCTAAGGACCGCTGCATGAGATCTGTAACCGCCCTCCCACGCCACAAAGTCACATAGCCCCCACACACAGAACATGAAAACCACCTCCCAGACTGACCAGGGTACCTAGTGACTTCAATGTGTGTGTGACCTTCTGCTGAACCTGCCCCCGTGTCTGTACCCTGGTAAAGGTGACTGTCCTCTCCAATTACCAACCTCCTTTCCCCCCTTCAAACACACTCTCCTCTAAAAGAACATGATGGAAAAGTAATTAACAGAAATGTATTTTTTATTAACAACTACACAGTTAGGGGATGAAACTGGGACGGGGGCTTGGGTGAGGTGTTTTTGGAGTGAAGGAAAGGACTTATCAAATCTTTGGGAATGAGAGCTTTCTGTTACTTGAGCAGTCTGCAGGGGTGGAGTGACTGTTTTCACTGCCCCTGCCGCCCCCTCCTTCTTGGGACTTTGGGTGAGGGGGGGATGGGACTTTGTGGTGGGGGAGGGTGGTTAGAGAGAGAATGCAGCGGAGCTCTGTCCTCCTGCCTCCGGTCCTGCAGAACATCTACAAGGCACCGGAGTTGTCCGTTTGCTGTCTCATTAGTCCAAGCAGCGTTTGAGTCGCCTGCTGGTCTTCCTGCCGCCACCTGTCCTCCCGTTCGCTGTGTGATCGCTGGTATTGCGACATGTTCTCCCTCCACTGGGTCTGCTGGGCCGCATCAGCTCGGGAGCAGCCCATAAGTTCTGAGAACATCTCGTCCCGTGTCCTTCTCTTTCGTCACTTGATCTGCGCCAGCCTCTGGGAGGGGGATGCCGGGGTAGCTCAGGAGACACTCGCAGCTGTGGGATGGGAAAAAGGGAGTGAATTCCTCAGAAAGATACAGTTTTGTGAACAATGAATATAGTCTTTCTCTGTGAACAAGACCATCTGACCTCTGCTCTGACCCTCATCTTTGATTACTTGTTCTGATTCTGGCTTGACCCCTGGCTGTGGTAATTGGCAGTTGACTCTGGTGCCGACCCTTGGCTTCATTCTCCAACCCGGACATCTGCTCCACCCACTAGACCTGACTCCTGCTTTGACTACTAGGCCAAGCCACCTACATCCCAGTCCATACAGCCTCCATCCATTCCCATGGCTTGCATTTCACGTTTTCATGTACTGAAAATGGCCAAGAAAAGCAATCTCATCTCAACCTAATGCTTTCCTGTGTGAGTTACAGAATGACAAATATTCCTGTATCTCAATTACTGAAAATTCAAAATAAAGTTTGTTCTTCCATTATACAGAAACTTTCTTCATGATAGTGCTCACCTGGAGTAAAAGGATAGAATTCAGTAGTCCGTTCTGTGAATGGTCAATATGCTCTACCTAGCCTTGCATGAGGATTAAACACTCAACAACATATTGAAGCTAATCTAATATATTGGTATCATTCCTTGCTCCCTTTGACCTTTCACCACTTCTAAAATACTTTGACTTTTTTTTTGCTAAACACAGTGTTTAATGTACATGTGGCGGGGCGATGACTCACTGGTGCGGTGCCTCCTGCTGGTCATCCCGGGAATTAGGTCTTTCCAGCCCGAAGCGCCTTCTGCGGGCCAATGTCTCACCTGCCGTTGGCCCCGTGTCCTTCCTAGACCCTGGTGCCCTTTGCTCAGGGGTTCTGCCCACCACAGTACTCCCAACCCTCTATCCCCACCTCGCCTCAGTGGCTATTGCCAGTCATCATCTAGCCCTCACTCACTGGGGCAGACTGCAGTCTGTAAACCACTCATTATTGGCAAGGGGGGTTGGACCAGTTGCCTCTGCCTATTCCTGGGCTGCCCCTCTGCAGCCCTAGTACCCTTTTGTGGGTCTTTTACCCGGCCTGCAGCCTGGGGCTTTTCTAGGCTGGAGCTCCCCAGCTCCCTTTTCCCTTCCCCAGCACTGCTCCACCCTAGGTACCCTTCTCAGCTTCCCAGGCAGCCAGGTCCTTCTCTTTCAAATAAGCTAGAGAGAGTGCATCTCTCAGGGCATTTCTTCACTACCCGGCGGATCGGCGGGTAGCAATCGATCTATTGGGGATCAACTTATCGCGTCTAGTGAAGACGCGATAAAATCGATCCCCGACGGCTCTGCCGTCGACTCTGGAAATCCACCGCGGCAAGAGGCGGAAGCGGAGTCGACAGCGGCGCGGCAGCGGTCAACTCACCGCCGTCCTCACAGCCAGGTAAGTCGACCTAAAATACGCAACTTCAGCTACGCTATTCACGTATCTTAGGTCAACCCCCCTCCCCCCCCCCGTAGTGTAGACCTAGCCTCAGTCTCTGGCCCTCAGTCCTCTTATAGGGCCAGCTGTGGCTGCTTCCCCCAATCAGCCAAGCTTTTCCCCACCACAATCCTCTCCCAGGGCTGTTTTAAGCCCTTCAGGGCAGGAGCAGGGTGACCACCCCGCTACAGTACATTACAGTGGAAGCAATGGGGGGAGGGGAGAGCCAGGGCCACCCCATCCCACCCCAAGGGAAGAAGCTCAGGCCCCCCAGGACATGAGAGTCAGTTTCATCAGCAGCCTGTTGTGAGGGGGTGTCAATGTCTGGGAGGCAGCAGAGAGATCCTTCAGTTCCTCGGTTTATGTACATCATATAAAACAGAGACGTGGTAGAAATGGGTGACCCCCCCAGGACTCGGATAAATGGCTGCCCTAGAGTGGGTGAGATGTGGGGGATGGGATGGGCCTGCAGAGAACCCAGGAGTCCTGGTTCCCAGCCCCCCATGCTCTAATCCACTAGACCCCACTCCTCTCTGAGAACCGAGGATAGAACCCAGGCATCCTATTGGATATTGGAAAGTAATCCGGAGAGAAAGTGGTAGACATCCATGAGAATTTGATTACTTAAGGCAGGGATCCCCAATGTGGTGCCCTCAGGCGCCGGGGCATCTAAGTGCGCCCACGTACTGGCTGGCGGACGAGCATCCGCCGAAATGCCGCATTTCAGCGGCATTTCAGCGGATACTCGTCCACCGCCACAGTCCTCCATGGCTCATCGTCTGGCACCCGCCAGACGAAAAAGGTTGGGGACCACTGACTTAAGGGATGTAGTTTCTTTGACCAGGGTAAGAGGTGAGAATAGGCACATGCTCAGTTGCTATGGTCCCTTCAGTAGGGTCCCCTCCCATTCTACTGTATTTGTATTATATATTTACTGTTGTTGCTAACGATAACTTCTTAAAGAGTAAATTAGTGGAGTACTGACCACCCACTGTATTCCCATACTGATGTCCTTCAAGAAACAAGCCTCCTGCAGTGATATTTTGTACAGCAGTTGTTGTCTCTGCAGCTGCTAGTAGAATCTGTCTTGTACTTTAGCACTATTAACACATACCATCTTAATTCTACCTGGCTCTTCCATTGAGGTAATTGTTACCCTCCTGTGCTCACCTATCTTGAAGAAGTTCTTCCAAAGTCCTCTTCCCCTTAAAAATCTTATAGTTGTTCTGACATCTTGCTATGAGAGTGGATACTGCTACATGCTGTAATGCTCAAGAGGATGATTACCCAGGTATGTAAGCTAGTAAGGTACATAAACAGGATTGCTCTTTTTCATTTCTACTTTAAGCCACTTGTGTCTAGTTATAGATATCTAGTTCTTTCAAAACACATCTTTTAATAGGTAGAAATACAGGCACTGTAGTTTAAATGTCAACGCTACCTGTACTTTTGTTGAGTAAGTCCTCCTTTCCGGCCCATGCTGTGGTGAAGGGGGTAGTTTGGCATATATCTATCAAGAAACAGCATGCAATAAATATGTGGCATTCTGTTTCCTGTGTTGCTCAACCTGCAAGAGTGAATTGTATCTTAGGAAAACAATTTGACATAGTAAAAGTATCCATTATCCATAGGAATTGCTTCCCACCTGGAAGAAATAAAACTAAAAATAAGCTATTAAGGTATGCATTTACTAAGGTAGGGCTTATGTGTATTCTTTTGTTTTTATCATCAATATATTCCTTTTTATTTTGTTTGCTATATTGTTTGATGCATTTTTCCTCTTGTGCATATTTTTAGTTGCCATAGGAACTTTCTTATTTCCTGTCAGCTGACACAGCTATTTGAGACCATTAACTGTATTAAAGGGGGTTGATTCTGGCACTCTAAATGCTGAAAAAGGCCTCAACTAGGCAAAACACACATTTCGATTTTCTCCCTTTTTTGTTCCTTTATTTCTATCAACAACATTTTTTTTAAAAAAGCTAGTTAGCATATTAACATCTGGAAATGCTGCCTATTTCTAGTGGCAGAAAGTAGATCCTTTTCAGTCTTCTTACTCTTTGTTTTGGTCTAAGTTTCCCTCCCACTATGAAAATATATAGATATCAAATATAATATTTTGTCTATTTGGTTTGTGGTTTTGCTATTCCTCACTCCCCACATATCCACACCTCTTTTTTTCCCCTAAAGGCAAATTAAACTCTGCTGTTAAAATTAACAGAGTAAAGACAAACTCTGCCATTAGATCAAAAGCCTGCAAAGATGTTACTTTTTTTTCTTTTTTTAAGAACCCCAACTCTCCCCATTTCAAATACTGACATTTGTAACAATTATATTGTTAGAAAACAGTATTAAAGCAAAAAATAAACAATGACTGGCATTAACTGAGAGCCACCTTACCTTAATCTGGTCACTGCCACCTCTCTCACCGATTCTTCTATTATTTTTAAAATCTCCAAAGTACAGATTTTCCTCATGGATTGATACTGTATTGTGAAGAATAAAACATGCTCAACAGGACTAAAATTACATTAACAGTTTTATCTGACAGCAAACAGTGTAAATCAGATCCATCTTTCTGGGAAAAATAATAATTTTGTAACAATGTTTATATCATAGAATCATAGGACTGGAAGGAATCTAGAGAGGTCATTTAATCCAGTCCCCTGCACTCGTGGCAGGACTAAGCATTATCTAGACCATGTAATTAACAGATCATGAATCCTTTTCTACAAATTCATGCCTTTCACCAATTCACACCTACCTACTGATTTTCATACAACTATACAGAAACATGCAACTTAGAATGGACCTATCACCAAATACACTCACATTTACAACTTTAGTTTCAGTTCCCCAAATGTAGCTAAGTTATTGCAGCATCAAGTTAGTGTCTCATTCAAAGCCAACTAATGTCAATGGGAGTTTTTCCACTTACTTCAAGGGGTTTGGATCAGTCACATAGAGTGGAAGAGACAGACTGTGCCACTTCTCTACTCATGAAATTATCACCTCTTTGTGGGGTCTCTGGAGGGCTGCAGTACCAAACTTTGTTTTGAACCAGTCCCCAGTAGCATATCATGTGTACCATGGCTAAGGCAAGAACTGTAAGTGCTTAAACTACTAATGCTCTATGGGCCCCAACAGCTGGTGAGTCCCAATAGGCAACTTGCCAACTGCCTTCAAAGCCATGTTCCTAATAGGACTTGACACCCAGCCTCCCCACCACCTGCTGGAGAATATTCTCTTTCTGATGACCTACTGCCTTCTACCCACTGGAGTAGAGCAGCTGCTAAGCAGCACTGTGAAGGTGGTCAGCACACCACTTGGTGCCTCCCCATGGCCAGGTGTGGCATGGCAACTCTCTCTCCTGGGGGCAGCAGCCACCAGCTGCTCTGCCTCCTCAGTGCAGTAGCATACCTCCTCCTGTGACTTGGCCCCCCCAGCCACGTCCCCCAGCCAGGTCACTTCCAAATCTCTCCCCTTGCAGGGTAGTCCGTAAACAAAACCAAGGGAAATTAACACAAACAAACTGAGTTAGTATGAGAGAGGCAGAAATCAGGGCCGTCCCTACCCATACGCAAAGTAGGCAGCTGCGTAGGGCACTAGGAAATTTGGGGCACCAAATCTCCTGGTGCCCTACACAGCTGCGTGCTGCTCCAGCCCCTGCTCCGCTTCTTCCCGCCACTGCCCCCGGCCCGCGTCTTCCTGCTCCACCCCAGCTGCACCCCCTCTCCCCTAAGGACCCCAGCAGCGGTTGGGCCTGCACTCACCGGCGGCGGTAAGTGGAGCGATTCCCAGCCCGCTTCGTGCCACTGGTGAGTGCTGAGGAGCGGTTCCCCCCTGTCCCCCCAAGTCCGGGAGCCAGGGGAGCAGAGCAGAGCGGGCTGGGGACAGGTCACTCCACTTCCTGCTGCCCCGTGAGTGTGGGGGCAGATCTGCCCCCGCACTCACCAGATAGCAGGAAGTGGAGCAACTGGGCCCCAGCCCGCTCCTTTCTGCCGGTGAGTGCTGGGGGATGGTTCCCCCCATCCCCCAAGCCTACCCCTCACCCCCCGCAGAGGCCTGGGGCCATCCCTCCCGCAGAGGCCTGGGGCCCCACACAGCCCCCCCCACGAGGGGCTACGTAGGGCACCAAAATGGCTAGGGACAGCCCTGGCGGAAATGCTTCTGTCTCAGGAGCTATCTGAGAAAGACCTTCAGGCAGTTGCTGCTGGGAAGGTCCCTGCCTTCCCTCATCCTTTTCCTCAGGACCTGCAAATTAACAGTTTGCTCTCTTCCCTGGTCTGCCCACCAGTGAGCTGTTCTGCTTCCCTTTTTACTCCTCCCCCAGTCTGTGCATCTTTTGCAGGTGTGGCAGGGCAGGGCTGGCTGAGCCCAGTGCAGTTCCTTAACCTCTTGTTGCCTTTGTGGGGTTTGTATATCCCATCAAAAGCACAGTCACCACACTGACCTATGACTGTTCAGCAGATTAATCATACGCCAAGTAATACCTTACTCCTCAAGCAACCCTAATGACTTCAATCAGGCCCTTAAATAATTATTAATCATTATTAATTATTAGAATGTGAGTGCAACAAGGTTATATAATATGGTTCTGCTATTTTAGTTTAATACAGTCTGTGTACCGATCAAACACCTATTTTTTCATCAAGATAAGTAAAAAAAAGTTTTTTGATAAACTGGAAGTTTATTCTTTAAATAAGTTTCTTTATAACAGGATGCTTGAGAGACAGAGAGAGAGAGCATGCATGCACATTTGCCTCATGGAAGTTGCATCTATTAATGGAGAAAGTATTTAAGTTGGCTCCTTCATGGTAAGGCTGCTTTTAGGAGCCAAAGACTTTAAATGTTATTGTATGCATATAAGTGGAAAGTTAGACTTAACCAAGCCAACAACTTTCCACACTAGAAATTTTTTTAAATGACTTTTCCAAGGATAACTTGATTCTTACATTTAGTTATCAAGACAATAAAATATGGTTGTCACTTTTAATAAATTAAATTGTATTGTACCGTAAGTTCGTATGTTTTAATTTATTTTTCAAGGACAAGCTACCAATCTGATCTGCATTAAAATTCTGGGTGTGTACTTATTGGTGTGTCCAATATTGGTGTGGTTGAAAATAAATCCCAGCTTAGTTTCCTGACCACAGAATGGCATTTTTAACCCATATTTTACTTCACAAAAAGCACACATTTAATTAGCAATTTCCTTAAAATGTAGCACAGTATACAACTGCATGAGCCAAGCCATGGCAGGAATTCAGGAACGCAGCAGGCCAGGCAGGCAAAGCAGCTACAAAGAAATGAAAGTGGAAGGCCAATTTCCTTTACATCCTCTTCTTGAATGCTTTGGTCAGGTCAGTCAATATGCAACAGGATACACATGGAGAGGTATCTGAACAGCAAGATGACTCTTCTGGGCAGTGACCGTTTTTAATAGGGGACTGGACGGAATGTTATAATCACAAGGTTTCATGCCAATTAGATTTGAGCAGTTAGAAGAGGAGAGGTGAGCAGAGAGGAGTGGCGGCAGCAGGATCCCATGAGAAGAGGGAGTTATTAGGAAATTGAATTCAGAGTATGAGAAGTACAGTATCAGGGGGCTGAATGGACACAGAGCAAGATGTTGCATGGTGAGTACACCCCGTCTCTCTCTTGGGTGGGGCAAGGACATTGCAGCCCCATGGCTAAGCCCACCTCACTGCCCTAAACGTCAGGGCACCCTGGCCTAGTGGCCAGAGTCAGTATAGGTACCCTCTCTCTCGGTCAAGGCTGATTCCCCACTCTGGCACTTCGAGGGAAGAAGGTGGGGGCCCGCAAGGATTCTAAAAATTAATACTGGCCACTCCAGGCTGGTATTAAAACTTCCAAGGTTACAGTTTTTCTCTGACATTGGCTGGGTAGATGCTGCCACCACCCAATTGCAAACCCCCCCCCCTTTTTTTGAGAACCCAGAAAGGCGCGCCTGGGAATTCCTTCCTGTGGGGTACTCTCAAGCCCTTTCACCCCCCCCTCCACGGAAGAGTTGAGAAAGAAAAACATCAGAAATCAGCTGTTGCCCCCAGCTAATTAAACATATGCACAAACCTCTTAGGACACAAAAAAACCCAATCCTGATCTTAAAAAAGGTAAATTTTATTAAAAACAAAAAGAAAGAAAATACATCTGGAACTTAAGCTTTTTGCTAGATCTTAAAAGAAACAATTACAAAAATTAAGCATCAAGATAGCTCTCTTGAGGTTCAGCTTAAGGTTACAAGCAAAACAAAAGCATCTGGGGTTAGCACAGAGGAGTCCACAAGCCAATAAGAAATAAATCTAATCGCATTTTAATAGACATTCCTTAATTTACTTACATATCTGGGGTTTCAGATAAGCAGATTTGAGGTATGAATTGATGATTTTTCATACCTGGCTTAAAGCTTCTCACACCATAACTGCTCCCTTTTCCTCTCTTTCCCAGAGAGCACCACTCAGACAAAGGGAAGTTTTTTCCCAAGTTTAAAAAGTTCTGGTCTCCCATTGGCTCTTTTGGTCAGGTGACCACTCCTTTCCTTTTACCTGTGGGCTTGTTAACCCTTTGCAGGTAAAGCAAGTAGAGAACAGCTCCTAACAGGGGTTTTATAGCTAACTGGCTGGCTGGGTGTCCATAAAAGGGAGCTCCCCTCCACCTCTGCTTTATTTATCACACCCTCAGAGCTGTGTGGCCTGATGGCCAAAGTCAGTATAGCTGCCCTCCTTAGGGCTGTGTGGCCTAATGGCCACAATCAGATAGGTGTGATTTAATGGCTGTAGGGGGGTGGGCCACCGCCTGGGGTGGTGGTGGCTGGGGCCGAGGGACCCGGACTCTCCCTACTCCACCCGGTCTTGTCAGTGATGAGTACACTCATCACTGGGTCAGCAGAGATCCTACTGCAACACGTTGACTTAGCTTTTGGTTCTGCAACCCTATCAATGTATAGTCCCCCTTGGCTACCTCCTACTCTGTCTCCTTAAGCAGCGGTCTGGGCCGCTCCAGGGTCTACAAGTTCCTCAGCCTATGCTGCTCTCAGTGGCTCTGCCCTCCCTTGGGTGTCTTCAGGTGGCTAGGTACCAGCCTGGATCTCGCGGGTTTGGCTTCCACAATCTGGGGATTCAGCAGCTCCTAGGTTGGAGCTGGTAACGTGTGTCCTCCCTTCAAAACAGAAAGAAAGGGGCAGGGAAAAACAGATCAAAATCCCCTTGAGAAAGAAAAGCATAACAGTTCCTCCTCTTCCTCTCACTGCAATGACTGTGAGGAAGGCTTGAAATGCTGCCTGACTTGCCTTTTGGTTCATTGTAAGAATAAGAACATCATCTATTTTCTCCATTGAATAAATTCTGGCATGATAGTAACTTCGTAGAGCCAATGAGGGGTAAACCGAGTTTAGGGGCCAGTACTGATGCCCTTTAATAATACAGTGTGGACAGTGGGGTTACAGGCATATTTATGAGAATATGGGACTTTGCATCATTCTTTCTTAGTAATACACATGTAGGCTAGTGCTTCATCCAACAGACAGTAAGTAAATGTTCTTCAGCTATCCATACTGGAGTTTTTAAGTTTCCCACTACTGCCAGATAATAGGACCTTCTTAGCTTACAATTGACACCTTTCACATCAGTCAGAGACCACCATAAGTCATCCCCCTCCATTAAGATTTCATAATCTCTTTCTTTATAAGCATGCAGATATTAGTATAACTCTAGGAATAAAAGTTTAATAGGAATTACTGAGCAGGAGGAGGACGACAATGTAAAAAGCACTTCATCTAGAAGTTGAAGGACCTTCTCTAACAGATTAAGACCCAGACTACTTGGCAATGCTCTGTTCAGTTGAATATCCTCCTGCTATAAAAATCGGTTGGGGGGAGTGGGAAGGGGGGGAAGAGACAGAATTCTAAGCAAAAGCAAAGGAGGTAGAAGGGCAAAAATATGATCATTAAAAGTTGTAGAAAGTTTGACTTCCTGGATGTTCTAAATTTCATCTATTGACAGTGCAACTGTGACTTGCAATAAAATTAAAATTTAAATGGGATAAGTTAACACAG
The DNA here is from genome assembly GCF_027887155.1 of Malaclemys terrapin pileata. Classification (NCBI taxonomy): domain Eukaryota; kingdom Metazoa; phylum Chordata; order Testudines; family Emydidae; genus Malaclemys; species Malaclemys terrapin. Next base: position 56,826,865 of record NC_071505.1, read on the forward strand.
GAAGCCTTACAAAAATAATTAAATTAAAATCAGCATTTTAAAATACATTTATATAGAAATTGTTGGTATGGCTGAGAGATTCGAATACTGCTTTCAATTTGATTATGTCATTCCCCTTGCTTTTCACACATGTTGCAGGAACATTTATATACTCATTCATAATGTTTTTAAAATGTATTTTTAAATATTTTTTTAAAAAGACATTTAAGAGGCATGTTTGTATTCTGCTTTAATTTAAGATTTCCCTGTTGTGAAACCATGTAATAAACATACAGTTGTCATTAAAGTATGAGTGTTTTGAGTCCCAGAGTAGATTAAACCCATTTTTAAAAAGAGATTAGTTTTGCTTATTTTTCCCCATCATGGGACCACAATAGGGCAGAGTTAAGGTTGCTTGAGAGCCTAATAGTGCATTTTAGTATCTTAATATATTAGGACCTTTTTAAAGTTTAACCTTAACTCTGAATCTCTTGGATTTGCAATGCTTGGTTTTGGGATAATTACAACATTCTTCGGATAGTTTTTTTAGTCTTGAGGTACTGAGATGTACTCCCAACATTAACTCCAGCCTAACATGGGTTTTGTTGTTGTTGTTGGGAATGTTATCCTGGGACCAACACAGTCGGCTACAATTACACTGCATAGTTAGGTAAGTGTCCAGAATGAAAAACATGTTACAGTAACTGCTGTGTGGCTTAATGTTTATAAAAGCACCTTGATCCCTCTGGTGGAAAACATTATTGAAATGAAAAATGATTACTTGAGCATATTTGGTAGTATATGCAATAAAGTGATATGAAATTTCCCCCTTTTCAGTTGCTCATAATATTTTTTTGGACTGAAGTTTTCCCTGCCTAGTCACATCCCAGAGACAATTACTATTTTTGAAAGTTTAAGCAAAATCTGCAAGCTTTTTTGAGTTCTGTATTTTAAAAGACAATGAGAAAAAATAACTTCATGTTCAGGTCAGAGAGGCATAACACATCAAACTCAAGAAGGGTGGTGAACCAATTTTGTTTAACTTTGCCGTGTTTTATGATCTAAGCAACGACCCAAGTTTGAAGAAAACTGGTTTAGTACTTTTGCAGTTATGCAAGTTGAAAGTTCTTTTAATTAATATTCAATAAGATTAGCTACTGGAACAAAACCTCTGTCACCGAATGTCGAAAGTACCCATGTACAATGGACTTTGCGGTTAGGCTTTTGCTCGTTCTAAAGCAGCTTAAACTTTAGAAATCACATAACTGGATAGTAAAACTAATGCAAACTTTGAAATCTAGAAACCTTACAATACTTTATGAAGTCTAGGACACTGATGTCAGGAGGCAGTTATGGCAACACTAAAGGAATAACAAAAGGGCTGAAATCCAAGTCACCGGTCACTAAGTTGCCTTATATGGTGGTAAGGTAGACATTTGAGAATCATACTCATATCCTTGCACCTTGGATTTACACCAGTGTAAAACAAGAACAAAGTTGGTTCTAAATGGTCCCATTCTGATTTGGGATAAGACCCACACACCAGTGCAAGGCACTTTTTACACTAGCCTGCACATCTATATTTGGAGTTTGCACCAGTGCAGCTCCATTGGCATAGTTACACCAGTGCGAAAAACAAACAAAAACCTCAAACCTCAGGTGTAAACAAAGGCCTATGTTGGCTATGCAGGTCTACAGTCTGATTTATCTACCTGTGATGATTATTGATGTTCAAATCCCTCAGTGACAGGCATATTAGAAATAAACATACAGAATGGTTTAGAATGTTCACTTATCTTTATCAAGTGATCTAAAAGTTAAAATCAACTCGAACTCAGGACTAGCTTAAAATTTGGAAATTTTAACATGCATAGAACTTTTAAAGCCATTAATTAAATTTTCTTTAAAATTTGGCTTGTTTGGTAGGACTCATTAGGAGATGGAAAAAATATCAAACCAAGTTTGAAGACTGCATATATTCTAACTATGGTATATAAAGGCTGTATAAAAATCCATTATGTATTATATTATTTTGCAAAATTTGAGATGCTAAGTGGGAAAGTTAAGATTGATTTTTAAAGTTAAACTCTGCATTTCCTTGAGTGATTGATTTCTATATAATCTTGGGTTTTACACCATGACCATCACCCTGGTACTCTGCATTTAGTACTGCATTATCCCTAGTTTGTATGTAGAATTATCTCTTTGTTACTGCAAAAGTGATGTTAAGATGTACCTTGGAAATAAAAAAATACACATTAAAAAGGGAATACCACAATTGCTTCTTCAATTCCAACAATTTTCCCCCCAAAAATGTAGTAATAGTAGCTTAAAACCTTTAATAGTCCAGAATGTCAGTTTAATTGCTGCCAAGGTACATTTTCAGAGTTAAAAAGCCTTTAGGTTTTGATTAGCATCTAGGACACACCATAACTATTAAAAGTCTGTGAAGCATAAATCCCTCAAATGCCAAGCACCTGAAGTTCTGGGGTATAACAAGTAAAAGTTCACATGAATGTTTTACAAAATAAAATCTAGTAAAAAACCCTCTTCTGAATAGGAAAAAAAAAAAAAAAGTAGAAAAAAAATGTTCACCCACAGGCCACAGTGGGTACAGCAAACTGATTCTCACTTATAATCTAAGTTAATGGGTATTATGAAACATCCCATTGCTATGAAACTGCTTAAAATCCATGGTTGTTTGCACTGTTGTAGCCATGTTCGTCCCAGGATATAAAAGAGAAAAGGTAGGAGAGGTAATATATTTTATTGTACCAACTTCTGCTGGTGGAAGGTACACACTTTCAAGCTACACAGAGCTCTGAAGAAGAACTTGAAGAAGCTCGAAAGCTTATACTGTCCACCGTCAGAAGTTGGTGCAATAAAGATATTACCTTACTTACCTTGTCTCTCTAAATCCATTGTGCCTATTCAAAATAAGCAAATGTACATCTAAAACCACTTTGAGCAGGTGCCTGATCTCCACTAGAGAAATATGAATGATCAATATGGTATTTTTTAAAATACCCAGACTTCTTGCTTTTCACAATTCATCAACTTCCACCTGAGTTTACTGACACTGAATGACTTGATTTTTTTTTTTAAACGGTTTACACTTTCCTTGTACCAGGTGTGTAAATCCTGAGCGATCAAAGAGTAGCCCTGGAGTTTTTTTAAGTGTGAAGGGAAGCTTTGGTCTTTTTGGTGAACAGTTTTGTCCCTGGTTGTTTGAACCTCTTTAGGGAAGCGGGATAGGTGCAGCCAAGAGGCTCATCTCATCATTACGGCAGTAGAGATGGAGCGTGCCGCCACATGAGCGGTGTTGAGTGCAGGCTGGAGTGATGTCTTTGCTACCAGTTGGTCTTCATTAACTATGGCCTTAAATTGTTCCTTGTGTGAACCTGGGAGTTGCTCAATACAGGAATTGAGTTTTGAAGAGTTCAGGTAATCATATTTTGCCATTAAGGCTTGATAGTTCCCAATGCGGAACTGAAGAGTGGCTAAGGAGTATGTTTTCCTCCTAAAAAGATCTAGGCGCTTCCAGTCCTGGTCGGCGGGGGGGAGGGGGATTTGAAATGGTGCTGGTGGCCTCTTCAGTTCCCCACATCCACTATGATTGAATTGGGAGGCTGGTGGGAGAAGAGAAATTCCGTGTCTTTTGCTGGCATGTAATACTTTTTGTCGGCCTGCTTACATGTTGGTGGGACCGATGCAGGGGTCTGCCATAGGAGTTTGGCAGGGTCCAAGAGTGCCTTGTTAATACAGAGGGCTACTCTGGATGAGGGAGAAGAATGTAAAATGCCCACTAGTTTGTGGTGTGACTCAGTCACCTCCTGTAGTGATATCTGTAGTGCCTCTGCCACCCTCTGGGCAAGCTCCTGAAATAGTTTAAAATCATCTGCCAAGGATGGAGGAGGGGGCGTACCCATCTCATCTGGTGATGAGTAGAAATTAGGCTGAGGGGTAGCTTTCTCCTCGATTTCAGTCTCTTGTTCCTCTCATCTGTTCAGGGGGGTTCAGATGCCCTCGATGCAGCAGCTGAAGGAGAATGTCTCCTTGGTTGCTGGTAGGCCACGCTGGAGTTATGAGAGGCATCTTGTCTATGAGCCTGCTAAGGATCCCAGTAGGGCAGGAGTCTCGAACTCAATTAACTATAAGGCCAGTGCCAGTCCTCAAATCCTCCCAGCGGGCTAATGTCACTCATGCTGCCGAGAACCCACCCCCCCAAAACTCCGCCCCCCAAAAACTCCACCCCCCACCTGCCTAAGGCTCTGGGATGGAGTTTGGGTGGGGGAGGAGGTCTGGGGTAGGAGATTGGGGTGCAGGCTCTGGGAGGGAGTTTGGGTGCAGAAGGGGTGAGAGGTTGGGCTCTGGGAGGGAGTTTGGGTGGGGGAGGGGGTCTGGGGTGCAGGCTCTGGGATGGAGTTTGGGGGCTGGGAGTGTGTGGGGAGAGGATGTAGGCTCTGGGAGGGAGTTTGGGGGCAGGAGGGGTGTGTGTGGGGAGGGAGTGGGGGGGGGCAGGCTCTGGGAGGGGGTTGGGGGTGCAACGCTTACCTGGGGCTCGAAGGCGGGGCGGGCTGGGGGGCCTCCACATGCTTCTGCCCCCAGGCACTGCCCCCGCAGCATCCCATTGGCCACGGGGCGCTTGGGGCGGGGGCAGCGCATGGAGGCACAGCCCTGCCCCACCCCTGGGCCGCAGGGAGGGGCTGGCAGCCACTGGAGCGAGCAGGCAGATGCTGCTCAGCTCTGCTGCGCTGCTGGGGGCCGGGGCCCCTGAGGGGGGAGAGCTCGGGGGTGGCAGGTGGGGCCAAGGGAGAGACCCAGCCCCAAAACTGCTGGAGCCCTGTGGGCCACATTGGGGAGGCTCACGGGCCACAGATGGCCTGCAGGCCAGGAGTTTGAGACCCCTGCAGTAGGGCCATTCAGAGGTTGGGAAGGGGCCCGGTGGTTGGTACCATGGCTGCCCATACCAGGGGGCTGGGGATCAGATGGACGGTATGGTTATGGTCCATAGTGGAATTGGGCACTATACGGAGGGTGAGAAAAACAGCAGGAAACCACGTCCTCTTGCTCACTATCTGACTCAGTGGATGAAAAAGGTGGTGCACAGCATGAGGTTGCCAGTGAGTCAGGAGCACTAAATGAACTCAGTACTGGGGCCCTGGTACTGAGCAGAGGTGAATCCGGTGCATCAGACACCAAAAGGTCTGTTGCGTACCGGAGGTCCAGCGGTGCCGAAGGTGTTGGTACCAGAAGTGATTGTCAGTCATGCGATGTCTGTTCCGAAGGAGTCAGTGATACAGACCTGGGGGTATGGTCTGTTGTGCCTGGTGTACCGCAGGCGGTAACGATGTCAATGTCCATGCCACAGGAGCCTTTCCTGGGGTGGATTCTCTATGTCTCTCATGCCCAGTCAGTACCGATGATTCCTTTCGGCTTGATCGGGACTCACTGTGGGAACTCACAGCTCTTTTCTTAGAGGCCTTGTGTGAGCGGCTCATAGATGTCTTCTTGGGCTCACTTCCCCTAAAGGTAGAGGGTTGCAGTGAGGTTTCTCACTTTCTGGGGTCTTGGTGCAGTTCGGATAGTTGAAGAGTGCCTCCATTAATAGGAATTTGAGTCTCGGTTCTCTATCCTTTCTGAACTGGACTTCAGTTGCTGGCACAAACCACACTTCTGTGGGATGTGTTTCTCTCCCAGGCAGGGGACGCACTGAGTGTGTTCATCAGTCACTGGGATAGATTCCTTGCAACTGAGACATTTCTTGAAGCCCTAGGAGCCGGGCATATCCTGTCCAGTGGGATCCCAGAAGGGAGGTTGAAGAAAAGAACAAAGTCCAAATTAAAGGGCTTTTTTTTTTTTTAAATTAACAACAAAATAAAAGATAAATAGAGTAAAGAAAAGAAAGGGAAGCTCCAAAAGCTAGCTAAAATTAACAATTCTGAAGAGATTAATGATCTGCTAATGGACAGCTAAAGCTCCGTCTTTAGCCAGGGATGGTTGAGAAGGAACTGAAGAGGATTTGCCCACACAGCACTAGTTAGCCTTGTTGCAGAGCACTGGGAGGAGGCAGTGCACGTGCGGGCTGAATGGACGCTGCTACTAAAGTCCTCCAGCAATGCAGGGACACAGATACACCTACAGTGGAGCACCCATAGGGACGTTACTTGAAGAAGAAAACACAGATATCACACATTTCAGTCATTTGGAGATTAGATGGGTGATTTGGAAGCACCCCTGTCCTGCCCACGTTGCTGGAGATATAAGGAGGGAGATATAAGCTCAGGCAGCCCCAAAGACAATTAATGAAGCCCACCATTAAAGCAGCCCTTCCATAAAGTTTATGCTATTGTCATGTTCTCTCCCTGCCCAATTCATGCCAGCCGCCTTCAATTAATGCATTATCTTTCCACGTTACCCAAAAACACACATGACACCTGTTCCCCCTGCTCCACACAGTTAATGCCTTCCAGGCCCTACTTACCTAGGACTGAGGAGTGAAAGCTGCAGCTCTGGGCCCTTTGCTCTTCTCTTCCCCACTCCCCTCCAAGCAGCCTTTGGGGTAAGGTAGGGAGCTACAAAGGAAACAAACCATCCATTTTACAAGGGGATGGGTGATGAGGCAGTGGCTCTGCTGGCCTGACACACTTTTCACAGAACAAGTAGGGAGTAAACAGATTAGCAGAGAGAGCCCAGCTCTGCTCCATCCTTCCCTACCCATCCTATAAAATTATGAGCAGTCCAGCAGAGCTTCTCCTTTCTTGCCCCTCCCCTATCTAAAAATCTATTGGAAGATCTGACACAGCTCTTTAAACCTCTCTCCGGAAGGGAAGAGTAGCGACGTGTGGGGGACACAGGAACCAGAGCTGCAGGAGGAGGTTCTCCTCCCTCTTCATGTTAGTCAGCAGCACCTAGCTCCAAACAGAAAGTGATATGTATAATGTTAACCAATCCATTAAAATAGTCTGTCAGAGTATTTAGCCCAGAGGTTCCCAAAGTGGGCGATACTGCCCCCTGGGGGGCGCTGGAACGATCCAGGGGGGCAGTAGTAGCCTCAGGTGCAATTGGGGGGCATTGAATAAAAATAAGGGGGCGGTGGAAGCATAAAGAAAGAAGAGAATATAAGAAAATTTTTAAAAACCGTTCGTACATGTTTCATCTGTTGTGTAACAGAGTTAAAGTTGTAGTGATTACTTTATTTTCCAAATAAATTCACAAATTATAACCAATCAGGTGTCAAGTCCGCCAACAGCTCTTAACAAGCAAGCGTTGGCAGGCGAGCATGTCGCGCATTGTCGGGAAGTCCAGCATGCATCGGCAGGAATATGTGCGTGTAATGACTTGTTTACAATACGATACTATAAATAGGCGATGTATGAAATCTAATTTAGATTGTTTCTGAATTGTGTAAAAAGCAGTTAACAATAGTGCAGTAAGTATTTAAAAATTTTTATTCACATTCGATACCTTCGATCTTTACGGATTATGGATCACATACAAAGCAAATTGTATTATTGTTGTTTCAATAAAACAGCAATTAACACGTGAGTATTTTTATACATTTTCTTACATATCTACCGCACGTTTCTGTGTCTCTGGTGCTTACTAATAATAAAATCGTAGCAGGCTTGTGTCGGTACAGTACTATTTGAAGTGTACAGTCAATATATTTGTCATATTTTTTATTACAATATTAACGAAAACAGGGGAATGAAATCGAAAAAAACTTAACTATTAACATTTATTTATATCTATCGAATCATCTGTGTTAATTGGTAAATAAGGCGTGTGTTAATAAGGAACAATTATTTAAATAAGGGCAAACTAAATTAAAACTATAACTGATTTTTAATTGCATATTGATTATTTTTTAAATTAATTATTTCTGGATAAATTTAGTTTGATATTTGACAATTTAATATCAAATACATATATCTAATGCTGAGCAAAGAACAAAACCCAGTTTATTAGTTTCATTAGTATTTTAGTTTGGTTGTCTTTTGCCGTCTTACGCAAAAACCACTGTATACCTGGTGTCGTGGGCGATATTCTAATAACACATCTTTCTTTACTATATTGTAAGACGTAGGTAGAAATATAGATACATAATAGAACGCAAATTTGTCACTGCATCTTTCTGTTTGTTCGCTTAAGGAAGGTAGATTTCTAGGGGGGCGCTGAGTAATTTTTTTTCTGAAAAGGGGGCGGTAGGCCAAATAAGTTTGGGAACCTCTGATTTAGCCTGTAATTCCTGGACCAGCTCCTAGAAGCAGTGCATTTTGGGAGTTTTAAGTAGCCACCAGCACTCTGTGGGATAATAGTAAAATGATTAGATGAATTGTTTGGCTAATTTGTATCCACACTGGTAGTAAAACAGTTGAGAATAAAATGGTCCTTAGACCTGCTGAAAACAAGTTTAAGTCAAATGTTCTTGGAATATATTAATTAGTTGGATTAAAATGCTTTTGCATGTGCACATGAACTGCTTAAAAAGCATTCTGGTAGAATGGCTCTCCAAACAGTCAGTTTCTCTCTAGTAAAGAGAAGGCCAAAGGGTGGAGAAGCTTCCAAAAATTACCTCAAAGATGTCAGGGCCTTCATATTGTTTCACGTAGAGAAATAATATGAATTTTTTTCTCTGGCTTAGTTCCTTCCATCTGATCTCAAAGCACTTTATAGATATAACTGAAATAAGTCTCAAAATATTGCTGAGGTATGGGAAAATATAACCATTTTGCAGATGGGGAAATTGAGGCACAAGTTACACAAAAGTCTATGGCAGATTGAGAATAAAATCTAGATCTCCTGATTCCTACCCCTATGCAAACTTCCATTCAGCACCTCAGAGCCAAAAAGATTTTGTTTTGTAGCTCATGAAAATAATGTTCAATGAAGAAGTATCTCACTCACAGGAACTGATGGTGCTGGACAGTATTTGCTGAGTCTTCCAGCCTAATTTCAAGTTGATGAGCAGCAATTTCTAAAGGATGGAGCTGTCCCAATTCAGTAAAGGTGAGCCAATTCTACAGGCTCCAGTCCTGTCAACTGCTTCTACCTCCTCCATGAGACCACAAATTCAGTGAGCTTGATACAAGGTGCATGGAGGGAGCAAAATATCTTCACTGCAAAATAACCTTTAAGTCCATAAATACAAATTTAAATGTATACCATCCATTTAGACTATCTTGTTGCACTCTTACATTATGCCTGATTCTTGACTGCTCTAATCGTGAATTCATAGAATCATAGAATATCAGGGTTGGAAGGGACCTCAGGAGGTCATCTAGTCCAACCCCCTGCTCAAAGCAGGACCAATCCCCAGACAGATTTTTGCCCCAGATCCCTAAATGGCCCCTTCAAGGATTGAACTCACAACCCTGAGTTTAGCAGGCTAATGCTCAAACCACTGAGCTAATTAACTGCAGCACTCCGTTAACATTCAGTTTTACACTAACCTGGTATTGTTTATGTAAATATTCTATACTTTTTGCATATAAATAATAGTCAGCACCTCTCATAGCATTCTCCATGGCCATAAGTAGTATTTTTATATAGCCAAGGTACTGCAAGGATATTTTCAGGGACTGAAACATTGCAAAGGTTCCTTGCTGGTTTGTTTTTAAGTTTTATCACAAACTTTAAACTGCTTCTTAAGAAGTATCTTGGTGACGATCATTTTCAAAGTTCTTATAAACAGAGAATGTTTTCTTGAACAAAGGGTGAAAAAGAAGACTAATTAGTTAGGGCTGATTTCCTGACTATATGTTCTAAAAATGGTTGAGTGGTACTTAATAATACAATAAGTACACTACAAATTTATGCATTTTGAATCAGTGGAAACTCTTTTAAAAGAAAACTAAACAGCAATGTCATCCTTCCCATGACTTATTTGTTTCCCACTTGGAAAACCTTTTCTACCTCATGTTTTTAATGGAGTATGAGCCAACATGTGTTTGTCAGTTAATTGCTATTACAGTAATTAGGGAAGGAGCAGAGGGCTCTTGCTTTAACTACTTTGCCACATAAATGGAAGCTATTATTTCTTAAACTAAACATGAAATGCTGGACTTAAAAAAGAAATCCAAATAACACTTTCCATTTACAGAAGTTAAGATATACTTAATAATTTCCTTCAAGATAATGGCCCTGAGTTCTTCACTGCTGTACACCTTGTATAATCACTTACACCTGTGCAAGGTGCTACCAAATCAGAAAGGTAGCTTATTTTGCACAGGACTATATATTGAATGGATTTTTGGAACAGGGAGATGGAATAGGAGCTTGCTCCATCCACTCCACGCATTGACCTGGTATTGCAGTACCTCCAGGAACAGTTCACCTCCCCTCAGGGAGACTATTGTGGTTACTAGTAAATAAGTACACAATCTGAAGGGCAGTGGAAAATAGAGCCATGTATTCCTTTAAAATAAACATAAAAATGTACCATGTGTATTAGCCTCATAGCGGGACATACAGCAGATATACACTCTATTTTTATAAAAATATTTACTCTTTACAACTACTAACTTTTTATATATACAGAACTTGATCATAGTCAGATGGGGATAATGGGCATCTGTCCCAGACTTTACATTTAGAATTTACACAACTTCTTGCAAGAGAAGATACTATTTTAAGCCAGCCTTTTCATTTTAAGAAATTATCCTTGAAACGCTTAATTGCAAATACAATCCTTTATGGATGTTAAATTACTCAAAAGAGTGATTCCAACAACAGCATTCTCATTAAGTTGTTTCATAAACACAAAGACTGAAGTTAAGCAGGATGTTTGTGAAAGCAGAATACAGCATTAAAAGTATACCGTAACTGCTAAGCAAATCTCCAGCAGATCAACAATACCCTTCATTAAATTCCACAAATTATTTCATTAACCAGCACCCATACAGGTCTTATTCTCATATGATTTGACAATCCCAACCCATCTGCCACTTTCCCTTACTTCTAGGCCTTGTCTACACTGGCAAATTTCTGTACAGTAAAGCAGCACTCTGCAGTGTAACTCCCGAGGTGTACGCACTGCCAAGCCACTTGGCACTAGTGTGCAGAAACTGCGCAGTTGCAGCGCTGTAAAAAAACACCCCAATGAGAGGCATAGAGCTTTCTGCGCGGGGGTTACAGTGCCACAGTGCCAGTGTAGACACCTTGGTTGATTACAGTGCTGCAATTGGCCTCCAGGAAGTGTGCCACAATGCCTGTTCTCATCCCTCTGGTCATCGGTTTGAACTCTACTGTCCTGCCCTCAGGTAACCAACCGTCATCCCCACCCCTTAAATTCCTTGGGAATTTTGAAAGTCCCCATCCTGTTTGGTTGGTGATGCATGCAGTGGTCTCAGCATATCTTTCCAGGCAACCATGCCTGCTCCACGCACCAGGCGATCCCCTACTTGGAGCAATACCGAGCTGCTGGACCTCATCAGCATTTGGGGAGAGGAGGCTGTCGAGTCCCAGCTGCACTCCAGCTGCAGGAATTATACCAACAGATTTCATGTTTCATGACAGAAAGGGGCGATGCCCAGGACACACTGCAGTGCAGGGTCAAAGTGAAGGAGCTATTGAACACCTACTGCAAAGCGCAGGAGGCAAACTGCTGCTCCGGTGCTGCGCCCACATGCTTCCGGTTCTACAAAGAGCTGGACGTGATACTTGTGGCGACCCCACCTCCACTGCAAAGGCCACTGTGGATACTTCTGTGGCTCATGTGCCAGTCGAGAGTGGACCGAACTAGGAGGAGGAAATCTTGGACGAGGATGGAGAAGGGGATCCAAAGGCAGAGGACGACTTGGAGATCAGAAATGTATGCAGCCTGGAGCTCTTCTCTACCCCAGAGGAGATTAGCTAGTTACAGCTGTTGGAGCTTGGTGACGCGCAAACAGAAAAGGAGGCCCCTGGTAAGTGGCTTTTGGGAATCGCTGAAGCAAGTTGTTGGGGGCAGGAGGGTTGCAGAAAGCAAGCTTGTGTCTATCTGATGCGCGTACCACCACATGCATAGTCTAAGCAGCGGAACAGCGGATTGACCCCCTCACTTCACAGGAATCTGCCTCAGAGATTTCCACAAAACTCTCATGGAGATACTGGGCAATCTGCTGCCGCAGGTTCTTTGGCAGAGCTGCTTTGTTTCTTGCCCCATTAAGGATAACTTTCCTGTACCACTCTGACGTCACTGGGGGTGGGGGTGAACCATTGCTGCACACAGGCGAGCTGCATAAGGCCACGGCAGAAGCCGCAGGAAGACCCTCCCTTGATTCCCTGCTCACCCTCAGCAGCAAGATATCTTCCATAATTAACACAGCCTGTGGAAAATGTGGGAGACAATAATGATTATAAGTCTCCCACTACAGTGCTGTCTCTCCCCAAGAGCCATGTGCCCAGTGTACAGTACGATCCTGGAACACTGATTTCCCCTGCCCCTGTGGTTATTCTCCATTTGGGGTGTCTTGTGGCTCATGTATGCTTGCCTGTGGTCAGTTAGTGATAGGTATGTGAATAGTGGAGATGTTTTAAATCACTGAATCGTTGGTCTGTGTGTTGGAAACAATACTGCTTCTGTAAAATGTTGTATTTTGGCTTCACAGATATGACCATGGGAGCCCACCCTCCCTCTTTGTTATCATCAGCTGAACGGCTGCGCAGAATTAGAAAGTGGCCACGAAGAACTAAAGAGAACTTTCTGCGTGATGTCATGATGCCCCATGTGGCCGTAAAACAAGAATTGAAGGAGTGGCGGGACCATAGGCACCGACTCTGTGGGTGCTCCGGGGCTGGAGTCCCCCCCCCGGGTTACTTCCTGGGGCCCTCCCCACACCCCCCCATTTCGCCTCCGCTCCGCCTCCTCCCCTGAGCGTGCCACTGCTCTGCTTCTCCTCCCTCCCTCCCAAGCTTGCTATACCAAACAGCTGATTCGAGCGGCAAGCCTGGGAGTGGAGGGGAATTGTGGTGCGCCCAGGGGAGGAGGTGGGGCCAAGGATTTGAGGAAGCAGTTGGAATGGGGGCAGGGACGGAGGGGGCGCAAGCACGCACTGGTGCTGGGTAAAGTCGATGCCTATGGGGTTGGGGGGGGGGGGAGACAACAATGAGAAGAGGGTTGAAAGGAGAACGCGGCACACCAGAACGAAGCCACTGAGTGGCTCTTAAACGTTATGGAGCACCAAGCAGACATGCTCTAGGCGCTACTAGCACTGCAAATCAAGCAGCTCCGCGCCTGCCCTCCCCTGCAGCCACTGTTGCAAAACTCTTTTCCATGTGTCCCCCAGACACTACCAAACACACTCTTATCAACCTCCTGGCTCCAGTCTGTGCCTGCTGCATTCCACTCCTGCCCCGTTGTCACAACCCAATGGCCCCCTTCCTCCGGGGGTCCCCTGGGGAGGCAGATCAGCATTGTATGTTGCTAATGCTGTTGCAAGCATCGCAAGGCATTTTGGGAAGGGTTAAAGGTGTGAGTGTAGAGTGGAAGATTCCTTTGCCGGTCACGAGAGGCTGAAGGGGGAGGAAGGGAGAAGAGAAAGGGTTATCTCAAAGCCTTAGCTTTCAGTTCAGCCCAAAGATAGGACGCGGGCTCTAATCCAAGGTTACGGCAGTTGAACAGACTCTATATAGCCAAAAAAAAAATCTGCAGCCACATCTGCATCTTACCCAACCCCAGCCAACCGTGGGAAAAGGGGGATCAGCTGGGCAGGGGATTGCAAAACTGGCAAGAAGGTGAAGGCCAGCGAGGGGAAAAACCAGAGTCTCACGTCCCTGAAGCCGGTGTGTTTTGGGAAAGCAGAAAGCCAGTTTGGACTGGTACAAAGAGCATGGGGGACAGAAGTCCCTGAACGAAATGCCCCCAAAAGACCCCAGGACTTAAAACCCTCCTGAGAGCTAAAGCAAATCGGAGATTAACAGTGGCCCCCGGATGACCTGTGCACAGGACAGAACTCCTGTCCACCTTTTCCCCCTTCTTCGTACGTTACACCCAGGTTTGGCCAGCCCCGGGTAGTGCGTGTGTGAGTATGAAAGTGGGTTAGGGCTTGGGGCACTAACACTTTCTTCCTTCCTTTGAGTGACGTTGGGAGCCCCCTCACTTCTGTTATTTTGTTATTTTATTAATAAAGCTTTAAAACTCAGTCACTTGGTGTGTTCCGTCATCTCCTCCCCTAACAATCCTGCGGCCTCAGCCTGATCACCTGATGCCTCAGGCAGATTGATAACATAAATCTGTCACACCATCACAGTCCAGCCCTGCAGACTCCCAGTACCCACTGCACTCAACATCCCTCTCTCTGCAGTTTAGCCCTGCTGAAGTACAGTACCCGCTGCACTGTACTCCAAAGGACAAGGTTGCATATGATACCTGAGCATACACAAATCTTTAACCGTCCAGAGGTCCCACCTTCTCCTAGGACCCTCCCTTTCCCCATTCCCACAGTGCTGATGTGTTTTTTGTTTGTCTCTCTCCTCCAGTTGTTGTTTTTTAATGAAAGAACTGTTTTGGTTTAAAAGCAATCTTTATTCCATTAATTGAAAGGAAACAGAGCCCTACAAAGCAACAGGCAATTTTCTTAAATCTTCACAGTGCATCATCTGCACCAATCACAATCACCTCCTAGCATTTCAGGCACTGCACTCCCAAGCACAGCAACAAATATTAGTGGCTTTCAGCTTCAAATTGCTGCCTCAAGGAATCCCTGATCCTTCTGGCCCTGCGCTACACCCCTCTAATAGCCCTGGTCTCTGGCTGTTCAAATTCAGCCTCCAGGTGCTGAGCCTCAGTGGTCCAGCCCTGAGTGAAGCTTTCACCCTTCCCTTCGCAATTATTATGGAGCATACAGCATGTGGCTATAAGCATAGGAGTATTGTCATCGGCCAGGTCCAGCCTCCCATATAGGCAGCACCAGTGGGCCTATAAATGGCTAAAAGTACACTCAACAGTCATTCTGCACTTGCTCAGCCTGTTGAACTGCTCTTTGCTGCTGTCAAGTTGCCCTGTGTATGGCTTCATAAAACATGGCATTAAGGGGTAGGCAGGGTCTCCCAGGATCACAATAGGCATTTCGACTTCCCCTCTGGTGATCTTCTGGTCCGGGAAGAAAGTCCCTGCATGCAGCTTCCTGAACAGGCCAGTGTTCTGAAACATGCGTGTGTCATGCACCTTTCCTGACCAGCCTGCACTTATGTCCTTGAAATGCCCATGGTGAGCCACAAGCGCCTGGAGAACCATAGAGAAATACCCCTTCAGATTAATGTACTAGGTGGTCTGGTGCCAGAATTGGAATATGCGTGTCGTCTATTGCCACTCCACAGTTAGGGAAGCCCATTTGTGCAAAGCCATCCATAATGTCATGCATGCTGCCCAGAGTCACGGTCTTTCGGAGCAGGATGCGATTAATGGCCCTGCAAACTTCCGTAAACACGAGTCTAACGGTCAACTTTCCCACTCCAAACTGGTTAGTGACCGATTGGAGCAGTCTGGAGTAGCCAGCTTCCACAGTGCAATCGCCACATGCTTCTCCAACGACAGGGCAGCTCTCATTCTTGTGTCCTTGCGCTGCAGGGGTGGAGTGAGCTCATCACACAGTTCCATGAATGTGGCTTTCCTCATCTGAAAGTTCTGCAGACACTACTCGTCATCCCAGACGTGCATGACGATGTGATCCCACCACACAGTGCTTGTTTCCCCGAGCCCAAAAGCGGCATTCCACTGTGGTCAGCACCTCTCTGAAAGCCACAAGCAATCTCGTGTCGTAGCTACTACACGTGGCGAGATCAATGTTGAACTCCTCTTGCCTTTGTACTTTAAGGAATAATTCCACTACCACTCGTGACATGTTCGTAAGAGCGAGCAGCATATTGGTCAACAGTGCGGGATCCATTCCTGCAGACCAAAGAGGCAGAGCGCGCAGTACACAAACCGTTGAAAGATGGCGCCAAATGCGGATGGAAACACAGGGATTGCTGGGATGCGAAGCAATGCATCATGGGGCACTGGGACAGGACCCAGGATGCCCCACGATCCCCTCCGCCTTCCCACAACTCTGAGCGGCAGAAAAGGAAGAGATGCTCTGTGGGATAGCTGGGCAGAGTGCACAGCTCCGAATACCGATGCAAGTGCCGCAAGTGTGAACACACTATTGCGCAGGCAGCTGATAAGTGTGAACACACAACAGCGGTTTCCCTTCAGCGCTCTCTGAGCGGTGATGTAACTCTGCCAGCGTAGACGTACCCTTAAAAATCCCTGGAGTAGGTAAACATCCATCCAATTGATCCCAATTAATCATCCTCTCAGATCTCTCACTTCTTCAATGGAGAGCACTTAACTTTCAGGATAAGTTGCAACTTGAGACCATTACTCCTTGTTCTGTCATCTGGTACCACTGAGAACAGTCTAGATCGATCCTCTCTGGAACCCCCTTTCAGGTAGCTGAAAGGAGCTATCAAATCCCCCCTCATTCTTCTCTTCTGCAGACTAAATAATCCCAGTTCCCTCAGCCTCTCCTCATAAGTCATGTGCTCCAGCCCTCTAATCATTTTTGTTGCCCTCCACTGGACTCTTTCTAATTTTTCCACATCCTTCTTGTAGTGTGGGGTCCAAAACTGGACACAGTACTCCAGATGAGGCCTCACCAATGCCGAATAGAGGAGAATGATCACGTCCCTCGATCTGCTGGCAATGCTCCTACTTATACAGCCCAAAATGCTGTTAGCCTTCTTGGCAACAAGGGCACACTGTTGACTCATATCCAGCTTCTCGTCCACTGTAACCCCTAGGTCCTTTTCTGCAGAACTGCTGCCAAGTCACTCAGTCCCTAGTCTGTAGCAGTGCATGGGATTCTTCCATCCTAAGTGCAGGACTCTGCACTTGTCCTTGTTGAACCTCATCAGATTTCTTTTGCCCAATTCTCTAATTTGTCTAGGTCTCTCTGTATCCTATCCCTACCCTCCAGCGTATCTACCACTCCTCCCAGTTTAGTGTAATCTGCAAACTTGCTGAGGGTGCAATCCACGCCATCCTCCAGATCATTAGTGAAGATATTGAACAAAAACGGCCCCAGGACCGACCCTTGGGGCACTCCACTTGATACCGGCTGCCAACTAGACACGTATCCATTGATCACTACCCATTGAGCCCGATTATCTAGCCAGCTTTCTATCCACCTTATAGTACATTCATCCAGCCCATACTACTTTAACTTGCTGGCAAGAATACTGTGGGAGACCATATCAAAAGCTTTGCTAAAGTCAAGGAATAACACGTTCACTGCTTTCCCCTCATCCATAGAGCCAGACAACTTTTACCTATTCATCAGCCTTTCAAAAGTATACATTAAATTGTTTCTTCCTCGGACTATTACTCCTATTATTCCTTTTGAAGCTGGATTGCCTTTTAGGCACAGAATGTAGACCAATAGTCTCTTTCAATTACAAATACTATACTGTCAGTGTTAAAGAGTTCCATATGTAGGTGTAGCAGAAAGCAGGAATATAGTCAAAGGGCAAACACTTGATAGTGCAGCTAAGTACACGAGAAGGGAAGTTTTAAAATGCTGTTTTTCTCTTGAGTCCCCCCAACCACACTACAACCCAGCTGTGGTTCCTCTTATACTTTATTTTGTCAAATAACTTAACTGAGCGTCCTGAAACATTAGTTACTTGTATTGGGATAACAACTAGACACCACAGAGTCCTATTTTGCTGGGAACTATACAGACACATAAGGAAGATAGTCCCTGATTCAAAGTGCTTACATTCTTAGGCCCTCATCCTTCAAACACATACATGCTTAACTTTATGTATGAATAGCCCATGACATCAGTGAGGCTACTCATGTGTACAGTTAAAGAGCATTTTTTAATGTTTGCAAGTTCAAGGCCTAAACATGTGAGAAGAATAACAGGTGAATAAAACCGATAAGTGTGAGGGTAGGACATGGTATAAATTAAGGAACTATATACACTAGCTATTTTGAGTGCTTTTTAGGCATTAAAACAGATCTATGTTTAAGGAGGTATTTGCAGGAGGATAGTTGCTTTATGAGTTTCTCAGCATTTTAAATAAAATAAAAAAAATCTTAAAAGAAGTTATCTGCTTCTGAGGCATTGCTGACGGCGTTTGATGTCAAACCATTGTATTTCCTTTCATTTAGTGATAGCAATTCAGAAGCATCTGGCTCTTTTGATTTTACTTGCAGTGCTGAATGGGGAGCGGTTTCAGAGCTCCCAGTTCAGGTTCTTACGAAAGGGAAATATAGTTATAAAATCTACCTCTTTATAGAGCATTTTTCAATTTCTTGGAAAGCACAACAGCTGGGCTGGAGGACATCAACTTTGTCTTTGGAGCTGAAGTCTAATATTTACTTTTAAAACAGGGATAAATAACTTAATTTTGCTCCTTCATTTTCATTTCCATCTTCCCCTAACCCCCGCTCCATTTCACATAATGAACATAAACTTTTTGTGGTAAGGTAGGTCCTACATTGGAAAGTATAAAACTAATTAATTTTGACTGCTTTAGGCCAACCCTGCAACCTGACCTGCTGTCCATCTCTTCCAACCCTGCATACCACACTGGGATAAGCGGGCTTTAGATCAGGGGTAGGCAAACTTTTTGGCCCAAGGGCCACATCTGTGTAAGGAAATGGTATGGCGGGCCATGAATGCTCACAAAATTGGGGTTGGGACACGGGGGGGGGGGGAAATGAGGGTTCTGGCTGGGCGTGTGGGCTCTGGGGTGGGGCCAGAAATTAGGAGTTCAGGGTGTGGGAGGGGGCTCCAGGCTGGGTGCGGGGGATGAGGGGAGGTGAGGGCTCCAGCTGGGGGTGCAGGCTCTGGGGATCAGGGATTTAGGGTGCAGGAGGATGCTCCGAGTTGTGAATCGAGGAGTTCCCACAATTCCCAGCCAATGGGAGCTACGGAGGCGGTGCTTGGGGCGGGAGCAGCACGCTGAGCCCCCTGGCTGCCCCTAAACATAGGAGCCAGAGGGGGGAATATGCTGCTGCTTCCAGGAGCCGCGCGGAGCTGTGGCACATGCCCACGGAGCAGCCCCCAACCCTGCTCCTCAGCTAGAACATGATAAGCTCCAGACCCCGCTCCCCAGCAGGAGCTTGAGGGACGGATTAAATCGGCTGCAGGCCATAGTTTGGCCACCCTTGCTTTAGCTTCTATACTCAATTAAAATATGCATAGACCTCAGAATGCACAAGATTTAAAATGTACAGAAACTCTATTGATCCTGCTGGATCCTTTCACGTTAACATTGATGTATAAGAAGAATTAAGGCTTATCTTCCAATCCACAAAGGCCTGTAAAGTGTCATTGGAAGACTACCAGCAAGTATGGCAGCCTGTCTCCGAGCTCCCTCCCAGGACTACAGATTTCAAATTTTAGGTGCTGTGTAATACTACCACGTTCTGGGGTGTACAGCCAGAGAGCATGCATAGTCTGGTCTGAGAAAAATATGGTAGCAATGATCATTGTAGCCAAAATATTTCATCTAAATCTGTGTATTCTCTGTCCATCCCACAAGGGTCTTGCACTTAAAATGAAATCTAACTCTGTACTTCAGTTTCCTTGTAAATACCACAGAATGACAGTTGTATCCCCTATTGCACTGAAGGAATGCATGCACAGTTAGCTAACCAGCCAGGTGCACCCCTTCTAAAGTGCAGTGTGGGTTGTGACTGGCCAAGTGGAGCTAGATGAAGAATTTAGCAGAGGAGTAGGTGAATCAACTCATTTCACCACCCTCTTTGGTGGTGTTTACAAGGAAACTGTTGCAAAAGTGTGTGTGTGGGGGGGGGGGGGGGTGCAACTTTGTTTTCTGCTTCAGGTCTCTTGGACTGATCAATGCGTAATAAGATACATAAAGAGTGAATTTTTGCTCCTCTCTATTGCTGTTTGAGCAATAGGTAAATGGTTTGGGTGATGACTCTTTAAAAGAAGGAAAAGGAATGGAATGTTGGAATCGGAAGGTTCCATGCCGTTGGGATTGACTGTTGAGAAGAAAAGTAAACAGAAGTGAAATGACAGTCATGGCAGGGCCTTTCGCAGGGGGGGAAATGGGAAGTGAAGGAAAGTGAATATGCAGCACTGTAGAACGTAAGAGGTCAGTGTTATGGAAGAAAGAATGAGCTGAATAAAGAAAAACATAAAATAAGCCAACTGCACAGGGAGAACTGAAATACTCAGGAGAAGATGTGAGTACTGTTGATTAACATTTAATTGTATCAAGAATGTAAAGAGTTAATTGTGGCCTGACCATTTTTAAACTCGAAAATTCAATCCTAAGGCCCAGCATGTTTCAGTGTTCCTCTGCAGCATCCTTAGACTTGTGATCTTGCTTTTCCCAGGATCCACATGGCAAGTAGTTGCCCCAGCCACCATTTTCCGATCCACTGCTCTCACTCTAGTGCCAGTGGCAGAGCTCCATTGCCCAAAGCACCTGCCTCTTTTTTCTGCTCTGAAAGCTGCCTTTTGACTCCACCTCCATGCAGTGGGCTCACTAAGACTGCAGATGAAGGGTGGAAGCAACCACAGCCTAAAGGGAGTGAGCTTCATGCACAAAGGAGACTGATGGTGCCTTCTCCATGGGTATGAAGAGGCGGGGAGGGGGACCCAGAAGGGGATCTGCTTCTGTTACTTCATCTAGAACCAACCGTATCAATATTACAAATTCAAGGGCCTGATTTTCTGAAGTGCACCTCCCTCAAACTGAAAAATCAAGCTGTTTCTTAACTCCACATTAAAGCTTTTGTACCAAATTGTCAGTTGGTGTATCTCCACTGAAGCCTGTAAAACAATGCTGACTTACAGTAGACGACGATCTTGCCCCTTGTCTCAAAAACCATAGTTAGTTCTGATGAGTGACTAAATGGATTCAGAGTTGCATAGATTTGGGGAGGAATTTCTGTATGTAGGGTGCTGAGACTCAGGGCTGGGCCTTGCCTCCCAGAATAGAGACCTCTGGGTCATCCATGGATAACCACTATACCTTTGATCTTTAAGTGCATGCAGAAACTTGTCTGCAGATCAATAATTCACAACTTTCACTTTGCTCACATGGAGATCGTGGTTGTCCCAGGCTCTCAGACAATGTATTTCCTAGCTAGTTGCTATAAAAATGTTTAGAATTGGGTTCAAAAGCTGGGGGGGAAGTGGGTGCAAATAGAATTCAAATGGCTCTTGTGGTATGATCAAGAAAATCTACTTTAAAAAGTTGTGAAATAACTAGATTACATGGTCCATTTTTAATTTCTATTTTATTAGCTGGCATGCAAGATCACTAAGGCAACAGGATTTTATATACTGATGTAGTCTTCATTTAAAAAAGAAAAAAATACACTAGCTTCTTCAATGTGTATTATATTAACTATGTATTTATCTTTTGGATTCCATAAGACTACTCACATGAATAGTTACTCAGATGTGCGTTTGCAGGATTGAGCTGTTTACTGAATATTATAGGCACTGCCACCATCTCTGCCTATAGTTGCTTGACGCTTTCATTATAAGAACTAGTTTTCTTTGCTTATAACTTTGCCAAACTTTAACCATTGTGGCTGAAATTTTTCAGTATCTCCCCTGGGCTGAATTGTTTTGGAATGTTTCAGGAAAAGGGGTTTCAGTCATTTCTAAGAATGAGATAAGAGAAAAATATGTTTTGCCCATGTGAAAAAGATTCTTATAACCTTTAAGTTGAGAAGTGCTAACACCTTCATGCTTTGGATCAGGGACTTGAAATTTGACAGTGGGCTTGCCTTTGTGTTAAGGATGGACCTTTTGGGCAGTTTTTCTACAAGAGCAGCAAATTAGGCCAAGTTATGAGCCTTTGAAAAAGTTTCAGTTTGCACTTGGTCAGCAGAGATTTGTTAGAAGTTAGCAGCTAAATTCTCTGAAAAATCCTGTCTACCCTGAGCATGCTCGAACCTACAGCTGTGAGGTCTGAGGAGGGCTTTCCCTGTAATTGCCAATGGTGACTGCTGTGGCACTGGGCACCACAAGAGAGCAGGGAGACTTGCTCCTGTGCTCAGTGCTCCCCCTGCTGGAATCCAGGGAGCATGGAGAAGGATGCTTGACTGGAACACAGAGGGGACAAAGAGCTGGACTTGTGGTGGGGGGTGGGAAGAGGTGGGAGTGAAATGGCAGGAGTAGACTGCCACTGGGATAAGGCAGGGGACTGGGACAAGGAGTCTGGGTGGTGGTGAAAGGGGGCTTGAAACTGGGAGCTGATGTGGGGGCAAAGCAAAGAATGAGATTGGCTGAGAAAGGAGACTGGGTCAAGAATCCTGCGGGGGAAGGAGGAACAGATGAACAGAAAAAGTAGAGTTTGGACTGTGCTCTGGGTCTCAATCGGGATTGTATAGTGAAGAAGACTGTTGTCTGTAGGACCCCTACCTCATTTGTTGCAGAAGTTAGAAGGGGTGTAGTGAATGAATCAGGGGACTGCAAGAAGAAAAAGATAATCATGTTTAAAAGCAGTTAAATGCTGCCCTGGAGAATGTGTTTCTATCTCTACTCTGCCAGAGTTCCTGTGTGATGCTACTCAAGCCACTTAAACCAAAAACTCACAAGTGACCACTAATTGTGTTCTCATTTTCTTGGTACCCAACTTGAGGCCCTGGAATCTGATTTGCACAACTACTGAGTATTCACAACTGCAAATGAAGTCAAAAGGAGCTGTGCTTTGAACATAAAGTGCCATAATACTAAATAATCTGAAAGATTAGGTCCTAGGCATCTCAAATTGGGCACCTAAAATTAGTGGGCACTTTTGACCTTAATCTGTCTGGGACAGATTCACAAAGGAAACTTGGGGATTGTAACACCAACTCCTATGCATCCCAGGGGTTTTCCAGGCACCCAAGATCCCCATGCATTATATAGGAAAATGCTAGGTGCCTAAGAATAGGATTCACAGAAGCCAACATACTGAGCAGGAAGCCACTTTAAGATAGCCAGTAGTAAAGCATACAGGAAGGGGCAGGGTTTAGGGCCAGAGGCACCTAATTGACAGGCTGGAAGGAGACGCTTCCTTCTGACATGAACCCTCTCCTGTAGTTAGGTACCTAAGTCAGGTCAGCACTTTCTCATGATAGACCTGGAGAAAGACCCCAACCTATGATAGCCAATGCACTGTGGTTATGGAACTCACATGGGAGGTGGGGGATCTGAGTTCAAAGCAGGCAGAGGGGGAATTAAAGCCTAGCTCTCTTGCATCTCAGGTGAGTGCCCTAACCAATGGGCTATTGGGTATAATGGAAGACTGATGGAGGGACACCTCAACCCCAGGAGTCTTTTTTGTGGGGGTTAGGAGTGCTTTGAGCACATCAACTGGATTTGGCCCTGTAAGAAAGGGAACACCTATCTTGAGAATCCCATTGGGATTTAGGCCTGAGCTAGCATGTTAAGTAGCTTGGCACCATCAGGACTTCAGTGGTTTTGCACATGCCTGCTGACAAAAAGGCACCTCCAAGATTAGGCATCAGTGGTTTTTGTGAATACAGTGATGCCTAAATGTTGGACTTAGGCACCAAAGTCCCTGTGTGAATTGAGGCCTCTGCGTCTCAGTTCTTGCTCTATGAAATGGTGTAATGGGGTCCTCGGGGGGCCTAGCGGTTAGCATCCACTCGGTCGTGGGGTAGTGGTAGAGGAGTCCAGGCCCCTCCCACTCCACCAGGCTCCAACCCACAGCCCTAGGAAGGTCAGCCCTGTTTGGCCTCTGGAAGGGGCCCTCTGAGCTACCTTCCCTGGGTCGCTTCCTACTACTGCTTCCTTCCCTCAGTTTCTGATCCCAGACAAGGAGAAAAGAAAAAGGAAGCCAAACTGCCAACCCCAGATGGGCTCCACATTCAGTCCTGTTATGTCAGGGAGGCTTCTCCATCCCCTTTTGGCAGAAGCCTTTAGGATAGGTCTGCATTCCTCCACAGCCTCCTGCTTCTGAACTGGGTTGCTCCCTTTTCAACCCTGTCTCCAGTTGGAACATGATCTGCAGGCTTGGAGGGATGGGGCTAGCTGGGCCCAGTATAGTCCTTTAATCCCTTCTGTCACAGTGTGGGGTTTGTTTACCCCATTACAAATGGGAATAATATCACTTCACTAGGGTCTTATGAACATAAATTCATTAATGTCTGTGAAGCACTTAAATACTATCCTGATGAGTGCCACAGAAAAGCCTATGAGGAAATAATTATTTACACCAGGATTTGAATCCTGTGCAGGTAAGAAAGCATGGGGACACACACTGAACAATGATAAAACAAAATATTGAATAACTGCTCAGTCATTGAGCACCATCCACCCTGTGAACTGAATGTGGGGGTGGTCCTGTGGAAGAGAATGTATGTATGATCATATAATGCATATACGCAAGGGGACTGAATTAAAATAATCTGAATTCTGCCATTTCCTAACCTTCATGCATTACATTATTTCAGGGTAATTTGTGTGTGTGTAATTATATCTAGTTTTGATGTTTAGTCACCTCTTCCAGCTTACAGGCTTAAATTTTTAATGTAAAAAGAAAGTAATTTTGATGATAATACCTAGCTCTTATATAGTGCTTTTTATCAGTAGGCTAAAAGTGCTTTTCAATGATGGTCACTATCATCATCCCCATTTTACAGATTAGGAAATTGAGGCAGGGAGAGGCCTGCTGGGTTACAGCAGGCCAGTGGCAGGTATAGAACCCAGGTCTCTTGAGTACCAGACCAGGGCTCTGTCCACTATGACACAATATGCCTCTCAGAATTGTTTTTACAAAACACATAACAAATAACTTGGTTTCAGTGATAGCAAAATTTAGAAATAAACTGCTTTTGAAATAAGTAAGTTTCTGCCCAGGGACAGATTGTACTCCAGAATTCCTGAAGACAGTGCTTAGTAATGGAATTTTCCCTGAACTACTGTACAGAATTGCAAGCTTGACATTAAAAATATCTGACCTGATTATGGCCACAGGGCCAAATTTGCAGAAGTGATAAACACCACTAACTCCAACTAAAGACAATGGGAGCTATAAGAATTCAGAAACCTCTGGTGGTATGGAGGGAAAGTCTGACCCACAATTTCTTAAAAGTTAAGATGATGAGTGAAGAATGAGCCCATACTGTTTGAAATGTATATACTAGAACAAATAACCTTCAGAGGGTTCATCCAGAGACAAGCATATTTCACTTTTATGGTCTTAATACACCAGCAAAATTTGTAGCATTAAAGAATTCTCATTTGTAAACTAATTAATAAATTAGAGTAATCTGTTCAAGGATGAAATGACACTAAAAGCAGTTTCATCTAAAGAAAGACCATACTTTTCAACTCAAGCTTGCCAAAAAACAACTTCACAGTTCTATTTGCATCATGGCATATACTCCAGGCAAGTCCCTGCATAGTCTGATTTGGAGGCACACAATTTGCTACCAGAAAGCAGTTTTCCAGAATCTAAGTGACAACATTTACAATTGCAAAGCCTTAAGAACATGAATCAAGCATGAACACATGCAGTGCTATCTTATTAAGTCCCTGCAGAACCTGAGACAATAACTAAGAGCACCACCAAATATACTCAGGCCTACCGTTTCTTCTGATCCCTCCACCAGCCTGCCTCTTCAGCAGAACTGAAACAAGGTGTACAGTACCAACTCCTGAACAACTTCTCCACTAGACCTGCCAGGGAGTCTCTAGGAGGAAACAACTGCTCCTTAGCTTTGTGCACAAGGCTGGGTGGGAAATCAGGATTCCTCCTGTCCCTGCGCTCCAGTTGCCTCCTGGACCGGTTTATGCCCACCATTCTCAAGCGAGAATCATAAGGAAGACACCCTCCTGGCTCAAAACTCAGAAATAGCAGGAGCTCGGTTTCTATGGGGCTGATAAACACTAGTGAAGTATCTGGAGAAGAGCATGCCCATGTGCTCCTCCCAGAGCAGTGCAAGAGTGATGCCATCATGCTAGTGCACGAAAGAGGATCTGAAACTGACTATACATGAAGTGCTATCAAACGTGAAAAGTGAACCTCAAATAAAGAAAAATGTATTTTCCACCAGCTTCTTTCAGTTTTGGTAACCTTAAGTGTAACTTGTAACTATAGTAAGTACAATGTTTTCAGATAGTGGGATATTTGAGGTAGTGTCCCTTTACTATCTGACCAATGAATAAGTTTGAGATTTTTCCTTTAGCTGGGAAAAAAAAAAAAAAAAAAAAAATTATACATGTACTACCACATTATTCAGGTAAATACAGCAGCCTGCTAAGCATCTTCGGTGCAGCTTTGCTCACCTGCTAATAGTTAATACCTAATATATATTACATAGCCTAATAGTCAATAGCTTAAAAAGTCAGACAGTAATTTAAAAAAATAATTAAGTGCCCTTAGGTAACCATACAGTGACACTATTTTAAGCATTTCAAATCAGCTTGAACAATGGGACTGAACTAGTTAGTTCAATTTTGTTAAATTGACTTCTTGTCAGATTTGCTTTCAGGTTTCCATTAACTAGCAGTTTTCTCAACTCTTTTCATAGTATAGATCAGGCTGAAATTCATCAACTGTCTCACTGACCACCTGGCCTTGAATTTGTGATTTGTGATTGCAGGAATCGCTTCCCTTTTCATTTACAATTACATAAAATCCCTCTGCTAACCAGAGCAATTGCTTATTCAGAGAACATTTAATGTATTTTAGCTATCTTTTACTGTTGTCTAATAGGTGGAAATATATAAGATGAACCAGCATCACGTGACCAACAAATGTTTCATGGGCCACTAGTAGAAACCGGTACAATCCACAATCTTGAGATCTTTTACACTAGCACGATGTTGGAACATCTGGACTTCAAACGCTATGGGGGAAATGTTTGTTAGTTTTTTTTAAAAGTTCCAGTGGACACCCCCCCAAAAAATAACATAACATTTTATTGGGCTTTAGTTTTGTGAAAAATATCTAAATAAAAAAAAATAAAAAAAAAAAAAAAAAAGAACAAACCCTTAAATTTGGCTTGAAGCATAACCCAATAATCTTCTTTTAACATTCAGCAGAAACACATTCAGCAATACGGAATTTAGCCCACCGTTTCATATTTCAATTCAACTTTCACACATGCAATAAGAAATCAGTCCCCCATATAACACTGTACAGTACTAGCATTAAATTTTAATTACAGCTGTCATGGTGTCAGAAAGATTACTACTACCACCAACCAATTCAGACCAACTCAGGTGTAATCACAAAGTAATGCTTTCACAGTGGCTAGTCATGCTTACTTTAGAGATTAAGCAAATGAATTGACTGTAAGCAACTCAGTATTTCTTTTAAGAATTGTACCAGTTGGCCATCCCATATGCAAATCTCTGAATTCTACTGTTCCCTGGATATATTTACCACAGTATCACCACTTTCACATCATTCAGAGCCCCAGATTTAATATCTTTGCATTACAGGTATGGTAGTCTTGAATTTACTTACAATCAAAGCAAAAGTACTTGCAGTATTATACATAAAAGTTGTTTTTCAAAAAAAAGTCTGAAAATTTTGTACTTACTATTTAATAAGTACAAATAGTACTTATTTAATAGTAAGTACATATTGTTATATGTAACAATATAAGTATTTTTTAAAAAAAAGTTTACTTGCATGCAACAAGACTTCATATATAGTGAGTTTTTCCTTTTATTTGTGTGTGGGGAGGGATGGAGGGAGAATTCTACACAGTAACACCACAACGAACAATTAGTTTTTTAAAAAACAGGAAAGTAGAAAACAGATTAGGAGAATTTAGGAAGTGTAATTCCTGAATTTACTTAAACCAAGGTTTTCAAATTGACTAGTTTTGAGATGATGGTATTTGTTATTGAGATTATTTAAAGGGTCAATTCTGCAAACCCCTACTTACATGAAGAGTCCCACACCTTCAGTGGGACTATTCATGGGTAAGAATTTACAGACCTGCCATAATATTGCAGGTTCTTTTCCATTTAAAATATGATAAAACAAGCATGGTACATTAAAATTGAGTATATGCTTAATAGAGTTTTTTTTTTTAAATAGGATAATATTGCACAGTTCAGTAAAGATATTGATCAATGATTTGCATGTCTTTAGTAACATCTTCTTTAAAACAACTAGTACTCTAAAGTGTAATAAAGAATTAAAAAGCATTAAAAAGTAAGTAGGGGGAAGGAAAAATGGCAGGTATTCTATACTTTTGCTCAGTAAATACCCCTTGTTAGAGAGTGTACACTTTTCAGTAATTGCGAGCTGTGCAAACATAGAAGTCTTGAAGTTAACGCCAATACTTCTACATGTGTTGTTACTAAAAATGCTTGAAATATATCTGACTATCATGTGAAGTGTCTGACTATTTCTCCTGTAGCCAAATGCTTAACCCACAATTATGGTTACAGTATTCCTTTCCAAGATTTCATCCTATACTGCACAGTACTCTGTGCACAACTAAAGAAATGCACTATATAAGGGTCCTCTCTAGCCCATAATGGGCTGCAATTACCAAAAAATACTAGTTGAGAAAATACACTAGCACTTCAATTTCAAGAATTTACAAATTACTGAGATAGTAGTTCCTATCAACCTTTGGCTAGCAATATTACATTTCTGATTAGCAGTAATTAACATTTCCAAGCAGCAAGAGTAGCAAAAACAAGGATGAAAAGGGCCAGTGAGAATAGGTGAACAACATTTCACCCTCCAGAAAGGAGAAAACACAGTAATGGCATGCTAACAGTGCAGCTGTGGCCTGGCCTGTAGAGAGCAGCAGTTGGACAAATAGATTGCAAGCATAACACAGTAGTGAAGATTCAGACAAAATGACTAACTGGAACTATGATGTAGAGCAGTGGGGATTTTGTTTCACAATTAACCTTGTCTCCCCACCCCCTTTAAAAAACAAACAAACAAAAAAACCTCTTTTACAATGTAAATAATCCTAGATCACTAAATCTGCATGATCTACAAGAACATTGATTCCACAGATAATATTAACATAAAAAATTAAAGTAAATCAACAGCCTTGTATATATAATCTAAACAATTTTTGTAGTTTAGTTTTTATTTTACATTTTATACCAATTTAAGTTACGATTATAAGACCCATACAATAATAATGAAGGGAAGCTACCTACAGTAAGGCAGTGGCATTTTGTTCTATCTACATTTGATCCATGACTTTTTAATGTCACACAAGGAGATATTTCATAACCTTTGAATACCACTCATTTCAAGTGATTGCTATATATTCAGAATTCCAATTAAAAAAAAAAAACTTTCTACCATCAGTAAGACAGCATCTGCCGTTCAGAACCATGAACAATGCACCTAGACAAAAGTCACCTTTAGAGAAATTGGGTAAAATCTTTAAATTTAATTTAATTCCTCCTCCAACCAATCCCCCATCGCTTACCCCAAAGGAAGGTACACTTTCACGACAAGAAATAAAAAGCATTGTAATATTGCAAACATTAGTTACAAACCGTATCAAATGGTACCTAGCTATATCAAATTAAAGTATAAAGATCAAACCATTGTTTAAATTTAAAACAACACATATTGTTAAGATGTCAGAGTCACGGGTTAGAGTCTAACACAGACATTTTGTACCTTGCTGTTAGCTAATGTAAACTGAAGCATCAACCTAATAGGCCGATTCCAAAAGGCACGCACTAAAAAGAAGCAAACAGTAATTAAGTGCTGAAATTGACCTAATTAACTAAACTAAGAATCCAGATCTTCCTGCAGCTCCTTGCAGGTTTGCAAGATTCCTACAGCAATAAAGTTACATAAACTGGGCTGCCAACCACGAGCTCAAGAAGGGAGAGGTTTAAGAGCAAGGAGCGAGCCCGGAACAAGGTCTCCAGGAGGAGACAGCAAATCCGCTCCCATCCCCACTGCCCAAAACCTATCCCCCGCGGGGAACCTCCCCGTCCCCGCCGGCGAGATAGGGGCAGCGCCTTGCTGCCGAGCTTCCCGGAACGCACAAGGCAGGACCATCGCCCCGACCACGGAGCCACAGCTCCGGAAGGTCCCCGCAGAGCTCTCACTCCCTGCTGGTCCCAGCGCTCAATTCGCCGCTTCGTCCGCTGCTCGCCTCCCCCGCCCAGTGCGCGCACGCTTTATAGAAAGTCTCTTCTCGGGGACGAGAGGCTGGTGAAGTCCCTCGCTCCCCATAACGTCGCTTCGCCGCCGACTTCTGCGTCTCTGCCCCGGCCGAGTCCGTGTTTTGTTGACAGCTCTGTGGGCACAAAATGGGGCTGCTGCCGCGTCCATGGGCGCCGCCATTTTGTGAGGAGCCGCCGTTGTAGCTGCAGCCGCAGCCTCAGTAGCGGCGGCAACGGCAGCCCAGGCGTGTTGGAACGGCGGCAGGGGTCTGTGTAATGGTTGAATACAGTGACCCCCTCTAGGGAATCCCCAGCTGACAGTTACGTAAGGGACCGTGCGCAATTGCTGTACTTAGCACGGAAACCCACCTAACCCTGCTACGCAATCTGACTATCCTTCTCTCTGAACCCCCCCCCCCCCCCCCAGACTGCATACAGGCAAAAAAAATGATTCACCTCTGCCAAGTCTCACTCACTTAGGGAGAGCCACCCACCCACCCCTGAGTTCAGAAGCATTTTAAGACATGTTTAAAACTGTCTCCCGCTCGTGAGAAAGGCTTGTGCTGTGTATGTTTCAATTAGATATTTAGACCCCACTTCCTTATTTTGTTTTAAGTCTCTCATTCGTATTGTCTCAGTTTTAGCAGCCTTGCATACACTACTGTTGAAATACCCAAACCCCTCAAAATATCACAGGGGTGCTGATCTGAATGTTGTTCGGGGTTAAACTGAATGAGGGACGTTTTAAAAACAAGGCTGAGTGATTCTTTATACATTTTTCACACAGAATACACAACAAAATCCTCCATCCAGAGAGGGGAGAGGCGTGAAATACTGCCTGAGAGTTAATTCCAAACGGAGGGATTTCTGCCTCCCCCTCTCCACAATGAGTGTGACCTAGAGGGCAGCTCCTTTCGAACATCTTACTATATCTCTGTCTCTGTGGGTATATTCAAGCTGAAAGAGCAGTCAAGTTAAAAGAAAAAAAATCTTACATGACAAAAATGGTTTATTCCCTTAAGTAAGTTAGTACAGGGAGTATAAGGGCATTATAGTTTTCCTTGAAGTGCTCACTTGAGGCCATAATGTGCCATCGGTTTTAAAACAGAACTTCTTACTGACTTTAATGAGGAATTCTGTTTAAAAACTGCTGAATATGGCCTTGGATTTCAGTTTATTGTCTGTGAGAGAAAAATGCTCCTCCAGAGACTTATAAAGTGGAACAAGTGCTCACCTCAAGTTCTATTTACTCTATGAGAAGGACAAGTGCCCACCTGGATTATCACTTACTGGTCTGTAAATGAGGGATGAGTTTTAGGGAGGACTCACCTGGGATCCCATTTACTGTATGATCCCATTCCCTCTCTCCCCCACCCCCACTTACTTTAATGAAAGAAGAACAGGAGTACTTGTGGCACCTTAGAGACTAACAAATTTATTAGAGCATAAGCTTTCGTGGACTACAGCCCACTTCTTCGGATGCTTTAATGGGAGCAGGATGGTGGCCTGGCTGAAAAACTATAAAAGCATTCACGTGGGTTCCTACATACTGTATGAGGGACAAGAGCTTACCTGGAGTCTCATTTATTGTATGCCAGGGGACACGTGGTGGCCTAGATGCTGGGCCTCATTATAAGAGAGGTCCTGTTCAATGTGTATGAGGGACAAGTTTCCCTCCTTATGAATTGTATGAGGACCAATATTAGAGAGAAACATACATTTGGAAATCCCATTAACTGCTCACAGGCATACATGTGACTTTGTCTGGGGTGTAGTATTAATAAAATTATTTAATTACAAAGAATATCACTTCTTAACCAGAAAGAAAATATTTACCTAGCAAGACAATTCACTCCCCTAGTGACATACCTGCCTAAGGTATCACTCATTTAAGGGATCAGACTTCCTCATTGGGAAGATTTTACAATATTTAACCTCTTAAAGGAGTTTGGGGGCCTTTGAATGAAGTATGTAAAATCACCCTTATCATTCAAAATGCATTAGAGTGAGACACCCAAAAGTTTGTTTTTATGTCAAAATCCTCCCGTGCCCCCTTCATTTTGTTAACTCAGTACATTTGATTTAGGCCAATTTAATACAGAGATTTCAAATCAAACTTTCCTGTTTCCTTGTTTCTCCCTCGAATAAGTCACTGGAATGATTCGTCCCTTTAAAGCCTGAGAAGAAGGGCACATTTCCCCTACCCCTAACCCTGGAACAACCGGTAGTAGCCGTTTTTTCCCTTCCCTATTCTCCTTCTCCCTTTTCTCTTTCCGCCTGGCTTTGTGTGAAGTTTGCAGCACATTGCAGATGAGCCCTTAGTGGCGAGAGGAGCCTATTGTTCCCCGCCAGGAACTGCTTGCTGGGGCTGTGCTGGCTTTTGCCTTTCGAGCTGCCTTTTGCAGTACCTGGGCCGGCCTCTGGGGTTCGCTGTGTTGCGCTCTCGCCCAGGCAGCCGCACGGCGGCCTCAGATCTTTTTGTCTGAGAGAGAAGAGAAGTGAATCCCGCTGCCGCCGCCGCCGCCGCTGCTGCTGTAGCTGTACAGTGTGTGTGTGTGAGAGAGAGAGGGAGAGGGAGATTGCATGGAGCCGCGTCTGTAACACACACACACTGTCAATACCTCACTCCAGCTCCCCCCGCCCCACCACAACACTAACCCAATTCATTGTGTGATCCAGCAGCACCATGTTGAGTCTCATGTGCAGGCTGGATCGGTTGGGTTTGTGGTGCTGAGACAGGCAGCGGCAGGAATTACTGAGAGGTGCCCCTCTCCCTCCCTGTGTGTCTCTGCCTGTGTGTTGTGTGAAGACGGGACTCGCAATTACCACGCTCTCGGGGGCTCCCTTATTCCTTTTAAACTTTTTTTTTTAAACAAGCCCCTCTCCATGGCTGATCCCCGGCCGAGCACGGGCACCTGGGTCTCGTAAAGACAAGGAGGAGCCGGGGATTGTTGTTGTTTTTTTTAATTGGATTTTTTTTTAAGAAAACCTTTTTTAATACAAAAAAATGGCAAATTCGACGGGTAAAACCCAACCAGACCAGCGGAGAAAGGGACTCGCTTTCCTGGACGAGCTGCGGCAGTTTCACCACAGCAGAGGGTGAGGAAAATGGGGAGATGGAAGGGGAGGGGGGGAGGCTTTTAAACCGGCCAGATCCAACTTCCAGCCCCTTCCCTGAAGGACACGGCAGCCCCTATGAGGGGAGAAAAGGGGGCAGAGTTGACAAGTTGTGTTGTTTTGTGTGTATCGCCTTTGGCAGGTCTCCTTTTAAGAAGATCCCTGTGGTGGGTGGGAAGGAGCTGGATCTTCACGCTCTCTACACCAGAGTCACCACTTTAGGCGGATTTGGGAAGGTGAGTGGAAGTTTTAATTTGGGTTTCCCTCCCAGTAACCTCTTCCCAAAAGTCTCCTCTGACCCTCGGGGGCAGAGAGGGGAGGTGGGGTGGCCGGGAAGCGTCCCATTGAAAGCCGGTAAGGGAAGGTGGGGGGTGGAAGAAGGAAGGAAGCAGGCAGGCAGGTTGGTGGCTTGGCCTTGTTGGTAGAGAGATGAAGGGGGATCGTTGGGGGTGCAGCGTACACACTGCTTGTGCCTCCCTTTCCTCCTCCACAGCCCCCTTTTCCCTTCCCCTCGTTCCTGGGAGAAGGAGAGAGAGCAGAGTGTGTAGGTGTGTGTGTGAGTTTGTTTCTCTCGCTTGCGATTGCTGCTTTCTGTGTGTTTCACACAGGCAGAGACGGAGAGGAGCGTCTGAGTGCAGTTTTAGTGCAACTCAAAATTAGCGGGCATGTTTAACATCGATAATCGGCACGGAGCATGGGCTAGGAAATGATCCTCGCAGCCGGGGGGGACCAGGCGCTGCCCTCGGAGCCCTTCCCGGAGAGAAATAACAAAAGGGGCACCCAAGACGGTGTGTAATCAAATAGCCATCTTTAGGCTTCAAGGCTAGGGACAGAAATGTAGGCCTCAAAAGAAAGGCCTCTCTGTGTCTATGGATCTGTCTTGGGGGGACTCACCGGGACGGCTCCCCCGCTCCCCTGAACCCCGGACACCAGTGGGCGCCCCCTCCAAGACTTTCGTGAATCATTTTAAACTTCTTTGGGGTTTTTAACGGACCGCGTTAGGATTTAAAAGGGGGCGACAGAGGGACTCCCGATTGGTTATTGTCCAGGCAGTAAAAACAAAACAAACAACCCCAAAACAATATAAACTCTCCGTTTCCCTCAGCATAACCAAATACATTAAATAAAATGTAAAATAGTGGCGAGGAGCTGGATTATACCTGAGGGGAGACCACCAGGGACTGTCAATGAGAAATATAGCCCTATATCCCATATAGATATAGATCTTTCTCTATATAGTTTTCATATATTTATTTGTTTCATGGCAGCCCGTATTCCTTGTAATGTTCACTATCGACGATATATATGTGTGTGTGTGTTGTGTATCTCTGTCTGTATGTTGTTTTTGACAGGTATCTGAGAAGAATCAGTGGGGAGAAATTGTAGAGGAGTTTAACTTTCCCAGAAGTTGTTCTAATGCTGCCTTCGCTTTAAAACAGTATTACTTGCGGTAAGTGCTGATAAGGACTCTTTCAATAGTATTATTGAGCATGGGATAGCATTTTATTTTCAATGTGTGTAAATTTAAAAGCAACCCCACCCACCAAAAATACTCTAAAATAAAGCACTTCCTAATCGATTATTGAACTGGTTCACTGGTGAGTTGAAAGTAACTCTATGTTGTGATTGTTTATATTTGTAATCTGTTTTGTTATTGTTTATATTTGTATTTTACATCTGCCAGCCTTAAACCTATCAGGTAAACTTAAGTACGTAAACAATAGTCAGAGGCATTTTTATTGATTATTTTAAATTGACAGTACAGTAAAACTGATACCAGCAACCAAATTAGTATATTAGTTATTGAAACTTTGTTTCATTTCAGCGCAATAAAATGTCTTTATTGGTAAACTTGGTTACCTGTTTATGAAGTTAGACTCAGGTTTAAAAATACATCTTTTGTGGAAAGATGGTTTGCTTCTCAACAATATATAAATACACAATTATCAGCTGTTTGTCGTATACAATATTTTCAGTTGATTTTTATAATCTAGAGTTGTCAAATAGAATATTTAAATTTTTTTCAGTTACTTAAAAATATCAGTTTCCTGCAATTTTTTTCAGTGATCTTATTAAATTCCTTAAAGTAATGCTAAGGGTTATTTTTCTGACCTTTATGAACCTTATAGTGCATCTTCTAGTTTGGTGCATGTGCTACTGTTCAGTTACCAAATGATCTTTTATTAATGTTAATTATAACTTTTATCAACTGTAATCTGCATGAAAATATTCTTATATATATTCTAAAAGTGTTTACTATATGTTTAAGGAGCCAGCATTTATGTTTTTAAATTATATACATTATATTTTATAGTAATTTTCCATTTTTTTTTTAATGACAAAATAGATACAGGCTGTGCTTTTTGTATGTGATATATCCTTTGTGTGTTGTTTTAATTGTTGATTTTTGTTTTCTCACAATGCACACAAGTTATATCTGTCTCAGGTTTAGCATTCTGAATTAGAAAATGCAGTAATTGCACAGGTGCACTTTCTATTGGCTGTCCTAGATTGACTTCCAGCTTGAAGCTGTAGAGTTCACAGCACTGTGTAGAGCAGTTATTGAGTTACAATGAAGTCTGGAAAACCTTAGTCAGATATCTGTAGCTACTGGATTTGTTTTGTGATGGCATCTTATTTCTTTAAAATCCCCACCAATTGAAGAAATAAACTTTTCTAACACTATGTACTATA
Organism: Malaclemys terrapin pileata; assembly: GCF_027887155.1. Classification (NCBI taxonomy): domain Eukaryota; kingdom Metazoa; phylum Chordata; order Testudines; family Emydidae; genus Malaclemys; species Malaclemys terrapin. Next base: position 56,862,750 of record NC_071505.1, read on the forward strand.
TTAATGGCTACTAGTTGTCCTAGGAACAAGTTGGGAATCTCATTTTTGGGTGTCTTCCATCTATTTTTGTTTGTTTATTTTATTAATATGCAGCATTGGGAGAATATTGCTAAATATGTGCTGAATGACAGGAATTGGTTTTTGCTTTTTTGAGTTTTCCTAATGGACTATGAGATCTCAAACTCCTGAAAAATGTACTAAAGTTGTAATATGATTGTTGTCTGACCCCTCCCTTCTTTCATGTCCATATTTTCAAATTAATAAATGTCAGAATACTCAAGCTTGTTGCGGTAATAGGTTGTATACTCTTTGGGACAGTTACTGTGCCGCCTTCTGTGTTTTGAAAGTGTCTTGCGTCCTGTGGTCATTAGCACAATCCAAATAAGAAGTAATTTAAAATATATAATGTGCCATTTTTTATTTAAAAATACATTGGATTCTTAGTAGACCAAATCACTAAAAGTTTGTATGTTGTTACTGTAGTAGTATTGACAGGGTATTAAAAATAACCATTTTTTCTAAAAGATTTACATAAACAGTCATAACAGCTTTAAAAGAACTGTAATTGATTTTATTTTAGTGAAAATAATTTAAAAAAAATTGTTAAAATGAAAAATCTTTAAAAACAGTTTACGTTAGACTGTTCTTGAAATATACTATCAATTATTTTTTCATAATTTTTGCTATTCTTGTTTTGCTCATTGTTGGTAATTCCATTGGAAGATTAAGTGTTTTCTTAACTAACTTATTTTCCCTCCACTCTGTGCTCATTGGTTTGTTATTGCAAGGTTGTAGCTGGGGTACTGACTTTTTTTTCTTTGTTCAGGTTTTTTTGGGGGGGGAGGGGGGAGGAGAAGGAAGAAAGACACCAACACAAATATTAATATGACTTAATATTCCTTAAAGGGGCCTTATTTTCATGAATTGCTGGACATCTACCTTCTGAATATCAGACCCTTGTGAGGGGGTTCAGTTTAGGTACACAAAATCATTAGTTGCTTTTCAAAATCTTGGCCCACAAATTTTAAGGACTTTTGCAAACTGAACTGGTCAAAATTTGGGCCTACCAACCTTAGAAGTTTTTCCCAGTATGTAACATTGGGCCCGGATCCTGTAAAGAGACCTGCACAGGCAGCTGTTTATGGGAGCCCTGTTGAACTCTATGGCACTCATTAATGTTCACTGTTTGTGCCACCTGAGACACATTGTGCATACACCAAGAAGAATCATGTGGATACCTTAGCAGATTTGGAGCCTTGGTAGTTTGTGATGGTAGGAAGTTATATCTTTCTGTGAAGCATCTGCATTGCACATTGTTTGAGATAAGATCTCAAACTAGGTGGACCATTAGCCTGTTTTGCTATATCATCTCTTAGGATTGTGTCATTTTGATTTAAAATTAATGCTTAAATAGCTAGTTAACTATTTGTATGACACATTGGTGATCCATTTGTCTTCATCAAATTGAATGCCTTGTCAAAGATATACCACACCCTTTTTCAGGTAGTGAGGGTTGTTGTTGTTTTTAAACTGTAACTATTTTTCATGTTGACTGTTGTGGAATTTTGCCAGATGAGTGTAAGAGTGTGTTTTAGCCTTCATTAAAAACATACATTTAAAACTGGATACGCTCCTGATCCCATGATAAACAATTCAAATAAGCTACAATATTTTTTCTCCAAAAATTATGTGTGAGAGACTGCCTGAATCACACTAACTGTTTGACTACATTTGGTTTGAGCTGTCTGACAGGTACAGCCATTCATGCGCTATGATTCTGTAGTGAGCAGTCAAAAGCCACAGTGCCAATAACCACTGATGGACTTCATTTGTTAATATAGTAGTGTAAGTCTCTACAATAGCAGTTAGTGTAATTCCCTTGGATCTTAGTGAAAATTAGCTATTTCATGTCAACTGAGATGAATTAGTAAAGCATTTTTTAAATACTTCTGTGTGGCTACTTTACAATGTTAATGGAAACATTTTAATATGGGGCAGTACATGTAAATGGTGGTCAAAAGCATGTTTTTACATTTCTTGTCAGCTATGCCTTGGTAAACATGTTGGCAAAAGAGAAGTTTAACAAAAAACCAGAAGTTTATTTCATGTAATGGTTGGGTAGGCCACCAATCATACAAACAGTTGCCCTGATGTGGCCCTTCCATCCATGTGGAGTCCTGTTAGTGGAACTTCATGTGGGCATAAACCTACAGGGATGTATCTATTTGTAGGTTCTGTGCCTGTAGCTGTATATGGGGAGCAGGTGGTAGGAGGGAAGAGAATTTAAAGCCAAAGGTGCAACTGGAATATGGGTGGCTGAATTAAAAATAACTGTTACAGAGACATGAATTCTTTCTTTTAATATATTTGTGGTGGTTAGAGAAGTTAGGCTAAAGATTATTGTTTCCTTTAGATAGCAGGTAGAATAGTTTAAATTTCAGTCATGTAAGTAATTTTTAAAAAATTGTGAATCTGGTTTGTAAGTGAACTCATGCTAAAGATAAGGGCAGCAAAAAGCAGAATGAGTTAATGTTATGGGCATAGGAGAATAAGAAGGGTTTTAATAAATATTGGGGGGGGGGAAGTAGTAGCAAAGGGAAAGTAGGTCAGTTAATACATGAGGAAAGGGATTAAATTAATTATTAAAAAAGACCATCATATTGAACCACTTAAACAAATTTTATCTTTAATGAGAAAAATAAACAAGTTTGGACAATTAAGAACTGAGGAAAACCTTATAAATATAGCTATTGATGAAGAGTAAGTGGAATACTTGAAGAAAAATCTGAACAGTTTTATAAGTCCGCTGAATTTTGAGGTAATACAAGATTGGAGAAAAGCAAATATAGTTCTGATTTTCAAAAAAGGAGAATCATCCTAGCAATTAGAGCCTCAGAAAAAAATCTAACCTCTATCCCTCATAAAAGAATGGAATAAATATTGAGAAATTTCCCCTCTTAATATAATGGAACCATGCACAATAAGTAGCCTGGATTTATAAAAAACAGATTTTTGCCAAACTATGTTGATTTTCCTTCTTTTTAAAAAAAATGTTCAAAATTTGGGGTTAATCCTGCAACTGGACCTGTACAGGCATCAATGGTTTCTGCATGGATGCAAAGATTCATCTGCCTACTGGATCTGGTTGTAGGGTCAGGGGCCGGGGCCATAGTAGATAATGAACAAGTTTTATAGCTGAATTTATTTAAATTTGAGTAAAACATCTGAAATATGTCTCTCAAAATCTCACTCTCAAATTATTTAAAAATATAGCCAATCTTGTGGATTAAAAACTGATTGAAGAACCATAAACAAAAAACGATAAATATCAAAGAATGTGGGACATGCGTAGTGAGGAACTGCCAAGATCTTTTGGGTCCAGTTTAAGGCCTCAAGCCTGTAAAGAGATCCACTGGTGCAAATACATAGTCACACAGACTCAGTTCCATTACAGCTTCAAGACCATAATTATTGTCTTTATTAATGATCTTTAAGAGAAAGTGAACAGCATACTAATGAAATTAGCAGATGATGCTAAACTGGAGAAAGTTGCAAATACCAGTGAGGGCAGAGAAATAAAAGAAATAGACCTAGAGAGATTAGAGACATTGGCAGCAAATAACAAAATAAGATTTAGTTTTGAAAATTCAAGCTAAATATCTTGGGGGCAATAATCCAAAAATAGGTATTCAGTGTGAGGGAATAACCTGGAAAGCAGTAATGCTGAAAAAGAGATGGGAGTGATAGTGAACAGCAAATGAGATATCAGGGGCTCGATCATCCTGTCAGTTGCTTGTGCATACAGCTCCCATTGATGTTAATGGGAGTTCTACATGCTACTGACAGAATGATCAGGCCCCAGTTTGCAATGTGCTATGGCAGCAGAAAAGGCCAACATAATTTTAGGCTGCATACACAGAAGCATCATGTCACAAAACAGTGGGGTAATGGTCTCTCTTCTATGACACTAGTATGACTACATCAGGAATATTGTTTTTACTTTCAGCACCTCATTACCAGGTGGGACAAATAGGAGTTAAGCACTGGAATAAATTGCCTAGGGAGGTTGTGGAATCTCCATCATGAGGGATTTTTAAGAGCGGGTTGGACAAACACCTGAAAGGGGTGGTCTAGATAATACTTAGTTCTTCCTTGAGTGCAGGGGACTGGACTAGATGACCTCTCGAGGTCCCTTTCAGTTCTATGATTCTATGTTTAGAAGATTTTCGGGATTGATTTAAAAGGAAAGACTGAGATAAATGTATTGCTTGACTAAGAAAGTACTATAGTGGCCATGATGATATCCATCCTACAGACATTTAACAGGTTTTAACACTTAGAAAGGGGTGGAATTATTTAGAGTAGTGTAAGGGGCTGTAATAAGAAGTATGGGATTAAATTAAGAAATGATACATTTAAGCTAAATAGCAGGCCAAACTTTTAAAGTAAGATCTACTATATTGTGGAATAGTCTGCGAAGGAAAATGGTGGAAACCCTATTGCATGGGTCATTTAAAAATAAACTGTTTGGAACAAGGAAGAAAAACAGCATGGATGTGAAGATGGAGTAGATGATGTTATAGGTGTTGTCCATCCTTGAATAATACTGTAAGGGAGACTCTCATTTACTACAGGTTTTACTAGAACACTCTGTGCTTCACCTTAAAAAGCTGTATCACTTAAATTTTATCACAGACCCTGAAATGATTGCAAGAGTAGAGATCACATATGGCTGTTAATTGTTAGTGTGTTTTTTTTTAAATTCTTTCTTAAGGGAAAATAATTTATAGTTTGTGTTTCCATCAAGCAGTTGAGGCCTTGGTTTGAAGGCTTAGGGAAATATTTTAAATACTTGATGGAGAATTTTGTTTTAGTTATAGTAGTACTGTTGGTGCCTTTACAGTCAAGGCTAAACTTGATTTTTTGAGATTAAATATCTTGGTCATTTCAAATCTCAGGGTGTCTCTTGTTAAGAGTTATTTATTTAGATGGATTCTGTTTCCTCACCAACTGTACTGGCAATCTGCTCAAAAGTTAATATAGCCTCAAAGTTGTAAAACTTGCACTTGGGGGTTTTTTGGGAGGCAGCAGCAAATGAGGGAGTTAGTGGCAGCATGGTTATATTAAAGGTGTTCTGACTGAAAACTCAACAAAAAGTCCCAGAAGCAAGTGTGAAGAAACAGGGCCTCTATGCAGATGGCCCTGGCCTCCACTGGATCCCTGAGATCTTCAGTGAAGGGGCAAACTCCTCTCTGCTGCTGAACAAGCTGGTGAAAACTCTGTGAAGTGAACTTTGTGGTAATTTTTTTTCTCCTGGTTCCTTCCTGTGGGCTTTTCTGTTGGAGATAATGATCTGGATTCTCTGCTGTTAAACTTACAAATATTCATTTATTTATATATTTATGTTTAGCAAGACACTATGCTTCAGTGTTAACACATAGTTCTGAATTTCTTTGTAAGTACTTTAAATATATATTTAAACTGACAGTTACGTGCAGTGACTAGTAATTTACAAAAATATAACCTTTTGGTAACAGCTTTACTTATTGTGATTACACTAAGACCTGTTCAGTCTTCTACTAACTGGTGAAAGGTAATGGGGGCCATTTTATGATGTTAAATTGAGTTTATATTTTCAGACATAAAAATAGCTATGGTAACCATTTAAGTTTCAAATATAGGATAAACAGAATGCTTGGTAGTGCAAGACTCCTGGCTTGTCCCCTAGTGAAGTGGAATAAGGCGGTGGGCAGGGAGACAAGAGGTTCAGAGTTATTTTCCTTCATCACCTGACAGGTTTAAATTCTTTGCAATTAACACACTTTAATGAGTAATAATCGTTTGCCCTCATTTGCCAGTGAGATGCCTGAGGGCACGTCTACACTGCAAAATTAAGTCAACCTAAGTTACATCGACATGCAGACACCACAGTAATTAAAGCGCTTTTGCATATCCACACTAGGCTCTTTGTGTTGGCAGTGTGCGTCCTCAGCAGGAGCGTTTGCACCAGTTTAACTGTCAGTGTGGGGCATTGTGGGACAGCTTCTGAAAGGCGGTAACAGTCAATGAAGCAACGCAGTGTGTACACTGACACAATGTCGACTTAACTACATTGACTTAAGCACTAGGCCTCTCGCAGAAGTGGAGTTATTAAGTGGGTGTAATGAGTGAGCTACATTGGTGGGAGGTACATTTAAGTGTAGACGCTTACAGAGTTAGATCAACGTAAGCTGCCTTACGTCAATCTAACTCTGTAGTGTAGACCAGGCCTAAGACAGACAGGAGTTAAGCCAGTTACATTGAGAGCATATATCAGAGCTGAGAATGGAACCCAGGTATCTTATGTGTAAGACCCTTATCTTATCCGATAAATGTCTTCCAGTCTCTGAGCCTTAGTTAAGCTATCTATAAAATGGGCTATTAATACTTACCACCTTTGAAATCAATAGCTGAAAAGGCACCATATTAGTGCAAAGTAGTAGTATTTGCCATGTTTTGCAGATGGGAAAATTGAGACACCGAAAAGCTAAATCAGTAACTTAGATTGTAAGCTCTTTGGGGCAGGGATTGTCTTTTTACTGTGTGTCTGTACAGTGGAGCTCTGGTCTTTGATTGTTTCTTGGAGTTACTTCAGTACAAATAATAATTTTGGAGGGCACACCTGGAGTACAGTGAATTGGGCGTGGGCCAGGAAGCCAACCAAAAGACCTGGCTTCTAGTCCTGAGCGTGACATTTATTTGGTATGCAACCTTAAGCAAGTCCCTTGACATCAATGTTTACCCATCTGTAAAATGGGATTGTGAACTCTTTGGGGCAGAGACGGTTTGTCGTCTTATTTCTGTCATGTGCCTAGCATGCTTTTGGGTATTTGAAAATAAATACTAAGAAATTAGAACTATTAGAAAAGATAAATCTATTTCCAAACTGTTTATATGTGCCCTGCCATGTGGAGAAGCAAAGAGCATGGCATAGATGAGAGGGAGTACACTCAGAGAGAAGGAATAGAAGAGATTGGATATTTGGTACAAATATTTCTGAAAGAGAGAAGTTGACTTTTAGAAAGAAAAGAAAATAGCGAGAAGCTACTTAGAATAGTGGTGGATCTTTGGACTCTGCTTGAGGGTTTAGTGGGCTAAACATCCAGTTTCAAATATAGTTTCCCAGGAGCAAAAGGTTGAAGTCTAAACTGAGTTGGATTAGATTTTCAACCGCAAGATAGTTAAATCGAGGTTGCTACAATTTCATAATGCTGTCTGTATATAGGCCCCAATTCTGCAATGTATTGATGCCGGTGCCTAACTTTAAAAATGTGAGTAGTGGAATTGAAGTTAATGTGTAAAGTGTTTTGGTGTATACAGAAGTTGCAGTATATATTGAGCTTTATAGGGACATGGTGTATTGGGGTGTCTGTTCTGTTGGGTCATTTCCCAAGAAACTGAGTTAGCTGAATGATGATTCCCTTAATTCCGGTATAAATTTAGTAAATGCCAACTAGTTTCATGGTGATTAAGATGTTAAGAAGGTGTAAAATTGTAAGCTCTGATATATATATATATATATATATATATATATATATATGTGTGTGTAGATAGGTATATCTCTCTCTCTCTATATATATCTATCTATCTATCTATCTATATATAAATATATCTATATCTATAAATAAATAAAAAATAAGAGTTAACTTTTGTCAGTACACAGTTGACTTTGGTCAACTGGTGGTTTTGATCAAGTATTGCAGAGGTTAGGTAGTGTCCGCAAACAGTTCCACTTTATGAAATTCACATGTGCAGTTTGTAATTTTTGGCAAGATAGCAGGACTTTGAAGCTCTGGAGTTTGAAGTGCTTTCTCCTGAGGATTTTTCTTTTCCCTACCCCATTTTTTTACTTCTTGAAGACCTAAGAAATTTAAATTTAAAATAACCTATATTCATATAATGCTACGTTTGCACAGTAAAGACATGAAAAGTCAGGATTGACCTAATTTAAGGCTGAATGTGCAACCTTATCTCTGCCCCTGGAGCATATGTTTTATGATCATGGCCTTGTATACTCTGTGGCACAATGGTACTAAATTCCACAGCAACATTAATCTCTTGTATCTCCCACCCTTACATAAACATGCAATTATGGCTCATAGTTAAAAATACTAATTGACATGAGATTCATTTACTATTTTCAACGGTGATTATTTTTGAGTATGGATTTTTCTTCTTTATGCTCTCTACGTATCCTAGCTCCACTTCTCAGGCTTCCATCATGTTGCCCATTTGGTCAGACTCAGAAACTTTTTTCCTCTGCATTTGTGCCAGGAAATGCGGGAGCTCATAACCAGCTTCAGCAGCTCCTCAAACTGGATCCCTAGGTCTTTACTGCTATACTATTTTCCAAGTTGACTAGCTCAGCTCACCAGTCAGTGCTTCTGATTTTCCCCTCATCCTCTTCTGGCTCCCTGGGTGAAAGTTGGATTCCAGCTTTAGTTCAATGACACTTGCCCCCCTCCCCGCTGTCTGTCTCCATGGAACAATTCAAGGTGGGAAGGAAAGACTGGAAGTAAAGGAAGCTGCAGGCAGGTCCTGGCAGGGCAGGGAGACAGAGAACCAAATGTGAGGTGCCTGGCTGCAACAAAATAGAAAATCCGTTATACAAGGCACTGGTGAGACCTCATCTGGAATACTGTGTGCAGTTCTGGTCTCCCATGTTTAAGAAGGATGAATTCAAACTGGAACAGGTTCAGAGAAGGGCTACTAGGATGATCCGAGGAATGGAAAATCTGTCTTATGAAAGGAGTCTCAAAGAGTTTGGCTTGTTTAGCCTAACCAAAAGAAGGCTGAGAGGAGATATGATTGCTCTCTATAAATATATCGGAGGAATAAGTACTAGGGAGGGAGAGGAATTATTTAAGCTCAGTACCAATGTGGACACAAGAACAAATGGATATAAACTGGCTATCAGGAAGTTTAGACTTGAAATTAGACGAAGGTTTCTAACCATCAGAGGAGTGAAGTTCTGGAACAGCCTTCCAAGGGGAGTAGTGGGGGCAAAAGACATATCTGGCTTCAAGACTAAGCTTGATAAGTTTATGGAGGGGATGGTATAATGGGATAGCCTAATTTTAGCAATTAATTAGTCTTTGACTACTAGCGGTATATATGCCCAATGGCTTGTGATGGGATGTTAGATGGGGTGGGATCTGAGTTACTACAGAGAATTCTTTCCTGGGTGTCTGGCTGGTGAGTCTTGCCCACATGCTCAGGGTTTAGCTGATCGCCATATTTGGGGTCGGGAAGAAATTTTCCTCCAGGGCAGATTGGCAGAAGCCCTGGGGGTTTTTCGCCTTCCTCTGCAGCGTGGGTCACGGGTCACTTGCTGGAAGATTCTCTGCACCTTGAAGTCTTTAAACCATGATTTGAGGACTTCAATGGCTTAGACACAGATTTGTAACAGGAGTGGGTGGGTAAGATTCTGTGGCCTGCATTGTGCAGGCGGTCAGACTAGACGATCATAATGGTCCCTTCTGACCTTAGTCTATGATTCTATGATTAACAAAAATGTTGAATTCCATAGTGTCTGGGAAAAATTCCACAGCTGTGGAATTTCAGAATCCATAGGACCAAACTGAGATGAACGGGGCAGTTCATGTGTCTTAGAGCCGTTATTTCAGGGTCTTTGCAGACCTAGGTAGGCATTGCAGCATTGGTTTACACTTGATTCATGTTTCCAAGGTTATCTCTGCAGCCACAAGGGCTAGAAATATAATATTTTAAAATTGAAAACGGTGCTTCTGGAGCAGAATTGTGTATAAAAGATGAATTCCACAGCAAATTCTGATGGCGGATTTGTGGAATAAACGGCACTGATTACGATACAGTTTTGAAGACAGTTTTTTGAATAATACAGTGTAAAATCATACAATTTTCTTCAATCTTAGGCAAACTGGTTGCATATTTTGTACTATGTGCTACTCTGTGTATGCCATGAAAGTCACTTAGTTGAATAGTATGCAGTAAATTGTAGTTAAACACACTGTTGATAAATACAGTGCCATAGAGTAGTAGTAAAAATGTGCTGAACTCCAAAATTAAATTACAACACTAACTGTATCAATGACTGCATCACTATCGGTAGTGCTTCATTATTACGCCTCATGGTCAATACACTGTTATTGCTTAATACAGCTAAACACTTAGAAACATGAATACATTTTTATGTGATCTTATAAAAAACTCATTTTCAGTTTACTTGTATTCAGCTAGTTGGAAATATATTGAGAATTTTCTGATCAAGAATGTACAGATGTACATTTGTGTGCAACTCACACAAAAATACACTACTACAATTCTATTTGTCTGAGATACCTCTAGTGAGATAAATGATTGTTCAGAAATATATTGGTCTCCAATGGGAAGCAAAAATATCCTGTTGGTAGTATAGTACATTGATGCTTTTATAGGTGTTGATTTGCAGTAGGATATGTATGGTATATGTGGAAGTGTGTTTGGATGTGCATAGGCAGCCTGCTGTACCTACTTGGAATGCCATTGAAATCAATGGGACTCCTCCACATCGGGAAAGTGGTCTCTTTGTACTGAACAGATTGCAGGATCTGGGCCATAATTATTAAAATACAGCTTTAGAGAAAAGATGGTCTAAAAAATGGAAATCAGGAAAGATCTACTGAACACATATGACAATAAAATTAGTGTAAACTGAACACCCACAACTTCCATTGCCTCCAGTGGGACTTCGTAGATAAGTAAGGGCTGCAGGCTCAAAGCACATTAGAAGTAATTTTCTCAAGGATAGGACTTGTATTTGGCACAATGACATCAATTTAAGACAGTTTAATGTCTGATCTAGCTAGGGTTGGGGAGGATGGGTGGAAGGAATCTACTGAAAACTGTGAAAGACAAGGCGATGGGGGGAAAAGTATATAAAATATAGTTTGGCTTTCAAAATCAACTTAAACTTCATGTTTCTTGGTCAGTATGGAAAAGATTTTTACACTGACTGACCCACACAGCTTGACAGTTCAAAATTTAAAATAAAAATCCCTAGTAAAAGTAGAATTAATAATTGATACAAAGTCGCTGCTTGGTTTAGTTCTTACAGTTAAGTTTTCAAGATTCTATCAGCAGAACTTTTTGTTTTACCTTTACTGTCATCCTTAATTTCATCAGTATATTATAATGCTCAATATTGCTGATTTTCAGTGGCCACAATAAATACAGACATTTAAATCCTTTTTTTAATGTCGATGAGGGGAGTAGTTGTGGACATAATTTGAGAAAAGTAGGGAGAATGTGAATATGAATGTATATTATACAAAATATAGAAAGTATCTTGATTGCTTAAGGTATTTGAAATAGTATGTGGAACTTTTCAGCTCTAGGTCACAGAACTGAATTCTGGTCAGGATGCTGGGTCACTAGCAAATTAACATTGCCATTATCTTATAAATGTTGGGTGGCCTGTGGACTTGATTGAGTTCCACCTTCTTATCCCTACAGGACCATTCTTCCAGAACAAAATTCAGACATGCTTGTGCAAGACTTCCCAGGGTTCTCTTGCATCTCTGTGTGTGTTATGAATGTTCTGTGAATAGAGGAATTCATTTCCAGTTTCGTCAATTGCACTTTTGTGAACATTTTTCATGACCATTAAATTTGCCATTTTCATTCACATATTTTTTTTAAAGTGGAGATGTCATCTGTATAATTACTGTTATTTTATCACTATTTCTACAGTATTGTAATTGTATACCATGATTTACAGGCGAATAAATAATGTCCCTGCCCTGAAGAATTTACAATCTAAGTGTCTGATCGTCCAAAACCTTTTTCATGGGAGTCAGTGTCTCATTGAGGAAGTCAACGGGACTACTCACCTAAGTAAGGGTGTGCTGGACTGGACTCTAAATTAGGACATAACATGATGATGATGAAAACAAATATTGGAAAGTATAGGGCTAAGAAAGGACACTGTATCGCAATAAGATTTTACATTTGCTTTGGTCAGTAATGTCATCGTGAGGGTTTTTTTGTTTCGTTTTCTAATGATACTGTTACAATGAGAAAAATTAGTAAATTTATTTAATGCACATCTAGCTGTCATAAAATTTGCATACATATTTTGTATGTAAATTATATATGTATAGAGTACGTGATGGGATGATATGGCATGAAAGTTTTGTCACTATTTCTTGTATCTCTCCTACATCTGAAGCCAGATTTCATTATCATGAGTCCAACTGTACAGAGCGCAACGAGAGACAAAATAAAACACCCGTAAAAATGATCTGCTAACTTTCTATACATAAAAATGTGAAGACTTAAAAGTACGTTATCTTGGGACCTTATACTATTGGAACAAAGTGCTGTGTTACAGTACTTCTGTTTCCAGCTCTGATGGTTCGTGAGATATCTGATGATAATCCTGTTCTAGTGTGGGACTGTTTATTGCTTGTCCTTGTCCTCAGACCAGTGTAATTTTGGGACTGGAACTTTTACATATTGTAGAGAGTAGGAAATCTTCCTGTAACAAATGGATTTGAAAAGGTGGCTGCTGTTTGAAGCTGCTTGGAATGTAAGTAGTCCTGACAAAGATGGATAGTGAGCAGGGGGCAAGTGAGGCAGTCAGAGGTGTATGAAAAATGCAATTTACCACATGACTCTGCAGTTTCTACTGTATCATATAGATATAATATCATTAGAAGAACATTGTTTTTGTTTCTGCAATAATTTGAATTATTGTTTACAGTGAAGATTTAATGGCTTCCAGGTGTTGTGGGCAAAATCTCATGTAATATTATGCTAACTGGGGCTATTATGCTTATCACCACTCTGTTTTCTCTTCTGTCAGAACAACACTGATAGCTCCAGAGAGTAAAAGTAATAAATGTTATTTGAAAGGGGTCTTTCCCTCCTTTCGCGTGCCCAATATACGTCAACCCCTGGGTGTAGAGGATGTCAGAGAAAAGACATAAGTTGTGCTCTTTCACCCCTATATGTATAAAAATGGTTGCTATTATCTGACAAAGCAGCTTGCTGTGTCCTTTTCATGTAGCCATGCTGTCCTTCCTTGAGGGGCTGCTGGCTTTTCCCCCTGATAATAACAGATTCTGATTTTGCATTGCACCAGGATAGGCTAACATGGAATCCTGTACTTGTGCAGAGTTTCATTGATTTCACTGGGTGCATGGTATTGAGTTAGCAGATACCAGTGCAGAATTGGAACTATTAGTAGCAGAGATGGGGCTTCCAGAGCAGGGGAAAAAGGGAATCTGAGCCTTGGAATCTCAAAATCTCTCTAAATCCTAAAAATGATTAATAATTTTTTTTAAAGCGAAAGATTGGTAATTTATTCATGCATTTTGACACTCAATTTTCTAAAAAGTAAGATTTTTTTGTTCCAGTTTCCCTTTCGAGTCTATGGAGGGCGTTATGGACATCTGGGGGAATCTCATTATAGATAAACAAGAAGAGGAGTGCAGTTAGGGACATGCCCCACCTGTATTTAGGCAGGTATATATTCTTTATTTTGCTTTTAGGATAGTGACCAAAGACTTGTCCCTCAGGTAGCTTTCATGGCTGAAAGGGTAAAAAGCAAAATTAAAAGGCATATTCAGAAAGGAAGAACACTTTTTTTTCAGCTGAGTTTTGAAATGATTTGGACAATTGGTGGGGAAGCAGTGTAATAGAATTATTATTCAGATGACGGAGACTCGCACAGTGAGCTTCTGGTAGGGGGCTGAAGTGTGCAAGTACTAAAGGAATGGAGGGAGTGAGAAGGCTATGGAGAATTTTAAAGTGGATCTTGAAATGAATGAATGTCAGTGAAGGTATGAGAGTGCTGTGTGTGTGTGTACACAAGAAAGCAGGCCAGAGGCGTTCTGCCTTGAATTTGAAAGGCCGTAGGAAAAGGAGCTGCACTAGTAAAAGCAAAACCAGATAATGTACATGTGCATGTGTGTATAATTTAAAAAGTGCAATTAAGAGGGTAGTGTACACAGGCAATATATGGGAGGCAATGATAGGTAGATAAACTCACATAGGTGTTACAGGAGGCAAAGGGAGAGTTCAGAATCAAATAGGTGGTCAGCGTGGAGCAAGTGTAGAAGAGACACAGTTATGCCTTAGTATTTTTCTCTTGACCATGAGAAGTACTTTTGTGTTCATGTCATTTAGCGAAACGAAATTGTGACAAATCCACAAGTATATTTGGTAAAACAGGCAGTGAGAGTGAATAGGAAGGAGCCATTAATGATTCCAAAGAAATGTACATTTGCATATCAGCAGCTTAAAAGGGATAATTAAAGTTAAATGTAGAGAAAATATTAGAGAGGAAGAAAATAGTTATAAAAGGGAAGAGAATTGAGAATTGGATTTTGTGGGACTTCATAGAGAGGGAGGAGAAAGATTCTTTAGTATAGATGTGGGGCTGTTGCCAGAGAGCACAGTTTGATAGGTATTTAAAAATAAACACACTATTAAATGCTAAGTGTTGAGTTCATGATATTTTTGCATCTCCTGCAGTGGGTGCTGAAACACCTAAAATAGATTGGGGTAATTTTCAAGTCCCCCGGTGATTTTGTGGGCTATAGGAGGCAGTACTTCATTTTTTAATATTTGATGTATTGTTACCTTATGAATACAATTATGTTTATATTAATTTGAATGCATTTTTAAATCTATGAAAAGAATGCAAGACTTAAAAAAACGAATGGAAGCTTTAGGAACCTTAGTTAAATTTTTGTTGGTGCTAATCAGTTCAGAGATCACAACTGTGGTGTCTGGCAATAATTCAGGTCCTGATACAGAAGGCAAGGAACATTTGCCTTCAGAGAAAGGAAATCCCATGGAAGTATGTCTTAGCAAGATCATGTCAATGAGCAACAATGCTTAGTTGCTGAATGGTGGTTGATGTTGCTTTTGTTTTTATTCTTTACATCAGATCCTCCATTTCATCTTGCTCTTCACTGTTACTATCCAGAACATCTTTTCTGTTGCCAGTGGTGTGTGTTGTTGTGGACAGTAATTGTGAAGAACAAGATAAGATGTAGACTCTGGTATAAAGAAAGGTGATGGGGGGATGGGGGGAGAAGAAGAATACATTTAATCAGGTATGCAAAAGGAGATCATCTGAAGGACTCATTATCCCTCTGAACTCTGTACCCCAAAAAAGTGGTTTAGAAGTGTTGAAGAATGACCAGAATACTAAGAGGGCTCCTTTGGAATAGGTTGTTAATTCTCAACCTCTAGTACATGTACCAGTACTGGTGCTTCAGAATTTTTAAACTGGTTCTTAGCTCTCCAAAATCATTTTATTTTATTTTCCTTTTTCTGGAACCTCTGCAAACCTCTTCTTGTCTTAATAGATATGAGAATCCAGCCTCTGTATTGAGTCCCAATGTGTTGCCACTGCTACGCCTATTCAACTGTTAGTTCTTGTAACTCATAGTGGAGTTTGGCCATAAGGAAGAGAAAGGAGGGAGGAGGTTGTTGATTGGTGGAAGAAGTCTGTCTGGTGAACTGGTATAGTTCAGAAAAGCTTGGGAACTGCTACTTGAGAACTGTTTTCCATTTTTATGATAAAATATGAGTTTATTAACTTATAGAAAATGTACCAGTATTCACATACAGGAATACTTTATAGTAAGTACAGGTTAATCCCCACCATCTCTATTTTTTTAGTAAGAATACCTGATTGTTAGAATAGGGAACAACTATTACAATTTGATAGAGGTGGTGGTTGTTTTTGTATGTTATATTTTTTCCTCTGAACCTGTAAGTTAACAAATTAGCTGTGTTCTACTAATCTTTAAAGTTATAAAGGACAAAGGTGGATTGTTGTGTGGACATTTAGTTTGCAGTAGTCCAGCAAGTACCGTATATACTCGTTCATAAGCTGAATTTTTTTAGTAAAAAAGGGAAGCACCAGAGAAGGGGGTCGGCTTATGAACGGGTATAGACAGGGAGAGGTGGGACACAGCCCTCCCCCCAACAGAGGGAGCAAGGCGAGGCAGCACAGCCAGCAGAGCCAGAAGGGAAGAGGCGGGGCCAGAGTCTCTCCGCTTCTGGCCATGCTGCTCTCCCCCCAGCCTTCGAAGCAGCTGCAGTTCTGGGGCTGGCAGGCTGCAGCTGTGCCAGTCAGCTCTGCCCCCCAGAGCAGGCTGTGGCTGCGCCACCCGGCCCACCGGAGCACGCTGCGGCCATGCCACCCGGCCCAGCCGCCTGGCCCAGCCCGCTGGAACATGCTGTGGCTGCGCCGCCCTCCGTGCCTGCAGACACTCGAGGTAAACAAACCATCTCAGCCCACTAGCAGCTTATCCTGAGGGCCCGGGAGCCAAAGTTTGCTGACCCCTGAATTATAGGGTCGGCATATGAACAGGTCACAAAAAATTTCCATTTTTACTTATCCATCTGGGGGCGGGGAAAGGGAGTCGGCTTATAAACGAACCAGCTTATGATCGAGTATATATGGTATATAATATCAAAGACCCAAGTATTACTTGATTTAGTTACTGCTTCACCACCAGTGATATTTTAAACTGATATTTATTAGTAATGTAAGAATTTAATTCAGGGATAGTTACTCCAGTGTTCCAAGGTCTTCATTTTTTTTTAAAAGATACATTTGCAAACATGCACTTCACTATCTTTTCCCATATGGAAGCAGTTTCTAAAGTAAAGAATGAGAAATAAAATGTTTGATTTATTTTGTTAAAGTATTTTGGATGTTTAGATCATAACTTGCAGGCACCTCCTGTTTACAAGATCATTACTATAGCCGGGGTAAACAGGCTAATGCTAAAGGTGAAGATGTTTATTAACCTAAAATACACTACCAAAGAATATATTGCCAAATTTTAACAGGAACTATCCTCAAGTGTTGTTTGTTTTCAGGTAGTCTTTCCCTAACATATCCCAAATGGTGTCCCTAGCCTCTGTTTGCCAGAAGCTGGGAATGAGCGACAGGGGATGGATCACTTGATAGTTACCTGTTCTGTTCATTGCCTCTGGGGCACCGGTCACTGTCGGAAGACAGGATACTGGGCTAGATGGACCTTTGGTCTGACCCAGTACGGCCGTTCTTATGTTCTTAAACCTGTTCCACTGATCCCCTTGCTTGTACTTGCTATTTAGGTATATTTAGTGTACCTCCAGAACACGTAATTTATATTTGTTTTTCAGTTTTCCCCAGTGGTACCAGTCTTGGTGAACTGAGTCTTTGCTGCTAGTACAAAAGTAGGCAAGAACTCCCATAAGTTCAGAGTTTTGAGTACTGAAGCACACAAACTGGAGGAGCATGCTGACTTTATGGTTTTTGAGAATTATAAAAGAAATACTGTTGAAAAGCAATTGGTCCATTTTAGACTTTATCTTGCAGACAATAATCTGAAATATAAACAGAAAGCCATTTCACCTACAGTTAGAAGAGTGGATCAGCAGCAGCCTCCTGTGGGTCATTGGTGAGCAGATGGAATTTGTGTCCTTCCACAGAGACAAATGTATGGGCCACCTTCCGTAGTCCCAGCAGTTTTACTGTTCCCTGTGGCTCCATGAAAAAGAAGGCAGAAATACTCAACAAGCAGTCATTGCAATGTTAATGACTGTGATGTCTGGTGCATGTTGTGTTCTAAAATAGAAAAGCAGGGGAGAGGTTCAATTTTTTTATGCTAATTTTTGAATATCAGTAAGGCCCTCAATAGTTCATCCCCTATTGGTCCGTTTAAAAACTGGTGGCAAATTACCTTTTCTCGCAAGCACTTGAATATCCCTGTTTCTCTGTGAATGATCCTGCAAAGTACTGAGTTTCCACTGTCTATAGAAGAATCAGTTTGTGGTCAGCTAAAGCTACATGCTACATATATGATTTGATCAAAATGTCCTTGTGTCACAATTCATGTTTAAATAGAAAACATATGTTCTCTGAAATGGAATTGATTCTGCTAAAGCAACACTGAACATATAATAGTTATTCTGTATCTCATTACAACCTCAGATGTATTGTGCTGAACTCAAGGCTTACTTTTTTATTGTATGGTGGAAAATAGAACTAACCAAATGCTGTACATTTATGGAAAGTAAGAATTAAAATATTCTTAAGATATACAGTGTGTTTAAATAAGTTTAGCAATTGGTAGAGAACCATCTTTGCTAATGTGAATACTGTAATGAGACATATTGTAGCTTACAGACAATGACCAAATTTAGCCTATTAATAGAATTTTACAATAACATAAGTTTGTCTTTGCTTCTTACTGCGTAGTTGTTTGTAAAATAGTTTGGAGTGAAAGTATTCTGATAGGCTATTAAACTATTTTAAAAGTGTGAATTATTTGCTATGAATTGTTTCAGAGTTGAAAGTTCTTTATTTAAATCAAGAATAATTCCTTTATGTGCTCCAAAAATATAGGAGCACTTAATTTATAATTAAAAAGGTAGTTTGTAGAATTAGTAAAAATTAGAAAGTTTTAAAAAAAATTGTGTAGGTTTGTGGACAGGAGAGAAGATGTGCCACCTTTAACCTTTATACAAAATTGATATCGTAGGGGGAGACTAGTAGATACTCCTAGATTTAGGTTGATTATCTCTTTCCATTATAAAAGATTTTTATTGCAACTTTTTTGAGTTCTAACACCTCCATTATTGGCAGCAGGCCTTTGAAATTTGGCAGGGACAAAGCCCTGTGGCTAGAGAAGTGCCTTTTGTTTGTCCCATGAAATTCCATTCTCGTTTGGCTGAACTATAAATTGTTGAAAACTGCCATTTCCTTCTCTTGCTTGCATTCTTTAGGTAAATTTGGCATACCAAAATAACTGAACACAAACATTTTAATCTAAGGCAGGGCCCACACCCTCATTGAAGTAGCATCATCATCATGGAATGCCTGGGAGCTGCGGAAGCCTCCTTTGGCTCCACCTCAGATAATACCTCTCAGACCATCCCACAGTGTTGTCCCAGGATCCCATCTCCCCTCTGAGGGTAACACATCGGACTGGCGGGAGAGGATATATCCACTGCATTTGGGAGGTCTGATTGCAGCATGTGTAGACGTAACTGCAGTAGCTTTGATCTAGCTTGTGTTTTTAAAAAAAAAAAAGTCATGAGGCTGTGGCAACACAGGCAGTGGCTGCTCAAGTATGAACCCAGGGTCCTGGGCGGACAGGGCTAGTCTGTGCACCTGCCTATGCTGCTGTGGCTTCACTTAGCTTTGATCTCAAACAACAAGATAACTCAGGGATGTCTACATACTTCCTGATTGCAGTGTAGACATACCCAGAGAGCTATTGCAGTGTAGACATACCCATTCCTCTATGACCAGTTTTTTGGACCCAGCATTAGCTGCCCATCCCCCTTCTCTGGCTTAATAGCCTTTTCTAGCTGCCAGCTAGTCCTATAGCTCAAGTGGTAGAAGTCTGTGCTGCGATGCTGAATTTGTTTTTCAGTTTTTCCTCTTAAAACCAAACTAACAAGGAAATATTATACAAAAAAAAAAAAAAAGTAGGTTGCAAAGTGAAGCACTCAGGAGTTAGGAAATGCAAGATTTATGGTTGCTTATCCGATCTTAATTCAAACTCCTTGTGCTTGTGCATGATAGACTCCCCCCCACCTACCCCCAGTACTCCCAGACTTTTTCAGTGGCCAGGATGGA
This sequence comes from Malaclemys terrapin pileata, assembly GCF_027887155.1. Lineage (NCBI taxonomy): Eukaryota > Metazoa > Chordata > Testudines > Emydidae > Malaclemys > Malaclemys terrapin. The sequence goes on from NC_071505.1 coordinate 56,882,407, forward strand.
CATATCCGAGATCAAAAATACAAGTTGCATAGGCAACTGTAAATACAGTAACTCCTCACTTTAAGTCATCCCGGTTAACGTTGTTTCGTTATTACGTTGCTGATCAATTATGGAACATGCTCATTTAAAGTTGTGCAATGCTCCACTCTTACATTGTTTGGCTGCCTGCTTTCTCCACAGCTGGCAGCCTCCCTACGCCCCCTCCCTCCCCACAGCACCTCCTGCCCGCAGGCAGACTCTGCGGATCAGTGCCTTTCCCCTTTTCCCCCCGCCCTGCCCGCGGCAATCAGCTGGCTTGCGGCGTTTCGGGGGCAGGAGGAGAGAGGACTCTGCGTGCAGGCTCCCCCTCCCTCCCCTGGCTCCCCAATGCCGCAAGCCAGCTGATTGCCTTGGGCAGGAGGCGGGGGGAAGGTAGGGGGAGCCTGCGTGCCGAATCCTCGTTCCTCCCCCCTCTCTCCTGCCCCCTAAACACTGCAAGCCAGCTGATTGCCCCAGGCAGGAGGGAGGGGGAGGAGCGAGGACTCTGCGTGTAGGCTCCCCCTCCTTCCCCCCCTGCCTCCTGCCCAGGGCAATCAGCTGGCTTGCGGCCTTTAGAAGGGAAGGGAGGTAGGGGGAAGGGCGAGGACACAGTGTGGGAAGTAAAGGGGGAGGAGGGGGGGGAGAAGAGGCAGGTCAAGGATGGGGGCTTGGGGGAAGGGGGGGAGTGGGCGGGCTGAGGGTTGAGCTTACCCCCGCCCCCGCCCGGTGCTTGCAGAGTAGGGGAAGCTGCTGCTACTGCTCACTGTGCTTCTCCTAGCCTATAGCACCTTCAGCCTCCTTGCCTGCTTCATCTCCAGTGCCAGTGGGCTGTGCCTGTGTAGGGTAAGGCCGGGGCACCTCCCAACTATAGTACTGTATTGTATGTACAGTATGTTTGTAAACACACAGCACGTGCACACTACTCCCCGCCCCCAGCTTAGTATTAAATTGCTTGTTTAAAATTGTTTAAAATGTATATAATGCCTTTTGTCTGGCAAAAAAAAATTTCCCTGGAACCTAACCCCCCCCTATTTACATTAATTCTTATGGGGAAATTGGATTCGCTTAACATCGTTTCACTTAAAGTTGCATTTTTCAGGAACATAACTACAATGTTAAGTGAGGAGTTACTGTATAGCATTTATTTACTTTTGAGTACTTGACTTTTCAACCCATATAACTTTATTTTAAAATAGATTTTTCATGTTTTTATATAATGTGAAACAGTGTTAAAATATACATTTAAGCATAAAGGCAGTATACTTCCATCATTCTATCCATTTTTTTGTACCCGACTCATCGTTGCATTTCCCAGCAGCATATCTATATGCCCAACTTCCTTTTGCATTGATGCACAGATTTTGAAAACTGCATAAAAGATAAGTCTGTCTCACTAAAAAAAAATAAAAAAAAAAATAATATAATAGTGGAGCTTGTATCATTTCCAGATACATACATACAATCCTACTATCCAAATTTAAGAACAACTAATGCTACAGTGAAAAGTTTGAAAGAAATAATTTTATATACATCTTTTTCCTTCTGCACTAATTATATCTTTGCTAAGACTCATCTATTTCTGTTTTTCTTATCTGAAGTTACAACCTTTCAGTGGTTACATCACACCTGGCTGTTGTGGAAAGTGTTATGATGTGACGATTAGGATTATGAATTAAGATGAGAAATAAACAATAGGAGGAGAAGATGAACTCACAAGAGACAAGGATCATGTTTTATGAAAATGTCTCCTGTAATTAAAAAACAAACAAAAAACCTGAGGTAAACTCTTGTTACTGCTCATATTTCCTATGTTTAAAACATTGGAGCAAATTCATATTTGGCATTCATTGGTACCATTATACTCTTTGGGGCTGGGACTGTCTTTTTGTTCTGTTTCATAGTAGCAGCCGTGTTAGTCTGTATCCACAAAAAGAACAGGAGTACTTGTGGCACCTTAGAGACTAACAAATTTATTAGAGCATAAGCTTTCGTGGACTACAGCCCACTTCTTCGGATGCATACCACTTCTTGGTGTGCATCCGAAGAAGTGGGCAGTAGTCCATGAAAGCTTATGCTCTAATAAATTTGTTAGTCTCTAAGGTGCCACAAGTACTCCTGTTCTTTTTGTTCTGTGTTACTATAGCACTTAGCACAATGGGATCCTAGTCAATGACTGAGGCTCCTAGATGCTGTGATAATACATTGATTTCCATGGAGTTGTACCCAGGTATGCCAGTGTTGAATTTGGTCCTTTGTTTCAAAGATTTGTATATAGGTATTATGAACATTTCAAATATTTTCTTTCACAAGGATTGTCACAGAATTTTTGTTCATTTAAATATTTCAAAAAATTAATTTTTGAGATGAAGTATAGCAGCATTTCCTTCAGTAGTTTGTCTACCTAGAATAGTTTCAGAAATACTACTAGGTTTGTTGTTGTGATAGATGAAAATGAATACTTTACTAAACAAAGCTACATTATTTTCTGCATTGAGCTCAAATAACAAGAATTAGCTAAACTAAGGTCCTCGTGTGCAAAAAGTGTTCATTCAGGATAGTGATTTACCTGTCCATTTTGCTTGTAATGGATCCTGATGGAAAGTGCCAGTTAATTAATTCTCCCATATAGTGCCCAGTTCTGCCCTCACACACAAGTGCACCTTCTATTGTTTTCAAAGGGAATTGCATCCTTGCGTCTGATGGCAGAATTGGGCCTTATTGTGGACAGATACAGAAATCTACTCCTATCAGTGAAAGAATTGGGGTTGTCACATCATTAATGTTTGTATGGGATGGGACAGTTACTGTGGTCTGACTGAATTGTTCTTGGTATAGGACTCAGATGCAGAATGACAAAAGTGGCTTTCATACCACTTTTATGCTGCCCCAATCCTGCAGCCAGTCCCCAGTGTAAGACACAGCATCCAGTAAGCTTGCAACATCTATAGAACAAGTTGACCAGTGATACTCAATTTTGAACACCGGCAGAAGTACGGCTGTTCCAAGGGCCACCATTTTCCAATGATTATACTATGGAGTCAGAGACCATAGTTGAGAAAAAATAAGGAAATTCTGTCTTGTCTCTTAAAATGACCATTTATTTATTGTGATTTATTAAGTGCGTATACCAAGCTCTAAATTTATATTAATTTAAAATATATGATATGAATGGTAAAAATCCTTGACTTATCTCATCAACTATCCATTCATAGAATCATAGAATATCAGGGTTGGAAGGGACCTTAGGAGATCATCTAGTCCAACCTCCTGCTCAAAGCAGGGCCAATCCCCAGACAGATTTTTATCCCAGTTCCCTAAATGGGCCCCTCAGGGATTGAACTCACAACCCTGGGTTTAGCAGGCCAATGCTCAAACCACTGAGCTATCCCTCCCACCCTAAAATGGAGATATCCTATCTCCTAGAGTTGGAAAGGTCATTGAGTCCAGCCCCCTGCCTTCACTAGCAGGACCAAGTACTGATTTTTTTCCCCAGATCCCTAAGTGGCCCCCTCAAGGATTGAACTCACAACCCTGAGTTTAGTAGGCCAGTGCTCAAACCACTGAGCTATCCCTCCCCCCAATATAACTCACCCTATAGACCAAGAACTATCTGAATTCCTCCCCCACCCCCCAAAATAATAAAAAATAACTTTGCAGTTTTGCAGTGTGCCTGGAAAGTTAACAAATCTGGGCTGAAAGGTTAACAGATTAAAAGCTGACCTCAGAAGTGCGAATGTGAAATATACACAGTAGTGAACTTCATCTTTTTCTCAGAAAAGATACAAAAATGGAAATTAAATGGGGTGGGGGATATCAAAACTCTGGAGCACACAATTCTAGAGCATGCAGACTTTGAAAAGTATGCCTCTGGGTCAATGCGGAAAGCCTTCCAAATCTGCTGGAGTCCTGTCACTTCTCACATGATGGGACTGGACAAATTCAATGCTTGGATGGAAAACTGTAATAATATTTAGGTTCTGTAAGAAATGGTGCTAGTAATTCAGATAAGTAGTATTCTTCCTTCTTCCACTCAGTTGTGGCATAATTCTGAAGCTTCCCTGTGTTTATAGCAGTGATGCTCATTTGTATCCATTATTTAAAGTCTGTTTACCTCATTTAATTTCACATCTTCTAGAGCATTAGTAATAGCTTCATGAATGCCTTATCTACTTGCACTTTCAATATCAATCAAACCAACAGATGTCAAAGATTTACTCGCATATACATACCTAACACACAGACTAAGGGCTTGTCTATACTTATGCGCTGGTTCGGCAGCAGGCAATCAAACTTCTGGGTTCGATTTATTGCGTCTTGTCTGGACGCAATAAATCGAACCCAGAAGTGCTCCCCGTCGACTCCGGTAATCCTGCTCGGCGCGAGGAGTACGCGGAGTCGACGGGGGAGCCTGCCTGCCGCGTCTGGACCGCGGTAAGTTTGAACTAAGGTACGTCGACTTCAGCTACGTTATTCACGTAGGTGAAGTTGCGTACCTTAGTTCGAATTGGGGGGTTAGTGTAGACCAGGCCTAAGTAACTACTTACAGGCATTACTCCCATCTGCTATGACACGTAAACAGAACAAAGCCCAGCTGTTTCACCAACTTCAGCAATATGATGCACAAACTTCCTGACACCATTTTCATCTAGGTAGTGTTGTCCTCACTAAACTTTGTCTTTTACACAGCTTTTTCTGATTTTTTCCCCCCCCCCCCCCCCCCCAATCCAGGAAGATTTTTTTTTTTTTTTGGCAGTGAAATACAGTGTTAAATTTTGAACAATTATTTGTTTTTGCTGAACCATACATTTGTGGTCTGGTGTTTTCATATTTTCCACTGGTGTTTTAGATGTGCTTTTTTGTTTTGTTATATGCTTTTGTGTCTGTATATTCCAACATCTTACATATCAAACTCCATAAAGTAAGCATTTGTTTGATCAGCTATTTAAGGAAACAGATGTCATATCTTGCACCACTTCATTGTGTATTCTTCTTTCTAGCCACATGAGCTCTTGCAGACACTCATATTGGATAGGTTAGTGCTTTTTCATGTGATACTTCATCCAGATGTATGTATGATCTTACATGATCCCAGAAAGAGTGTTTTGCAGTGGACAGGGTACTGGACTGGGCATCAGGTTACCTGGACTCTATTACTGACCTGTGGGAGTAAGTCACATAACTGCTCCGTCTTAGGGTACGTCTATACTTACTTCCTGGTCCGGATGTAAGCGATCGATCTTCTGGGATCGATCCTGGAAGTGCTTGCCATTGACGCCGGTACTCTAGCTCAGCGAGAGGAGTACGCGGCATCGACGGGGGAGCCTGCCTGCCACGTCTGGACCCGTGGTAAGTTCGGACTAAGGTACTTCGAATTCAGCTACGTTAATAACGTAGCTGAATTTGCGTACCTTAGTCCGAAGTGGGGGGTTAGTGTGGACCAGGCCTTAGATACTTACCTTTTTGTTTGTTTGTTTTATTTTGGTAAAGCACTTTGAAATCTATGGTTGAAAAGCACTGCATGTGAGTGAAATATTATTATTTATCAGTTATAATGATTCAGTGATGGAACTGTCTACACATGATCAAAGAGTCTGCACTCTCCATCTTAATCTTAAACATTCCTAAATAGTCCTTGTTTGTTTCTCTCACTAATCCCTACTATAATTCCATTACCTTTTGGGCTCAGGAGACAGGGTGTTACCAAATCTGTTGCAGGAAAGTGCTCTGAAATCTGTTTTTGTCTTCAGCTTTCAGAGTTTGTTTAATGTGATTGTAGAGAGGAACAGCTAGGTTGTTACAGTTGATATAGAGAGGAACAGTTATTCTATTGCATAGGTATCATGTGATAGTTGTTGGTAGAACTTTAGAGAACACTTGATAAGTGAAACTGCATGTCGGAGATTGACTACATTAAGAAAAACTTTTTGTAGCTAGTCAGAATTAGAGCTTTCATTGCCTATTAACTCTGACCAGCATAAGGAGTTATTGGGAAGAAATCTGAGTAGATTTTGTTCTTTTCCTAAGTAGTGAACAGGGGTTATAATTGTCTTTCTTTATGTGGCCCATTTCAGAAATCAAGTCAATGGGGAAACAAGCACCGTCTCATGTATTATGAAAATTTCCTGTTTGTACTGTCTTTCCATATTTTTCTTAGAGAGAGAAAAAGCAAGGGTTCATCATTTTTCTGTATGCCCTCGTGAATTTTCCCCCCTGGGATACGTTTTGCAATATAACATGGTCACTGTTCTGAGCCAGTATTGAATTATTGCGTTAGCATGTTAGGCACTGTCCTGTTAGGACATACTGTCTTTCAGATGGAACATAAAATTGAGGCCCTTACCACTTGTGTTCATGATTCCATCGTGTTCTTTTGTGGTCCAGATGCTGTGGCCATTAACGTCACTTCCATTGATTTTCCTGGAAGTTGGATTAGGCTTCATAAGAATAAATCTTATAAGCCTGGTGTACAGGCCAAATTCCAACTCTGGTTCTTTCTACCTAACTTCCTCTTGTTTCAGTTGGTTAAATTATTTATTTTCTGTCCAAAACTGGTGGGTGCTTTTTAATATTTAGTGGAATAATCTGCATGTAATACATAAGGCTACATTTTAGTCACAGGTATCTTTAGTAAAAGTCATGGACAGGTCACAGGCAGTAAACAAAAATTCACGGCCTGTGACATGTCCATGACTTATACTATACCCCTGATTAAATCTTGAGAATGCTGCGGGTGCTCGTGGAAGAGCCATAGGTGCTCCTGGAGGGTGGCCTGGGGGGGCATGGCGTCGGAGGTGCAGGTGCTTGGGGGGGGTGGTCTGGGGGGTGCCGCGAGTACTCAGGAGCGGGTGGGGGAGCAACTCAGAGCTCGTGCTGGGGAAGAGGGGGAGGATTGGTGGGCCTGGCAGGCTCCCAACCCAGCTTCTTGGAAGTGGCAACATGTCTCTCCCTAAGTTCCTAGCTCCATGCACTGCCAGCTCCACAGCTCCCATTGACCAGGAACCGCGGCCAATGGGAGCTGCGGGGGCCGTGCCAGGGGTCGGCACATGGAGCTAGGAGCTGAGGGAGGGACATGTTTCCACTTCTGGGGAGCTCCCTCCACCAAGGTAAGTGCTGCCCAGAGCCCTCACCCCCTCCTGTGCCCCAGTCCTGAGCCCCCCACCCAAACTCCTCCTCCTGTTGCTGCTGCTGGGGGAAGGGGAAGGGGTGGTGGTGGCCCGAGACTGCCCCCGCAGTGGCCAGTGTGACTGGCCCAGAGGCTTCCTGAGCTGCTCGGGCAGCCCCGGAGCCAGCCGCACCGGCCACTGCAGAAGTCACGGAAAGTCACAGCATCCATGACTTCTGAGACCTCCGTGACAAACTTGCAGCCTTAATAATATATAGATAATTTTTTAAAGCATTCTGGACTCTTTCAGGATGATAGGTACTAGACAACTGTTACTTTGTTGTTGTTGTATTTATTACTGTACAGTACATATTGCTGTCATTTTTTATTTATTACTTGTTTTGTGGTGGTACCTAGAAATCCCAAATGAGATCAAGGCTAAGGTTGCCAACTTTCTACTCGCATAAAACCGAATACCCCTGCCCTGCCCCTTCTCCAAGGCCCCACCCCTCCGTTCACTCCATCCCCCCCTCCCTCTGTCGCTCACTCTCCTCACCCTCAGTCACTCGCTCGTTTTCACCAAACTGGCTCAGGGGGTTGGGGTGTCGGGGGGTGTGAGGGCTCCGGGTTGGGACTGGGGATGAGGGGTTTGGAGTGCAGGAGGGGGATCAGGACTGGGACAGGGGGTTGGGGTGCGGGAGAAGGTCAGGGATGCAGGCTCTTATCTCAGGCAACTCCCGGAAGTAGTGGCATGTCCCCCCTCTGGTTCGTACACAGAGCCACGGCCAGGCAGCTCTGCGTGCTGCCCCATCCACAGGCGCCGCCCCCAAAGCTCCCATTGGCTGTGGTTCCAGGCCAGTGGGAGCTGCAGAGCCGGCACTGGAGGGAGGGAGGGAGAGGCAACGTTCGGAGCCTCCTGGCTGTCCCTATGTGCAGAAGACGGAGGTGGGACATGTTGCTTCCGGGAGCCATGCGGAGCTACGGGAGACAGGGAGCCTGCCTTAGCCCCCCTGTGCTGCCAACCGGACTTTTAACGGCCCGGTCAGCTGACCAGAGCTGCCAGGGTCCCTTTTCAACCGGGCATTCCGGTCAAAAACCAGACACCTGGGAACCCTAATCAGTGCCCCATTGCGCTAGCCACTGCACAGACATAATCCTGCCCCAAAGAGCTCACATTCTAAATAGATAAGACAGACAAAGCGTGAGAAGAGAAACAGATTGGGTGATCTATCCACGATCACGCTGTAAGTCAGTAGCAGAGCCAGGAGTACAAACCTTGTTTCCAAAGTGTCAGTTCAGTATCCTATCTGTTGGCCCTGGATTCCTCTCCAGCTGCTTGGACGCTCCTGCAGATTTGTAACTTATGATATTAATTCAAGATATTAAACTGATTGATTTCAATTTATATAAGTTGTTATAATAGTTGAAGGTGAACATAACCCTTCACACAAATGTCTGTACATTCAAGACATTCAAAAAGACTTCAGAATTTTAAAAATATAAAATGCATAATTAAATACTTTTATCCAGTCTGTACACACACTCTCAACTCATATCTGGATAACTGCACTCTGTATGTACTTCATTTGGTAAATAAAATTAACATACTGAGCATATGTAGTGAAGCATTTTCACTTACGTCATAGCTTGTGTTTTCACAGTCTAGTTTTTATTTAATATGTATCAAAGTGAATAATCTTTTATTCAGGGACTTGCAAATAGGCTAACTTTGAACTTTTAAATACGAACTAATTTTGAATTATAAAAGAATAAAAAAGAATGTGACAACTGTAAAATCCATTTTTAAAAAATAACTCAAACAACTGACTGTATTTCCCTGAGCTTCCCCTCTTCTGTCCCTCCAGTGCTGAATTTGTGCCAAGGTTTGCCAGGTCTGAGCCTTGGCACCTTTGCTGCATCAGTTATGAATGTAAAAAAATTGCTTAAGCTCCGCCACCTCTTTCATTACAAATTAAGCACTGTGTCCCCCCCAAGAACCCCGAAACTAACAAATACAAAGTATTTCTGAAATGGGAAGAAACATGAACAATATTAGCCTCAAATGCAGTGTTTTTTGGAAAGTCATAAACCACTGAGAATAGGGGCTTGGAATGAAAGTATCATTTTGGTTATAACTATGCATTCTTGCAAATGATAACTCCTCTTATTTTTCTTATGAACTTCTGTTTGTTTTATTTCCTCCTTGGTATTTTCATTGATTTCTAGAGCATAACTGAGCAGTTATGCTATTGTGCACTTCTTAGCACCAGCCTACTTACTGGCTGTTCATGCACCTGTTGGTGTGCAAACAAAAGAACAAAATACAGTAAAGTTCTGCAACCTGTCTGCCTTGCTTTCAATCAAAATGCAACAAAAAGGCAAAAGAAAATTCAGGATGGGAAAACATCTTACGTACCAATAAGTGGGTCACTTTGTTTTTATCTAAAATGTTTTAGATGACCAGATGGTTACAAAGTTTTATCTGCATAATTTGTATTTGGTTCATACATCTGAGATCATGAAATAGCTGTGAATTGTGAACACACTACATTCCTTTTGGGACCCAAAGTAGAAAAGCCTTATATCAGGGAGCCAAATAGTTGGGGAGCACTGAGTTTATTGCTTTCATGAACACCTGTGCATTGGTTTTTGTTTTTGTTTTAATTTGTATGTATCTGAAAAGTGATGTAAGCAGCATCTGGTTATCCTTACTCAATATGCCTATGCTGCCAAAAAAAATCAACAGATTCCTACTGTACTGCATTTCAGAACTAATGAAGACATAATTATATCCCTGAGCAGGAAGAGGGAATTATGCTTTGTTGGGGACTAGACTAGAAGAGAGAGTGTGTGTATTTTGAAATAAGTAAGAAAACTGATACTTTCTGTCAAAAGTCTGGCATTTTATATTGGTTGCAAGCTGACTGAGAAAATACTTCTCTTACAATAACGTGTAAAATACAATGGTTAATAATGGACAATGGGAACTTGCGTTTCATTTGAAGTTTATATATTGCTAAATCCATTACAGTTCTTAAAGGTTTCTCCCTTTCATTTTATATAGCTATTCTCCATTTTTTCACCTCTTGCTTGAAATTAATATGTTGATTTGGAATCTCCATGAAGATTATAAGAAATCTGAAGCTGATAATTAAGAGCAGGGCTGTAAGATTGTATATGTGAAAATAATAGTAGTTGTAGGAACATATTCTGAGATGGTGTGTTGTTTTTTTTTTTAACTCGCCTGTTTTTTAGATTTATATTTGAAAATCTGTATTAAAAATGTTAGAAAGACAAGGTGGGTGAGCAATAGCTTTTGAGCTCTCATCCTGGGACCAACATGGCTGCAGTGAAATTATTACAGTTATTATTTTAATTAGTATAAAAAGTCATTTAACTCTCATTTTAACTTAAAAATAATCACCACTTAGTTTATTTTTCCTTTAAAAATATCCACCTTCATGGAAAAAATGAACTAAAATACAACAAAAAGAGGTGAGTGATTATATGCAGACTGATAATTTATAACAAACAGGATTAAGACTATACTGGGCTATACATTACAACTATTCAATTTTATGTTCTCCCTCAGACTGTCAGCATTCTCATACATACCTGGTCACATAACTTCTAACCATTGCCTATTCCTCTCTTCTCTGGATCATATAATAATGGGACCTTGAGAGTGTTGTTGGGATCATCATGAACACAAAGTTCATCACATCCCTAGAACCAGCCATCCGCTATCACATGTGTACGCCACCATTTGCTGTTTTCACTGAGGGCGATATTAACCCTTGCAGAGGCACCACTCAGGCCCCGTGTAACCAATTAAATTCTCAAAATAAGCATGAGTGGTATTTAAGTGAATTGCACCTTTGGGGACTATTGTGTATTGGGATTTTGCCTTAATCTATGCTAACAAAGACAGAAAGAAGAAATGGTATCTTTTCCAGAGGCTATAGTAACTTTTAGATCAGACAGTCCCAAGTAGACAATTTTCAATTTAGCGCACACATTTTTGAAAATCTTGGCCAAGGTGTGTAAAAAGAGTTTATAACTATAGTGATGACAATGAATTTAACATTCAAATACAGAACAGGATTTTTTCTTTTTTTCTATTTTAACCTTGTATGCTAAATTGCAACATAGGGTAGAAAACAAAAGACTTGTGGAGCTGTCTCTCTTTTGCAGAGCTTGGCTTGATGCTGTGGAGCCAATGGATTTTTTTAAAGTTAGTACAGCTTCTTAAAACAAACACATGTGCGTGCGCACACATACACAAAGCTAATAAGGGGCCACGTCCTACTGTCCTCACTTGCGCAAACCCCCCATTATAACAGTGTTTTATACTATCAGGTCAATAAGTGTTTTAAGTATCTGTCCAGATACAGTTTGGTGTGTAAACTTATATTCAGCTTGGTTTTTTCTTTCTGTTGCTGCTATTCATTTGTATGTTTTAAACACAATACAATTTTCTGCAACAACATTTTTTAAAAAATCACTAAGATGATGTAAGCCAGTTAAGTAAATACTATACATAATTGGTAAAATGGAGCCTTTGTGTGTGCATGTGTCTCCTACAATCACACACAAATATATCCCGTTGGAGAACTAGGAATCTTGGCTATCTAATGGAATAAAAGAAAACATTGGATCCTAGCCCCAGCAGTTCATGAACTATCATACCTTATAGTAGGGGTCGGCAACCTTTCAGAAGTGGTGTGCCGAGTCTTCATTTATTCACTCTAATTTAAGGTTTCGCGTGCCAGTAATACATTTTTAATGTTTTTAGAAGGTCTCTTTCTATAAGTCTATAATAATATATAACTAAACTATTGTTGTATGTAAGGTAAAATAAGGTTTTTAAAATGTTTAAGAAGCTTCATTTAAAATTAAATTAAAATGCAGAGCCCCCTGGACCGGTGGCCAGGACTGGGCAGCGCGAGTGCCACTGAAAATGAGCTTGCGTGCCGCCTTCGGCACGCGTGCCATAGGTTGCCTACCCCTGCCTTATAGTCATGAAGTTAGGATGTATTGAAAAAACAGTTTTAGAAAATGGTTGGTTTTTTTTAAAACCTGTTACTGTACTATTTTTTCCTCTCGTGGGGAGGCCTATATGACATACTCTGGTTGAGGAAGTGGAGGGATATGAAAAACTATACCAAGTTAAAACTTTTGTTTTTTACAATGTTATCAATTAAAAAAATAAAATACTGACGTTTTCTAAAATGCCCTTTGTCTAAAATATATGACAAAAATATATGATATCAGTATATATAACCTAGACTGTCTGAATACCCTAGGGTACACTGACTAAGATCAGGTAATTAAGGGAATCTTAAATTTAATTAAGATTTTGTGGGACATAGCCCGGTTTAGCTAATGGGGAGTTTTGGATAATCAAAGTACAGATAATCAAAATAGTACAATGTTGGTGTAGTTTGGGATGGATTACAAAACCCCTTGCTGCTCATGCAGTTATCAAAAATACATGCATATAAAACACTATATTGTATTCTACACTAAATTCTATTATGATTTACTTAAATTGTAAACTCCTTGGGGGGATAGGAATGCTCTTTTATTGTCTGTAAAGTGTCATGCACGTCTATGGCTCTGTACAATTTAAATATTCTAATAATAATTTATAGCAGTGTTCTGGATACACACACACACACACACACACACACACACACACACACACGATAGAAGATGTAAAGGGAGTAATATGACATGACCTACTGTAAACTAATGATGACCTCAACAGTAACTAATGGCCTGAAAAGAGGGAGGAGCCGCAGAGCAGGCAGGAAACATAGAGAAGACATCCAGCATGTTAGGCATCCAGCATGCTTTTAGCAGCTGCTTCTGTGCCAGTCTGTACCCAAGAAGATTGGCAAATGTGCCTGGCAGGCATGCAGCTGGGAGGAAGCTGTGTGCTGTGGGTGGGTAGGGAGGGGTGAAGGGGAAACCTTGAGAGGGGGAAGATGGTGGGTGAGAACTACATTGTCAAAAAGTTTCACTGGTATAAGAGCACCGAAACTCTGCCTCCCTCATTTCTCATGCAAAACTGGAGTGGTACATCAGTAACCTATCCTTCCTGTAATATTTGGCATTCTTTCTTTCATTTGTGATGTAATGCCAGATGTAAAACCCACAATATTATACTACATTATTTCTGTTAAAAATGCTTGACAGTTGTATGTATTTTACATAAGTTGGTTTGCTTCTTGCAATAGTGCAACAGAGCAACACAGACTTGTTGCTTTTATATTGTGACTTGTAGTTTGACCACAGCTTTCTTGTTGTGGGTTATTGTCTCAAAAATAGTGATACCAAAACATGTTACAGCAGGACTAATCATAGCTCAGTAATTCAGGCTGAGTTGAGTTTTGCATTTAAAGTAGGGATTCAACCTCTTTGTTATGTATGAAGAATATAACATAGTTTCAGCAGTATTATTCTGAGTACAGAATTAATTTTCTGAGACTTTACAAATAACTTAGTTCATTTTAACTCAAATTAATTAGTGAAGAATTGGGTCTTAGTAAAAATCGCACTGGTGTCAGTGTCGTCCCCGTCCCCCCCACCCCCCCCTTTTTTTTTCTTGGTCCTGAATTAACTTAATAATGGCAGAACATAGATTCTTCAGACTTCCCATATGGCTAAAACTCATTGAAATCTTGTACATAAATTTACATGTGAAAAAATTAGATGTAATTAAACGAAGCTATTAACAATTGTATATCACTGTTATGATTATATAGACAAGGTTAGATGAACAGCTAAAGTCATATTAACTCGCAACTGTGACATCAGAAGTAACAACCAATAAATACCCTTACTCTACAGCTAATTAACATCCTATAATTCTATGGGTTGTACTGAGTCAGCAATATGAAAGCTGCTGTACTCATTTATCAACACTTTGAGCTAGATAACTTAGTCCTTTGATGTAAAGCCATTTTAAATGTATCTTACTTTGTTTTCTGTATAGCAAAGGACCTTTATTGACTATAGCAACCTTAAATACTAATATGTATTCACCTTATTTCCTTTTGATTAATAAGAAATAGATCCACCTATCTTGGAGCTAATATTTGTTAGAATGCATTTTTGGAGTTGTACTGTAGAAAAATGTTTTTACCTTAAGCAACTTAAAAAAACACAAAAAATATGATTTATATTCCAAATGCTCGAACACGTTTGTGGATATCAATGCTTAATTAAATCAATGTGTATTCATTGGGAAAAGATTACTCTAGTAAGACCTGTTTTTCTTTTTGAAAGTGTTTTATATTCAACAGCATGGTATTGAAGTCTATATCTTTATAGTCCATATGTGGGACTATAAAGTTGGAAATAAGTTGTGTTGGAAATAATTTTGTGTTATCAAAATGTACGAAAATACTTTTTTATGCTCTACTAATTGTGAAAACCATGCATGTGATGACAAATATTATTGGCTGATAGTAATAGCTCATTAAATAATTCTTTGTTTAAAAAACCCTGTTAAATACAACAGTATCAGCAGATGCACACCGTTGCATTTTCCGCAACTGGTTGCATTGTCACTGTAATTACAATATCCTCAGCATTTTAGGAAAAAAAGTTTATTATTTACACTGCAGTCAAACCAGTGGTGTGGTATCTCTAGGAACTTCTTAACACATGTGACTCTTGATGTCTGGATTGAACTTCCAATTTTCGACTTTAAGCAAAAGGCTGGATACATGGGAGAAATGTTACGTTGATAGGAAGGAGAGTGCTGACTATACAGATGCTCCCTGGATTACACAAGACCCGATTTACGCAAATTCGCACTTACAGAAAAAGTTCTATAAGCCAGAAATAGGATTGTCGAGTTGCGGAAATTTTTGCATAACGTACGTGTATACGTTTCCGGCTTACACAAAATTTGAGTTACGCAAGGCTTTCCGGAACGGAACGATTGTGTAAGTCGGGGGGCGTCTGTAGCTAGTTTTGCATTGTACTTGGATAGGATGGACTAATATGAGGGCTTGTCTACATTTGGAAATTTACGTGAATAATTATTCTGGAATAGTTGTTTTGGTAAATTTAAAAGTGTAGACAGGACCTTAGTATCTGCGTCAGATGCCTCTGCTGAGCCCTATTGACCCTGCAGAATCCCATTGCCCCTGCACCTGGAACCCCCCCCAACGAGCCTCTGTGCATTCAGATCCCCCCATACCTAGGCCCCCCACTGAGCTGCCTGCACCTAGATTGTCTCACAAAGAATCCTCTCACCCCACACCTGGATCCCCCGAGCCCCTCCACACTTGGATCCTGCCTGGTTGAGCCGACCTGCCCCATACCTGGAGCAGGCCCAGGCCTTGTGCTGTATCAGGGTCGGGCGCAGCCTCACTGCTGAGTCCATGTCTGTGCGTGGTGGGGGGAGGGGAAGGCGGGGGGTGCTGCAGGGTAATCTTCCACTTTCGTGCAGCCAGTGGCCTGTGCTCCCCACTGCCATGCTGGAGCCTCTGCATTTATTTATTGACAAATAAAACTTGCAGAATTTTAAAATATTGTGCGCGGAATTGTTAATTTTTTGGTGTAGAATACTCTCAGGAGTAATGAAGTGTGGCCTGCAAGACACTTCCAGTGCCCTAGTGCCCTCCGGTTTGCCTATGGAGGTTTGGCATGAAAGACCATAACAACTTCTCTTTGCATACTCTGTTGGGGGAGGGGGTTTCCCCCATAGATGTATTTTGCCTTTTTTCTCCCCTTCTTCCTTTGACATATCAGAGACTGGCCACAACTGGATATGGGACCCCTGGTGTAGTGGAGCAGTGCTCTGCGGTGGTTCAGAGAATCCTTTCTAGATGCCTGGCTGGAATGTCTTTGCTCACCTGCTCAGGGTCATACTGATTGCCAGATTTGGGGGTCAGGCAGGAATTTCTCCCAAGTCAGGGACGTTGGGGTATTTCGCTTCCTCTGTAGACATGGTTCGCCTTCTGGGATTATCTGGGTATGTCTCACCTAATCAGTTCCCTGCCATTGCAGTAGCCTTGGGCATTGGTGGCACTTTGACCTCTCCTGGTCTATACATGTGGCACATAGTGTATTCTCTTGAGGACTGAAATGCCTATGCTAATTGAAGTCTTTGAGCTTAATATAGGGGTATTTGGGTGAAATTTAATGGCCTACTGTGTACAGGACGTTAGACTAGAATTTGATTTTTCTTTCTGGTCTCAAACTCTTTAAAATAATGTTCTCAGTTTATTCATTGGCTACTGGCAGCAAAATGTATGATCTTGGCATATTACATCTTCAGTTATTCCTGGGAAACATCCTTGCTTTGAATTAAATGCAGGCTGAGTTAAATGAGTTCTGGCTTCCTGCTCCACTAGCATAGTCAACTCCTGCCTCTTGCTTTAATTGAGAGCTCATGAATGCAGTGACCCTGAATACTAACCCAGTCATTTGGCCAGTCCACTCTGTCATAAAAACTATCTCTTGTGTCAAGAGACTGGATGAAAATAAAGTTATGCCATTTTATTACATATGGTATTCAGTAAATGTGCAGATAATATGATGGTTTATTTTCAGTCAAAATGAATGCAAATTTATAGTCATCTGTCAGCACCTGAAAGTGTTTTTAATTGTAATGTTTGTTTTTTCTTTTTTTATTACGGTACAAATTATATGATAAACCTCATTGTTTGAATAATACTCTGATTTTTTTCTTATTCTTTCTGTATATCCTGTGACAAACAAAATATCTATTTTTAAAAGACTTCTGGAAAGCTACGGGTGCTTTGTAGTTATGTAATGGTACTTGGAGACATTCAGCTTTATACTTTGGTATGCCTTGTATGACTGACACTTGAAACCAAAGAGTCATAATGTAAAATGGCCCATACATAAAATGCTTTTTTCATTTTGCAGAGCAAATATTTTGTGTGTGTGTATATATGTAAGTATTTATAAGTTTTTGATTTGTTGTATCAACTAAATGTGTCAGCAAGTTAACAAGTCTTCCAGCAGGGTGCAGTCTCTTCTCAGGATTCATAATGCTTTCAACTAAATATTTTAGTTGATTTAGTCACATATTTGCATTTTCATAGCAAGATGTTGAGGTTTATTTTTTTTTTATTGCAGATCTTCTGGGGAAATGATTAACATTTTTTAAATATGCATTCAGCTTTCTTATTGTATCTTCCAATGCTATTTAAAAGATGAAATGGAGTTAGTTTTGGTAAGTTTGGTGATAAGGCAGCATAAAATCAACAGATTTCAAAAATCAGAAAATGTAGCTCTCATTCACATTGCTTTAGTCTCCAGAATAAAATATCTACCTTTTTTATTGTGAAGACGCCATTCATTAAATTACTTCACTGCTGTCTTGTGTCTACAGACAGACTCAAACAATAGAACCAACAGAGGGGTGAACTTTCTTCCTTCATGTTAATGGCGTGTTAACTTCAAAGTTTGGTTATGACAATTTAAATTCTTAACACTGCTAAAGACTAGTCAAAACACTGATTGTATAATTGAAATTTAATTATAAGGTTCTGGGTTTTGGCTGTGGGTGGGGGCACACATACCATAAAATGAAATCTGTCCATTTCTCTTACGCTAGGTCAGTGGAGAAAAGATTAATTTTTTTAATGCTGCTTGTAAGTTTCTTCATGGATATAACAAGTTTTATTAGTTCAGTAGATGTATAATTTAGTCAGCCCAATTCTGTCTTCCAGCTGTAGAAAGTAGTGTTTGTGTAGTTTTTGTTTCCCCATAGTAAACTTAACAGATGCATTTATAGTTTTGGCTGCCCATAGTGATAGCCTTTGTGAACAGCAGTTGTTAACTATTTGTTCAACAGGTTAAACACTCCTGTATCTGTTTGATGTAGTTTATCTACTGTAACCTATTATCTCTTGACAGTAATCTTTTATACCAGCTTTCAGTCCAACCCAATTCCCCTTTGGACAATATCATATTTCAGCCAGGGCATTCCCATGTCTCAGATTCACATCTAGTATTTCAGAAATGCATTTCTTTTGGCTGCTAGGTATTGTCATCCATTTAAAGAAATTCAATGTTGTTTTGATTGGCTAGGCTGAAAGTGGCCTGACAATTGCACTTCTAGTGTGCATCTACATTAGGAAATATACCTCTACCCCAATATAACGCTGTCCTCGGGAGCCAAAAAATCTTACCGCGTTATAGGTAAAACCGCATTATATCGAACTTGCTTTGATCCACCGGAGTGCGCAGCCCCGCCCCCCCAGAGCACTGCTTTACCACGTTATATCCAAATTCATGTTATATCGGGTCATGTTATATCGGGGTAGAGGTGTATTATAGCTGTTTTTTAGCCTTGGTGCAGATACACTACTGATAGCACAAATGCAAGATCTAGTATATACTGGGTAAAGGTATTTTCACCACTCAAAACAGGATTAGATGATGTAGTGTGGAGCAGTAAACTTCCCTGATAGATTCTATTTCTTAAATGGGCAACCTACCCTAATTCTCAATTACTGAGCGACAGTCTCCACACACTGATATATACTGATATATATTGCTTTCCACAACCAAATCTCTGTACAACCTCTCAAGAGTGATGTACCCGAATACTTGGATGCTAATATCTAAACTGTATTCTTAAATTTATTCACCTAAATTTGGGTTATTGCTGATTATATACTCTATGTATCATATGACTTTTTAAAAAAAAACCCTCTGTATTTGTGGATAATCTAAGTACTACACCCAGATGTACAGACACTCTTTTCTCAGCCTATGTATTACATACTTTTTTAAACATTAGCTTTAATAAAAATTTTGAGTCTGTTAAATATCTGCACCCAATCTGTACTAGAGTACCGTATATACTCATTCAGAAACTGAATATTTTTGGTAAAAAAGTGATGCATCAGAGAGCGGGGGTTGGCTTATAAACAGGTCTACACCAAAATTTGTTGATTTTAAATTCTATGGAATCACTGAATTGAATATCTAATACACTGCCGTTTTGTTTACCTGGAGCGTCTGCAGGTACAGAGCCCCTCAGCTCCCTGTGGCCGTGGTTCGCCGTTCCCTGCCACTTCCTGCAGCTCCCATTTTCTAGGAACGGCAAACCACGGCCACTGGGAGCTGAGGGGCCCCGTGCCTGCGAATGCTCCAGGTAAACAAAACGTCTAGGCCCGCTAGAGGCTTACCCTAATGGGCCAGGAGCCAAAGTTTGCCAACCCCTGAAATATAGGGTCGCCTTATGAAAGGGTCATAGAGTTTTTACTATTTTTACCTAACCATCTTGGGGGGGTCAGCTTATAAACGAATGGGCTAATGAACGAGTATATACAGTATATAACATTATAACCTGCGCTATATATAACCTGTGCTGCTGTTTTTCCTAGTATTGACAAGGTTCTAGAGCGGGGAGATATGTCCTGATGATAGAGCAGAAGAATTACATAGACAATACAAAGGATTTTTTATCTTCTCAGATATCAAACAAAGATCCTTCTTATGATGATTTATCAAACTCATTGGTTCCAGAATCTGAGTAATTAAAGAGAAGAGAGGAAGCTTCTTTTTCTTGGTGAATGAATTCCATATATTTCAATCAGTATTTGGGATTTATTACAAAACTTTTATTTTTTCTTGTGGCTGCAGTTGGGAGATTTAATATTCAAGAAAAATCAATATGACTCTTAATTTTAAAGGTATAAGAATTTTGCATTTCTGTTTGCATGTCCAGCTTTTTAACTGATATGCTTAATTCCACAGATTTTAATTTCTTGATTTTTTTTTTTTTTAAGCAAGACCTTGTTTAGTTAAATGAATAATTAAGGAAATATGTTTAACTGTATTTTAAATAGGTACTCTGTATTGCTCTTTTTGAAAGACTTATTATTGATGATTATATTCTCTTTGAAATTATGATTTTTAAAGCCCCTGATTTATAGCAAGCATCATTCATTGCTGACAGTTAAGGGTGTATTTTGATTAGGAAAAAGGGTGTGTTCTTACCACATATTGGTTAACACATAGTAACTAACATGAGGTAAAATCCCAGTGAAGACAAGCAAATTAGGTTGTACTTCAGGTACACCTGGACCTGCTACCTTGTATTCAACTACAAACTGCTTTGTCTTCACTAGAATTTTACCTCTTGTTAGTTATCATTTATTTTCATCTACTTTGTTGTTTGACACCTTACTTGTTTCTTGTCATCAACAGATTAAATTTGACTGGACTCTTGCTGTCTGGATTTTATTTTTTCCCCCTGACAAATAAGCTTTGCGGGCTGAGTCTGGAAAGTTTCTATATTTAATCAGTTGAAGGTCAAGATGATAAAATAAGTGTCAATATTGTGAGTTTATAGTGGAGGGATCTCCACTAGAATTACAGAGTTAACAATGAAGCTACTTAGGCTTGCTTGCAACACTTTTTTATGTTGATCAGCTGTAATTTTCATCCTATGATCCTGCATTTAGGAAAGTGGTGTTACTGGCTTCTGTATCTATAGGCTACATAGATAGATGTTAGAACTGTCCATTATTGACTGTTGCTGTTGAAATCTCACTTCTCTGGGCTAACACGAGAGAAAACAGAAAAAGAGTAATTTCCTTTCTGTAAATTTGGCTTCCTTACATCCACCTATACCTACCCCAGATGTTGTTGTCCCTAATTTATGTGGCATCTTCTGTGTGGATGAGATTTTTTTTAAATAGGTAGAATGTATTGTTAATAGGGTTACTGCTACTAAATGATCCAACTGAAAGCTGACAACCAGCTAGTCCGTAGTAGGGAGAAAGTGATATTACAATTATAATTTATTCCTATTTCCATCTATCAGCAGGGAGGCTACACACACATGTCTAGGCTGTCAGCTCTCTCCATTTGTAAACAGGCCAGAACCTCAGATGGTGTCAATTGGCATAGCCCAAATGAAGGGATAGGCTGATTTACCGTAGCTGAGGATTTGGCCCAAAATCTTTACTGTTTTTTTCCTAAAGATGTTTTTATTGTGGCCATTGTTGGTCACATTTATATATTTTTTTATTTTTGGGGGGAGGAGGGGCTAGATCCTTCTTATTCTGTATTTTACTTACTAAAGGATTATTTTATTATGTTATGTTTTAAAATATGTGATGGCATTCTTGTACAGGGCCTCATTAAAGAGCAGTTTTAAACATAGTTATCTCAAAAGTGGCCAATTGGGATGTTATAAAACTTTCCAAACACGCATCATGTTTGGGCTGAGAAGAGGCATGTAAAATATCAGTCTAGAGTTTGTTTCCTTTCTTCCTTCCCAATTAGGGTGACCAGATAGCAAATGTGAAAAATTGGGATGGAATGGGGGAAATAGGTGCAAATATCAGACAAAGCCTTGAATATTGGGATTGTCCCTATAAAATTCGGACAATTGGTCACTCTATTCCCACTCCCCAGAGAATTATAATTTCTTGAAAACAGGCTTATAATGATAGTGTACCAAAACAGCTATGGTATAGCATTGCTATACAACCTTATAAGTTTTTACTCCTGTGAGAATTCTGCGCCAGTGAATGTGTGCAGAATTCATGTCCCCTGCAGATTTCTTTGCTTACCCACAGAAAAATGAGGGCACAGGAGTGGGGAAAGGTCACCAGCCCTCATAACACTTCAGAGTGAAGATGGGAGTGTCACTCTGCAACCAGGAGTTGGGGGCATTTGAGCTCATCTGTAGGATAAATAGAATTGAGTGTTGTGGGCAACAGAAGGGCCCTAGAGGGAGTAAGGGGTGGTAGAGCACTAGGGGGGGGCAACGGTGAAGGGGGTAGTTGGGAGGAGGGAAGTTGTTTGGGGATGGTGGGAATGGGGGAGTAGGGAAGGTTTTAAGAGATGGATTTGTTGAAGAATGGGGCTTGGTGGAATGGTGAGCAGTGGCAGGGAGGAGTTTGGGGGTGGAAATGTGGGGCTTTGGGGAATGGAGGGTTTTGGCAAAGTGATATTTATGGGGGCATTTGGGGGTTTGCAACAGGGTGGGTTTATTTGGGAGTGGGAGCTGTGTATTTATTTGGATGGGGTGGGAGGAGGTTGGGGTTGTCTATTTGGGAATGGGGTAGCAGACAGTTGGATGGATTTAAGCAGCGGCTCGGGGGGTTATTTAGGGTTGGGTGGGGAGTGTTGCGGGGGGATTGAGGAGCTGTGGGATGGGCAAGTTGTTGTGGGGGAGGAGGCATACGGCAGGTGGTTATTTGGGAGTGTGTGGTAGGGGGTAAGGAGGTCTGAGCGGGGTGGGGTGGCTGCAGCTGGTTGTAACTGTCTGACTTTGTCTCCTGCAGCCTCTCTCCTCTCCCTCCCTCTGCTACACTCCCTCTCTCCCTTTCTTACTGGCACCAGCCTCAGCTCCTCTTGCAGGCACTGAGGAGGGATAGGTGCACCATGGCTCCACAAGAGGCAGAACTGACTCACTGATCACGGACTGCACTCAGAATGGACTCTGCCTGCAGCACCACACTTGCCTCACCACCTGTCACTGGCTCCAGGGACTCAATTTGCTCATACTGCTGCTGGGCAGCCAGGAAGCATAGCGCCAAGCTGGCCCTAGTTCCACCAGAACCAGGGTTTCATCTCTGCCAAGCTGGACTTTGTGCATGGATGGTGGGGTGGCCCAAATGTATGTGTGTTGGGGGGAGGCGCTGAGCTAGCTACCCACTGCCTATGCCCCTCGGTCACCTTCCATCCACAACAACTCCCAGGGCAACTGAGCAATGGACACTTTGAGGAGTATGAACCTCAGAGGGATCCAGTGGGAGAGGGGGTGGAGATGGAGAAATTCCAAAGTGTCGGAGTGTTGCTCCATCCTGGATTTCAGGTGCCAAAGCCACACTCCAGGATGCTCTGACAGCACTACATCCCTGGTGTTAGGACACTAGTGGGGATTGTTCCCTACTGGCAAGTTGTGGGAGGAAACATGTAGAGAGACAACTCAAAATTGATGAGACTCAGGGAGAGGGTAGCAGGGAGACAAGAAGAAGAGAGAATTTGTTTAGGAGAGGGTTCAATAAGTTTATCGTACACCTGCTAGCCAAAGCTAATTTAAAAAATAGTGTCCTTGAGGAGGGTCTTGGTATATTGCCCTGGAAGAAATCCCAATACCCTTCCACTTCTATTCTGTGTAGTTTCTTAGGCTAGGTCTACACTACCTGCCTGAATCGGCGGGTAGAAATCGACCTCTCGGGGATCGATTTATCGCGTCCCGTTGGGACGCGACAATCGATCCCTGAATCGACACTCTTACTCCACCAGCGGAGGTGGGAGTAAGCGCCGTCGACAGAAAGCCGCAGAAGTCAATTTTGCCGCCGTCCTCACAGCGGGGTAAGTTGGCTGCGATACGTCGAATTCAGCTACGCTATTCACGTAGCTGAATTTGCGTATCTTAAATCGACTCCCCCCTGTAGTGTAGATGTACCCTGAGTGTCATCACTAGTATCTGAACATCTTCCAGTAATACATGAAGCAATGAGACTGACATCTGTCATGTGCGGTTCATTCTTTGTCATCGTTTTCTAAGGGGGATTGTGTGTGTACAAAGTAGTGTTTTGTTTTAGTAGCTTTTCGCTTACACACTGCTGTGTGTGTTATAGAGAAGACAAGGAACACATTTTTCAAAAGTACCTAAGTCCATTTTCAAAAGTGACTTTGGCACTTAGGAGCATTAACTCTTATTGGAAATCAATGGGATTGTTACTTAGGAGTTGACTTTCAATAAGACTTATGCTCCTAAGTGCCAAAGTCACTTTTGAAAATGGGACTTAGGGACTTTTGAAAATTTTTACCAAATGTTGAATAATTGCACCTTGAACATGGAGTGGAAGGTGGCAAGGTTTGTGATTGTTATTTTTCCGGTGGAAGTTTGTTGTATAGTCTGGGCCCAGCCCTGAGAAAATTCTTTTCCTGTACAGAAGAACTTTACCCTTGTGGCAAAAGTTCCACTGTGCCTATGAAGCAGAGTTGTCAACCATGCCTTCATCCTGGAGTTTTAGATGATCTTTTATATGCCCTGGTCTCAGGCCTTTGAATGCCCTGAAGTTGATAAGGTCTCAGACCTTGAACTTGATTCAATAGTCTATGGCAGGGTTTCTCAAACTTCATTGCACCGTGACCCCCTTCTGACAACAAAAATTACTACAAGATCCCAGGAAGAGGGACTGAAACCCGAGCCCCCCGTCCTGAAGGGTGCTGAAGCTTGAGGCCTTCAGCCCTGAGCGGTGGGGCTTGGACTTTGGCTTCAGCCTTGGGCCCCAGCTAGTTTAACGACAGCCCTGGCAACCTCATTAAATTGTGGTTGCAACCCACTTTGGGGTCGTGACCCCAGTTTGAGAACCGCTGTTCTGTGGAAAGCCACTGTAGGGAGTAGAAGATAGGTTTGACGTGATCACAATAGCTCATATTACTGAGTAGATGTATTGCTGTGTTCAATATTAGCTGGAGTTTCGTAAGGGCTGGTGGTTTCTTGACCAGTTGCATTGCTACAGTAATGACATAAATGAGGCCAGGTCATTATCTGCCAGAAAGGGAGAACATCATCTTGCCACCTAGAGATGGTATAAAGCGTAACTTGCAGATGCTACTGTGAGTGAGAGCATAGCATCAGCAAGGAATCAAGGAGCACTCCTAAAATATGGGCTGAATTGTCCTAGTGCGGATGCATACCTTCAAGCAAAGGAGACCAGACCGTGGATCCTCATAATGCTTCCCTCTGCCATCCAACATAACCTCTGTCTTGCTTGAGTTCAGCTTCAGCTAGCTCCTCTTGATCTAGGAGCTGATCTCATCCAAGCATGGGGTCATCTTGGTGATAAGAGATAGTAATATGGTGCAGGAGAAGTAGACCTGTGTTATCTGCATATTCCTGACACTGGAGTCCATGTTGTCTTACCAGTTCACTTAGATGCTGCATGCACATGTTGAAAGAGACAGAAGAGAGAATTGATCCTTGAGGGACTCCACAAGTGAGGGAGTCTAGTAGCAGAGGTGCTTTTTCCCATCTCTGCCCTGGTAAGCCCTCCAGGAAGGATTTAAAACATTTTAGAGCATTCCCCTGGATCACTGCCACCTCTCATGGGCAGGACACCAATATCTTGAATTTGGCAAGGCTGAATACTGTGGAGCTCCAGAAGGATGAGAATGGATTCCTGCCTTCCATCCATCAATATCAGTTTAACCATCAGTGTTGCTAAAGCTATTTCACTCTGGCCTGACTGAATCCAGATTATACTGTCTTAAATATATTTGCTTTGGTTTGATAAACTTGCAGTAGGGCTTTCACTACCTTCCAGAGTGGATAAAAATCAATGATTTTGGGGGGGCAGGGGGGCGGGAATCAATTTTTTTCATTTAACTCAGATTTTTTTTTAATTATATATTTTTAAAAAATATACCCCATTTAAAATTAATTATGAATTTAATACAAAATATGTTAAGGCCTAAACTATAATTTCTTAAAATATTTAAATAAAAAGTAAATATACTATTTTGTCTGTTAAACTAAATCCTGGTTACCATCCAAATGCAGCTTGACACACATCCTGAGCAAAAAGTTAATTATCTAGTAAATAAGCAATATATCATTCAGCATTTTCTAACATACTAAAAGTGTACAATTAATAAAAATCTGAAAATATTAAGCTATATAATTGCTTGAATAAATGTATAAAGTTTAGTGTACCTCAGGGGTAGCAAAAAGATGTATAAAATCTAGTGTAAAGATTCTATTTAGTTGTAAATCAGCATGTTTTAATGGTTATATCAATCAATGAAAATAACTGAAGTACAAATGGAAAAGTTGATTAAAAGCCATGATTTAAACGGAGGCTTTCCATTTAGTGATTTAAATCGTGATTTTAAATCACTTTGATTTAAGTCAAACCAGCCTGCTAGCTTC
Organism: Malaclemys terrapin pileata; assembly: GCF_027887155.1. Classification (NCBI taxonomy): domain Eukaryota; kingdom Metazoa; phylum Chordata; order Testudines; family Emydidae; genus Malaclemys; species Malaclemys terrapin. The sequence continues at coordinate 56,908,434 of NC_071505.1, forward strand.
ACTATGATCTTTCTCAGGAAAGCAAAGTTTTGATACTGGGCAGTAATTGGCTAGATGTGATGTACCTAGTGTGGATTTCTTCAGTGTTGGGTTGACTATTGAATGCTTGAAGGAGAGAGGCTGCACTTCCCACTAGCAGCAGATAGGGCTTTTCGCTAGGCTGTTGGTTACTCTTGGGCCTAACTAGTAAGCTCAGCCCTCCCACATCTTTCATATCCACCTCTGGCTGGTAGGCGTCTGGTAAATTTTTGAAGTCCTGTATGCTAATGTAATTGAGAGCAGAATTTGATTGTGTGGATATATATGTATGTGTGTTTGTCCTTTTTTCTTCCTTCCTCCCCACCCTCGAACAGGTAATGTATCTCATGTTATCTGAATTTTTAAAAATTCCTTTATATTTCTATTTTTAGTAGTCATTCCCTCCCTAAATTATTAGACCTACAAAGGTCTAGAAAATCTAGACACACATATATTATTCAGTTTAGAATCTGTTGTACAGACAATCTTATACATAACTTTCCTAGAACATCTCTATCAGTGCTTTTTGCCACAAAAATAAGCTCTGCCAATTTTAATTTCCCAACTTTTATTACACTTGGTCCTAATAGGAATATGATTGAAGAAAATTTCCCCATTCACTTGTAATGAACAACACTTCTCCTCTCCAAAAATAGCAAATTAAAATACAGGAAGTATTTTGTTTGAATAACTTAATAAGTTGTTTAGAGAGGGCTGCAGTCTCCTCTTCATGGGCCCAATATGCCAACTTTGTGTCCAAGAGTTTTCTGAATTCGTCATCATAAAATAATTATGCAGAATTTAATGAATCCAGAATTACACACAGCTGGGCAGGGTAGAGTGCCATAGAAGAAAGGAGAAAACTTGGATTACTGACCACAACATTTGTGCTTTCTCAGTTGTTGCTTGGGAAACATCTAGGATCATATACATTTGTTGCTTCATATAACAAACTTTCTTTTTCAGTCTAAATTCCTGGCCCCTCTCTCTTGCTCTGAGACATATGATATAATAATTGTACAGTATTGCTATTCCCATGAATTATTTCCATTCAAAATTATGGAAGTGCAGTAAGTCTTACTGGGCTTACCCAGGATTTGAAAGGCCTGGTTAATCCACAATGGAGGATCAGATTTTATCTCTATTAAATCCCAGACCACCTCTACGGATTCACTGTCGTTGAGCCTTTTTCTAATGCCTAATATCTGAATACTCTTACTTTTAATATTGTTTTCCATTTTATCAGCCTTTCTATAAAAAATACATTCTCTATTACCTGTGCACGGTAGACCACCTTAATATTTTCCACTTCCGTTTTTAATAAATCATATTTTGAGTTTACACCAAGTATTTTTACCTGATGTTTCACAGTAACCTTCTAAATTGGTGATCTGTGGGGCAAAAGTATTTTTTAATCTCAGATTTCTTCTTCTTTTCCTTTTGAAAGAAATTTTCAGTGATTATATTTAATACCCAAGACAGATACTTCCCAACAGGAAGTCTGATCTCTTGACCATTCTAATACTCAGGGTGCACACCATACCTCTTCGTTTTCTTTCTGTCGGTTTTCTAATGATATAACATTGTTGCTAACCAAAGCAAAAAATGCTGCTCAGGCTTTCATAATCAGTGTTGCAGTGATAATTCTAAAACTTCCCAGCAAGTATATCTGCCACCTTGCCCTATCTGATTTCTTATTTTCTTTGAATCAGAAACTGTATGTGCAGAGTTCAGCTGTAAATTTCACGTTATACAATGCTTATTTGCTTCATATAAGGGTTTGAAATTGGATAATACTTAGGTTCTGATGCTTTAAAGATTTACGCATATTCTTAACTGAACTTCAGTGGAACTTTTTTATATCTTAAATATGTCAGCTGACAGATACAGAGTAAATATTTATAAAGTTGATAAAATAATTTCAAGATTTAGCATCTACTGGGAACTACGTTGTTTTTCTAATTGATGTACTGGAGTGGTGGAAAAATTTGGAATTGCTGATATAAAGTTTATTTATGCTTACATAAATATTTAGTGCAAAAGTGGAAGTGGAAGAGAAAATTGCAGATCCTGTCAGTCTGAAGATTAGTAAAAGAAATGCTGAAATTAAGGACTTATTCTTCCCTTAGGTAGTGTGTTCAAGCTGTTAGAGTATACAACCAAGTCAGAAGACTTGGGTACTGCTCCCAGTTCTGCAACTGACTGACTGTGTGTCCTTGCACAAGAGACTTTACTCCCCGCCTCATTATCACCATCTATAAAATGATGCTTAGCTACCTTTATGGAATATTTTGAAATCCTGAGGTGAAGGGCTATGTTGAAGGCAGATATTTATTATTGTAATAGAGTGGTAGATATAAACATATTTTAATATTTTAGTTCTTTTCTATGCACTTCTCTGTGTGTGAGTGTAAGACATAAAATGTTTCATTTTTTGCAGATCAGATGTACAGTTACAGTCCTTCCTGTGAGATAATTACTGTGCTGTCTTTGATAGTGTTAGGATCTACCTTCAATGCACCTTTCCTGCTCCATTTGGAACTTCAAAACTTTCACGTTCCTATTATGTTGAAGAATCCCAGCAGGAATCCCATTAAACCAGATAGTTGTTACTAATTCCACTCCCGCCCCTCTCCCCCCCATAATGTTTGATCCATCTGCTAAAATTTTCAAGAATGGATTTCCCATAATTTCAGTTTTACTTTCTGCCTAAATACATGTAAACTAACAGAATAACATTGGTTATGTTTGTCAGAGTATGGAATACAGTTTAGCAAAGAAACTGTAAGTAGATTTAATTTACATGAAAGGCTGATCCATAAGTTGAAGGCAGAAAAATATATCTAGCAACTGCAGTTGCTGAATCAGTAGTGATAGAACTTCAAGTAGTACAATGATGTGAAAATATGGTGTAGCAGTGATTTAATTTAGATATATAGCTTCAATAAATTTAGGAAACATCCAATTATTATTAAGTATTAGGAATGCACAAGCACTGTTTTGCTTTATTACACTTTAATTTCATGCTGTTCTTAGACATTGTAAAGAATTTTCTTTTAAATCATACTAAATAAACTATCTAAGGAGACTTGTACCACCAGATGGTGCTGCTGCAAAGAAGGTTTATTCTACAGTATTAATAGCTGCCAACAATCTTTAGAGTAGCCTGTTCAGCTTTCTTTCCTCCCTATGCCAGACTGGTAGCTCTTGCTTGCCTACTTCTAAGCTTTGCCTGATTGGACTTGAGTCTTGAAGGCAGCTTTTATTAGATTAAGATCCCCACAATAGTGTGGAAGCCTTTAAGAAGCAAAACAGGACTCAGTCCAGAAAGGCCTTGTTTACAACAGATTTTACTGTTGTACTTCTCCATAGCTGCACTGATGGAAAAAGAGGTTCAAGATCTAGCATGGAAGAGTCTGGTCTACTTGAGGACTGCCACAGGTGGAAATGCATCTGTGGTGAATAATGACTACAATGCGTGCTAATATGTCAAGGAGTCTGTTTTGGATACTTTGAGATATCAGCCTGTATATCTCCAATATTATATTATTAGCCAATACAAAGCAGCCTCAAGGGGAGAGTTAGGCATCCTTGTTCACTAGCAGAATTTTCAACCCATAATTCCCAATAGTTGCAGCTCTGCAAGAGGTAATATTGGTGGAGGTTTTAAGGTAGAAAAGGCTCATGAGTTTTTACTGCATCTAGTCCTGCTTAATGACAGTGCTAGACATGAGAGCATCCAGTCTTCACTACAGCTTTCATCACTGGTAGCATCAGGGCTGGTACAACAGTACTGAAAAAGAAAAGAAAATTTTTCCTAGAATAAAGAAGGCCATAACACAGGGTGTGAATAGGCAGACCGGAGGCCAAATCTGGATCGCCAGAAGTTTTTGAACAGACTGCGAAATCTTTTTATTTACTTATCTTTATTGTTATTATTTCTGTATTATTTTCTCTGGAGTCTGGGCCATGACTGTACCTTTTTTTTTTTTAATGGAGATATCCTGTCTCCTAGAACTGGAAGGGACCTTGAAAGGTCATCGAGTCCAGGTCGTGGACAGGAACTCTGAGTGGTGAGGGCCACATCCAACAAAAGTGTTCCCTCTGCCAGCAACTCCAACTAAGATCCCACAAGGACAGAGAGCTCTGCCAGAAAATCATCTTTATGGCGGCAGCTCTCTAACCCCAGTCCTCTGGCAGGTGTGAGTCTTCTCCTCAACTTTTGACTTTGAAGGACAGTGGGTTGAAGAAATGGTCTGGGGGCTCCTCTCACAAGTCGAAAAGGAGAGCAGGAAGTCCCCTTAGCGAGCTCTGGGATAGCCGAAAGCGATCACCATCTCGCTTGATATCCTCAGCACTGCCGGCACTGAGATCATCCAGCAACCACGCACTGGAGAGATCGTACGTGCAAGGTCCCCATCTTCCCCGGCACCGCCACCAATGCCGGGATGCTCTGTACTAGCAGAATTCCATCAGGCTAGTCACCTGGCTATGTTGGAAGCTCCTGACCCTCCGCCACCAAGATCAGAGCACCAAGTATTTCCCCACAATCACTCCGAATTCAAGTGAGGGATCGGACTGTGAGCTGAATAGGTTTTTTTCCATTCTTCTCCCAAGCTCCATATGGGACCCAAAATCAACAGGGTCTGGGAATGTACCACCAGATGGCACCGCCACCATCTTGGCATGGTAACCCATGGGCACCTCCACCAGGTATTTTGCCACCGCAGTAGCAATACTGGGACTCCTGAGTGGCGCACTGCCAGCCTGCCTCAAGGGCACTAAACATTGCCCAAAAGCCTCCCAGGCATACCTCCTCAACTACAGCATTGCGAGCCTCATAACCCCAAGAAGTGGAGGAGCTAGAGGTGGACACAGAGGAAGAGGTCACACCCAAGGCTGTATCCTCCTCTTCGCCAGATGAAGCAGTCTTGCCATCGCCACCTGCCATGGCGGATGACTTCCGCTTGTTCCAAGAGCTGGCGAAGAGAGTGGCAGACACACGCCACATACCATTGGAAGAGGTTAAAGATATGCACCATAGCGTATCGATATCCTCCATGCGTCAGCTACCGCCAAAATTGCTCTCCCAGTTAACAAGGCCATCCTAGACCCAGCCAAGACAGTGTGGCAAACCCCGGCTTTGATGGCCCCAAAGTGCAAGCGGGCAGACAAAAAATATTATGTCCTCACAAAGTACCACTCACCACCCAATTCCATCGTGGTGGATGCTCTGAGCTCTCGTAGACGACGACACCACGATAGGATGATGCCCTATGACACAGATTGGAAACGGCTTGATCTCTTTGTAGGAAGGCGTATTCCTCAGCCACCTTCATTTCAAATTGCCAATTACCAGGTGCTCACGGTGAAATATGACTACACGAATTACAATAAACTACAAGACTTTGTTGATAAATTGCCAGAGAGCTCCAGGATTCCTTCAAAGCCATCATCCAGGAAGGGCAACTGGTGGAAAAACAGCTTTGCAGTCGGCCCTCGGCATGGCTGCCAGGACTATCTCCACGGCTGTGGTGATGAGATGGGTATCATGACTTTTTCTGTAGGAGGTGCAGACCCTTCATCTTTGAAGGGGTGAAGCTCTTCACTGAGAAGACAGATGCCTCTCTCTACTCCTTGAAGAATTCCAGGGCCGCTCTCAGGTCACTGGGAATCTATACACTGAAGCTAAAGAGACCCCCTACCCCTCAATACCAACAGAGGTTCTCGAAACAAAAGCCTTCTGGTTCCCAGTCCTCAACTCAACCACCTGCCCCTAGGCATCATTTTGAATGGGCAGGTCGAGGCACTGTGAGACCATTCTGCACTACCACCTGTGACTGTGCACCCATTTGACCATTGTTTGGCAGTGTTATGCAGTGTCTGGGAGTGCATAGCATTGGCCAGATGGGTCCTAGATCCGGATATTCCATCCACTTCACCTCCCTACTCTCTCCACAACACCCTTCCCTGTCCCTCTTCAGGGGCCCTTCTCATGAGTGTCAACTACAGCAGAAGACAGATCGATTCCTGCAGTGGGGAATCATTGAACCAGTATCTCAGCATCTATGAGGAAAGGGGTTCTACTCTCGTTTCTTCCTAATACCCAAAGGAATGGAGGTTGGAGACCCATCCTGGACCTCAGAGCTCTCAACAAGTTCGTCAAAGCTCAGAAGTTCAAGACGGTTACCCTATCGACTTCCATCACTGGAATAGGGAGACTGGTTTTTGGCCCTCGACCTACAAGTTGCCTACTTTCACGTCTCCATACTACTGGCTCACAGACATTTCCTAAGGTTCATTCTGGGGCATGACCACTACTAATACAAGGTCCTCCCCTTTGGACTTTTATCGGCCCCAAGAATATTTTCCAAAGTTCTGTCAGTGGTGGCCACCCATCTATGATCTCAAGGGATAATGATTGACGCTTACCTGGACAATTGTCTCCTCAGATCCTGGTCACTTCAGGAGGCTCATTGAGCAACCGAAGACACAATACACTTGTTCATGGAGCTGGGACTGCAGATCAGTTCCCAGAAGTCCACCCTCACGTCAGTGCAATGCCTACAATTCATAGGGGCTGACCTACATGCACTACAGGCCAAAACCTTCCTACTTCAGGACAGGTCTCCAGCCCTGGTATCATTTATAGACACGACTCAATGCAGCCCTCAAGTGCAATCCAGACTCTGCCCCCAGCTCCTGGGGCATATGGCAGCCAGCACAGTGATGATTTCGCATGCCAGACTTCACATGCGATGCCTACAGCTGTAGTTCAGCTCAGTTTATAGATCAAACAGGGACAGTCTGGACAAACCCCTGTCACTGCCTACCAGGATCAAGAACTCCCTGGACTGATGGAAGAACCCAGCCAATGCATGCAAAGGGATCCCCTTCTTACAGGCGCCATCTTAGTCACTCCTTACCACAGATGCCTCCATCATAGGATGGGGCATGCATTTAAATGGTCTCACAATGCAAGGCAAATGGTCACCTGCGGAGATCTCCCTGCACATCAGTCTCCTCGAGCTGAGAGCAGTCAGGAATGCCTGTGCCAATTTCTTCCTGCTAATAGTGGGATCACATATAAAAGTCCGATGGACGACATAGCCTGCATGTATTGTATCAACCATTGGGGAGGACCCAGATTGCCCTTTCTATGCACAGAGGCAATGGAACTGGTGCATCTCTCACAATGTCCCCTTATTTGCGGCTTACCTCCTGGGCACACAGAACATGGTAGCAGACAAGCTCAGTCGCACTTTTCCACGTGACCACAAGTGGAGATGCACTCGTTGGTACTTCACGACTTGTTCGCATGGTGGGGAACACCATCCACAGACTTGTTCACCACTTACCAGAACAAGAAGTGTCCACATTACTGTTTGAGGGCAGGGATTGGACAGCACTCTCTGGGCGATGCTATCCTTCTCCTGTGAAACAAAGACCTACTTTACACCTTTCCTCCATTTCCTTTTCTGCAGAAGGTGCTGCTAAAGATAAAGAGGGACGGAGCTTATGTAATTTAGATTGCTGCCAGATAACTGAGAAAGACCTGGTACCCTTACCTGATGCAGTTCACAATGTGCCCACTGATCTCCATTCCGGCCACTCCGCACCTTCTCTCTCAGGACAAAGCACCAACTTGGGGATACTTCGACTCAAAGCATGGCTCCTATATGGTTCCAACACCTAGAAAGCTCATGTTCAAAGGAAATGCAAGAGGTTCTACTACAGAGTAACAACAAGGAGTCCAGTGGCACCTTAAAGACTAACAGATTTATTTGGACATAAGCTTTCGTGGGTTAAAAAACCCACTTCTTCAGATGCATGGAGTGAAAATTACAGATGCAGGCATTATATACTAATACATGAAGAGGGGTGTTACCTCACAAGTGGAGAACCAGTGTTGACAGGGCCAATTTGATCAGAGTGGATGTAGTCCCTTCCCAATAATTGGGTCCCAACCACATCAGCCACACCATCAGGGACTCATTCACCTGCCCATCTACTAATGTTATATATGCCATTGTGGCGGGGCGAGTGCCCCACCCCCATGTGAGAGGGGGCTAGAGTAGGCCTGAGCAGCTGCGCAGACTGGCAGCTAATCAGGAAAGGGCTTACTGAGAGCCAATCAGGGCCGACATTAGAGCCAGCCAATCAGGGCTGGGCTAGGTCCTATATAAAGGCTGCCCAGAAGAGCAGCAGGCAGTCTGTCCCAGACCTTCATGGGGGAAGGTCTGTCACCAGAGCAGGAGACCAGCACCTTGGACAGAGCAGTGCTGGGCAGGCTCAGGGGGAGCACAGTAGGGCTCCGGCCCAATACCTGCCAGACTGCAGCCCTGATAGAAAGGGCCTAGAGGGTGCGAGGGGCCAAAGGGAAAGTGGCCCAGGGACAGTTGCACAAGGGGAGGAAAGGAGGGCAGGGAGGCTGCCACTAAAGGGAACCTGGGTCGAGATCCAGAGTAGTGGGTGGGCCTGGGTCCCCCCCTTTCCCCTTGTACTGCCCCTGGCCATGCAGTAGGGTGGCTGAGACAAACTGCAACCGGCCCTTGAGACAAGGGACTAGACTTTGGAGGTTATGGTTGGCCACTGAGGCCTGTGCAAGGACTGCTGAACACACACACACACACACCTCCGCCCCCCGGAAGAGGGTGAGGATGGTCTAGGGGGCACTGCCAGAGGGCAGTGGCCTGAAGAAGGACACTGTCGAGCGGGGAGCAACGTGGGGCCAGACGCCAACCGAGGACAAGAGACGGACGGGACACTGCCAGCAGAGGGCGCTCCCCATGGACTGAGCTAATTCCCGGAGCAAGCAGCGGGAGGCGCTGCAGTGGAGATCTCCAACCCCGTCACAGCCATCATGTGCCCGCAATGCCCCTCTGCCATGTACATTGGCCAAACCAGACAGTCTTTATGTAAAAGAATGCTTTGCCTCTTCTGGAATTGACACTTCCTCATCTGTTATTGGAAGTGGACTACATCCACCCTGATCAAATTGGCCCTGTCAACACTGGTTCTCCACTTGTGAGGTAACTCCCGTCTCTTCATGTGTCAGTATATAATGCCTGCATCTGTAATTTTCACTTCATGCATCTGAAGAAGTGGGTTTTTTTACCCACAAAAGCTTATGCCAAATAAATGTTAGTCTTTAAGGTGCCACCGGACTCCTTGTTGTTTTTGTGGATACAGACTAACACAGCTACCCCCTGATACTACACAGTAGAAAGTCTACATGACACACTTACTTGCAGAAATGGTTCAGGTTCCAGATTTGGTGCACATCCCAACAAATCTCTCCAGTGTCAGCAACTCTTCCACACATTCTGGAATATGCCTTGAAAAATCAGGGTTATCCCTGAGATCTCCTAGGGTCCACCCAGCAGCTATTCTAGCATTTCACCAGCCAGTAGAGTTGTACTTGGTTCTTTCCCATCCGACCTCTAAAAGGTTCCTTAAGGGAATATCAAACCTCTTTTTTTCAATCTCAACTTCCTACCCCCTTGCGGGATCTAAACTTAGTGTTGAAAGGGTTGACTAGACCTCCCTTCAAACCTATGGCCACCTGTTCGCTAGCTTACCTATTGATGAAAATGATCTTTCTGGTTTCAATTACCTCGGCTAGAAGAATAAGGGAAATATCAGTTCTAATGGCACATCCCCTCCCACCCCCCCCACAGTATTCTTCCCTGACAATGTTACACTTAGGCTGCATCCAAGGTTCATCTCTAAAGTGACCTCCTCGTTTCACATGAATCAGTCTATTCACTTTCTTGTCTTCTACCCCAAGCCTCACCAAGACAATAGGGAGGCCATTCTGCATACACTAGACGTTAGGAGAGCCCTAGTATTCTACCTCGATAGGACAAAGGCCTTCAGGAAGTCCCTTAGACCAGTGGTCTCCAAACTTTTTTGATCGCGCATCCCTATCAGTAAAAAAATTTTGAGCATGCACCTCCTGCCGCGCCGGCTCTATCATTTTTGCCGCAGCAAAAAAAATAATAAAATAAAAGCTGCTAGGACGCCTGCCCGAACTGCCGAAGCAAAAAAAAAAAAAAAAAAAGGGCGCTCAGACAAAGAGAGAAAAAAATCGCTCCTCCTGCCGCACGCCCCTCAAGGCTCAGCCCAAAGACTATCCAAGTGGGTCTTGAATTGCATCTGACAGTGCTACCAAATTCAGACTCTATCCATACACATTCCACGAGATCGATCTCCTCATCTGTTGCCTTCCTCAAGGATGTCCCCATCACAGAGATCTGCAGAGTGGCAACATGGGCCTCGGTCCACACCTTCTCAGAATATTATGCAATCACCAGGGACTCTGCCTCTGATGCCATCTGTGACAAACCTGACTCCGAAGTCCCAGCCCTCCAAGGGGGGTACTGCTCAGGTGTCCCCTACAGTGGAGCAACCATAGAGACACTACTCAAAGAAGAAAAAGAAGTTACTCACTTTGTGCAGTAACAACTGTTCTTTGAGAAGTGTCCCTATGGGTGCTCCACTACTTGCCCTCCTCCCCTCTAATTCGGAGTTCGCTATGACTCGGTAGATACGGAACTGAGGATGGCTAGCCGCCGTGCGCTGGCTAGCCTCGTGGTGCAGCACGAAGAGAGACAGCGCATTTGCGGGCCCAGTGGACACTGCTACTGAAGTTCTCCGATCAGCAGTGCAGGGATGCACCCACACCTACAGTGGTGCAGCCATAAGGGGATACATCTCGGAGAACCATCGTTACTGCACAAGGTGAGTAACTTCTTTGATGCTCACCCATAACTTGGTCTTATTAAAAGATATACCTATGAAATTTGTGGTCACGATGGAATATTGAGATAATTTTTGCTAGAGTTTTAAAGGTAATATCTATCTCGGTCACTTTTGAGTTTTTAAAATTTTGAAAGTGTTGTTATTTTTCAGCCTGTTTTCCCTCATGTATCGAACAGTTTATAAATGCACAAATTCACATATGTAGATTTCTTAAACATACTTGTACATAATAGTTTATTGGAAAATTAGTTTTGAAGTAATAATTATTTGGAGTTTTTGTTTTTATTGACTTATTGTCTGGAGAGATGCCTTGGAGAGATTTAAACAAGTCTCTTAGCACCTAACAACTTCTAAGAACCCAACTGGATCATTGCTACCCCTAGTTCCTACTGCTGTCTGGAGCTAAATTCCACAGGGTCCCTGAGCTTACTTCCTGATCCATCCACCAGCTTTCACCCACAACAGCATTCCTAAATTCTTCCTTTCCTGTTAGCCTGCAAAATAGCAAGAACTAAAGAATTAGCAAAGCAGCCCAAGGATTCTGTAGTGCCTGGGAACTTACCAGGAGTAGGTTCTGATTTTATTCAAGTCCTTAACGTTTTGTGTGAGCAGAACTTCCTCATAGTGCAGCCAGGTAAATGCTTTTGTGTTTAAAAGTTTAAGCAGTAAAGCACTTAACTATCTCTGCTATGAAATAATATGCTTTTATAAGCAAAGAGTTATAGAGTTTGTTTGAGGCAAAAAACCCTAACCTTTCCATACAGTTCTCCTTCATAAATGTAAGAGATTCATATATGCAAATGATTATTACAATTAAGATTGGTTTGGTGAATGCAACATAGCCCTTATATAAATGACATAAGAACATTGTAACTAAATTTCTAAGCATTAAAGTGATGGAATGACTGCTTATAGTAATTAATTTATTTTAAGATATTCTGTGACTTTTATAGTTGCGTCTTGTGTCCTTTCCAAGTTTTCCAAAACAATTGTAAGTCACAACACAGCACAAGGAGTCAGATCCTTGGTTGGCATATATTGACATACAGCATTTAAGGAGGAATTTATGCTGATTTATACCAGCTGAGCATCTGGCACAAACTCTTTCAATATATTCTACTTTTATATCATGAAATTTATACATATAGCAGTGATGTGTGTGTATATATATCTTTAAAGAGCTTGTATGAAGCCTCTCTGAGTGAGACTGGTCAAAAACTCAGATGAAGAGGAGCAAACCCTTGTTCTTTCAGGCCATTTCTCCGTTTCCATTGACAGAAAGACAGTTCAGTCCAAATTGGAGAGATTTTTATCCACAAAGTAAAATGAAAACACTGCATGATGAGAAACTCTCAACACTATCTGATTGGAGGCTGAATGGAGTCACCAGGTTGTCCATACTTGAACAGATCCTCTGTTTGAGACTTATGCTATTGTGTAGACAGGGATTTCTTTGCCTCTTTCACAGACACAGCATACAGTTTAAATACTTTGTATGCTGCAGATCTTTTCGCAGTGGGAATAGTGGTGCGTGGGGCAGTTTTGTTTGTTTTTCCCTCCAGCAGCAGCTAACTAAAAAATGACTGTCTGACTTCTAGTCAGACTTTACCACAGAATTAAACTTTGAGTCAAAGCAAAGCATGGAAATTTTAATTTCGGAGGGAGAATTTCAGAGAGAGGGTTTTATGATTATGTAAAACTAGGATTATAGAGGAAGAGGAAATATAATTTTAACTATAGCTTTAGCTACTGCAAAAGTTTGAAATGAATATAGCCATTTTCCTTTTCGTTGTTACAGTACAGCCGAAATATATAATCATAAAAAAATTGAAATAGAAAAACAGCATGTTTCAGAATTAAGGCAGAATTCAGTTGACCAAAGTACTTCAAGCTTATGTCTAATTTTAAGCATGTAGCTTTAGTGGGACAACTAAAGTATTTTGACTTCTGTAGGACTGTGCTCATGTTTAAAATATCTTGCTGAACTGGGGACCTGTATGAGGAAGCTATTTCTGACCCCTAAAGCATGTATGAATATGTCTTCCTGCACTGCTTTAGATATTTGTGATGTTGACAACCATGGCAGAAGAAACAAAGAAATGTGAATTGTTCTTGGCATGTGAAAAGCTTGTCAGTTCACCTTTTAGCTGTAAATATGCTTATTAAGTAATTTTCTTATGATGGCATGTAAGAAGAAAAGCTAAATTATTCACATTTTTCACAAAACCATGCTATTTATAGTTGGAATAGTTTTTCTGATAATTTTTAATGAGGCCCTTGAAAATGCACAAGGGAAGTTCTGTTTTTGTTTTTTGTTTTCCCTACTGGGAGCCTTAGCTGTGTCTATTTATATGTTAAAAAATAGTCATGAACTAAAGACAACAAATACTCACCTCCATAATTTGATACTACTTGGTATAATTTTCAGTTTAAATTTAGGAGAGGCCCATAAACTACCATAGAAACTGACTCCTCTAGAGAGGGTAACCCTCCAGGCCCATGTCACCAACAGAACATGCTTGCACTGTAGTCATATGGATTTTTCCTTTGCTTTTAAAAGCTTCTAGTACTATAATTTGAATGTTTACAATATTTAAAAGAAACAAATGAGGAATAATTAGTAAATTAAAGTTAATACCTATTTCAGATTTATCTGCTTTGAAACATATTAAAATGTTCTTTTTACACTTAATTTAGTATATGATATGTATGTAATTAACCGTTCAGATCAGGATTTGTTTTTGTAATATAGAATATAAGAAAAGACTAAAAGTTTGTAAACTCTTGACAGCCATATACAACTTCTGTTTAAATTCTAGAAATACACTAACAGATCTTCACACAAATAGATGCATGACTACATAAATACATTCTTAGCACTTAGTAATTATATTTGTGGTGGTCAAAGCACACAAGAAATTGAATATACTAATATTCGAATCAATTTTTAAAATCTCCTGAGCAAAAAGAATCTCTGAAGCATTTTTAGCATCTCTAATATGTGTTTTTATATTTGTAAGTTGTTAGCAGCTTCTTGTAGATGCTTGTTTTTGGCAAAATGAATAAGTAATTTTTAATGGAAATAACTCCCCAAGCTTTAAAATCTATTTTAATCACTGGCTATGTTTTGAATTATTGTACTGTAGGAATCATAATTTATACAATTCAGGGTTATTTTTATAATTTGTAAAGAATCTCTGTATTTCTTATTTGAAAAACATAAGTGCTTGTACATTTACATATTATATAGGTTAAACAACCTGAGCACTGTCCCACTCTGTGCATTGAATGAGGCAGGGCTCTTGTGGAAAAAATAGTATGTGATTGTGTAATTAAAGACGAAACCATAATGTATATTCACAAGGCGGCAAAATTAAGGTTGCATTTGTCATAATTTGTTAACGACTTAAATATTTTAAAACAGATTTTTTTATGCAGTATAGATGTTGTAGTTAAATGTATTCTAATATAAAATATGTTTATTGCAAACTTTCTTATACTGTAGACACATTCATTATAATATTGCCAGTTATGCATTTGCTGCACAGGGCACTACTAAGAACTATGGGATAGGTTCCCATAATCCGATGCTGCTGCAGCAGCATTTGCAGGGAATATTATGTACAAATTCAAGGCAATAGTTTACCTGAAACAGGATGACTAGTGTAGGTGCATTGCACTGTTGCAACTTGCATTGGATCAGCCACATAATATAATTCTCTAGTGTAGGCAAGACTCAAAATTAACACAGTCCCTGGTCTGAGGAGCAACCGCATACTCTCACACCCAGTTAGACCAAAACAGTTTCAGTGCATGCATACAGCTTTTCCCAGACATAATTTGTGTGATTTCTGTTTAATGCATAGACACCTGCCAGGCTACACTGATATTTTTGTATCAGCACAGTTTGGGGAAATCCAGGTGGCTCTTCTATTCTGTATCAGCCCTTGCTGCTGACACAAAGTACACGGGTGTTTTTTCAGAATGGGTTAACCCTTTTGGGAACCCAAGATTATAGGATTTCTTATCCAGATCCCAGAATCCTGCCAGCCTTTTGCTGCCTTGCTTGATGAATCCAAGACCAGGATGATAAGCAGCATTTTAACTGTCACTCCAGCAGCAACAGAGTGGTGTTTTTAGACAACTGAAGGAGAGGTGGAGATGTCATGTGAACAGCAATTACCTGAATTACATTTCCACTGTCCTTGCTGCTTATGATTTATAACCTCTGAACAGAATGGAGAATGCTACATAAATGCCTAGAATGAAGCAAAGAGGTGCTCTAGCCTGACAACCTGAATGTGGATTTTGGAAATTCACTGACTGCCTGTGTCAGACAAAGAAATCAGATAAGGATGCTCTCTATCATTACTTTACTAAAAGTGTTGGTTTGAGGAAGAAAGATTAAGAGGCGTAGGACTCATCATTCTATGGGTTTTATTAAATGGATACAGCTAGTGTGGCCCAGAAACAGTCTCCCAAATTGAAGATATAATAGAGCTCTCCATATAAAATCTTGCAATAATATGCCTATCCCAGAATCCTCATTAACGACTATTTAAAGGTTTGCATGCCTCCTGTAATTTTAGTATATAATGCCTGCATCTGTAACTTTCACTCTATGCATCTGAAGAAGTGAGGTTTTTACCCACGAAAGCTTATGCCCAAATAAATCTGTTAGTCTTTAAGGTGCCACCAGACTCCTTGTTGTTCCTGTAATTTTGTTTTCCCTTAGTATGAATCCAGTGCTCTGAACAGGCCCACCCTCAGTTTATGTAGTATTCCTTGTAGGCTAATCAAGCATGGGATTCTTTTGTTTTGAATCTTCAATTCAGGATAGCAGGAAATGCCAAATAGGGCCAAAATGGCACATTGATTATATCAACACAACAGTTGTTTGCTTTTTCCATTTAAACTGTATTGTAACCCTATTGTAAATGCTAATTGTTCTAGTTGTGTGTCTCCTAAGCTTTTGAAGTATTTGCCTAGGGAAGGTGTATTTGCTTCAACAACCCTTCCAACAGGAGGAACTTTTAGGTTAAAAAAAAATATGGAAAATGGGGGTTTGCGCCTCCATTCCACAGACGTGGACAAAAATACTTTGAGGTTATGACATCTGTCTAAAGCAGTGGATCTCTTCTAGAAGAAACCAATATTAGAAATAAGAAAACTAATTTTCCCTTCTTTCTCCTGCACTTACATGTTTACCTTCAAATCCTTATCAACCTATGTACAACCTAATTATGAAGCTTATACCTATATTAGAGCTGCTGTACAAAAAGGGAGACATGAATTTAAAAATCAAAACAACAAAAGCCAGCTTTTTTGGTAGAGACACAAGGTGGGTGAGGTAATATCTTTTATTGGACTAACTTTTGTTGATGAGAGAGAGAAGTTTTGAAGAAGAGCCCTGTGTAAGCTTGAAAGCGAAAGTTGCTTCAATAAAAGATATTACCTTACCCACTTTGTCTTTCTAATATCCTTGGACCCACATGGCTACAATAGCACAGCAGACAACTTTTTATGTTGACAGGTAGACGGTACTGACCCAAACAAAGCAGAAATACAGCACTTTCCTGGAAAATATGCCACCAAGAAGAAACTCTCTCCCCATCTAACAAGCAACCTAAAAAATTCAGCAGGAAATTCAAACTATCATAGATATCCATGTTCAAGTCAAAGATCTGCTTACCATTGAACACTCAGAAGTCTCCATCATGGCAGTAAACATCTGCTGTCTTCTCTTATCCTTCCTGTCATTGCTATGTTTCCTCCAACTTCTCTTTCTTTCCTTCAGCATTAATCTTAGGCCTTGGCTACACTGGCAATTCACAGCGCTGCACTTGCTGCGCTCAGGGGTGTGAAAAAACGCCCCCCCTGAGCGCAGCAAGTGCAGCGCTGTAAAGCGCCAGTGTAATCCGCGCCTGCAGCGCTGCATGCTCGCTCGCAGCACTGCAAGCTATTCCCCTCGGAGAGGTGGAGTACTTGCAGCGCTGCGAGAGAGCTCTCGCAGCGCTGGCGGCGCGACTACACTCGCGCTTCACAGCGCTGCCGCGGCAGCGCTGTGAATCCGCGAGTGTAGCCAAGGCCTTACTCTTCTCCCCTTCTGATGTACATTTGTTCCACAAGTAGCAACATTTGCTCTGTCATCTTGAGGAAATTGGCTACAAGAGCTACGTTGAGGACTCTTTCTGTATTTATTACCCCTTTGGGGTAGATTATTCTGGGATTTGGGATCTTTGTGTTCTTCTTTCCCTTGTTTTTGTTTTGACAATGGATATGCTAATATGTCATCAAAAGGTGCACGTATGGCCTGGCTGCCCTAAGTTTGGATGCCTTTAGCAGTGCTCTTCTCTGCTGTCATATTTGTGCTGTGATTTGCACTGTATCTTTCAGTGCAAAAAAGAGAAGTGGAACTTAAAAAAAAAATGTTCTTAGAGTTTGCAACATTACTGGAAACCTGCAGAATCGCTACTTCCTGGCCTCTGGGCAGATCAGTGAATTGTTTTATATCAGCAAGAGATGTATTAAACAAATTCTTTAAAAAAAATTTTTTTTTCCCATTCTAGCCTCTGCTGTTGTAAGCATCAGGCTTCTTGTGGAGATTCTGTAGAGTAGGTGGCTCAAGGTATCTCAGAAGCTTGAAACTTATTCAGCATTTGTCACTTAGTTTAATAGTTAACCCCATAATTCTCACAACAGAAATATCAATCATATGTAACTTCCTTTCTAGGTAAATTATGGCAGCCATACCAGCAGGAAGGGCCGGCTCTAACTTTTTTGCCGCCCCAAGCAAAAAAAAAAGAAAGAAAGAAAAAGAAAAAAGGGAGCTGTCGCGCCGTAACACCCCCCCCCCCCCCCCCCGAGCGTTGCCCCGCCGAAAAAAAAGCCCCATTGACAAAGTCCTAACTGAACTAGTGGCTCAGCAGTTTTCAGCACTGGTTCAGTTTGGTGGTGTAGATTGGCCCTTAAAAGGAATGCATTGTGGGGAGTAGAGGTGGAGTCTGGCAACCTGATTCAGACAGGAAAGAGCTGCATCAGAGAAGAGAACCAAGAATCTTTCTCTTTTCCTCTAAGAAACTTTGGTAGGGTCCACATTGCGATATAATTTTTGACTTTGGAACTTTGGCTGATAGAAGCCTGGTTGTATTTGTTTGGCATCAGTTTAGAAAGTTCAAAGTTGAGATAGTTATTCTCAAGTTCCCTGCTAAATTTCAAAGCCATGAGTGGCTCTGCTGTCTGTCAGTGTGTCAGGAAAATAGGAGCAATGCACGTTACTGTCCTGAGATGCAGAAAGATAATTAACAGTAAAAAGGTTGTGGCTTTTTTTTTTTTTTTTTTTTTTTTTTTTTTTTTTTTTAATTTTAACGTGTAGATAGTAATAGAATAGTCCGTTCTTCATTTCAGATCAACAAAGACTGAGGAATAGCCAAGTCAAGGTTCTCTTTTTGTGAGATGGTAATTATACAGAATTCAGTTGTTTTAAACCTACACCCTACTGTCAGACCTGTGATATCACCATGATAGGTGCTATATAAAACTACAGATAGTATGCTCCTGTGGTTCTTCAGCATCTTCATATTGTGAACTACTGCTTCAGGTGAACATCCTTAGATGGCTCATCTTTCCGCCCTATGCCATATCTTCCCTGTTGTAATTATACTGCTTGGTTACATGGTGAAGTAATTCTAGACTAGTTTTAATTGGACAAGATGTAAAGTAAGCTTTTAATATTATGGGTAAAGCTATGTACTTTGTTAATCCCCCACACTTCTGTGCGTGTGTTGTTTATTACCTATCCACATGTGTAGGTCCTTACAGTTTTTCCTATAGTTCCAAATCTCCCTTGTTTTTTGTAATTGTCTGTGCTCAAGTTCTCTCAAGGTCTTATAGAAGTTTGATTCTTTCCTCTCATACCGCAAGCGTGTTATCTCCTCTAGATTTTATGCTGTTTGCAAATTTTGATCAGAGTTGAATTTTCACCACGGAAACATCCAACAAAGCCATGAAGCAGCCATGTGGAATGCAAAACATTTCAGTTGAGTTCAGATTTTGAAAACTAATTGCCAATAGCAAGAAAAACTTTCTTTGACCATGGAGAGATTGGAGGAAGTGGGCTAAGCCATCAGTTTCTACAGAATTTAAGCCTTCATTAAGAAAAAAGAAAGTTTCTAGCCTTTCTGGGTTGATAAAATAACTTAGGTATGAACTAAATATGAACTGACAGTGTAATCTTCCTGAGTTTGCAGACAGACTGCTGTAGTGCTTTCCCTGCTGTTCATTGCATTATTAAGCAATTGCAGAGAGAAACAAACAAGTCTGGTCAGCTTCAGTGTTCCTGTTCAAAATCATGTGGGCAACATTGAAACTGACAAGAATCATCGCACTTCAAGTGGTTTCTTCATGTTCCCACTTGTGGGATCAAAGTACATATGCCACAATGGGAATATACAGAGACTTACGATAAAGAATTTCAGTTACATGTAAGCAAACTTCATTTTCATCGATTGCTACTAAGAAAAATTAGGAGCAGCAGGGGCAGGACTTGGGGCTACTCACTAGGGAGTAACTTGGAGCCATATGTGTGGGAGTAGGCTCAGAAATGAGGCTCAGAAGGTAGGAAAGGCATACAGTGATTCCCACTGCTGTCAACACATGCACAGCAGCTAGAAGACTGAATTGTGTGATATGCATACCTCACTGAGAAGTTTCTCCCTTCCTTCCAGATAATCAGGTAGCTGCTGGGGGCGGGACACTAAATAGGGAGCAGTGGAAGATGGGGAGAGAGAATGAGAGCACCTCCTCTCTTCCAGCAGAGGTGAAGGGGAGGGTGCTACTTAATTCTTTCAGATGTAGGCTAGATAGAGGGTACGTCCGTATCGGCGGGTAGCGATCGATTTATCGGGGATCGATATATCGCGTCTCGTTAAGATGCGATATATCGATCACCGAACGCTCTCCCCGTCGACTCCGGAACTCCACCGGAGCGAGCAGCGGTAGTGGAGTCGACGGGGGAGCCGTGGCCGTTGATCCCGCACTGTGTGTACTCCAGGTAAATCGATCTAAGATACTTCGACTTCAGCTACGCTATTCACGTAGCTGAAGTTGTGTATCTTAAATCGATCCCTCCCCCACCCCCCAGTGTAGACCAGCCCAGAGGTTGGTAAGAAAAAGAGAGTTTCAGGAAGGACTCGGGTGCAGCACTCTGATAAGAATTTTAAGTCTTTTTCTTTTCTTGGTAGCTGAAAGTAAAGATAAGAGGAAGCTGGGATTTTCACTAGAATGTCGGCCTAGACATATCTGGTTGGGACTTCCTCATCTGTTGTATAAGCCCTTGGTTAGTAGGCGTGTAGTCAACTTTTCGGGTCCTGATTTAGTTGGTCAAAAAAAAAAAAATCTAGAGGAAAGCTTGAAGTCTTGGAATAGGCCTACAAATAGCAAGACGACTGTTTGAAGACTGACAGGTTTTACTCAGATAAAAAGCTGGTGGGTGTAGTACAAAAAACCTAGAGAGATACAGTTGGATATGGTATTGTGAGAGAAACAGTTTCATACAGCACCACAGACCACAGCCTGAGAACTGTACATACCTATTCCGGGGTAAATTCCATATGCAACTGGCTCACATACCATCTAGATTTTTTCCTGTTAACTGCTTTTCAAATTTCTTAATACAAGTTTTATTTACACTTTGTGATAAAATTAAAAAGCTGCTTTGTTATTGAAATATGTAGTCTAAATAGGCAAAATATTAGTCACTTTCATAAAGCTAATTTTCTCATAATTTTGATTAAAACAATAACCTATTTTAGTAACATAACATTATAAAACTAAAAAGTAAGTTGCAAACTTTTTTCGTTCAGAAATATGGAAGTATAATTTGTCTTTTGTAAATAAAATTACACTTTTTAAAGGTTTTGTTGCTAATTAGAAAATTAAGGTTTTTGCAGTGATGATTTGAAAATAAAATAAAGATCATTTGTATTTCTGCTGTTTAGTCTAAGTAGAAATTTGCATAATATATTTTGGTTTAAATTTTCAAAAGTGACCAATGACTTTGGTTTCTTAATTTTTAGGTGCCTGACTTGAGATACCTTTAAAGGAGACCTCATTTTCAGAAAGTACTGAGCACTTGTCATCTAAAAATCAGGCAACTGTGATTGTGCACCCAAAAAATCCCTAGTCACTTTTGAAAAATTAGGCATTTAATTTTCCCATGTTTCAGTACTTTGTATGTTGTTTGGCTTTTGCTAGTGACCAGAAAGATGATAATCTACTTCCAAATTGACAAACGGATGACAACAAACTAAATTCTTTTCCGTACCTCTCAGGAGACACAACACAGAAGACTATACCCAGGAGTAGGGACAGAGCCATTCCTAGCCATTTTGGTGCCCTACGCAGCCCCCCCAGGCCTCCTGGGGGGGGGGGCCTGGCCAGGGCCCCAAGCCTCCATAGTGGGGGGGGGGGCTGGCTTGGGGGTTGGGGAAACCGCCCCCCCCAGCTCGAGCCGGCGGAGCAGAGAGGGTTGGGGTCAGGTCACTCCACTTCCTGCCGCCCCGTGAGTGCAGGGCAGGCCTGACCCCGCACTCACGGGGCAGCGGGAAGTGGAGTGACCCAGCCCCAGCCCGCTCTACTCTGCTCCCCTGGCTCCCAGCCTTGGGGCTGGGGAGTAGTGGGGAACTGATCCCCAGCACTCAACAGCCGTGTGGCTGGGAGCCAGGGGAGCGGAGCAGGCTGGGGTCGGGTCTCTCCACTTACCCCTGCCGGTGAGTGCAGGCCTGCCTCCTGCTGCAGTCCTCAGGGGAGTGGGGGCGGGTTGGGTGGAGCAGGGGCGGGGGCTTTGGGGAAGGGGTGGATTGTGGGTGGGGCTGGGGCAGAGCAGGGGCTGGAGAGGCACATATGGGTAGGGACGGTCCTGCGTAGGGAGGGTAGCTTTGAGTTGCCTTTTCAGATCCTAGATTCTGTCTTTGACTTGTGACCACAACTGTCACATTACTCTTATTACTGGTTGGGCTTCTGAATAGGGATTTTATGTTCTTCTATGTAATATTGTTATATTTAATAGTAAACATGTTTAAATAATGCTGCGCTTTTGAGGCAAACCAGCAAAAATCAGGAAATGTAAGGTTAAGGCTGGTCCCCCCGATCCTGAAAACACAGGCTTAATTTTATTACTAGGGGTAATCGTGTTGATATAATTGAGACTACTCATGAGCCTAATGCTAAATCAGTGGGGTAAGTTTCCTTGATTTCAGTGAACTTTGTGTGAGGCCTTATGGAAGTAAAATTCAGCATGTGCATAAGAGTCTTCAGGATGAAGGCTTGATTTTGTGCCTCCTTTGCTATCAATATTGGGAGTGAAAGCAGTCTTTAACAGGCCAGGTTTTAATATACCCTTTCTCCCTTATTGTGACAATGATGGAAAAACTAATACAAACTTACTGACCTGTTTTTATTTTATTTTTTGTTTGTTTGTTTGTTTTAACTTGCTCCAGCAGGCAAGTTGGTAAGTTGAATTTGGTGAAGCTGAGTAAGAAATCTAATTTCCATAGCACTGGATTTTCTTAATCTTTTGGGTTTTTAAAATTAGAGCTCAACAATATTTTTTAATTGAAAAAATATTAGAATAGTTGCTAGGGACTGACATTTGCTTATTAACTTATCCAGAACCAGAGGCTGGAAATATTTAATGTCCCTAAAAATATGTAGGCTGATTCACCATCTAGGCACCTGTACAATAGTTTTTCCTCTTGTGATTTTTAGCAGCCAATAGTAATGAATCTGAATTAGGGGCTGACGATTAATCACAGTTAACTCACGCGATTAACTCAACAAAATTAATCACGATTAATCTCGGTTTTAATTGCACTGTTAAACAATAGGATACCAATTGAAACTTATTAAATATTTTTGAATGTTTTTCTACATTTTCAAATATATTGATTTCAATTACTACACAGAATTGAAAGTGTACTTTACTTTATATTTTTATTTTTATTACAAATATTTGCACTGTATAAAAGATAAAAGAAATAGTATTGTTCAATTCACCTCATATAAATACTGTAGTGAAATCTCTTTATTGTGAAAGAGCAATTTACAATGTAGATTTTTTTTGTTACATAACTGCACTCAAAACCAAAAAAATGCAAAACTTTATTGCCTAAAACTCCACTCAGTCCTACTTCTTGTTCAGCCAATCACTAAGACAAACAAGTTTCTTTACATTTATGGGAGATAATGCTGCACACTTCTTATTTATGTCATCAGAAAACGAGAACAGACGTTCACATGGCACTTTTGTAGCCAGCATTGCAAGGTATTTACGTGCCAGATATGCTAAACATTCCTGTGCCCCTTCATGCTTTAGCCACCATTCCAGAGGACATGCTTCCATGCTGATGATGCTCATTTAAAAATATCATGCGTTAATTAAATTTGTGACTGAACTCCTTGGGGGAGAATTGTATGTCTCTGGCTTTGTTTAACCCGCATTCTGCCATATGTTTCAAGTTATAGTCGTCTCGGATGATGACTCAGCACATGTTGTTCATTTTAAGAACACTTTCACTGCAGATTTGACAAAACACAGAGAAGGTACCAATGTGAAATTTCTAAAGATAGCTACAGCACTCAACCCAAGGCTTAAGAATCTGAAGTGCTGTCCAAAATCTTAGAGGGACGAGGTATGGAGCATGCTTTCAGAAGTCTTAAAAGAGCAACACTCCGATGTGGAAACTACAGAACCTGAACACCAAAAAAGAAAATCAACCTTCTGCTGGTGACATACTCAGAGGATGAAAATGAACATGCATCGGTCCGCACTGGTTTGGATTGTTATTGAGCAGAACCCATCATCAGCATAGACCCATGTCCTGTGGAATGGTGGTTGAAGCATAAAGGGACATATGAATCTTTAGTGCATCTGGCACGTAAATATCTTGCAACACCAGCTACAACAGTGGGTATGTCTTCACTACCTGCCGTATCGGCGGGTAGCAATCGATTTATCTGGGATCGATATATCGCGTCTCGTTAAGACACGATATATCGATCCCCGAACGCGCTCACCGTCGACTCCGGAACTCCACCAGAGTGAGCGGCAGTAGCGCAGTCGACGGGGGAGCTGCGGCCATCGATCCCGTGCCGTGTGGACCCCAGGTAATTCGAGCCAAGATACTATTCGCGTAGCTGAAGTTGTGTATCTTGGATCGATTTCCCCCCCAATGTAGACCAGCCCAGTGCCATGCGAATGCCTGTTCTCACTTTCAGGTGACATTGAAACAAGAAGCGAGCAGCATTATCTCCTGCAAATTGTAACCAACCTTGTTTGTCTGAGTGACTGGCTGACCAAGAAGTAGGACTGAGTGGACTTGTAGGCTCTAAAGTTTTACATTGTTTTATTTTCGAATGCAGGGTTGTTGTTTTTTTTTACATAATTCTACATTTGTAAGTTCAAATTTCATGATAAAGAGATTGCACTACAGAACTTGTATGAGGCACATTGAAAAATAATTTTTTTTTGTTTTTTACAGTGCAAATATTTGTAATAAAAAATAAATATGAAATGAGCACTGTGCCCTTTGTATTCTGTGTTGTAATTGAAATTAATATATTTGAAAATGTAGTAAACATCCAAAAATATTTAAATAAATGGTATTCTATTATTGTTTAACAGTGCTCTTAATTGCAATTAATTTTTTTAATCTCAACAGCCCTAATCTGAATGTAAAGTACTAATCTCTAACTCAGAAAGCTGGGAATTTACACTGGCAGATGATATAAAGCACTCGTGTCTAACTCCAATGGTTCTTCGGCTAGAGATCACTAAATGATTTCTGGATTCAAAGAAGATGGTAATCAGAACATGATCTAAGTTTACATATCTTGCAAAACCCCCAGAGCTAGAAATGAATGGTTTATATGACTGGAAAGATGAGGGTTTTTTTTCAGATCATATGAAAGCATAAATTCTTAGCTTTCACATTTGGAGATTAATGCTTTATCCCATTCATCTCAAGCCTTGTTTTAAAGCCAAATCGTTCTTCTGGAAAACCAGTTGAGATATATTTTGGAATGTGTGGAATTATGGGACAAGTAACCCATGATTCATCACACTGTTTCCTGTCTGTCAGTCTGAATGGTCAACCATTCTAGTACAGCTTTGTGCTCTTTTTTTTAGTAATGTACACTTAGCAATGAATGTACCAAATCTCACTGTTTATATAGAAGTAACCACTTTATGTATTGATGCTATGCTGTTAATTTTTGTATTACTGGAAAACCAATTTACATAGTTATTCAGTACATCTCTCCCCATTACTTTAAGACCATTTGATCCCATGCATTGTTCAAGGCTACCTCTTGTGGAGGGTTTGCACATGGTTCTTTGACTTGGTTGTTACATTCTCTTAAAAAAAAATGCATCAACCATTTAAAAAGGATTACCAGAAAATTGTTTAAAGGTTGTAAAGTGAACAAGGCTTTGGAAAACAAAACTGTTGCCTCCAATCTTTGTGTTCTTCCTGCCTGATGCATCTAGTGATGCAACACTCAGTATAGGATGCATAACAATTCATTGCTAGGGAATGGAAGTGATTGGAGCAATACATTTTGATGGTGGCTTATTATAAAGAAAAGTAAAGCTTCTATTGTGATGTATCTCTTTTGGTAAAATACAATAGAAGGAAGGGAAATCCTGAAAGTATGTAATTGTGTGGGCTTTTGTAAAGTATTAGTCTTTTTAAATGTCCCATCACTCCAGCAAAGAGTGAAGTTATTTAAAAAGGAGCTGCAGTCATTTTTTCATTTTGCTCAGAGCAGCGTTGTGAAAATGCACATGCTAAAAAGCACCTCTTGACATATGAAAGTTATAAATAGTATTTGGTTGAAATTTTGATTAAAGGGCTCAAGGGGAGGGAAAGAAGTGAGAAGCGGAAGGAAAATGAGCTGTAAGGGAAGAACTGAAATTTAAGTCATAAAGATTGTGGGAGGGGAAATGTTGACATTTGACATCAAGTGGAAAGAAAATTCAGTTACTCATAATTTTTTGGGGTCTGCTCTTTTTCAGACATTTAAATGAAAAGGTAAAGAGCATCAGCGAGGATCTATATTTTGAAGAAATATAGAAGCAACAGTATTTAAATATAAATGTATTTTAATCAGCAAAAGCAAAGTGATATAGTTAAGATTTCTGCTAGGTCCTTAACTCACCAGATGGAACCTATGTAATAAAGATGGTTTCCCAGTAGTGGGTCATCTAATAATACTTATCATTTACATAGTGCTTTATGTTTTCAAAGTACTGTACGTCTGATTAATCATAATTGCTTTATGCAACACCTACTCACAGCCCTTTTTAACGCTTAATTTTCTTCCTCTTATGAGATTAACTTAAACCTTTAATAAAGCTTTTTATTATGAAAATTATATTGGTTGAAATGTAAAGATATGTTTACTTATTTTAGGCTCTGGTTCAGCAAGGAATTTAAGCATTGTTTTAATTCTAAGCATGTGAGTAGTCCCATTAAAATCAATGAGAATAGTCACATGCTTAAAATTAGGCCAATGGTTTTCAGCTGGTCCGCAGACTTTCTAAGGGGTCCACGAAAAGTGACTATGAAGTTTCAGATCCCAGAAAAGGCATTCAGTTTTTCTGATCAATCAAAAGTATGTGAATACCCCCACCAAAACCCAGAATACCCTCACCTATAAGTCAAAACCCAGAAGTGTTGTCATTACCATAGAAGCCCACAGTTTAGCGCCCTTTCTCACACTGTGTCAAATGCTGTGCCAAGCATGTGCCTGCCCCCACTCCACCCCTTCCCCCAAGGCCCCACTCCCCCCCCCCAACCTCTTCCCATCAAACACACAAACCCTACTGTCTCTTTATTAAAATGCCCCCCCCCCCTTTTTTTTTTTTTTGGTCTTTTATCTGGCGAAAAAAATTTCCCTGGAACCTAACCCCCTCCCCTATTTACATTAATTCTTATGGGGTAATTGGATTCACTTAACATTGTTTCACTTAAAGTTGCATTTTTCAAGAACATAACTACAGTGTTAAGAGATGAGTTCCTGTACATTAACAGTTTGCCTTGTTACCACCAATTTGATGTATCCAGCCATGACTCTGTATAGTTTCTATTTTCCTACCCCTTTTGACATAGCCTGTCACCTCTTAAAATATCACATTCTGTCTGCATTACTGCATGAGTGATTCTAACGGAGTTCCAATAGTGTCATTTAGTTTGTTACTGAGTCTTAGCATTTTCAGTGTCCACTTGTTGAATTTAGCATATTTATATTCCAAGTATTTTCTTTATGAACCACTATTTTTAACCTGTTGATTATGTCTGTGTTGCCTACTCTTTGCCATATTATGCTTTTAATGGTAAACTATGTAAAATATTTCTGATGAAATTTCTTGTAGTAATTTGTAAATACTTCTACCTGCAGGTAATAAAAGCACATACAAAAATATGTCAGGTAACAAAAGCAAAAACTAATCCACAGAAAAAGAAAATGGGCTTAGTTACAAGGTGGCTAGTTATACTATAATTTTTAGCTAAGGAGTATTGTTGGCAAATATAAACAAATGTCATATCTAAATCATGATTCCACTTATCTGCCTGTATCACCTTTTGTCAGTCTGATTCATGGTTTTGTATTTTATACCACAGTTTAACTATTGCTTTCACTAACCTCTTTTTCTGCAGTTGCTACTGTTTCCTTCAGCAGTTCAACTCTTAGAGGACAGGAGTGTTAGTTGCATGATAAATATTAAAAATCTTTGCTTTCTTAATTTCAGCTATCTAGAAAAGTACGAGAAAGTACATCATTTTGGGGAGGACGATGATGAGGTACAACCAGGCAATCCAAAGCCACAACTTCCTATAGGTGCAATTCCATCTTCCTACAATTACCAGCAACACAGTGTGTCAGGTAAATTAAATTTTTGAGAAAAAGATAGTTGTGATATTTATTTTAATTTCCATGTTTTAACTGGGGCAGTCTTTAAATGCATTTACAGTGTTATTAAAAAACATCAACACTTTATGTCAGTCAAATCATTATCTAACAAAAATATTTTCTCCTGTTACCCAAAAAACAAGAAAACCTCCAAATCCATAAATAATCCCAATTCCTCCAGAGTTTGGGTAAACAGATAGATAGGCCTTGAAGTGATATTCTTTGAAAATCAACAAACTCAGGATCAATTGGGCCAAGTTAAGGAGCGAATTTCAGAGTTTTCACCAATAATGGTCTCCCTGCAGCTCACAGATGTTTAAATCTGGGTTCTGCTGATCTCAATTTCTGGGTTACAATTTGAGGAGCCCGGTGGTCTATAATGTAGCCAGAGAATCCATACCATATGGGGCTCTTCAGATCAAAATGCAAATCTTGACTGGAACACAGACACAAATTTGATGCCAATACAGTCCACTTAGATTGTAAGCTCTTTGGGGCCGGGACTGCCTATTTTTGTTCTGTATTTGTACAGCACCTAGTACAGTTAGGCCCTGGGCTCTTAGGTGATATGATAATACAAATAAATAATATTGTATCTCTAAATAATTGGGCTGCATTCTGTCCTAGCTGAAGTTTAAGTGGTTTTCAAGGTTCTCCTCTAGTAGAGCGTATATTGCAATGTTCCATTCTGAAATGAATAACTAACTGGCAAGATCCATATCCGATGGGAATGGTCTCAATGTTCTGGCCCAAAAAAAGATGGAAAAAAACAAATGAAATGTTGGAAAAGTTGGTTTAATGCCATGAATTATTTAAATTAAAGAGAATTATTGATATTTTACTTACTATGTCAGCCAGAATATTCATTTTATTAGTTTGGCTGCAGAACCATTGTTCTCACTCTTTTTTTTGTCTTGGTTAGATTATCTTCGTCAAAGCTATGGGCTGTCTATGGACTTTAATTCGCCAAATGACTATAATAAATTGGTGCTTTCACTGTTATCTGGACTCCCGAATGAAGTGGACTTTGCTATTAATGTGTGCACTCTTCTGTCAAATGAAAGCAAGCATGTCATGCAGCTTGAAAAGGACCCTAAAATCATCACTCTACTGCTTGCTAATGCTGGGGTATTTGATGACAGTAAGTTTTAAGTTGAATTCTATTTTTACTGTATATAACATTTTTAATATCTGAGCAGGAAAGCTGCAAATATATTTTTGTAGCTTCTTTCAATTTTGAATAATCATCATTCTTCATTTATAGTAAATTTTAAATAATTTACTGAAGAGAAATTAACTTGATACTTAGTTTTCTTTTTTAATTATTTCATAACTTGTGCTTCATGTCAGGCTTTGAATATTAAAATTACCTTTTTATTCAGCTAGCATATATATATGTTTTAGAGACTTTATCATTTAACAGTTTAATTTAGTGAAACTTAAGAATTGGGTTTTCAGTGGTATTTTTAAATTACTTGAGTTCAGTGATAAATGTTTAGCATTAGATTTCCATTTAGCCTCTGATGTCAGGACGTATGTGTTTGTTTGTTTTCCTGATGAATGCATAGGACTTTGTTGATTTTTAAAAGATGTGCATTTTGATGTAAATTACATATTAAAAATAGAAAGAAGCATCTCATAAAAATGACACACTGAGTTTATATTCTGATAAAACAAAGATTTGTTAGTTCCTAAGCACAGTGAAATTTAGAAATCAGACCTCAATATCATTAAAATGATCTCAGTCTGGATTTAAGAAATATTTAATTGGCCTGCTTGCATTTTTAGTATTTTAAGAAGTTGTATTTCACAAAACTATTTCAATACTGAATTATTGCTCCTGGGTAGATTGACCAGTGTGTTGGCTGTTAGGCCTTCTTGTTCCTTGCTTTATGTTCTTTTGTAAGCAAATATATGACCGAACCATTTTGGAATCTTACTGAATGACAGTAGGATAAAATATAACTCCTAGCTTATGGAAAAAAGGAATCATTCACTATTTTAATTTTTGTTATGTACAAAGCTTCTCTAACAAGAGATAGTAATGTTTTCCAAAGTTAATTTTATCTAAATAAATCCTCAAATGAGCATTCTTTAGCTAAAGAATATTTTGGGATGCCCCTAATAATAGATACAGTGTGTGGGTGTGCGTGCACACGCATGCATGCGTGTACATATTCTTGCAAAATACTGCATCAAAATTACTATCTTTTTACTGTTTTCCTTCAATTGTGGGGAAGAGTATGTGTGAGGCACATTATATACTCATTTTTAAAAATATTATCAACTTTTTTATTTCCTTAATCATTTGTAGTATGTAAAAAGTTCTTCATGTCAGTAATATATGAGTGCTGGTCTAATTTCTCCTTCAGATTTTTTGGGTTGTGTGTCTGTCCTTTTACTGTGTTTTTTCTTAATAGGATGTCCCTCACATTTGACCAGACCAATACATTGTCTGCATCTGTGCTAGTCACAAGGACTCCCAAGTGGAAGGAATGTTTAAAGAGTGTCTAAAGTTAATTTTAATTCCCTAATTAATCCTTCCCAGAGGCCCATCCTTAGAGTCTGATTTTGAGTGGTCACTCTGCTGAGAGTCAGGACAATTCCTTCTTCAAAGTAGCTTTTACAGAAATGAGAAAGGTGCTTCAGCAAGGTTTGAATGTTCTTTTGTTTCATGCCTTTTTGGACACTCAGGGCTAGTCCTCCATTGTTAACTTTTGGAGGTCAAGCCTGTGTTTCCATACGGTTGTTTCATTGGTGTCCTGTACTAGCTGTTCTTTGTGTTATGGTCTTCCTCAGCTGAGAAGTATTTGAGGTAAAGTTCTAGGCCATCGCTAACAATAGTAAATGAATAATCATTGGTATTTGAGAGAGGCAAATTTGTAATAGACATGTTCTTTTCTTCCACTAGGAGAAGGATTTTATTTTCAGCTACTCTCTAATACATCCAGCAGTGAGGGTCTGATCAATGCAAAAGACAGATGTGTCCTATTTCCCTATCCATGTAGTGAGGGAATACTTATTTTCTAGAGCAGGGATCTCAAACTCAAATGAGCACGAGAGCCACATGGGGACTAGTACATTGGCCCAAGGGCCACATCACTGACACCTCTCCTCCCCCGCTGCCCCTGGCCCCGCCCCCACTCCACCCCTTCCATGAGGCTCTGCCCCTTCTCCACCTCTTTCCACCCCTTCCCCACCCCCATTCCAACCCCTTCCCCAAAGTCCCTGCCCCACCTCTTCTCCGCCTCCTCCCCTGAACGAGCGGCTCCCCGCTCCTCCCCACCTCCCTTCTGGAAAGCGCCTGGAGTTAGGCAGAGGAGCAGGGATATGGCATGCTGGGGAGCTTGGCAGCTGCAGGAAATAACTCAGGGGGGGCGGGGAGCTTGGCTGGCTGCAGTAAATAACTCGGCGGGCCACACCTTTGAGACCCCTGTTCCAGAGCATATATATAGTTTTCATCATTATAGTTTGTGAATTGTGTTAATTCTCTTTTTTGTGATGTAACATTTCTAGTTATATTTTTCTCAATTTTGTTAACCTCTTAGGATTTATTCCAGTTTGAAAATTTGAGATAACTCTTACCTTGCATGTCTTAGGACAGCCTCTCTCTTTCAGGAGTACTGTCTCAGTTTTTTAACATTCATTTTTCATTTTAAGTTCAAGTTCTCTTATGTAACCTAAGAACATGACGGGAATACAAAACCTTTTTTCCCCATCTTGTCAGTAGGATTGTTTTAAATAACTTGTTTGTATCCTCAAAATATTTAATTAGGCCTTGCATGCCAAATGGTGCAGAAGCCTTGGTCCTGGATTCTGTAAGATGTCAAATGCTGCTTCATTATTTTCAGCTGAAAATTGTAACAATTTTTCACAATAAAAATATACTGTGAACTAAATACTGTTTTATACAACTTCATATTGACACTAATCGCAGACTTCCAAGCTGCAAAATAGTTATTTTCCTGTCAAGGGAAATCCTGTGAACTAATCTTCGTTGCTTCCAAAGAGTGATAGGCCAGAAAATTTGATGTAATATTATTTACCGGTTCCACCAAAGCAGCCAGGAATTATCATAAAGCTTCTTTGTAAAATACTAATATTTTAGTAAGTGATAGTGTTGTCTAGCCATTGTGTTGGCTTCTTGAAAGCTTCAAGGGAAGTTTTGCCTAAGCACCATGCTAAACAACTGGGATCATCTTTACTCTTTACTATGTACAAGAAAAAACTAGTTGTTGACATGAGATTTAAAGCTAGGAAACCACTTCATACTTTTGTCAAAAGAATTCTAGAAAAGCATGTCATGGCTCTTTAAGATACAAGGCAAAGGTACACAAAGTTTAGACCATTCAAATATTTTCTTGTGCCTTAATAAACTGTAGTACTGCAACAGCAGTCAGTTGAGTGTATTGCAGTAGCGATTACAGTGGTTTACTACATCTTACTGCAAAATTACTCGATGAAAAAAGAAAACTTCTGAGTGGTCTGTAGTATTGTTGAATCTTTATTTCTATTGTTGATTGGTAGAAAATCAAATGAAAATGTTCAGCTCATTTTGACACTTTTTTTTTATGCTTAAAGCTTTAGGATCATTTTCTACTGTATTTGGAGACGAATGGAAGGAGAAAACTGATAGAGATTTTGTTAAGGTAATTTTGAAATTATGAAACTGTTTTAAACTGTGCACTGCCAGTAGCAAAGTCTAAGTCTCTTAAAGCATCAAAATGGTTTTCACATAAGTTGTACCAGAATGTGACTTTGAACTACTTTCCAGTTTATTGCTTTCAAGAAAATATAGTAGCATACTAACTCAAGGATATTTGTGATAAAACTTGGGGGTAAGTAGGAAGAAAAGCATTAAGAAAAAGGAAGGGTGAGTTGTAGAATAGACAAAGGTTACAGAATTTTTTTAAACAAGCCCTTCAATTAGGAGTTTACATTATAGTAGCTAGGTTTGCACAAGACATTTTTGTTTTTTTTCCACTAGAGGGCATGATATGCTATATTAATGTGTAGCAAAATTACTTCTGGCTACACTTCTATTATATGTAAACACTTCCTCTGTGTCCTGGATTAATATTTGTATGGTGCTCGGTAGCGTGTAATATAATATATATGAAAGGGATTTGACATTTCATTATGTTTGCTTAAGGGGATTCTATCATGTTAATATAACACAACAGATTTCCTTAAGAAGGATTCAAATAACTTATATTATTCAAATGGGAAGAATTTTAAAAAATGTTTTATTTTGCTAATTTTTGCTGTTTATTTCCAGGTGACAGAAATGGCCAGTGAGGGGTGGGGGATTAGACTAGTTAGTTCCAGTTCAGTTTATAGTCTGATTTCTGCTCAAATTCTTTCTTTCTTTCTTTCTTTCTTTTTAATATATCAACTGAATACAGCAATATTTGCATTACAGACATTGCAGAGGAATTTTTATGTTCATGTATTGTGTTAAGCTAGTTTTTACATAACTTTAATGTTGGGCCAAATTGGGTAATGGTAGTGCCCATTAAATTTTTTTCATTGCTAAAATAAAAATAGGTGGACTCTCCCAAAAGAATAAAATTGAGAATAAAGAAAATAGGCATTACTTTTTATGACTGGAGCTTGGACGTATGTTAAAGTATACTAAGGTTAAGTGTCAAAAATTGTGCCTCGTGGTCTTTGTCTTCATCTTTTCTGTCAGACAGATGTCCAGAAATATTATACTTGGAAATTTTTATTCAAAAGTAGCTAGCTTTTCTGGTTTTGCTATCCCCTAAAACTGAGGCAGTTTGTGTAATAGTTAATGAAGAACAACATCAGGTGCTATGTCTAGATATGTAAACATTTGAAATTATATTGAATTGTAATTAACCAACATATAATAAATTATATCATCTTAAATAATTATAGTATATGTAGACAGATGGTTTTAATAAACTCTCTTAATTGGGTGTTAAGTAGAACCAGCATAGTTGCAGTAAGGTTTACTAATAAGAAACTTGGATGTGCTCCAAGGATCTATTTATAAATGTTACATGGTATATAGTACCACACTACTGTAAAACACTTTTGAAGGCATGCCATAAACTAATACCACATCTAAAAATACCTATATATTACAATAATCCATTTTTTTCATAGAATCTTATTTTAAGCAGTTTGTTGATCCCACCACAGGAAGTTATTTATTTCATATAGCAGCTCTGTTTCTGTATATAAAATGATGATATTTTTAAATTTAAATTTCCCCTGTTATTCTGTTGACTCACAACAAATGCATTGTGTTGGAAAGAGCAGGAGGTTGCGTGCTTGTTCTTTTCTCTTTTGGGTTGCTTATACTTTTATAAAATTAGCAAAATGGTTCTTACGTAGATCTGTGCTCTCTTCTTGCTCTTGTTGTTCAGGTTTTCTTTTGTAAATGTTGGTTTGTCTGTCACTTGTTCTGCCAGGTGCAAATATTTATTTTGATAGGGTCATCATTCACTTCTCCTATCATGTTTCCTACAGTGACAGTTAATAGTAAGGTTTTGCACCATTGTGTACTAATGTGGTGGCTAATCCCAATTTAATTTCAACCTCTTTTCCTAATCTAGACAAAACCCAAGATTCTTAAATCAGGTCTTGCAAATTGCTCAGTTCCAAGCATTCCTAGAGCCAGAGACTTGGCATAGGTGGAACTGGTTGATATTGAGGTACTGACATCTTTCCTTTGAAAACAGTGTGAGCTATGAACATTGGAAGTTTATTGATCCAGCTAAGAGTCAGAGTTGAATGAGTCCTTGGATATGAAAGTCAGAAGTTTACATTGGGGATTACAGTGGACGAGAAGCTGGATATGAGTCAACAGTGTGCCCTTGTTGCCAAGAAGGCTAACGGCATATTGGGCTGCATTAGTAGGAGCATTGCCAGCAGATTGAGGGAAGTGATTATTCCGCTCTATTTGGCATTGGTGAGGCCACATCTGGAGTATTGCATACAATTTTGGGCCCTCCACTACAGAAGGAATGTGGACAAATTGGAAAGAGTCCAGCGGAGGGCAACAAAAATGATTAGGGGTCTGGGGCACATAACTTATGAAGAGAGACTGAGGGAACTGAGCTTATGTAGTCTGCAGAAGAGAAGAATGAGGAGGGATTTGATAGCAGCCTTCAACTACCTGAAGGGGGGGTTCCAAAGAGGATGGAGCTAGGCTGTTCTCAGTGGTGGCAGATGATAGAACAAGGAGCAATGGTCTCAAGTTGCACTGGGGGAGGTCTAGATTGGATATTAGGAAAAATTATTTCACAAGGAGAGTGATGAATCACTGGAATGGGTTACCTAGTGGGGTGGTGGAATCTGCATCCTTAAAGCTTTTTAAGGTCCGGTTTGACAAAGCCTTGGCTGGGATGATTTAATTGGGATTGGTCCTGCTGTGAGCAGGGGGTTGAACTAGATGACCTCCTATGATCTTCTATGATTCTATTATTCTAAGTTGTGAAATTTGAATGCCTAATACCGCTGTTCTGACAACAGATGCCTCAGCTCTTATAGGCTGTCCAGGTGAAACCTTGACTCTTGATGCCTTTGTGGTTCTCTCACTTGAGCTTCTGAGAGGGCACTCCTGTATTAGTCTGTTCTGGAGAATAGTGTTTCTTTAGACCTGACAGCCAGAGTTGTCTGTCGCTAGCCTTCTTTATCTAAGAGAGATGTTTCTTTGGTTCTGAAGTAACATCTTTAAGGTTGGCTCAGGTCCCAACTGAGGTGAATTTCATCCTCGTTCTGTGGTTTTTAGAATCAGACAGATCTCTTTCAGGCTATGTACTTCAACTGTTCTCCTTATTCTGTGAGCGCTAGAAGCCTTTATCTTTGGCTTTACCTGTACCCTGGTATGAAGTGATACAAGCCCTTTATATAGTAGCAACATTGTTAAAGAAGTCATCAGAGAGATATACTGCCAATTGTCCTTCACCTAAATGACCTCAGGAGTCAGCTCTGATCTTTCCATGGAGTGTTTAAAATCTCCTCTAGCCAGCATGGGGGGATTTATTAGACACATACTATAAAGAGGAATGTGGGGATGAACTGGTCCTTCATCATTGCCCCCCTAATGACAGTGTTATGATGCCTTCTGTGTCACCACCAAATGATTTTTAGCAGTTTCAGGACATGGGGCTAATTGGTGAAGAAGTTGGATTTGAAAATGACATTGTTTCAGGAGAAAATGCCAATGTTATTTGATACCCTTGTCAAAAGGCTAAGATTGCACTGCCCATTACTTATGGCTGTCTTGCTCCTGCAATGTATTGATATTTTACCTCAACTTCAGTACCTACTCATCAATTGTACAAGTGCTAGAGTTTTAATATTTTTTAATAAGCCTATGCCAAGATGACATGGATGTCAGCTCCTGCAGAGAGAACATGCCAAGTCCTCATGTTCTATACCTCATGAGAGAGTCCAGGATGACTTACCTCTGAGAAGAAAGTCTACTGTTCTATAACTTCAAATTACCCAACCGTATTAGATACATTTTTTTAAATCTGAGAGTGCTTCCTTTTGGACTTTTAGCCTGAATATTTTAAAGAGACCAAGAGCATATTGTTTGACAGTCAGTCTAACTAATGCCATGGCATTGTGAGAGCATCTTATGATTTTGGTATCACTGCAAGAGCACTGGCAACAGGAGTAACCCTACATTCCTAATTGGCTTAGTTCTCTGGGCCTTTCCAAAGACTTTAAAATTAAGGTTGAGGATTTGCATTTGAGGATTCACCACCTCTTCCGTGTTTTAAAAATACAAACACTAGAGAAATTAAAGGAGTATGTCTCGTTCATGATTCTAAGATCATCTTCCTTTTGTTATCACTAGCGAAATTTGCATGTTTACCCTCTTCACTTTCCAATAGAGTAACATCAAAAAGGGTATATTGCATTGACAAGTGAAATTGAAGGCAATCTGGTTTTGCACACATCGTTTAAACATGACAAAACCCCTCTTCCTTGAGTGTCTCAAGCTCCTTCTTAAAAAGGGCCTCCTCTAGCTCAAAGTGATGATTGCAATAGAAGTATCATTCTCCTAGAGGTTTTACTTCATTTCTTGTCCTAAATTGTTTCCTGGGTTTTACTTTCTGATGATAGAGCTGTTGCATTTCACATAAGAGACAGCTGTATTTTAGTAGTGAATTAAGTGATCCATATATATTTTATCAGCTTATGAGCTTGATCCTATGATTAATCTTGACTGTAGTCGGACTAGCCACACAGTAAAGGTTTGCAGATCAGGCCCTTAATTTGTAAAGTACTTTGAATTCCTTGTGGTGGAATAGGAATAGGTCTCAGATCCTATTGGTTGATTATGGATGGAGTACCTTTGGTGTCTTGGAAGGGTGGCAGGAAGACTTCTTTAAAGCAGCTGTAATATATTGAACATCGTAGGTTTCAGCTCTGGAGTGAAGAATGTACCATTATTTAGATACTGCATCTTAAAGATGATCTCTAGTAGCTGATATGAATGAGAAGAGGATTTTTTTCAAGGGATGGAATAGTGATAAACACATCCTTATCCATTTGTGAATATTTTAAAGAGGCAGAAGAGAAAACAAATGTATCTGTAAAGGAAACATCACACTTCAGAAATTCAGTTTTACTTTTTATTCTGTTCTCAGTTTTGGAAGGATATTGTCGAGGATAATGAAGTACGTGACCTCATTTCTGACAGAAACAAATCTCAAGGTGAGATGTCTTGAATAAACTGATTAGATAAATTCTGGTAAATATAGAAAAGGAATAGCTAAAGTTGATGTTTTTCTTTTGTAGATGTTCCATCAGAAGAATGGATATGGGAATCCTTATTTCATCCACCTCGCAAGTTGGGCATTAATGATATTGAAGGGCAGCGGGTACTTCAGATTGCAGTGATATTGCGAAATCTTTCCTTTGAGGAGGGAAACGTTAAACTTTTGGCAGCTAATCGTACCTGTCTTCGGTTCCTGCTTCTCTCTGCTCATAGTCATTTTATTTCTCTACGACAATTGGGGCTTGACACACTAGGAAATATTGCAGCAGAGGTAAATATACTTTGGAGAAGGTGCTACTTTAGTATTAAGTAGCTTGACTGATGTCTTAAATTTAATTATTTTTCTTGTGTTTATTTGAAGTAGTAGTGAATAAGTGCTTTGAATTTGCAAATATTAGATTTCAACAGAATGCACAAGGCTAGGAATCAGATATAGAGTGGGGCCTCCAATTTGTCTAAGCACAGTCATGTGAGGAATACAGTTGTGTGAGGGGCATGGGATCCTTCAAATCATCTCTGATTTTCAATTGAAATTCCATGGCATCGGGGAATTACTTTAAAAATGAAAAATATTCATATGGGTTATAAATCATAATTCCACTATGATAATACAAGAATTCTCGTGTCACCAGTTAATAGGTATCAATACACTGTTTATAATAATGAGTATGAGAAAACCAGGGGGACTTTGGGAAGGTCACATACACATGGATATATCATCAGTGAGGGAGACTTTCTTTTCAAAGTTATTTAGATGTAAGAAGAAACAGTAACAGGCCAACTCAATCCATTTTATGACATTATACACCACCGATAAATATAAAGTTGGATATTGTGTATATATTGAAATCCTGGAATGAGTAAATAGCAGGGAAGGAGATACTGTAGTGCTCAGCTACTGATAGAAATCTGACTAGGATGGTGTTTTCAGTGTGGAAGGGCCTTTGAGAGAGCACTGGTGGTGGTGGTGGTAGTTGTAGTATTTATCATAGTGCCTAGGGACCCAAGTCATGGACTAGGACCTCATCGTGTTAGGTGCTAGGTGCTGTACAAACAGGACAAAGGATGGTGAAAGCCATAGGGAGGAATTCACCCCTAATCACTGCTACTGTTTCATAGGGTTTAGGAAAACGTTCATATCCATCCTGATGACAGCCTAGGAATACAGTTATTTTCCTTACTATAAAGACTCAAAGAAAAAAGAGAAGTTCAGAGCCTCTTCCCAAATACTTCAGAAGAGAAAAGGGTTAATGCAATTTTAAAAATAATAATTAAGAACTCTAGGCATTTAAAGCAAAGTCTTACATGCTCACAGAAGTGACAACATATTCCAACATATAAAGACTTTTGAGCATTGAATTTGGTATGCAAATTTAAGAACTGTAAGTATTATGACTGTACGTACAACGTGGACTGCAGCTTAAAATATGTTTTTTCCCTTCTCTCAGCTTCTGTTGGACCCTGTTGATTTCAAAACTACTCATCTAATGTTTCACACTGTTACAAAATGCCTAATGGCAAGGGATAGATTCTTAAAAATGAGAGGTAAGGTCTTAGATTTCTGATTTTTTTTGTAAATAGTAAGAGAATGATTTTTGGCTGTTTAATACTATTCTATATTTGTTTTTCAGGCATGGAAATCTTGGGGAATCTTTGTAAAGCTGAAGATAATGGTGTATTAATTTGTGAATATGTGGATCAAGAATCCTACAAAGAAATAATATGTCATCTCACTTTACCAGATGTGCTGCTTGTAATCTCAGCACTCGAAGTTCTATACATGCTCACAGAAATGGGAGAAGTGGCCTGCACAAAGATTGCTAAAGTAGACAAGAGCATAGGTGAGGAAGAAGCAGAACAAAATATCGTATTAGTTTATTTGTTGAGGAAAAAGAATTGGCACGTTGTCACATTCAGGGATTCAGAAATTTTACTTTGTCAGAGTTTAGAGAATGTGTGTGTTTATATATTATGTGCATATTGTTGCTGTATATTTACATAACTGAATTTTTGTTTTCTCAGAGAACTAATGAAAATAGACACCAAAGCAGGTCAGGATTTTGAATTATATATTGGCTTTATATGCCATGAAAAATATAATGTAGAAATCCACAGAAATGTGTGAGGGTTTGTTTTTCTTTCAGCAAGTGTCAGTTTAATTCAAATCCGTGTGTTCAATACCAAACACTCATATTTGTTTTGTTGTAATATCGTTATTGGTTTTGCATTTAATGTTTTAGATACATTAGTATGTCTGGTTTCTATGGACATCCAGATGTTTGGACCTGATGCACTTACTGCAGTAAAACTCATTGAACATCAAAGCTCCAACCATCAAGTATCTGAAATCAGGCCACAGGCGGTGGAGCATGTTTCCTCACAGGCCCATGCAACAGCTGTCCCAGGTTAGTGCTATTATAGGAGAACATCTTTTGTATTTCTGTAGAACATTCTTTATAGCATATGTGACTGTCCATCTGTCTTTCTATCTGTAGCTATGTAATTGCGTGCATATGTATAGCTATATAGCTGTGCGTAATTTAATGATTTACTTGTGATTCAATATGTCAGATCAGACATGCATATTTTTAGTATGGTTGCTGGAAAAATGGATGTTAAGTTAATCTTTGTTTTATTTTTCTAATTGAATAAATATTTGGAACAATATTGGTCATTACATGAAAACACTCTGAAGTAAGATGGAAAGAATCTTAACATTTTTCAGCGCTGTCAATCTTGAAAATGTACACAATGAAAATGTTACACATTTTTATTTAAAATTAACCTGTTCATTTGCATGTCAACAAAATATCTACAACTTTGAGGGGTAGATAGTCCATTTTGTGTTATATTCTGTGTGAATAGTAAGTACATGGCAGTATGTAAAATATGTTCTCAGTTAGTGTTAGGGTCAAATTCTAGGAGAATGGGCTACAGAATCTAATGGAATCATGGAAATGAAGATTAAAAAAAAATTCCCTTTGACTGCATTGAAGCCACTAAACATTTCATTTGTGATGTGAGCCAAAATTTAACACCTACAATTAAAGCTTAAAGGAAAGTTTAATTCTTTGTTGAGGTCATTATAATCTCTGAATGTACTTGATATTGTTGATATTGTTTAGCTGTAGAAAATCTATTTTCAGAGTGAAATCCTGGCCCCACTGAAATAAATGATAAAGCACTCTTTGACTTTCGTAGGGTCAAAATTTCACTCTAGATATCTGGTATCTTTTGACGTGCACACACAAGGTTTTTAACAAGAACTTTTCTTGTTAAATTCACATACAAAATTACATTCTGCTGACCTATGTGATTCCTCTAACAGCAAGTATAGGAGAAAGATATCTACTTCAG
Source organism: Malaclemys terrapin pileata (assembly GCF_027887155.1). NCBI lineage: Eukaryota > Metazoa > Chordata > Testudines > Emydidae > Malaclemys > Malaclemys terrapin. Next base: position 56,949,310 of record NC_071505.1, read on the forward strand.
TGCTTTTCACAAGTATACATTGCATATCAAGAAAGTTATGAGCATTGTTGGATCATGGCATCTATGGTGACTCATCCAATCCAAATATAAATGTCACTCTCATTAATTAAACAACTGATAATACAATCAAGCATGTACTTGCTGGTCCTAGTCCTCCTTCCCTCACTCCCATAACTTCATTGAAAGTAAAACCTGCAGGATTTGGCTCAAACTGGAGACACAGGAGTCAGGTGCTTTCAGCCATTTGAAAAGGGTAGCTATCTGAAATAACTACACATCTTGCCATATGTTACTGCTTTTAAAAAAAAAAAAATTTTAAAAAACGTTCAAATTTAAAAACTCCCTCCCTCCTCTGCCAAAAAAATCCAATCCCACCAGCACCACTCCGTTTTTCCCCCTCAATACTTAAAGTACCCCAGACTTTTTAAAGGCCCATACTGCCTTTGCGTGGTTCCCGGAAGCTCCTAAAAGGTGTAAACCTGAGACATATTGGTGAGCTGCAACTCCCATTCAAGTCAGGGTCAGACTCAAAGACTCTAATACTTCAGTTTCATTTCTATGACTAAACATAAATTTAAGTTTTTTTCCCTAGTATTTTTCCCTTTCCCTCTTGGACTTAATAGACAATGTGATTTGTTGGATTACCCACTCATCCAGAACCTTTCTCAGTTAATCAGATTCTTCTTCTCAAAACTATTTTTATAAAACATTGCAGTTCAAAGTGACTTGACTCCAGAAAAGTATGAGCCATGAAATCTTGACAGACTTTTTGCTAGCCGATTGAAGGCCTTGCCCACGTTAGAGTATTTTGCTTTGATATGACTACTTTGATGTAGTTACACAGGCGCAAACTCCATATATAGATGTGCTGCACCTCTGTAAAGCAAGTTACTGGAATAAATTGTATTAGGGAATGCCCCCACTTGATATTACTGCAACATGTCTACATGAGCTTTTAACCATGTAAGGTAGTGTAAGCATTCATGTACAACTTTACTTTTTAGTTACTGCTTTTTTATTTTAATGGAACATGTTTGACTCTAATAGAACTATACTGAAATACCTGTATGATACTGAAACAGGTGGCCTAGCGGTTTGGGTTGAAAGAGTTAAATTAATGTGGAAAGCATTGAAGGATGAGGTAATTATATCCCAGTATCAGTTACATTTTCATTCTACAAAATAATAATTTCCTACTACAAACTAAAATCTTAGTATTTGTGTTACACACAAACGTGTCCTAAGGCAGCATTAGTAGTTATTTTATATTTCATTCTGTAGTCCACTTTTCCCACGATTTGTAACTTTTTCAAAAGTTTTCCCATTGGTGAAAACTTTCCAAGCTTGGTCTGCTCTTGAAGGCGTTTGTTTTGTTTTTAAGTTAAAATAAAATTGGACCCACTGCTTAAGTTAAGTGGTTGCAAGTTGCTTGCCTACTTTAAAGAACAACTGAGACTTCTATGTGTTCAGAAAACTCAAAAGCATTTTTATTTAAAAGTTCAAACGTATCCTCAATGAGGAATGTGATTTTAATATTTGGAAAAAAATTAGTTCAGAAATACTAAACTAACTACCATTTTGAAAATGATGCCCTGAGCATGTTTTAGCATTTTCCTTAAGCAAAGAAGTGCTTGTGCACATGGTGAGTTATGGACACACACAAACTGAAAAATAGATTAAGGGAGAGTAGTTGGGAAAACCTTATTTGTTCCCAGACCATCTCAGTATTCTGAATAATGATAGGGAATTCTACAGCCAAGGGACCACCATTGAGAATGACACGTCCCTGATTGTTTACATCAGCTACATGATTCCTACTAATCATAAATGAGAGTGCTAGACAGGAAGATAGAGACTTACGGTAGCTAGGTCCTAGCATGTCAAGGTCTTTAAAGATTAGTGCCACGACCTTGAAGCAGATATAAAACTCTGTGGAGACCTATTGCAGGTCATCGATCACCAGTGTAACACAGGTTTACAGGACTGCCTGTGAACGGGCCTCATAGGCAGGCTACTGCATCTTGCAGTAGTTGTAGCTTCTGTGTGGCCTTTGTGGTCAAATCATTGCAGTAGTTCAGCACAGAGATGCTGATTGCATGGATCACCAGGGATAGCTCTCTTATTTAAAAGTGTAATTCATTTTTTATAAAGAGAATCAAGGCAGGATTTAACACCCTTGGACAAGAGTGCACTGCTATTCTGTCGAAGCATCTTGATGTCAAATGCTTGAATCTTGCATAAAGATGCAGTCATTTTTTATTACTGTAAGGTCAACTCAAGTTGGTTCTGATTAGTTCCAACCTGGGATATAAGTGGCTAGAATATTTGTGCAGGCAGGAAGAATTGAGGAGCTAAGACAGAGGGGTCAGCCAAGCTTGAGAAAAAGCAATATTTCTTCTTTGCGTGATTGTCTATATGTATGTTGGTGCTCATGTGCCTCATGAACTTGAGATCAGAAGCATTTGGCCATCAGTGTCAATGGGTCTGCACCTGGTGACATCTCCTCCTTCTGGGGAAGAAGGGTGAAGTGGACCAACTTGTTTCTCAATTCCTTCTTACTGCCCATGGCTCTTGTGGTTCCAGTTACTCCATTCCATTCTGGCATAAAACCAGTTTCAAACCAGGTGTGCTAATGCAAGTCATGGTTTATACTAGTGCAATACATTTAGACTAGCGGTTTGCACTAATACAATTACACTAGTGGCTAAAAACCTTGCCGGAGATGTGTCCTCACACACATCTCATTACATCTTTGAAACAACTTGGCATGCATTTAAACAGAGTTGATTTAAAGCAAATCTGATCATTCAGTAAATAAAGTTATTGCCTTTTAAGACATGGATGTGGGGCGTTCTTTAAATATATGTAGTTATACTTTGTGTCTAGGAATCTCTCTGTAGATGTAAATAATTAATTAATCCTTGCATTTAATTTTGTCAAAATGAACTTCTTTGGGGGAAGAGCAACAGAGGGTCCTGTGGCACCTTTAAGACTAACAGAAGTATTGGAGCATACGCTTTCGTGGGTGAATGTGGGCATTCACCCACGAAAACGTATGCTCCAATACTTCTGTTAGTCTTAAAGGTGCCACAGGCCCCTCTGTTGCTTTTTACAGATTCAGACTAACACGGCTACCCCTCTTGTTACTTTGGGGAAGAGTGAGAGGAGAGATCTTGCAAAAGTACAAAACAAATTTCAAATCAAATTTGAAACTACTGAACTTCCGATGATCCTTTGTGTTGCCTGAGATGCTCAATTTTATAGGAAGAATCATCATTACATGTCAGCAAATGTATCTTTTTATTTCCTTTTCCACAGCATCAAGAGCAGCACAGCATATTGCTCCACCACCAGGAATAGTGGAAATAGATAGTGAGAAATTTGCATGTCAGTGGTAAGTATACAGTTCCATTCAAATACTTTCTTGAGAAAGAAGAAAAACAACACGAAATGTTAGCCTCTTGACATGATACTTCAAACTAGTTGTTTTCTCTTTCTTAGAATGTAATTTAATTCTTTAATTTAATTACAAATCTAATCTTGCTGTAAAACTGTAAAGCAGCATTATCTAACTAAACAGTATTTTAATCTTGTACTACTGTAGCTATACAAGAATGTGTTTCTCAAATTTTGAAACTAGATTTCTGGAAGGCTGTGATTTCATCAGTGGGAGGCTCAAGCAAACCAGGGAAGATGAAAGACCTTTTTTCCTCCGACCCTTCCCCACCCCATACTTGCTTTAATATTTTTACTAGTTATAACGTATGTTTGTACATCCAATATTCTAGAGAATTGATACCCAACTCATAGCTCTCAAGTAGGGCTAGGGTGATTCCACAAACTGGTGTTGACCTATACATGCGTCTACTCAAATTCGAAGTCTTTGGGTTGATCAGTTCCTGAAACTCTTCTACTTCCAACACTCCCCGCTTCCCTCACAAAAATGATATGGAGCTAGTTATTGAATTGATTCAAATATTCATCTACACACACGTCTTTACAGTGAAGTGGGGAGCATTTTACAAGAAGCAGAGTGGTTCTACACTGAAAGTCTGTCATTTCACTTATAGCTTAAGCAAAGATTTTGGCTGCACAGGAGTAGTTCTGTTGCAGATCCTAGCTTGTCAACTGAGTTGCCTCCTGTGCTCCTGCTTGTAGTTAGACAGTTATATTGTACTCTGTGTGAGGCACCATTAATAAAGTTATTGCTAGTTGACGCTAACATATGATGAGACTCTGAGCTTAGATACTACGGTGAAATAGTTAATATAGAAATCCTCAGATAGAAGTTTTTAGCTAGAAAATAGCAGCTAATATTTGAAATCTTCATAATCCAAAATAAGTGGAATCTGCGTATTCCTCCTCTCAAACATGCTTCTTCAGAAGCCCATTGTAAACAGTGATGAATTCTACAGGTCATATTTATACTATACTCCTTCTCAGGGCCACCCAAAGTGTGGGGGAGGGGCAGGGGTAAGTGGGGCAATTTGCCCCAGGCCCTGGGCCCCACAGGGGCCCCCACAAGAATATAGTATTCTATAGTATTGCAACTTTTTTTTATAGAAAGGGCCCCTGAAATTGCTTTGCCCCATGCCCCCTGAATCCTCTGGGTGGCCCTGCTCTTTCTGCCTGGGAATTAGACAGTAGAGCAGTCCCACTGATATCTGAGGTGTGAAGTAATAATACAGGGGACAGTGAGCAATCAGACTGTCTCCCCTGCTTCCCATGCTGCCGTTCTGCCAACCCCGAATCCTAGGAGAGGTAGAAAAGGAGCCACTGAAATCTTTCTGGCCCCCAAAACCAAAAAGGAATGATGCAGAATAGTTTCTCTTGCATTCAAGCAGGCAGGAATGGGCAGTTAAATCAGAGAAAGATTCCGCAGTTGCCACCTCTTATTCAGTAGTAGCCAGGATTTGGGGAACAAGAAAAACAATATTTTAGTGGAAGGAGTTGAAAAAGGCAACAGAATCACTGTTCTATGCTGCAGTTGTGTAACACCATCTGATGACAAAATGTAATTAAACAAATCATAAAACACAATGTCAGAAGGATCTGTAGTGGTTATTTTTTGTCTGATTCTGTGTTAGGCAACAAAGTGCTGGGTACTCTATAGTTATTTTTCTTTTTCTGAATTCTAAATGGAAATGAAGCAACAAGATATAAAACAACAGGTGGCCCTGTACACAAGCCTAAAATATAATACTAACCATGGTATTTTTTCCAATGTTTTTCTTGGAGTTGAAGAATGGGAAATAGTCTCTTTCAACTGTGTTTGCATGAAAGCTAACATTGAGGGGTTTTTACCCTTGTAAAATCTCTTAGTAAGTTTTTGTCACTGTCCCTTACTGAGAGAAGTTGCAAGGGAGTAAGTCATAATGGAAGAATTTAGAAATATTACTATCTCTTGGAAGCAGTGGAAGGACATGTGAAAGAGGGGCAATGTATTAAAACTAATATCCCTAATATTATAAGTCAGCTGGGCCGGAAGAAGGATCCCCTGCAAGGTAAGTGCACATTATGGTCTAATCACCAACTCCCAATCAAGATTATGAGATAGACAACACCTTCTCTGACATTCATTGGTCACAGTGATACTGGTGTGTGTCATGGGAGGCTGACACTGTTTTTAATGACAATCTGGTTAGAGAAAGCAGGAATATTGATTTTTTTTCATAATACCTGTGCATTATTACACAGAATGTGGATTCAATTTTTGTAACTATAGTAAAAGTTTGGCAAAAAAAAAATGGCATCATGTTTACTGGTATTGTATTCTAAGTTCCCTGTAAGCTGTGCAGCCACACAGCAGCCTATTTAGCACCACGCAGGCATTCAAGGAACCCGCCCAGGGACCTGCCAGGGGAGGGGCACCCCTCCCCCAGCCCCTCACCTAGTCTGGCCTCCAACCTGCTGCAACTGGGATGCGGAGCACCCCTTCCTTGGTCCCAACTCTGCTGCGGCGTGGGTGGAGCGGACCGGAGCCAGTCACAGACGGGGTGCCCAGACCTGCTGGGGCGGTGCTGCCCCAGGTGCAACCAAGGCAGCGCAGCCCAGTCGCGGACCTGCCGGGGGAGGGGCACCTATCCTGCAGCCCCAAACCCAGAGCTTCTGAGGCGGGGAGAGGTGCCTCTCCCCCACAGCCCAGGTGCTGCTTCTGCGGGGGGAGAGAGCTGGGGGGAGACCTCTCTCTCTCTGTGTCTCTCTCTCTCCCCCCTCCCCAAGCACCGCCCTGCATCCAAAACCCCTCACCCCGGCCCCACCCCAGAGCCCGCACTTCCAGCTGGAGCCCCTACACCCCAACCCCCTGGACCCCCTCCCACACTCCGAACCCCTCGGCCCCACCCCCATCACATGAATTTTGTCACACATCAGCTCCATATTGGTGCACATAACAAAATTCATTCCGCACATGGGTGGGAAAAATTAGAGGGAACACTGGTTGTATTGGCTATGAAAGAAGACAACACTAAATTATCTCATCTGCTTTCTTTCTCTTTAGAATTTCCAGTTACATTCTGATTATAGTACTTTTAGGTGACGCTAAACAATAGAGAACACGGTGTGTTTTTTCAAATCGTATAGGTGATATAGATTGTACTGCTGACAGTTTAAAAAATATATTGATACTCTTTGATCCTGCATGGCAATGAAGTTATTTTGGCATTCTGTAGACCAGAGGTGGGCAAACTACTGCCCGCGGGCCACAACCGGCCCGTGGAACCCTCCTGCCCGGCCCCTGAGCTCCTGGCCCGGGAGGCTAGTCCCCGGCTCCTCCCCTGCTGTCCCCCTTCCCCCACAGCCTCAGCGCACCGCGCCGCCGGCGCAATGCTCTGGGTATCTGGGCAGCGCAGTGCAAAGCCTGGCCTGATCCGGTACTCTGTGCTGCGCTGTGGAGTGGCTGGCTTCAGCCAGGCGGCGCGGCTGTCGTGCCACCAGCCGTCGGTGCTCCAGGCAGCGCGGTAAGGGGGCAGGGAGATGGGGGGTTGGATAGAGGGCAAGGGAGTTCGGGGTGTGGATGGGGTCGGGGCGGTCAGAGGGCAGGGAACAGGGGGGTTGAATGGGGGCAGGGATCCTGGGGGGCAATCTGGAAGGAGGGGGGATTGGATGGTGCAGTGGCGGGAAGTCAAAGGTGAAGGTTCCGGGGGCAGTCAGGGAACAAGGAGTGGCGGGGGGTGCATAGGGGGGCCACCAGGGAACGGGGGGGGGTGGATGGGGCAGGAGTCCTGGGGGGAGGTGTCAGGGGGCGAGAAGCGGGGGGAGGGGGCTGGGCCATGCCCGGCTGTTTGGGGAGGCACAGCCTCCCCTAACCGGCCCTCCATACAATTTCTGAAACTTGATGCAACCCTCAGGCCAAAAAGTTTGCCCGCCCCCGCTGTAGACAGTTGTTGCTGTCTCCATTTGCTGTCAGAAAGGAACTATTTTCCAACTTTCTGGGATGGCATAGAGGATCTCAAAGAAATAAAAATTACCAGTTAAGGAAAATATCCTTTTTTTTTGGTTGGCTGTGCTTTTGTGGAGGTCCTTCAGGAACCACACATTGCTTCGGTCCCTGGGAATTTATTGATGTTGCCTGGAGCATTGGCCAGAGCCGGTTGTTCGATGACAACATGAGGCCTTCACCCTGCTTGCCTCCAGGGATGAATGTTCTGCCTCTGTAGCACTCCTAGTCTCTTATGATCCTGGTAGCTGAGGATAAGGTTGTTACTATATCTCTGATTTTTCCTTTGTATTGCAGTACATTTAGGGTATGTCTACACTACGGGATTAATCCGAATTTATATAATTAGAATTTGGGAAACAGATTGTATAAAGTCGAATGTATGCGGCCACACTAAGCACATTAATTCGGCGGTGTGTGTCCATGTTCCGGGGCTAGCATCGATTTCTGGAGCGTTGCACTGTGGGTAGCTATCCCATAGCTATCCCATAGTTCCCACAGTCTCCCCTGCCCATTGGAATTCTGGGTTGAGATCCCAGTGCCTGATGGGACAAAAAACTTGGTCAGAGGTAGTTCTGGGTACAGCCTCACCCCTCCCTCACTCCCTGCATGAAAGGAACGGATGGCAGACAACCATTTCGCGCCTTTTTTCCTGGGTGAACACTGCAGACTCCATACCACGGCAAGCATGGAGCCCGCTCAGCTCAAGACAGCAGTCATGAACATTGTGAACACCTTGCGCGTTCTCGTGGAGTTTATGCTGAGCCAGGACCAGAAAAACGAGGCAAGGAGGCAGCAGCGGCGGCAGCTCAGCGACAAGCATGATGAGGACATGGACATGGACACGGACACAGAATTCTGTCAAACTGCGGGCCCCGGTGCTTTGGAGATCATGTTGTTAATGGGGCAGGTTCTATCCATGGAACGCCGATTCTGGGCAAGGGAAACAAGCACAGACTGATGGGACCGCATAGTGTTGCCGGTGTGGGATGATTCCCAGTGGCTGCGGAACTTTCGCATGCGTAAGGGCACTTTCATGGAACTTTGTGACTTGCTGTCCTCTGCCCTGAAACGCCAGAATACCAAGATGAGAGCAGCCCTCACAGTTGAGAAGTGAGTGGCGATAGCCCTGTGGAAGCTTGCAACGCCAGACAGCTACCGGTCAGTCGGGAATCAATTTGGAGTGGGCAAATCTTCTGTGGGGGCTGCTGTGATGCAAGTAGCCAAAGCAATCACTGAGGTGCTGCTACGAAAGGTAGTGACTCTGGGAAATGTGCAGGTCATAGTGGATGGCTTTGCTGCAATGGGATTCCCTAACTGTGGTGGGGCGATAGATGGAACCCATATCCCTATCTTGGCACCGGAGCACCAGGGTACCCAGTACATAAACCTCAAGGGGTACTTTTCAATGGTGCTGCAAGCACGTGTGGATCACAAGGGACGTTTCACCAACATCAACGTGGGCTGGCCGGGAAGGGTTCATGACGCTCGCGTCTTCAGGAACACTACTCTGTTTAAAGGGCTGCAGCAAGGGACTTACTTTCCGGACCAGAAAACCATTGGGGATGTTGAAATTCCAATAGTTATTCTTGGGGACCCAGCCTACCCCTTAATGCCATGGCTCATGAAGCCATACGCAGGCAGCCTGGACAGGAGTCAGGAGCTGTTCAACTACAGGCTGAGCAAGTGCAGAATGGTGGTAGAATGTGCATTTGGCCGTTTAAAAGGTCGCTGGCTATCGTTACTGACTCGCTCAGACCTCCGCCAAACCAGTCTCCCCATTGTTATTTCTGCTTGCTGTGTGCTCCACAATCTCTGTGAAAGTAAGGGGGAGACCTTTATGGCGGGGTGGGAGGCTGAGGCAAATTGCCTGGCTGCTGATTACGCGCAGCCATTCACCAGGGCGATTAGAAGAGCACACCAGGAGGCGCTGTGCATCATAGAAGCTTTGAAAACCAGTTTCATGACTGGCCAGGCTACAGTGTGAAATATCTGTTTGTTTCTCCTTCATGAAAACCCGCCCCCTTTATTGACTCATTCTCTGTAAGGAACCCACCCTCCCCCTTCCCCCAGCTTGCTTTCAAACCAAATAAAGTCACTGTCGTTTCAAAATCATTTATTCTTTATTAATAGATTATAAAAAGAGGGAGGGAACCCGGGTGGGGTTTGGGAGGAGGATCGGCGGGAAGGAAAAGGCCACTAAAAAAAGGTTAAAAAAATGACAGCCTTTTGCTTGGGCTGTCCACTGGGGTGGAATGGGAAGGTGTACAGATCCTCCCCCCCGCGTTCTTACACATCTGGGTGAGGAGGCTATGGAACATGGTGAGGGGGGAGGGAGGTTATACAGGGGCTGTAGCGGCACTCTGTTATCCTGCTGCCATTCCCGAAGCTCCACCAGACGCTGGAGCATGTCTGTTTGCTCACGCAGCAGCCCCAGCATTGCATCCTGCCTCCTCTGATCTTCCTGCCGCCACCTCTCATCTCGAGCGTCCCTCCTGTCCTCACGTTCACTGGCTTCTTTCCTATACTTTGAAACCGTGTCCTTCCACTCATTCAGATGAGCTCTGTCACTGTGGGTGGATTCCATGATTTCTGCGAACATCTCGTCTCGCGTCTTCTTTTTCCAACGTCTTATCTGTGATAGCCTTTGGGACGGAGGAGGGAGGCTTGAAGAATTTGCAGCTGCTGGAGGGAGGGGAAAAAAGGAGAGAATTTTTTAAAAAGATACATTTTGCAGAACAATGCTTATACTCTTTCACGGTGACCAACACTATTCACATTACATAGCACATGTGATTTCTCTGCAAGGTCGCATTTTGCCTCTTAATATAGAGTGCCTGTGGCTTTGCTACTAGAGATCACAGACGCAGGTCCGGGCAACAGAATTCGGCTTGCATGCGGCCATGGTAAGCCATTGTCTTTCGGCTTCTGTGCCTTCCTTTCCCACATACCAAGCAAAGTCCGTTGAGTGCTGCGGTTTTCCTGTTAACATTCAGCAGCAGAAAACAAACTAACCACCCCCCCGCCATCCAAATCTCTGGATGATCGCTTTATCCCTCCCCCCACCGCGTGGCTGGTATCAGGGAAGATCCCTGCTAGCCAACGCGAAAAGCTCTGGGCCAATCCCCCCCCGCGCTTGGCTAACTGCAGGGAAGGATTTCTTTTCGGCCACAAGCAAACAGCCCAGTAGGAACGGCCACCTCTGTCCCCTTAATTAAATTCCCATGAGCGATATCACTCTCCTGAGGATTACATAGCAAGATAAAGAACGGATGTTGCTTGAATGCCAGCAAACACCGGGACCATACGCTGCCAGGCTTTGTCATGCAATGATACCAGATTACTTGCTGCAAACGTGGCGCGGTCAAGTGTCCTACCATGGAGGACGGAATAAGGCTGCACTGCCCAGAAACCTTGTGGCAAGGCTTTTGGAGTACCTCCAGGAGAGCTTCATGGAGATGGCCCTGGAGGATTTCCGCTCCATCCCCAGACACGTTAACAGACTTTTCCAGTAGCTGTACTGGCTGCGAATGCATCCCAAGTCCTCAGGGCAAAGTAATCATTAAAAACCCTTGCTTTTAAAACAAGTTTTATATTTTAAAAGGTAAACTCACCTGAGGTCCCTTCCATGGGGTCGTGGTCTTGGATACAGGGTTGGGAGGGTACTTCAGTCAGGCTGAGAAAAAAATCCTGGCTGTTGGGGAGAACGGAGTGCTGGGTGCTCTCTGCAAGCTCGTCCTCCTCCTCCTCCCCGTCCGCAGAATCCTCAGGTGTAGCTGATGGGATTATCCCCGCCTCGGAATCCACGGTCAGAGGTGGGGTAGTGGTGGCGGCCCCCCCTAGAACTGCATGCAGCTCGGCGTAGAAGCGGCATGTCCGCGGCTCTGACCCGGAGCGACCGTTTGCCTCCTTTGTTTTTTGATAGGCTTGTCTGAGCTCCTTGACTTTCACGCGGCACTGATCTGAGTCCCTATTGTGGCCTCTCTCCATCATGCCCTTGGAGATTTTTTCAAAACTTTTTGCATTTTGTCTTTTTGAACGAAGTTCTGCTAGCACTGAATCCTCTTCCCATATAGCGATCAGATCCAGTACCTCCCATACAGTCCATGCTGGTGCTCTTTGTCGATTATTGGCCTGCATGGTTACCTGTGCTGATGAGCTATCTGTGGTCACCTGTGCTCTCCATGCTGGGCAAACAGGAAATTAAATTCAAATGTTCGCGGGGCTTTTCCTGTCTACCTGGCCAGTGCATCCAAGTTCAGATTGCTGTCCAAAGCAGTCACAGTGGTGCACTGTGGGATAGCTCCCGGAGGCCAATACCATCGAATTGCGGCCACACTAACCCTAATTCGAAATGATAAAATCGATTTTGGCGCTACTCCGCTTGTCGGGGTGGACTACAGAAATCGATTTAAAGAGCCCTTTATTTCGAATTAAATGGCTTCGTTGTGTGGACGGGTGCAGGGTTAATTTAATTTAACGCTGCTAAATCCGAATTAAAGTCGTAGTGTAGACCAGGCCCTAGATTACCAGATCAGTCTGAAAAACTTATTTTGACTTGTCAGGTCAGCAAATTTTTGATGGAAACCTTTGATAGAGAATGAGTATGCAATGCTAAACTATATCTGACTTTTGATCTAAAGTTTAAAAGGTATAGTTTGAAGCTTTTAAATATATAATTTGTTTAACTGATAGACACAGTTGGGTGGGGGTGAGCAGATGATTAAAGATTATATGGCAGTGAGGAACTGAGCTGTTAATTTCCAGTCATTCTAACATTTATGGGTTTTACATAGTTTTTTTTCTACAAAAGTTGTAGAATTTTGTAGAGAATATATAAAGTTGTTCTGGGGACTTCATTGAAACACATTTTTAATCTGAAATTTTCTCTAAGTTTTTGGTTTGTGAATATGTTTCTAAGTCTTGCATATTATACATGTAAATAATAATCTCAACAGGATGTTATGTGATCAGTTTTTGCCATCTATCTTAGTGTTTTTCCTTGTATTAACTTTGGGCATTGAGGTTTACATTGTGAAAGATAAAATTACATTGTATTGAGGAGGTGTTTGATAGGAGAGCGCATTAAAATGCTCTTTTCAATATTTTAAATTAGTAGCATTGTTATTGATTGTCCAAAAACCTTTATTCAGCCAGAGAGTAGTGTTTCAGCCCTTTAAAAAGAAATGTCCATGTTGCAGCGTGTTTCATCATTTATTTTTCTTTCTCCATTTTTAGGTTGAATGCACATTTTGAGGTGAATTCAGATTGCTCAGTCTCTCGAGCAGAAATGTACTCTGAATACCTCTCAACCTGCAGTAAATTAGCTCGAGGTGGAATCCTAACATCAACTGGATTTTATAAATGTCTTCGGTAAGGTGAAAAATCTATAGAAGAATAAACAGGAGATTGTGGATGCCTAATGCTAATCTGCAACTTCAAACTTCTTTAGGGAAATACCTACTCTCAAATAAGTTTTAAAGTTTGATAGTTCAATGCAATTATTTTGTTCTTTTTAAAGACTTTGTTAGAGCTTGCTGTATGTGTTTGGCCATATATTTCTTCCACCTCTAGCTTTTGGGGGTTACAATTTCCATTTCTCTTGTCCAAGATCTTGGAAATGCTAATTCTGGTGAACCTCTCAGTCCCCACGGAGGCTGCCTTCTAAAAAAAGCATCTGAGCATTTTACTCTGGTGAGAAGACACATGACAGGCTGCATCTCTGCAGAAACAGGGACAGATGCTGTCACAAAATATTAGACATTGAAAAATACTCTTCTGTTTGAAAAATAGAATGGAGACTTCCCATGCCCATTCCTTCTCTTTTTGGCAGAGGTTGAATATGTAACCCTGACTGACTAACATGAGTATCCTAGGATCTAGATTTTGCAGTTAGGTACACAATGAAGTATTTGACTTCTTAGTTTTTGTAAATATGTTTGTCTTTGTCCTCTCTGCGTACAGAGCAGAGTTGATGTGCTAAAAATTGAAAAGAAAGAAAAAAATAATACTGTGAAAAGATTGAATTTTTGTGATGTATATAGCTGTATGTTTGTGTTTGGCAGAACTGTCTTTCCAAATCACACAGTGAAGAGAGTAGAGGATCCAAATAACAACGGGCAGGCACATATACATGTAGTAGGAGTTAAAAGGAGAGCTATACCACTTCCCATTCAGATGTACTATCAGCAACAACCAACTTCTGCTACCCCTGTCGTCCGGGTTGATTCTATTCCTGATGTATCTCCGTCTCCTTCACCAGCAGGTTCTTTATCTTTTACATTATATTTTATATGGCATCCATTTTTGTTGCTTCTGAAACGACTGTAAAACAAAGTAAACTTCAGTGAAAAGAAGTTTTGATAAACTAGTTATTTAATTTTTTTGTTTAATGCTTTATAGTGCTGGATGATAGTGTTGCTAAGTAGTATGTGGGTAGATACTGCCTAGCATTTGATGCCTAAGCCCTAAATTTGCAAGTCACCAGACAAGCCACTCTTATGTCCACTACTAATCCGGACATGCTATAGCTGAGTTTAGAAACTACTTCACTTGACTGTAATGATAATTTCAAATTTGGGATTTTTGATTCTTTATATTTGTGTGTTTTGCTTTGAGGTGTGGGGGTGGGAGTGTTTTGGTTTGGTTTGGATTTTTGCATTGAGACTTCTGATTTTTTATTTTATTTGGGTCAACAGGAATCCCACATGGACCACAAAGTGTAGGGAACCATTTTCAAAGGATCCCAGTTAACAACCAATCTTCAAATCTGACAGCAACACAGATGTCTTTTCCAATTCAAGGTGTTCACACTGTGGCACAGACTGTTTCTAGAATTCCACAAAATCCTTCAGTTCACACACAGCAGCAACAAAATGCTACAGTGACTGTCATTCAGAATAAAACTCCAATTTCCTGTGAGGTAGTCAAGGCCACAGTAATACAGAGCTCAGTTTCCCAATCTGCAGTTCCTGTTACTATTGCTGTAGGTGGAGCAGCACAAGCTTCTAATCAAAATCACAGCAGTGCAGGACCACAACCATCTGTTGCTGTTGTCAGTTCTCAGACATTGCTTCACCACCAACCAGTAATTCAACAACAGTCTCCATTACATGCAGTGGTACCAGGACAGATACCTTCAGGCACTCCTGTTACGGTAATTCAACAAGCTGTACCTCAGGGTCATATATTTGGCAGAGTACAGAACCTACCAGCATGCACTTCAGCAGTTTCACAGGGTCAACAGTTAATCACTACATCATCACAACCTTTGCAAACTTCATCTCAGCAGCCCTCTGCTGGTAACCAGCAACAAGACACAGTCATCATAGCACCCCAACAATATGTCACGACCTCTGCATCCAATATTGTTTCTGCCACTACAGTACAGAATTTTCAAGTTGCAGCTGGGCAGGTGGTTACTATTGCTGGTGTCCAAAATCCACAAACTTCTAGGGTAGGGTTTCAGAATATTGCGCCAAAGCCTCTACCTTCTCAGCAAGTCCCATCTACAGTGGTACAACAACCCATGCAGCAGCAGCAGCCACCATCCCAACAAAGTGTAGTGATTGTAAGCCAGCCAACTCAGCAAGGTCAAACATATGCACCAGCCATTCACCAAATTGTGCTAACTAATCCAGCTTCTCTTCCAGCTGGTCAAACTGTCCAGTTGACTGGACAACCAAACATAACTCCATCTTCCTCACCATCTCCTGGACCAGTTACAAATAACCAGGTTCCTACAGTAATGTCATCTCCATCTACTGCTCAGTCACAAGGACCCCCTCCTACTGTCAGTCAGATGCTTTCCGTGAAGAGGCAGCAACAGCAGCAACATTCGCCTGCGCCATCACAACAACAGGTACAAGTACAAGTCCAGCAACAACAACCGGTACAAATGCAAGTTCAGCCACCGCAAGCTAATGCAGGAGTTGGTCAGCCTTCCTCTGGTGAATCTAGTCTGATAAAACAGCTGCTTCTTCCAAAACGAGGCCCTTCAACTCCTGGTGGTAAGCTTATACTCCCAGCTCCACAGATTCCTCCACCTAACAATGCAAGAGCTCCTAGTCCTCAGGTGGTTTATCAGGTGGCCAATAACCAAGCACCAAGTTTTGGAGTTCAAGGACAGTCTCCAGCTCAGCAGCTATTAGTTGGACAGCAAAATGTTCAGCTGGTCCAGAGTGCAATCCAGCCCCAAGGGGCAGTACAAACAGTACCCATTTCTAATCTACAAATATTGCCAGGCCAGTTGATCTCAAATAGCCCAGCAACCATTTTCCAAGGGACTTCTGGCAACCAGGTTACCATAACAGTTGTGCCAAATACTAGTTTTGCTACTGCAACTGTGAGTCAGGGAAATACAACTCAGCTTATTGCTCCAGCAGGAATCTCAATGAGTGGAACACAGACAGGAGTTGGGCTTCAGGTGCAAACACTTCCAGCTACTCAAGCACCTCCAGCTGGACAATCACCATGTGCTGCTGCTCCTCCATTCAAAGGTGATAAAATAATTTGCCAAAAGGAGGAAGAAGCAAAGGAAGCAACAGGTTTACACGTTCATGAACGTAAAATTGAAGTTATGGAAAATCCCTCTTGCCGAAGAGGAGCTGCGAACACCAGTAATGGGGATGCAAAGGAAAATGAAATGCAGGTGGGAAGTCTTTTAAATGGGAGAAAGTATAATGACTCCAGTCTACCTCCTTCTAACTCAGGGAAAACTCAAAATGAGGCCAATCAGTGCTCACAAGTCAGTAACGGGCCATCATTAGAATTGGGTGAGAATGGAGCTCCTGGAAAGCAGAACTTTGAACAAATGGACACACAGGAAATTAAAAGTGATTTGAAGAAGCCCCTAGTTAATGGAATCTGTGATTTTGATAAAGGAGATGGTTCTCATTTGAGCAAAAACATTCCAAATCACAAAACTTCCAATCATGTAGGAAATGGTGAGATCTCTCCAGTGGAACAAGGGAATTCAGATGTCACGCAGCAAGAGACTGCCAAAGGTGATCAAGGGGAAAGGATTTCTAATGGGCCTGTATTAACTTTGAATAGTTCACCTGTTGTAAGCGGTACACAGGAAGCTGCAAAACTGTTAACCCAGCAACTTAGTGGTACCAACACTGATTTACCCAATGGACCTTTAGCTTCAAGTTTGAATTCAGATGTGCCTCAGCAACGCCCAAGTGTAGTTGTCTCACCACATTCTACAGCCTCTGTTATACAGGGGCATCAAATCATAACAGTTCCACACTCAGGACCTAGAGTGTCCCAGTCTACCTTATCATCTGAAGTTCGGTCTACTAATGGCACAGCAGAATGCAAAACTGTAAAGAGGCCAGCAGAGGATAATGATAGGGAAACTGTTCCAGGAATTCCAAATAAAGTAGGAGTTAGAATTGTTACAATCAGTGACCCCAACAATGCCGGTTGCAGTGCAACTATGGTTGCTGTGCCAGCTGGAGCGGATCCAAGCACTGTAGCTAAAGTAGCAATAGAAAGCGCTGTTCAGCAAAAGCAGCAGCATCCAACAACATATATACAAAGCATGGTCACACAGGTAGGTTAAGCAAACTTTTTGTGTTTATTTTACCAAATATGATTTGTAAAAGAAACAGATATGTCAAAATGTAAATTTGCTATTCTGATATTATCCCCCTGTGGGATTTAAAATCTTCATAAAATCATTGTTTTTGTGCTCCTACTTAAGCTGTTCTGATACCTCTCATTCTGTTTTTGATGCTAGTTATAGTAGTATAGTTTAAATTTATTTAAAAAGATTAAAGTCTAACAGGTTGCAACTTGATTATGCATCAAGGGAAAACCCCTCGTGTTTACTTTTCTGTTATTTAATTGCTTTGTTATTTTGAAGGTTAAAATAGTCCCTTGTATTTTAGAATCTTAAAATTATTTGTTTTATCATTTCTTGCTCTCAAAGTTGTCGATATCTTGCCTCCTCACTTAGAATAGGTGTTGTAGGTGGCAGTCTCTACTTTTGTGTAATGTTTTATATTTTGTTCGTACATATTTTGTTAGTATATAAGTATATTTCTGAGGAGTGAATTTCAAATGATTTTTCCTGTATAGATATTATAAAATGTCTCAGTTGATTATACTTCTAACACAGTCTTTGAGCTTACTGAAATAAGTTAAAGTTTTGGGGTTTGGAGATCCGTAAAGGATAATAAACGTTTAAGTTTACTCCAGTCAGTCGAAAATAGTGTTTGTCCGTTGGTCAAAAAGGATGCTGTTTATTTCCACCATAGGTTCTGATCCTGCAGTCATATCTGATGGACTCTACACAGGCATAAGAGTCTGTTTCATGGATCAGATTGGAGAATAGGGGCCTTAGTTTCTTTTTTAGATTAAATTTTATTTAACTTTAGTAGCGTGAGCTTCCTTGTACCTCACCACCAGTGTAGGCTACAATATGTGTCCATTCTTAATATGACATTTAGCACCTACTGTCCTATTGTAAATATTCCAGTTTGTACAGCTCAGTACCATTTTCCAGGAAAATTCCTGATCATATTCAAAATTCTTACATTCTCTAGTGTTATTTTAGCATAGCATATGGTCAGAAAATCCCTTAATTTCATGTAAGGAGAATTCATTTTAAGAAACTGTTTCATATTCTGAATTAGAGTAAAAGAGATATCAACTAATTTGAGGGTGGTAAGAAGAAGACAGATTGTGGAGAGAGAGGGGAAAAAATCAGAGAAATCTTTGTTTGGGTTAGTGTTCTTAGGCGTTGAGTTAAGAAACTTTTATTACTTGATACTCATTCATTTTCAGTATTGAGTAGATGTAGATTATGGACACAAACAGAGCTATAACTAGAATCCACTTAGGAGCTGATGCCTGATTCATCAATGTGGTACTCCTGCACTGTCATCAAGTTAGACTTCTACTGAAATCTGTCTGATGCCTTAACTCTTTACCTGAAGAGATTTCTTGTCTAAAGATGAATAATTTTCTTTTGACTGTGAGAACACATGCTACTTTGTGAAAATTTTGCAAATCTAAATGAAAGTCAAAGATGTACATTATTCTGATTGACACATGATCTTTGATTTGAATAAAAGTTGTTTGACAACAAAAGAAAATTGCCAATGTGCAGTGGCGAACCGCAGCCAGCGGGAGCCGCGATCGGCCGAACCTGCAGACACGGCAGGTAAACACACCAGCCCGGCCCGCCAGGGGCTTTCTCTGAACAAGCAGCGGCTCTAGTTTGAAAACCGCTGATCTAGGGGACAGAGTAGATCACAAGCTAAATATGAGTCAACAGGGTAACACTGTTGCAAAAAAAAGGCAAACATTATTCTGGGATGTATTACCAGAAGCGTTGTAAGCAAGACACAAGAAGTAATTCTTCCGTTCTGCTCCGCACTGATTAGTCCTAAACTGGGGTATTGTGTCTAGTTCTGGGTGCCTCATTTCAGGAAAGATGTGGACAAATTGGAAAAAGTCCAGAGAAGAGTAACAAAAACAATTACAGGTCTAGAAAACATGACCTATGAAGGAGAAGCAGACAAGTGGCATGTCCTGTGAAGGAGAAGCGGAAAGCACCCCGGGCCACAGGGATGTGCTGGCCGCTGCTTCCTGCAGCTCCCATTCACCGGGAATGGTGAACCATGGCCACTGGGAGCTGCGGCGGGCCATGCCTGCAGACAGTCAACGTAAACAAAATGTCTTGCAGCCCGCCAGCAGATTACCCTGATGGGCTGCATGCCAAAGGCTGCCGACCCTTGTTCTAGGCTTTACAGTGACACACAGAGTGACAATCCTGGAATCTAATTATATAGATATAGGATTTGATTTTGTATTTAAATATCGTGTTTAGTGGATTGTCTCAAACAGGAGCATGTGACACGTCATTGTTTAAAGGTGATATTCTCCAGTAGCATCTGCCTTTAGCCAGTCCTAGGTGTAATCTGAAGGGAGGAGGGAGCTGGCATCTTACTTTGGTGGCTTTCTCTCCCTTTATTTACACATTTTCTGTTTATGGGTTGTTACTGCCCTGAGGCATTGTGCTGGACTCGTGCATGAAGAAAGAAAAATAAATGAGTAATTACTTACTCCCCCCCGCCCCCCAAGCTCCCACAAAACATGTTGAACATGACCAAGTTGGTTTGTCCCAACTGGCTTCATAGAAGCGCTCTAATGTCATGCCAGATGCCTGGATGTGAGAAAATTACACTTAATTGCCTATCTGGCTTTTTAAAAAAAATCAGTCCCTCCTTCACCATCATCAAAACAGACACTTCCATTTTTCTTAAGGCAGCCCACTTGTAGCATCCTTGTGTGGGAAGCAGGCTGCTAAAATTGTGAGCAGGAGTATAAACATTGGCTCCAATCTTCCATTGATCAGTAGGCTGAGTTTCCATTCACCAGAAAGCAAGTACGTAGCCCCAGGAGGCATAATTCATTCCTATCCGCAGAGCAAATGAACTGCTCAGCTGGAGCTACTAAAATACAGAAGTTCTTCATTTGGTTGTCATTCATTCCTGAAGCACACTGATGCAATTAGATTTAAACTTCAATAATCTCCTATCATTAAAGAGGAAATTTATTTTAATGCCTATCCCCCTACCCAACCCCTCCCTCATACCCCCTCAAAATCCTGCTGTTTTTATTTTCCACATGTAAGCTACCTGTGATAAATATAATATTTTGAGAACATAAAATTTTCAAAAGCGCTAAGTAACTTAGGGCTCCTAAGTCCTATAACTTTGGGAAATGACAGAGGTGTTTTTGAAAATTTGACTCATATTAACTATTCACTGCACAAGTAGTGGTACACACAAACACACACACATGTGACAATCACAGCGTGCGTGCGTGTTTCTGTGTGTGTATCTATATATTATTAGGGAGCAGAAGTGTAGAGTAAGGCCCTGATCTTGAAAATAGCTCTGTATGAGACCAGGGGTCCCCCATATGGAGCTGCATGAAGGACTGGGCCTCAATTATTATATCTCAATAGATCATGTATTCCATTTTGTAAAATTTAATCGTTATCAGTTTTGTTACCAGTTCACTGTGTACCAGCTGTTTTGTTATTTCCTTACCTTTATGGATTTGTATACACTGCATTTTAGTCACTGTGCTAATGCACTGGTGTTAACCATGATTTGCACTCCTGCAACTTGCTCCAAGAATCTTACTCCAGCTGCCTCTTCTACTGACACACAACATCTACAGGTTTTGCACTTGTGTAGCTTCTCTGGTGGCTCAAAACCCAGTATAGACCCTTTGACTAGAGTAGTCATTTTAAAAGTGAGGTGTTTTGATAGGGTAGACTGCTGGATTTTGCAGATGCCGGGTCCTTTGTGTTTGTGCTTACATTTTATCTAAAACTGAAATTTAAAGGATAGTAGGAGGCCTTATTTCGAAGATGGTATTTACCAATTTTAACAGAGTTGCCTGAGGTTAGGAGGTTGAGTAACATTAAAATATGAGCATTGAGACATGGATTGCAACATGAATTAAATGAATATAATACCTTTTATGCAGTGTGGTTGTAGCTGTGTTGGTCCCAGAATATTAGAAGAAGAGCTCTGTAAGCTCAAAAACTTGTCTCTCTCACCAACAGAAGTTGGTCCAATCAAAGATATTACCTCATCCACCTTGTCTCTCTCCTATGCTTTATATTAGGGTTGTCAATTAATCACAGTTAATTCACGCGATTAACTAAAAAAATTAATCACGATTTTAAAAATAGAATACCAATTGAAATTTATTAAATATTTTTGAATGTTTTTCAACATTTTCAATATTGATTTCAATTACAACACAGAATACAAAGTGTACAGTGCTCGCTTTATATTATTATTTTTATTACAAATATATGCACTGTAAAAAGATAAAAGAAATAGTATTTTTCAATTCACCTCATACGAATACTGAAGTGCAATCTCTTTATCATGAAAGTGTAGCTTATAAATGCAGAATTGTTTTTGATTACATAACTGCAATCAAAAACAAAACTGTGTGTAAAATTTTAGAGCCTACAAGTCCACTCAGTCCTACTTTTTACTCTGCAATCGCTAAGACAAACAAATTTGTTTACATTGACGGGAGATACTGCTGCCTGCTTCTTATTTACAAGGTCACCTAAAAGTACCCATACTACAGTCACACCTTCACTTTGCAGTGTAGACATACTGCTTCTGCTGGCATTTTGGAAGTAATGCCCCCTACAAGAAATGATTTCAAGAATTTGGGCATGCCACTGTTGTGTTCTTTATTACAGACTGAACAGGTAGTGAAGTCTACAGTTACAGTTGCCCAACACTTTCCATTATAAGATGCTGTTTTCATTTGCTTATAACTTGGCCAAACTTCAGAAGTTTGGGCTGAAATTTTCCATGTGAGGTGTTTGTTTCAGGCAGATTTTTTTTTTTAAATTTCTGGTAGATCCCTTCAGCCATTTCTTATAATGAAATGAAGGGGGGAATATAGTTATGTTTAAAAAAATTGTTAAACCTGTTTGTTGAGAGCTCTAATGCTTTTGTGCTTTGGAGCGGGGACTTAAAATTTGGCAGGAGAGATTATTCTGGCGTCAGGGATGTGCCTTTTGTCATCCCCATGAAACTGCCAACATTTGGCCAAGTTATAGTTTGCTGAAAAATCTCAGTTCACACATGCTCAGTAGATTTTTGTTAGAATTTGACAGCTACATTCTCCAATTATTCCATCTGCAATAACCATGCTCCATCTCTTTACCGCTCCTTTGTGCTGACCAGACTCTCTCATATACTATCTCTACAGAGTAACTGAGCGTGATCCATCCCTGGGCTGTAGGAGCTTCTGTGTCACCAAGCATAGAAACTGAGAGCAAGGAGACTCTTTCCAGTGCTCTTAGTTCTCCCCTGGTGGTAGCCAGGCAGCATGGAGGAGAAGGAGGAAGTTGCCTGAAGGAATGCAGAGGCATGAGGAGCAGTGGGGGGGGGGGGAGAGATGCAGGGCAGGGGGACAGCAACAGAGGGAGTATAGGAACCTGGCAGGGTGAGGGGGAAGGGGAGGCTTAAGAGCAGGAGGCAGAAGATGGGGAGGGACACAGCGGAAGCAGAGTGAGTGGGAAGAAGAGTAGGAGCTGGGAAGGGGAGAGGGTGAGAGAAGAGTGTGGGAGGGCAGGAGCCACAGAATGGGGAGGATAGGGATGGGAGTCAGGAGCCAGGCAGGAATGGGGGAGGGAAGATGATCAGGAGCCAGTGGGTTAGCAGCTGTTTGTGGTGGAAGGGTACTAGGAACAGAAGGGTCTGTAACCATTAGAGAACACTCCTCTATAAAACCTGGAATAGAACCCAGAATTCTGGAGTCTCTACATTCCTAATGATCTAACAAATAGCTGTGAAACCCACTGCCAAAGTGTGTGTTAGGTCCACATAAAAGATAGTCTTCTACTGCTACCATATACTCCATGAGCTCAAGTGGTAGAGATCTGTATTGTTTATGTAAAGGTCCCAATCCTGCTGGTGACCTATTTGGGAATTCAGTATGGTTCTGCAGGATTAAATTTCTGTTTTTCAGTTTTTTTAAACTTAGGAAATTACAGTTAAAATATGTTAAAAGAATATTAAGGATGCAACGTCAAGCAACAAACAAGATGGGGGCTTACAGACAAGTGTCCTTCATTACAGAACCCTGACTTATTCCTGAAGCACAATCTGTCCTGTATATTGAATGAAGCAGGAGTCCTGTGGAAAAATGTAATTGTGTAATTAACGATTGTATCATAATCCATATGCACAAGGGGGGCAAATTAAGGTTGCATGGGCAATCTAACTTTTGAGTGTTTGATTTTACAATCTTAATTTTCTTTTACTGTTGTTTAATGTCATTCATATAGTGTCCACTTTAATTTGCCTACAACATAAGGTGTTTTGTGAGGATTCATTGTTTAGTACTTGCAAAATAGCTTTGCGATTCTAAGATGAAAACCGCTGTATAATTGCAAAGTTATTCTTATTTATGGATAGTTGGCCATCAGTGCCTCTTCTTCAGGCAGCAGCAGACATATTTTTTTAACTCGTGGACCATAGGTGCTACGAACGTTTCATAATATTTTTGTAAGCTTTCCCCTTTCTTTCTTTCATGGTTTGCAAATTTATGTTTGTTTTACTGTTTTGGCAATTCCAATAGTGCTTACCTATGGTTTGCCAGAGTTGGTATTTCCTGAGTAACTGATGAGTACTCTATATGGTACACCTCTACCTCAATAGAACGCTGTCCTCGGGAGCCAAAAAATCTTACCGCGTTATAGGTGAAACCGCGTTATATCGAACTGAAGCACTGCTTTACCGTGTTCTGTCCGAATTCGTGTTATATCGGGTCGCATTATATCGGGGTAGAGGTGTACCTGTAAGAAACAGCAGAGAAAACCATACAAGTATAGTGTACAAATGAAACATGTTTAAATAGTTTGTTGATTTCAGTTCCCATAACGCTAATCTAGAAATACTGAGGAATAATGTTGAAAAGACTTAAGCAAAGTATTGTACATAATTTTTGAAGGTGACTTGAAAATAAAAAGAAAAAATTGACCCTTATCCTTTTTCTCTTCCATGATGCACAGATTGCTAAGGAGGAGTACAAAAGAATAGCACAGGCATGTACTAACAAAATCAGAAAGTCTAAAGCACAAAATGAGTTAGATCTAGCAAGGGACATAAAATGCAAGCAGAAGAGGTTCCTTAAATACATTGGGAGTAAGAGAAAGACGAAGGAAAGCGTACACTCTCTACTGAGCGGGGTAGGAGAGCTGATGGCATCAAGAAAGCTGATGTATCTAAGCCTATTTTGCTTCAGTTTTCTCTGAAAGGTTAATGCTGTCCAGATACTCAACACAAGTAATATTAACAACAATGCAGAAGGAATGCAAGCCAAAATAGGGAAAGAACAGGCTAAAGAATATTTAGATCAGTTAGATTTATTCAGGTTGTCAGGGCTTGATGAAATTCATCCTTGGGTATTTAAGGAACTAGCAGAAGCAATCTTGAACCATTAGTAATTATCTTTGAGAACTCCTGGAGGACAGGTGAGATCCCAAAAGACTAGAGAAGAAAAACATAGTACCTATCTTTATAAAGGGGGAACATAAAGGATCCGGGGTATTATAGACCAGCGAGCCTAACTTTGATACCTAGAAAAATACTGAAACAAATTATTAAACAATCAGTTTGTAAGTACCCGGAGGATAATAGGGTTATAAAGAATAGCCAGCATGGATTTGGCAAGGACAGATCATGTCAAACCAACCTAATTTCCTTCTTTGACTGGATTACTGGCCTAGTGGATGAGGGGAAACAGAAGATGTGATATATCTTGATTTTAGTAAGGCTTTTGACACAGTCCCACATGACATTCTCATAAGGAAATGTGGTGTAAATGAAATGATTATAAGGTGAGCACACAAGAGGTTGAAAGACCGTACCTGGGGTAATTATCAGTAGTTTGCTGTCAAATGTGGAGTCCCGCAGAGATCAGTCTTGAGTCTGGTACTGTTCAATATTTGCATTAATAACTTGGCTAATGGAGTGGAGAGTGTGTTTGTAAATGTTGTAGATGACACCAAGCTGGAGGGGGTTGCAAGCACTTTGGAGGGCAGGATTAAAATTCAAAATGATTTTGACAAATTGGAGAATTGGTCTAAAATCAACAAGATGAAATTTAATAAAGACAATGCAGAATACTTCACTTGTGAAAAATCAAATGCACAACTACAAAATGGGGAATAACTGGCTAGGTGGTGGTATTGCTGAAAAGGATCTGGGGGTTATGAATATGACTCAGCAATGTGATACAGCTGCCAAAAAGGCTAATATCATTATGGAGTGTATGAACAGGAGTGTTGTATGTAAGTCACATGCAGTAAATGTCTTGCTCTGCTCAGCATTCAGCAGGCCTCAGCTGGAGTACTGTGTCCAATTCTGAGCATCACACTTTAGGAAAGATGTGGACAAACTGGAGAGAGTCCAGAGGAAAGCAGCAAAAATGATGAATGTTGTAGAAAACCTGACCTATGGCGAAAGATTAAAAAAACTGAGAGTCTTTAGTCTTGAGAAAGGAAGACTGGGAGGGGATCCTGGTAACAGTTTTCAAATATGTTAAGGGTTGTTACAAAGAGGATGTGATCAATTGTTCTTCAGGTCCACTGAAGGTTGGACAATAAGTAATGGGCTTAATATGCCCCATAGAAGATGTAGGTTGATAGTGGGGGAAACTTTCTAACTATACAGGTAGTTAAGCTCTGGAAATAGGCTTCCAAGGGGGACTGTGGCATTCCTGTCATTGAAGGATTTTAAAAACAGGCTGTCAGGGATGTTCTAGTTTAGGTGGGCCTGCCATAGCACAGGAGGCTGGAATTGATGACTTCTTTAGGACTGGAAGAGACCTCTATTTATATGATTCTGTGATTCTGTATAAAGGGAAGCCTGAAAAGTGGGTTTATTTGGTCCTTTTATACACACTGATGTTTTTGGTTTTTAGCCTTAGGAAAATTAGGAGTGTCAAGTTTTTATTTTTTGAAGAGTTCTCATTGAAGGTCATAGTTATGTATCATGAGCTCTTTTAGCCTTAAATTAAACAAATAAATTGTTGAATTTCTGTTGTTCAGTGGCTCTAATATCTTTGGTGTCATCATCTTACTAGTAGTCCAGTTGTCCAGAGACTTGTAGGAAAAATAGCATGGGAAAGACCTGTATTTCAGCTTTAAGCAACATACAGGGGGGGAAACATACTTTTTTTTTGCGGGCAGGGGAATCCACATTTCAGCCTTTCTTTTTATATCATAAAGAACCAAAAAGGCTCATACTGAGTTTTTTAAAAGTGACCTGTAAAGGGAAAAAAGATTATTTTTACTCATTTTTAAAAACAGTCCCTTGAAACATGGGGGGGGGGAGCGGAGGGTGGATTTCCATACTGAAATGGTTTTACTTCCTCCATAAAGCACATTGTTATGTGTTATGGCTGGTCAGAAATGCTAGGCTTCTAGCATTCTCTATAACGGTACATAAGCTAATTTTTTTTGCAGGAACTTAAAGAATCTTTGCTCGTGTGGAGTCCATGAGAAAGTCCTTTAGTTCTCCATACACTAACAAAATCACACTGGGATATTTTACATTTGAGAGAGAGAAAGTGAGTGAGTGGGTGAGATTTTCAAAAGTGGTACTGTAGTAACTTTTGATGCCTCATTTTACCTATCTACTTACTGACTTGTAAAGATAGTGCATTGAATCCTCTGTGAAAGCGTTCAGTTTAGGTGTTCTAGGTGTATTGATTTAGTGAATAACATTCCTTGTAAGCAGAACAGAAAAGGTCTAAAGTATGTGACAAGTGTCCAAAAATTGTGTAACTCATACTTTAAACTACACTCTCAAATAATTAATAATATGACTCTTCACTACTCCTGTATAGTTATTGTTAATGTGCATGTAGATGCTGCAGAAGTAACCAAATATTGTGTTCCTCTGATTCATAATTCAGTATTTGAATTTGTGTTTAAATTACAGCAATTAAGATATCCGAAGAATTTGTACAAAACATAATTCAAGGGTTATCAAATAATATTTTCCTCTAGTTTCACTATTACATATGTTACCACTTACTCAAAATTCAGTGAGTTAAAATCTAAAACTTCATTGTTAATAAAGTGTAATATAAAAAGCAACAGAATAAACTGGAAAGTGTGTGTTTTTATCTTCTAGTATGTTGTTTTAACCCTTTGTGTTTGAAACTTTTCTACAGAGCACACCTGTGACACCGGTACCAACAATGCAAGTACAGGGCCAGCAGATCAATTTGCAGCCTTCTTCATACCCAGCACCAAGTCAACATGGCGAGCAAGTGAAAAAACCTGGACAGAACTTCATGTGTCTGTGGCAATCTTGTAAAAAGTAAATAGCTCTTTTATTTAACAACAATTTACTAACGTATTGCAGAAGCTCTTATTTGGAATGTGATCCCTGAAAGTACTATTTGTTCTCTTTCCTGAAGTATCTCTACACAGTATCAGTATCTGATAAGAGAAGAAAATATTAAAATTTTATATTATTAAATATTTAAAAATTGCTTTTAATCTAAAATTACTTCAGTTAAGACTAAAATATTTGTATGTAGTTATGTAAGTCACAATAACTATATTCCCTAATTTTTCTGCATTACAAATATAGGAACAGTTACTATTTTCTTGTTATACAGCTAGCTTTGAAACATGAAATGTGTTCCTTTCTCATATTTCCAGTTTTGCAAGGAGTGTTTACCTTTTATGTCCTAGCCAAACTCCTGTTTGGATTATGATTAATTTATTAATTTAGTACTATGGGGATTCACAAGCAATTAAATGAGACAAATCTCTGACTCAAGTTACTTACACTCTGAAATAGACAACACAGCAAGGAATGTTTTTTAAAAAAAAAAAAAAAAAACAAGAATGAGGAAGAAGGGCATGCTTGGATGAGCATTATAGAAGTGTAAGATCATAAGCATATTGCTACACATGCTTCTTGAGAGTTCATTTTAAAATAATATATCAGATTTAGGTCAATGTCTGGAGTAAATACGGGTGAAGGCTAGTGATTGAAAGATAATAACAAAATGTAATGGTGACTTGGAAGGAAAGAAGAGAGATTGCATAACACGGGGTTGTGAAGGAACTGGCAGTGTCATGAGCAAAAGTGAGAGAGCACACTTAGGAGGAGACAAAGGGAGCATCAAAGGAGCAGAACTGATTTGTCAGAGTGTAGGGTATGCTCGGGAGTATCATGCAACTAGGGATGAGACGTTAGCAGGTGGAATTGGGATAACTCTGAAGGTGAAGATGAAGCATATGAATTTGATATGGAGGAATACTGAAAGCTAGTTACTGTCTACCAAAAATTTCCATGGTGACTTTAGTTTGATATTAGCAAGACAAGGTGGATGAGATAATATCTTTTATTGGATCAACTTCTGTTGTGGAAGAGACAAGCTTTTGAACTTATACAAAGCTCTTCTTTGATGTGGTATTCTTAATTTTCTTCTCTAAGACATGATCAAAACCCATTGAAATCAATGGAAAGACATCAAATGGGTTTTGGATCAGTCCTCTGAATAGTACTTTGTTCTTATGTGCAGTTAAATAACTGCCATGTTTCCACCTCAGAGGTGACTGTGTTTCATTGGTAGGTGATATAATTCCTGTACTTAAAAAGCTTTTGAAGGCCTTTGAGATCCTTTAGAATGACAGGTACTATATAAATGTAAGATAATATTATGGACCATTATATAAAGATGAATTCAAACTATCTTAGAAATGTCTTCTCTTTTTTTCCCCCTAACAATAAATGTATCTATGGAGCCATGCTCCTCTACTGATATGATCTTGAATGAATGGCATCCAGGATCCTTATTAATTACTTGATTAGCAAAGACTTTCTTTTTTAAAAAAGCTCTGCTATTCAGTCTGGGTTGCATATACTACAAGTACAGTATGCTTTGATGAGTAATCCTTTGTTCCTTTTTTTACGATGGTGTTTGCAGGAGCCATACATCCACAAATTTGTTTCTCAAACATCATCTTCATTCTGGTAGCTTTTCACTGTTAAAATTGACATTTAGTGTCTACTTTGTTTAAATATATGTTTTGCTACATTTTCTAAAAAATAGTCTGTCTATATATTTAGTGTTAGGTTATATTTGATTTATTATTTTATTGAACAGATCTTTCTCTTGTGTCTGTGGTTTTTATTATGAGTTTTCGGGTGTGGTCCTGCAGTTTTCAAAGGTCCTCTAAAGTGCATTTGGAAGATGTAACCGATACTACTACTTTGAGTGGCTCTGCATCTTTACACTTACGGGTACTGTGTCATCTTGTGGTGCCTTATGGTAGAACCTTGCTCCCAGCAGTGTCTGTTAGAGCACTCTCATAACCCCAACCCCTCCTCTTGGCATCTCCCAAAGTCCTGAGAGCAAGGATATATAAGGGACTGAGCACCCTTTACCACCCCAGTTCCTTCCAACCACATGCCTGGACAGAAGTGAATCACTCCAGTATCTTTGGATCCAGAGTCTTTTCTCCTTGATGTTTGTTTATTGGGGTTAGTTAGTTAGCTTAGTGTAGTTTGTTTGTTTTGTTTTGTAGGTCAGGGTTATAGCAGAACCAAAGCTGCTGAAGAAGTCAGGTTTTAAATGATGCGCATCATGCCCAGATGTCTTCCCAGTGTCAGACGACCATGTGCCTCAGGTGCCTGGGAGAAGGCAACTCTCCTTCTGCCCGTTCCATCTGTTGGATCTTTATGCCCAGGACCTGCAAGGATAGGCAGACTTGTCTATAGATCCTGCCACTTAAGGAGGCCATTGAGGCCAGACCCTCTGGATCAGGGTCGTTTTGGGATCCAGGGTCCAAGAGACCTCCAACTCCTTCCTTTCATTACCTAAGAGAGTTTTACCCCCAGTCCTCTTATTTTTTGGCTATTCAAAAGCACCAAAGTTACCACAGCCGCCTTCATATCATCGTAAGAGAAGGCATTTTAAGTTGTAGTCTAAATCCAAACAGCCTGCCATCTCTGTGATATCCTTGTCGCAAAACACCAGACTGCAGATTTGATGGGGACGTTCAAGAGTCAGGAACCATTCAGTCAGGATCTTTCTACCCTTTTGTTTGGAGACTGGCTAGCTCATTTTTATCGGCACTTGGAGATGAGTTACATTGGACCAATGGATTCTAGAAATGATATAAAAGGGCTGTGACATACAATTTGAGAAACTACCCCCTAACAATTCCACTCGCCTCTCCTTTTTCAGGGACCAGTTTCACAAGGATATTCTTCTTTCAGAAATAAATAATTGCTTCTGACGGGCAGTCGAAACGTGCCAGAACATCTCAGAGGTTAGGGGGTTTATTCACAGTATTTTCTGGTACAGAAGAAAGATGGTTGGAGGGGTTCATGTAGTCTTGAATTTAAGGAACCTGAACAAGAACACCTCTACCCCGATATAACGCTGTCCTCGGAAGCCAAAAAAATCTTACTGCATTATAGATAAAACCGCATTATATCGAACTTGTTTTGATCCGCCGGAGTGCACGGCCCGGCCCCCGGAGCACTGCTTTACCGCGTTATATCCGAATTCATGTTATATCGAGGTTGCCTTATATCGGGGTCGAGGTGTACATTTGGAAATTTTGGATACATATGTTAACCTCTGCCTCCATAATCCCTTACCTTTCCTTTTAGATTTGTTCATGACTCTCAATTTAAAGTATGCATATTTTCACATTTCACTAAGTCTCACTCATAGCAAAAACCTTGAATGTGTGGTGGTAGGATGCCATTTCCGATACAAAGTACTGCCATTTGTCCACTCAACAGCACCCTGAGTATTTACAAAATGCTTCTCTGTGGTAGCGGCTCACCTGAGAAGGCAAGATATTTTTGCTTACGTTTATTTGAACGATTGGCTATAGAAGGCCACTGTGTAGAAGGACCTGTTAAGCAATATTGCTGTTGCAACCAAACTATTCTTGGACCTGGGTCTTCTCATTAATACCGCAAAATCAAATCTATGCCGGACTCAGAAAATTCTGTTAATAGGTTCTATACTGGTGCAAGGGGGAGGGCCTTTGGACTAGAGGACTGGTTTCTGAGTTTGAGGCAGTGTATTTGCAATGCTCAGGAGTATCCAACTCGAAAAATAATCTTTTTTTTCTGGGTCTCATGTGACAACTACATATGTGACTCCTTTTGCCCATCTGAGAATGAGGCCTCTACAGCACTGGATGTCTCACATTTATGTTCAAGTTGGGACAGTTTGTACTTGTGGGTCATTATACCTCCAAACACCTTACTTTCCTTGGAGTGATGGTTAATTAATACGAATGTCTTCAGAGACATTCTGATATCTGAATCATCTGGCTCTTCGAGGACATTGTCTCATCAGGAGAAGTTTCTGCAAATCAATGTCTTGGAGTTGAAAGCCATTAATTTAGCCCTCAGATCTTTACTTTTTGTGTGCAGGGAACAGTGGTACAATTAGTAATGGGCAGTACTTCTGCAGTGTGTTATGTCAACAAGCAGAGGAGTTCTCACTCTTCTCCTTTTTGTGCAGAAGCAATAAGGTTATAGGATTGTTGCATCCTCCACAGTGTGTTTCCAGTGGCCCTGCATTTGGCAAGAGAGAGCAGTGTGACTGCAGACCATCTCAGCAGACACTGTCTCAGATGTATGAGTGGTCTCTGAAGAACCAGTTGGCTCATGACCTATTTGCTGGATGGGGTCAACCAGATGTGGACCTGTTTGCAAGAAGGTTCAACAAGAAGTGTCACCTCTTCTGCTCCAGAGATGGCAGGGAAAGCCAATCTCTGTCAGATGTTTTGCTTTTTCCCTGTTCCATTGATCCACCAAGTGGTAAGGAAAATACATCTCAGGATAGAAAGAGGATGATTCTCATTATCTCAGCTTTGCTGTGCCAGCAATAGTAGATCGATCTCCTCCATCTGTTTGGTGGAGTCTTCATGCATCTTCCTCGGTCACCAGATCTGTTGTCTCAGCAGGAAGGGAGGATTCTTCCTCTGCACCTACAGTGCCTCCATCTGATGGACTTTGAGTCTATCTGATCTTCAGTAGTCTTGTTTCTTGGCTGTTAGACAATAGGCTGATTAATACTAGCAAGCAGTGAACCAGACAATGTTACCGGTCAAAGTGGCCCAGATTTGTGACTTGGATGACTGGCAAGGGCAGTTCTTCTGCTTCAACATCCATACTCTGTGTTCTGTAATATTTTGATGTTTTTAAAATCTGAAGGGTTATGTAATTCATCATTAAGGATTCATTTGGCAGCCATTTCTGCCTATCGTACTTTAATTGATGGTAGATCATTGTTTGTACATAATATTACTAAGATGTTTATGAAGGGCGTGTCTAATATGTACCCTCCGTTGAGAGAGCCTGTCCCTTCTTGGCATTTCAGTTTGGTTCTAGCCAGGCTGATGAAGCCACCCTTTTGCTGAGTTTTCTTCACATTATTTTATCTATTAAAATGGCTTTAATTGTTGCTATAACATCTGCCAGAAAGATGAGTGAACAGAATGCTCTTATCGCTGATTGTCCATAAAGATAAGGTTGTTCGTTGGCTTGATCCCAGGTTTTGACAAAGATGGTTTCTGATTTTCATGTCAACCAGTCCATCAATTTGCTGCTCCCCCCCCCCCCCCCCCGATCAAATTCTAATAAGAATGAATTGGCTTTGCCTACTTTAGGTGCAAGGAGGGCCCTGGCTTATTATTTAGACATAACTAAAAGTTTTCATAAATCATCCTGCTTGTTTTTATTTTGTTTCTTGTGCTGAAAGTTGCATGGGATATGGCCTTTCTTTTCAGACCATTTCAAGATGGATTAAGCAATGTATTATTGAATATTATTCCTTGGCACAGACTCTAATACGTGGGACAATATGACCACATATCATTAGAGCCATGGCAACTTCTTTTGCTTTTCTTAAACAAGTCCGTTCTGTGGAGATTAGCTGAGCTGCTATCTGGAGTTCTGTTCATACTTTCTATAAGCAT
Organism: Malaclemys terrapin pileata; assembly: GCF_027887155.1. Lineage (NCBI taxonomy): Eukaryota > Metazoa > Chordata > Testudines > Emydidae > Malaclemys > Malaclemys terrapin. Next base: position 56,982,294 of record NC_071505.1, read on the forward strand.
TATGCTTTAGACTTGACCTCTAGGAGAGATGCTGGATTTGGTAGAGAGGAGTTGCAGCCTTTATTCAGTTAGGACTCTGTCCCCGCCTCCAGGTTATTTTCAGCACTGCCTATCGGTTTATTCCATAAGTGGGAATATGCAGAGCCGTTCAAAGATGAAACAAAGGTTACTTACTTGTAACCAAGTTATTTGAGATGGCTCTGCATAGTCGCACTTCCTATCTACCTTCCCCTCTTTTGTCAGAGTGCTAATCATTTACTGTTCTCTGGCATTGCAAGTGATAGAGGATTCTCTGCTCCTTATATAGCCTCACTCCTGGGACATTTTGAGATGCTGGGAGGGGTGGGGGGGGCTGAGGGCCGGAGAGTGCTCTAACGGAAACTGCTGGGAGTAGGTTCTACTGTAAGGCACCACAAGGCGGCACAGTACCCAGAAGTGTGACTATGCAGAGCCATCTCAAAGAACTCAGTTACTTACTTTAATTGGAGTTCTTTGAGATGGCTCTGCTTAGTGTCACTACTGTATAATAAAACCTGCTGTATCTCTGACCAATCGGTTAAACAAACTAACACTGTTTGGACTAGTTATGGGCTATTAAAGCCTTTGTATTGTTTTGATAGGTTAATTGTATACCTTTCATTGGGCTGCTGACTGAATGCAAGACTCTTGCAATGAAGTCCAAAAAGAAGAGGCGAGGTTATTTTCTAGCTTTCTTGAAAAACAGAAGTTTTGTTAAACATGACAGGCATCTCAGCTGGGGATCAAAATCTTTGGTTCTAATTTTCAGCAGAACTGCTTTAAATTGTTTTAAATGTTGAGTTGAGGAAAACTTTTAATACCATATAGTGTATGTCTCCCTATGTGCTTAACTCAGACTCTGTAACTTTCTACTGCTGAGATTTGCTTGCCTTTTTCCTTTCTAGGCTTCCCTTTCTTTGTTAGAATATCATAATTGATTTAACATTCCCACTGCTGTTCTGTTAGTGAGAAATGCTTTGGGCCAACTTCTGCTCTGTTACATCCTTGCACCCCATTGGCTTCATTGTGGTTGCCAATGAAAGTAAATAAGGACAGACTGTGGTAATCTGTTAAAGCTTCGAATGTTGCAAAAATTGCAACGTTTCCGTCTGAATAAGATTCAACATCTCTTTCCATTCTCTTCAATTCAGGGATGAAAAATCTGTAGTCTAGGTTCCACCTATTGTATTTCACTGTTCTTCTCCAGTCCTTCAAACTGTGTCCCAACAAAAATTAGGAAAATTCAGTCTTTATCATTCTAATGATTTTTTTAAAAAAAGGCAGATATTTAAAAAAAAAAACAAAAAACCCACAAACATCAGAGGCCATCTTTATACAATGTAAAGGAGCAAGAAAAGGTATCTTTAATAGCTCATAACTAGTCCAGACAATAAGATTGTGTTAGTTTGTTTAACCAATTGGTCAGAGATGGAGCAGGTTTTACTATTTCCGATCATCTCAGTGAATTTTGCTCCTGAGAGCTTAGACAGAAAACCATTTTGTGTATTAGAAAAATGTGTTCTAAGTACTGCTTTACTACTTGACAGGATTTCACTGACTGGTTTATTATGTTAACTGAAAGAAATTTACCATCTAATATAGCCTAAATAATTGTCTCCTCTTAAGCTGCAGAAAAACTACTTTGAATTCCTTCTAGATTTGTCAATGTGAGCTGGCTAAATACTGGGGGAAATCATTCATGATCATTTTGGTGGATTAGAAATTGAATTTTTATTTGCCACATCTTCACCCCTTTTATATTCACACTTCATGAATGTTTATGTGAACAAAGTCTTGTTTGTACATACGTTTATGGAAAATTAATTTTGTGCCATAGTTGACATTTCTTTTCTGACCAAACAAAATTAAATTAAAAAGGAAGCGTAGTATAGCAAGCATTTTAGGTCTTGTTTACACTGGAAAAATGCATCATGTTAGGAAAAAGTGTTAACAAACACAATGTTACACAACTTAGCTCTTACTATAGAGAAAGGCAAACTGTATTTAAACCCTAGAATTTCTCCATTTGGTGAGAAGATAGACTGCACTAGTGCTAGACTGTCTTTTGTGATGTCTGCCAAGTGCCAACAACAGCCAAATACTGAGATAGTGTGTTTCTCATTCTCTGGATATATCTTCACTGATAAAAGAATCCTGTTTTTACTTTCAGGTAGCTAGAGTGAGATTACTCTCTTAGCGTAAAATCCTCATGGAGAGATTGTACTGATAGTTTTCATGTTGATGTGGTTAGATGAGGAAACCTCAGGTAGAATGTAGTGTTGACCTTGACTAGCTACACTGAGGTAAAAACTATAAGTGCATTGTTTTCACTAGAACATGAATGGCCAAACTTACTGATCCTCCGAGCCACATATGATAATCTTCAGAAGTTTGAGAGCAGGGCGCACCTGCTTGGGGGTTCTACCCTGCGACAGGGTGGTGGGGCTCAGGGCTTCAGTCCCATGGGAGGTGCCTGCCAGTGCTCAGGGCTTCAGCAAGAGTGGGGTAGAAGCCCTGGGCGCACACACCCCAGTCTAGTAGGTGGAGAATGGGGGGACATGGAGGACTCCGCGAGCCTCACTTTAACAGTAAAAGAGCTGCTTATGGCTCATGAACCTCAGTTTGTCCACCCCTGCACTAAAATTTTGCATCATTAACTATCTTTAGTTAGCTGTCTCATTGTAAAAACACACTTCTTTTAGCAGTGAAAGCACAGCCACATTCTCTGTGCCCCCCTCCACACACTAAAGTTAAATGATTTCTGGAAAACAAGCAGCATGTGTAATGCAGTGAAGAGAATCAGAGTCATAGAGTTTAAGGGTAGAAGGGAACACTAGATCATCTAGTCTGCATATCCTGCATATCCCAGGATACCAGCACCTGCACACTAAACTCAACAGCCAAAATGAAATCAAAATATTACATCCCATGGAAGATTAGACTATTATGTGCCACAGGCAGAGAACTGAAGAGACCACCAGTGCTTGGGGCCCTGCAATGGCAAGGAAATTATTAAATTAAATATACCATAATCCTGGCAAGTGATCTCCACCCATGTTCTGCAGAGGAAGGTGAAAAAAACCCCAAGGTCACTGCCACTCTGACCTGGGGAAAAATTCCTTCCTGATCCCACATGTGTTGATCAGGTAGACCCTGAGCATATGAGCAAGAACCAATCAGCCGAGCATCTGAGAGAGAGAATATTCTGTGCCACCTTAGTGCCCTAGTCCACCCAACCTAGGCTAGGTCCACACTACCTGCCCAATTCAGCGGGTAGAGATCGATTTTCTGGGATCCCAGAATAAATCGATCCCAGAATCGCTCCCCCGTCGACTGCGGAACTCCTGCTCGCCGAGAGGAGGAAGCGCTGTCGACGGGGGAGCTTGCCTGCGCTGCGTGGACCCACAGTAAGTAAACTTAGTTCGATCTAGGAAACGTCGACTTTAGCTACGCTATGCTCGTAGCTGAAGTTGCGTTTCCTAGATCAATCCCCCGCCCCAGTGTGGACCAGCCCCTAATGTCCCATCTCCAGTTGTGGCCATCCCTGATGCTTCAGCGGAAGGAGTTTTTTTTTTTTTTTTTTTAATCTTCCAGAATACACTAGTGGGGGGGTGGGAGGGATCCCTTCCTTACCCCTATTGGTGGCCAGCTGAAATCCTGAACCATGAACTTTAGGAACATAAGATGAAAACTAGAATTGGGCCCCATTGCTGCTGAACCTTGCCCCCTATTATCACAAGCAACCCCTTCATACAATTGCACTCATAAAGTTGTCTAGCTCTCTCTTATAACTAATTAAATAGTTTGCTCCCACAACTCCTATTGGGAGGCTGTTCCAGAATCTCACCCCTATGATGATTAGAAACCTCCTAATTTCCAGCCTGAATTTGTTCATGGCCAGTTTATATACCTGTTCTTGTGCCAACATTGTCCTTGAGCATATACAGCTCTTCACCCTCCCGTGATGTGTTTTATAGAGAGCAATCATATCCCCTCTTAGCCTTCTTTTTTTTTTTTAGACTGAACAAGTCAAGCCCTTCCAGTCTCCTCTTATAAGATAAGCCCACCCTTCCCCTGATCATTCTAGTAGCTCTTCTCTGCACCTGTTCGAATTTAAATTAATCTTTCTTGACCATGGGTGACCTGAATTATACATTGTATTCCAAATGAGATCTTTGCAGTGCCTTGTACAACAGCTTCAATATGTCCCTATCTTATACCTCACCTAATGTATCCTAGGATTGCATTTGCCTTTTTCAATCAGACCATTAGAGTCCACTAGCATTTTTATCTCTTGAGTGCAGATTCTTGGAGAATATTTTATCTTTATGGAAAGGAAAGTTACTTCCCTATGAATATAGTTGCCTTTTATAGCTATACCTATAATTACACAATGACCCTTCCCTTCTGCCTTTTTGGAAGTTGATTCATCCTGCTACTTAGGTTAAGGATTAGGTTGAAAAAGAACCTACATTCACATGAGGAAATGTTATGCACAAAAGCTTAACCAACATCTTGAGACAAGTCTTTGTTAATTAAGCAGTGGATCTACTCTTCGTTCCCATGCAACAAAAATCATAACTCCAGCATGTGTATCTGTAAATGATACTGTACTAAATTTCAGAATTCTTTGGAAGGTGACTCTTCTTTACCTGATGTACCCATAATGACCTATTTTGTAAATAAGCATTTAGATGGTAGTTTAAAGGTACATTTATCAAATAGATTATAACTGCTGCTATAAAGTGTATTTTAAAATATGTTGTAAAATCATTATGAAATGTTGCTACTTTGTCTTTGGTAGCCACTTTACTGAGTTAACTCAGCATTTTAATTTTTTTAAAAAATCATGAAAAATGTTATAATCTTGCCAACTTTTGTTTCTTTTAAACCTAATATATTTGGGGTTAAAAGGACATTTCAAACCATTAAATGCTGATATAACTTCGAAATACTTAAAATAACTTGGAGAGAAATTTTATTTCTTACAGATTTGTGCTGTCTCAGCTTTGAACACAATTTTACAAAGAATCATAAGAATCTTTATATAAACTAGACTGGTTGTTCCATCCAGTCCAGTATCTTGTTTCTGGCAGTGGCCAGTACCAAATGCTTCAAAGAAAGGGGCAAGAAACTCTAAGGGACAATTATGTCAGAACCTGCCAATAGTGGTTAGCAGTTCTTACGCACTGAAGCATGAGGATTTATAGCTCTTCTAATTTTTTTTGTCCTGTCTAATCAGACTCTGGCTATTCTCATTATCTTTATAAGGTCCCAATCCTGCAAATACATACATGAGCAGTCTCATTAATTTCAATAGGACCAGACTCATGCATAAAGTTAAGCATGTGCGCAGATGTATGCAAGATTGACACCTTAGTGACTATTCTAAGTTCTTGGCCTTAATGATACCTTGTGGCAGTGAGTTCCTCAGGTTAGCTTTGCACTGTGGAAAATTCTTTCCTTTTTCAGTTTTAAAGTTGTTGCCTTTCAGCTTCAGTGTTCCCTTGTTCTTGTTTTACAATAAAGGCGAAATGGAAGCACCTGATCTACCTTCTCTGCACCATCATTTTATGTACCTTTATTATATTCCTTCTTACTAATTTTCTTCCTAAACTAAAGAGTTCCCATCTTTTTCAGTTCTCTTCATACAGAAGTCTTTCCATGCCTTTAATAATTTTCACCTCTCTGTTTCCACTATATATTCTTGGAGAGAAGATGAAGAGAACTAAGAACTACATTACAGCTGAGGGAATTTATATGGAATTTTAATCTTTTTATAGTGTAATATTCTTCAATTAGAGTCCCTACGGGTGCTCCACTGTAGATGTGTCTGCATTCCTGCACTGCTGAGCAGAGAACTTTGGTAGCAGTGTCCATTCAACCCGTGCATGTGCTGCTCCTTGCGTGCCATGAGGAGGCAAACCCTCCTCAGTTCCTTCTCAACCACCCTTGGCTAGAGAGAATTATAACTGTCCATTCGTGAATCACTAACTCTTTTAGAATTACTAATTTTTAGTCTCCCTTGTAACCTCTTTTCTTTCTTTACTTTTGTTAACATTTTATTTTGGCCATTGCACTCCTCCCCTCCTCCCTCAAAAAAGTAAAGGACTTTGTCTTTCGCCAACCTCCTGATAAGGGGGACCCCCCTGGACAGAAGATACTTGGCTTTCTGGCTTCAAAAAGTGCCTCAGTTAAAGGAATCTATCCCAGTGACTGGTGGACACTCGCAGTGCATTCACGCCCTGGGAGAGAAACACATTCCATAGAAGTGTAGCTTGTGTCAGCAACTGAAACCCAGATCCAGGAAAGACAGAGAACTGAGGCTCAAACTCCTAATCATGGAGTAAGCCCTTCAACTTCCTGAGTCTCAGTGGGAGCCCTCACCACAACCGTCTACTTCAAAGAAGGAGAGCCCAGGGATATGCCCATGAGCCACTCACATAAGGCCTCTAAGAAAAGGTCCGTGAGTCCCCATAGCGAGTCCGATCAAGCTGAAAATGATCTCCGACTTGTTCAGCATCATCGGTACCGATGGCATCGAAGCTGTCTAAATCTGGTACCCCTGGCACGCGTGGTACCGGACTGACTGAGCAAGTCGGGTTGCCTAAGGACCCAATGGGCACAGACAAGGAATTACTGGTACTGTTGGGGAGCAAAAAACATAAGATCCACCCCGGGGAAGGCTCTGTTGGTACAAACATAGACATCAGTACCGCCTGTGGTACACCAGGCACCAACGGGACTTGCTGTCAGGTCCACATCTCCAACACCATTGGTACAGGTATCTCAGCACTGACAACCACCACCAGTACTGATGCCTTCTGCACCGCCAGACTTACGGTGTGCAATGGATCTTTTGGTGTCTGATGCCCCGGACTTTCTTCTGCTCAGTATCAGGGCCCCGGCACTGGGTTAATCCAGAGCTCTTGACTTGCCAACAACTTCCCTTTTCATCGTCAGGGTCAGAAAGTGAGCAAACGGACGTGGTTTCCTGCTGCTCTTCTCACCTGCCCAGTTTCACTATTGACATCAGGCATGTCGTGCTCCTGATCCACAGCCTCCCTGGTTTGGTCAGCCATGATACCAACCACCGGGTTCCTTCCCATTGCAGTGGCCATACGCAGATCTCTGGCAGGCTGAAAGACAACAGGCCCCCCTTCCCTCTAGTGTGACCTACCAGCAGCTGAGGAGGCACCCTCCTTCAGTTGCTACCTCGAGGACTTCTGAACCCCCAGAGCAGGCAAGGGAGGAACTGGAGGCCGAAGTTGAGGAGGAAGTTACTTCTCAAGCTCACTTCTCGTCGTCATCTCCAGATGATACAGTGTTGCCCCCTCCGCCATCTATGGCAGCTGACTTTAAACTATTCCAGGATCTGGCACAGAGGGTGGCAGAAGCTTTACAAATACCACAGGCTGGTGGACATTTTACGTTCTTGCACCTCGTCCAGAGGCTGTACAGAGTCCTAGGTGTGGTGGCTGCCCGTCTGAGAAGACCAGTAATCCAGGCATATCCCTACTTAGATAACTAGCTGGTATGGGGGAAATCCTCTCTCTCTCTCCCTCCCCCCCAGTAAGTGACTGACTCACTTCAAAAGACACTAAATACCTTTGCCATGCTCGGAATTCAGGTCAACAGAGAAAAATCCACTTCGACCCAGACTCAGAGCACACACTTTATCAGGTCACTGTTGGATTCTAGGTTGCAGAAGAATGTACCTGCCTCAACAGAGGTTTCAGACTACGTTCATCCTCTTCAACCAACTTTAGACTCATCCCAGCATACTGGTAAGGACCCACCTCACTCTTGGGGCATATGTTGGCATTCATGTATGTGGCCCAGTATGCTAACCTTCACCTTCGGCCCATGCAAGGGTGGTTAAAATCACTGTATCTACCAAACAGACAAAGTATGTACCAGGCGAACACAATTCCTCGAGAAACACTGTCCTCATTAGATTGGTTGATGAATCCAACTCACTCTGTTCAGCACAGCACCTTTTTCAGTGCCTCTATCAACAAAGACTCTAATTATGCATGCATCCTTTCAGGAGTGGTGAGAACATCTCAACCACCTGAAGATTAAGGGACGTGGTTTCCACAGGAGTCCACCCTACACATAAATGTTCTGGAACTCAGCGCTGTCTGACTGGCATGCAGGGCTTTCCTGTCTCTCATCCAAGGTTGATGATACACATGCTGACAGATAACACTCCAACAATGCACTCCATCAACAGACATGGGGGAGCCAGAACCTATCCCCTCTGCCAGGAAGATGTACTTCTCTGGGACTGGTGCATCTGTCATCACTTTAGTCTGATAGCTCTATACCTCTCTGGCCTGAAAAACACACTTGTGGACCTCCTAGTAGAGACTTCTTCAGAACCTCATTCCTGGTGGAGATTCCTGCTAGTGGACCTATTTGAAACATGTCTCAGGGGAGGAGCAAGCCCATGTTCCCTCTCAGATCCATTTCTCATCCAATGGGCTCCTGGTCTAATGTATGCCTTTCTGGTGTTACCCAGGGTCTTGAGGAAACTGACACAGGATGTAGGTCTGGTCATCTTGATAGCCTCAGCATGGGCCTTTTGGAACTTGAGCATTGTGAACCTGACAATGTGATGGTGACTGTAATTGTCTTTCTCTGAGATGTGTTGTCCACTCAGAGTCCTGCTCTTAGTGGATTCTTATTGGCAAAAACATAAGTACAGGTTGTAGCCAACACACTGTTCATGCCCTTGGCTACGGGGAGTGAAAGGGTACTTGAGACACAGGTACAGCCCAATGGACACTTCATTGAAAAGTATCTGATCTTGCATGCATGAGGCACATGTGCACCAAGAGTGGAATCTTTATGGACCATACATCTCTGAACCACAGTTACTGTGAGGTACCTAATGTTCTATCTAGATGTTGTTATAATTCTGTTTTTTAATTGTTGTTTCAATGTATTTTCCAGATACTGAAGTAAGGTTTACTAGCTTCTACTTCCCAAGTTTACCTCTTAACATCTCTTTCAAAGATGGGGTACAAACATTTGCTACCCAGCAGTCCTCTGTTAGAGTTGCTTATTTTAAAGATAAATTGTATATATTTGTTTGCAGTCCAGCCACTTGATTCCTAAATCCCTTCAGAGCTTTTGGATTAATAGTCTCTAGTCCTTGTGACATGTTGCTCTTGTAATTTATCCATTTGTTCCTCCACCTTCTCTTTTGACACCTCAGTCTCAGACAGTACCTCATCTTCATTATGTGAAAAGCATTTAGGTAGGTATTTCCTCAAAATCCTCTGTAATGAAAAGTGATGCAAAGTGATCATTTAGCATCTCTGCCATGTCTTCATTCTCCTTATTTAATTATTCAGCAACCTGGTAGTCAGCAGATATATGACATCTCCTACAGGCTTCCTGCTTCTAATATACTTGAAAAATATTTTGCGGTGTGTTCCATCTTTGTCTAGTACAATAGTTAAAACTTTCTAGAAGTGAAGTTTATTATAAAAATACTGGTATTAACTTAGCTGTTTTACTGATTGCAAGTATAGAAACAAGATTCTTGTAAACTGATCATTAGCCATTGATTGGTCTCATTCACTTCTCTTAGCAATTTTTCCCCTTCAAATATTAGTACACTCTTTTTTTGTGGGGTGTTTGGTGACATTTAATTAAGCAATAAGATATAACAAGAGGTGAATTTTGGTGTAATCATTTGTACCTGTTTCTTTGGGTGTGTTCCTTTAATTCACATGGAACATAAATGAAAATATCTGAAAAATTAAATCCTTAAAAATATTTTTGTATAAGACTGTCAGCCTGAAGATTGTAATATGTTTCTTTCCCTTCCTACTAACTTGGCTGCTGGGCTCAATAACATTTCAGAAGTCCTCTGTAGTTTAACTTACAATACTAAACAGGGACTATTTAAATATTATTTAGTGGTAGTAGTGTTTAACATGTATGCTGTGGTAGTACCTAAAGGTCACAATCAGGTTTGGCCCCATAATAAGTGACTGTTCCTGCCCCCAAAGAGTTCTGATTTAGCATCGGAAGTGAAAATAAAGGTATGTCTACACTACCCACATTACAGCACGGCAGCAGTGTGATGTGGGCAGTGTAGACATGCCAGCGATTTAAAAACCAACAACACCCTGAATGAGCGATGGTAGTGTTGTCTATACTGGCACTTTTCAGCGCTAAAACTGTTTTTTCACACCCCTGAACGACAAAAGTTTTAGCACTGAAAGTGGCAGTGTAGACACAGCCTAAATCTTTAAAGCTTCCCACTGTACTGTGAAGCAGTCAGTCTGCAGCAGAAATGTTGCTTTTCCCTTTGAAGTTCAGCTGTCTGCAAGTACTGTTGTTAATTGTGAGCAGCTTAGTTTCCACCGGTGGGAAAGAGATGAGCAGCTGCTTTTGAATTGTTTTATATTAAAAACAACAGCGACCTAAATTGGGGAGGGAGGTATATTAAAGAAACTCCAGTACCTGTCAGGCCATTATAATAATCTAACAAAGGGGTAAAAAGCTAAACAAAGCCCGGGAGAAATGAGGAAATAAAAGAGTTGAGGCAAAATTCCTCTGTTGACACCATTCTCAGCAACTTTGTTTTTATTATGTTGTTTAAGGAATAGATGTTACCCTGTCTTTTTAGTCATGATTCTAAATAATTTTTTTATTTCTGCATAAGATAAATCCTGCCAGTAATGTTGTTGTTATTCGGTAGTTTAATTCTGTTCTAGATTTGGTGTAATATAGTGGAGCCCTGTTATGGTAAAGTACTTTTCCTCCCTCAACAAAAAAGTCAGTCAGGATTTCTTTTAGGTCTTATCAATACTTCAAATAAAGTAGTGTTAGGGGATCCTATTAGAGTGTGGCTCTTCACAGCAGTTAAAATTGTTCTATTTACATAGCATAGGCAGAACATAGCCATGTCTCAAACCCTACTACAACATGTGGGGACATAGTTAAATACATTTAGATTCTGGCCGAACTACAGAGATAAATCCATTTCAGCCATGGCAAGGAATGTCCATATTGTAACTAGATCCTATGACACAGTTGTAGTTGCATATGGAGCCTCCATGCCTCCCACTTTACCTTGATGGTGGTGGAAGGAGCTCTCTCCATCCCTTGATATTGTAGGCGCAATCTGCTGTTTGAGTCTGAAAGTCTGTATTGTCACACCCTGCTATGAGCCAACTGCAGCAAGACATGGAGCCAGAAATTCCTCCTTTATCTCCTCCTCCTCAGTTTAGTGGCAAAGTTTTTTCTTCTCCCCTTCCCTCAGCAAGAGCAGAGTGGGAGGGGGAAGATGATAATCCCTTTGGAATGTGGAATTTGACACCTATCTAGAAGATAATTGCTGTATTATAGGGAGTTAGCACAAGGAACCCAGTTTATAAGTGAGAAAAACTTCTCTGGGTGAAATAAATTCTCTCTCTGGCAGACTAGCACCTGTGTGGGGGTGGGGAGACTAGCAGCTGTACAGTTGGATCTACATACTAGCTACAAATATGTACTCACTGGATCCAACATCAGCCAATCTAGTGTCCATGAGTTTGCAGATATTGAGATGAGAGCAGGTAAGCTAGGCTGCAGTTCATCTGTAGTCACTAGTGAATCATTTGCTTCAAGCCCCTTCACAGAGTAGTGAAGTATCAGAGGGGTAGCCATGTTAGTCTGGATCTGTAAAAAGCAACAGAGAGTCCACGTGTCTGACGAAGTGGATATTCACCCAGGAAAGCTTATGCTCCAATACAGCTGTTAGTCTTAAAGGTGCCACAGGACTCTGTTGCTTTTTACAGGACTCTTTGTTGTTTTTCACAGAGTAGCTGCATTCAGTGTCTCTGTAGGATTCAGGAATTTAATTTGGGCAGATTCTGTTACTCTTAGGTACATCTAGATTAAATTTTGTTTTTGTTTTTTTAAAGCATGTGAGTTAGCTGCATTACTGAGTTTTAAAATCTGGTTGAGGTGATAGTTCATCTCAATTGACACATATTAAAATATAACTTTCCTGTCTACACTGCAATTCTAAAATATGGTGATTAAAATGTGTTAACTAACATGATTTAATAAAACAGTCTTTATCTATTCTAGACAACATATTTTACTCATATTGAGTAACATTTTACTCTAAAAATAGCTCTCCATTGATTTTAATAGAGCTGCTGAAAGAGTAAGGTACTTTTCAGCATGTGTAAAGGGTATGAGAATTTGGCCTTTTATAAGGAAAGTGAAGCTTTGCAGGAGAATGAAAGTTTGTATAAATATATTGTAGAAATGACATTTAACAATAGGTGGAATTTTGCCATAACAGAGTTTCTTCTTCGAGTGATTGTTCACATCCATTACACATTAGGTGTGCGTGCGCCACGTGCACGGACATCGGAAACTTTTTCCCTCAGCAGCTCCCGTCGGGCCGGCAGGGACCCTCCCCCCCCAGCCAGAGCAGCACCCCGCTCTAGCGTATATATATCCCTGCGGGCCCGACCCTCCCTCAGTTCCTTCTTACCGCCCGTGACGGCGTTGGAACAACTCGGTCTCTCGCTTGAGTGTCCCTTAGCGTTAGTTGTTACTCTTAGCAGTTATCAGTTCTTTAGTAGCTAGTGTTAACCTTAGCAGTTATCAGTTCTTTAGTAGTAGTTAAACTCCTTTGTGTTAGGTGTTTGGTCAATCCCGACACCGGCCCTGGGCGGCGGGGCATGCCGCACGCCCAAGGCTTCAAGGCTTGTGCCACGAGCCGCAAGCCTATGCCGATAAGTGGTCCCCACGACTCGTGTCTCCGTTGCCTGGAGGAAGCACACCAAAAAGAGTGCTGCAAGATCTGTAAGGCCTTCAAGCCCAGGACTAAGAAAGAGAGAGACTTTCGCCTTAAGCAGCTGCTCATGGAGGCTGCATTACAGCCCTCCACTTCGGCACAGCAGGCTGCGGCACCGTCAACTTCAGTGCGGAGTACCCTGGCATCGGTTCGTGATCCGGCACGGCGGGGCACCCGAAGCCTACGGCACAGCAGGACCGCCCCCGGCACTGGTCATCTTCGCTGGCAAAATCGAAGAGCCAACCCAAGGCCCGAGGACGCTCCCCACATAAGAGGGCAGCGCTCGTGAAGACCTCGAGTGCACCTAAGGGCGTGGCGGCCCCAGGGCAGATCCCGGTGCCAGTGGCTCCAGTGCCGAAAGGCCCGTCGAGCCCCGGGAGAGGTGCATCGAGTGAGGAGGAAGGGCTGGAGGAGCTTTTGGAACAGCCCTCCACCCCGGACACGTTTGAGGCGGCAAAGGACCTCATCGTATTGTCCGTTGAGGGCCCCCTCCAGGCCAAGGATAATCCGCTAAGACTGCCATCCAGAGGCAAGTCGGCAACGGTACGCCCATCACAGTCACCATCTCGGCACCATTCATGGTGCCGATCCCGGTTGAGCTCCGCCTCGGTGGACTCCCAGCTATCCTCAGCGCAAGAGGGCCGCACAGCCGTCGGGCCCGAATAAGCGCCCGGCACCAACCCAGCAGCCCTACTCGAGTAGGCACCAGGACGTGTCAGCCACGCAATCCCCAAGACCAACCACTCGCAGTCGTTCCCGGTCCCGAGGTCATCGGTACCGGTCCAGGTCGGCAAGACGCTACTCCCGGTCATGGAAGTACTACTCTCCAACCACGGATCGGCACCATCCCACGGCACCACCGTGGCCATCCAGGTCACCATCTGTGGTTTCAGAGGCAGACTCGGGCCAGTCCAGCAGATTTATCCACAGGGCACCAGCTAGTAGGGAACACGAAGCTGCTTGGCACCCACAGTGGGGCCAGCCAGGACAATGGCCATTCTGGACCCTTTGGGTCTACCACCAGCAAGGCCCCTCGTCCAGGACCTCGAGATCTGGCCCCTCGGGGCACCGGTCCCGCTCCCCGCAGGGGCGCCCTTCCTCTCGCAAGGAGGCCACGGTCTCCAGACCACCCGAGCGAGAAAGAGCCGACTCAGCACCAAGCCCGGCACCGTCTCAGATACGGCAGACCCCAGAGGAGCGCCCAGTTGGTGAGGAGTTGCAGGAAGAGGACGATGCTCAGAAGGCCCTAACCTCTTCCTCCTCACCAGATGAAGCCGTGGCGGGCACGACAGTGTCCGGCCCTCCCCCGATTGACCATCGGGCGCACCAGGAACTGCTCCGCTGAGTAGCCCTCAATCTGGGGTTGCAGGTGGAGGAGACGGTAGAACAGGAGGACCCCATGGTTGACATCCTAAGCCCGGAAGGCCCCTCCAGGATCACATTCCCGCTCATAAAAACAGTACAATCTAACTATAAGACAGTATGGCAAACACCGGCCTCCAGTGCACCAACTGCGAAAGGCGTAGAGAGGAAGTACTTCGCCCCCTCCAAAGGGTTTGACTTCCTCTTTTCTCACCCAACACCCTGTTCGCTGGTCGTCTTGGCGGTCAACGAACGAGAGCAGATGGCCAGCAAACCCCGGCCCCCAAGGCCAAGGAGGTAAAGCGCTAGGACCTATTTGGTAGGAAGGTCTACTCGTCTGGGGGCCTCCAGTTGAGGATCGCTAACCAACAAGCAATTCTGAACAGACACAATTTCAATTCTTGGGCATCAGTCTCCAAGTTTAAGGACTCCCTGCCCCAGGGTTCACAACCCGAGTTCGCTGCCTTAGTGGACAAAGGGAAGGCAGTAGCCAAAACCTCTCTGCAGGCCTCACTTGACTCCATGGACGCAGCTGCCAGGACAGTCGCGTCAGGAGTGGTGATGAGGCGCTCAGCATGGCTACAGGCTTCCGGCCTTCCCCCAGAGGTGCAAAACACTTGCAAGACCTCCCGTTCGAGGGGTCAGGCTTGTTCTCAGACCAGACGGATGCCAGATTACATAGCCTCAAAGACTCTAGAGCAACCCTCAAGTCGTTGGGAATGCACACCCCAGTGACTCAGAGGAAACCCTTTAAGCCCCAACCACCGCAGAGGCAGTACCACCCTTGTCCTAGACAGGAACCGTACCGCAGAAGGGGCAGGGACAACAGGCATAGACGAAACAACACGCCTAACCAGGGCCAAAGCCAAGGCCAAGGAAAGCCGCAGCCGGGAAATAAGCAAGGGTTTTGAAGCTGCGAGCGAGGACAGCGTACTGACCCTTATACCGGATCCTCCCCTATGTTTCAGGGACTGCTTGTGCCATTTCTACCGTGCTTGGTCCAGTATAACATCGGACTGCTGGGTCCTTCGCATGGTGGAGGCGGGATACACCCTTCAGTTCTCCTTGCCCCCTCCCTCCCACCTCCCATCCCCGTCCCTCTTCAGGGACCCCTCTCACGAGCAACTCCTTATGCAGGAGGTGCAGGCCCTCCTCAAAGTAGGAGCAATGGAAGAGGTCCCTCCGGACCTAAGAGGGAAAGGGTTTTACTCCAGATATTTCCTTATTCCCAAAGCAAAAGGGGGCCTCCGTCCTATTTTGGACCTCCGCAAACTAAACAAATTTTTGGTCAAGGCATGTTTTTGTATGGTCTCCCTTGGCGCTATTATCCCGTCCCTGGATCCGGGGGATTGGTACGCTGCCCTCGATATGAAAGATGTGTACTTTCACATCACCATCCGCCCTGCCCACCGGCGGTTCCTGCGTTTCACCATCAACCAACACCATTTCCAATTTGCGATCTTACCCTTCGGCCTAGCAACGGCCCCGCAAGTGTTCACGAAATGCATGTCCATGGTGGCAGCCTTTCTTCGAAAAAGGAAGATGCGGGTATACCCGTACTTAGACGACTGGCTCCTCGTGGGCAGGTCAGAGGACGAGGTCCACTCCCACGTGGCACTGGCGTTACGGGTGTTCCGCAAGCTCGGCCTACTGGTCAATGTACCCAAGTCCTCATTGATCCCCACTCAGAGACTGGATTTCATAGGAGCAGTCCTGGATTCGGTGGTGGCACGGGCAAGTCTTCCAGTTTCCTGGTTCCTGGCCATCCAAAAGGTTGTAAGCTCCATCCAACAGTTTCCCACAACCACAGACAGATGCTGTATGCAACTCCTGGGGCACATGGCAGCTAGCACACACGTAGTCAGACATGCCCGCCTAAAACTCAGACCGTTACAGCTGTGGCTAGCCCAAACGTATCGCCCCAACAGAGACCCTTTGGACCTAGTAGTGACAAACTAGGGTGTCGAACTCCCTCCGCTGGTGGCTCGATCAGCAACAAGTTTGCGAAGGGGTCCCTTTCGCCACACCACAACCCACCCTGACGTTAGTGACAGATGCGTCAGACCTGGGCTGGGGGGCGCACCTAGGGGACCTACGGACCCAGGGCTTATGGGTCCAGGGAAGAAAGGTTGCTCCACATCAATCTGAAGGAGCTAAGGGCAGTTCGCCTCGCCTGCCAGTCCTTTCATGCTACCATAGAAGGCCACAGTGTGTCAGTTCTGACAGACAACACTACTGCCATGTTCTACATAAACAAGCAGGGCGGGTCCCGATCCTCTCCCCTCTGTCACGAGGCGCTCCTCCTATGGGACTTCTGTATAGCCCATTCAGTCCAACTACTGGCAGCGTATCTCCCAGGGGTCCAAAACGGGTTAGCAGACCGCCTGAGCAGGTCGTACCACATGCACGAATGGATGCTGAGAAAGGACGTCCTGCATTCAATCTTCCAGATGTGGGGGTTTCCCCAGGTGGATCTCTTCGCCACCAAGGACAACAGCCAATGCCCTCAGTTTTGTTCATTCCAGAACCAAAGCCCGGGCTCATTGGAAGATGCCTTTGCGATTCAGTGGGGCGGGAGCCTGAGGTATGCCTTCCCACCATTCCCACTCATCCACAGGGTCCTGCTCAAGACCCGCAGGGACAAGGCGACAGTCATCTGCATCGCACCGGCGTGGCCGCGCCAGCATTGGTTCACGACCCTGCTGGAACTGTCATTGACCGCCCCTTTTACCCTACCCCTCCATCGCGACCTTGTCACACAGGACCGGGGTTCCCTACTCCACCCGAACCTACCGTCGCTACATCTCATGGCATGGTATCTCTCTGGCTAACCGATACGGAGCATAGGTGCTCCCACCAGGTCCAGCAAATTCTTCTTGGTAATAGGAAGCCCTCCACAAGAGCGACCTACCTTGCCAAATGGAAGAGATTCTCCCTCTGGTGCAAGCATAATCTCATACAGCCTCTCCGGGCCTCCATCCCATCAATACTGGACTACTTGCTGCACCTCAAGCATCAAGGGCTCGCCCCCGCCTCAGTTAAAGTGCATCTGGTCGCCATATTGACGTTCCACCCGGGAGAGTTGGGGGTTTCGGTATTCTCAAACCCCACAGTAGTTCGATTCCTCAAGGGGCTGGAGAGGGTGTTTCCCTACTCGCGCCCGCCGGTCCCTGCATGGAACCTTAACCTGGTCCTAACTAAACACATGAGACCGCCCTTTGAACCCCTAGCCTCTTGCTCCCTCATGCACCTCTCATGGAAGGTAGCGTTTCTAGTGGCCATCACATCGGCTAGGAGGGTATCGGAATTGAGAGCCCTCACTTCGGATCCCCCATATACAGTTTTTTATAAGAATAAGGTGCAACTGAGGCCGCACCCCAAATGTCTTCCTAAGGTGGTCACGCAATTTCATATGGGGCAGGACGTTTGTTTACCCATGTTCTTCCCTAAGCCCCATATGGACCCAAGCCACCGCAGCCTGCATACCCTCGATGTGTGTAGAGCCTTGACTTTCTATCTGGAATGGACCAGGCCATTCCGCAAGTCGACACAACTGTTCATTGCCATTGCGAAGAGAATGAAAGGCCAGCCTATCTCGGCTCAACGCTTGTCAGCCTGGATTGTGCTTTGCATCCGCACATGCTATGAGCTCACCAACGTACCAGCCCCGGCGATCAGGGCTCATTCGACTAGGGCCCAGGCGTCCTCGGCGGCTTTCTTGGCACAGGAAATCTGTAAAGCGGCCACCTGGTCGTCGGTACATACGTTCACAGCCCATTACGCAATCCATCACTAGACCAGAGAGGACGCGGTGGTCGGCAGGGCTGTGCTTCAATCAATTGTTCCTTGACTCCTACCCTCCTCCAATGGTAAGCTTGTGAGTCACCTAATGTGTAATGGACGTGAACAATCACTCGAAGAAGAAAAAACGGTTACCTACCTTCTGTCACTGTTGTTTTTCGAGATGTGTTGTTCACGTCCATTACACTTCCCACCCTCCTTCCCCTTTATCGGAGTCACCGGCAAAAAGGAACCGAGGGAGGGTCGGGCCCTCAGGGATATATATATGCTAGAGCGGGGCGCCGCTCTGGCGGGGGGGGTCCCTGCCGGCCCGACGGGAGCTGCTGAGGGAAAAAGTTTCCGACGTCCGTGCATGCGGCACGCGCACACCCAATGTGTAATGGATGTGAACAACACATCTCGAAGAACAACTGTTACAGAAGGTAGGTAACCGTTTTTCCCTATAAATGGGTACCCCATATTACATGAAATCTCTTCCCCTGCCCCTCTCATTCCTTCTTAAAAAGTAACTCGCAGGCATAGGTGCTGGAACTAGGGATGCTGGCACACCCCCAGCTTGAAGTGGTTTCCATTATATGCAGGGTTTACAGTTTGGTTCAGTGGCTGACAGCACCCCCACTATACAAATTGTTCCAGCACCACTGCTTCGATATATGCCATGCCTGTGTTTTCATCTGGGAGAACATTTACAAGTATGTTATGAAACAGACTATACCATACTAGACATTATAGTGCAAGTAGTGGGATACCCTTTAATTACAGCACTGCAAATAGCAACATTTACTTTGCCATATTGTATATGTTAATACAATATGCCTACAGTTAAAAAAAATTCTTGCTTTCTATTGGATTTTAGAAAAGCAGTTAAAATTAATGTTTAATTAACAGTTTAATCTTGCCTAAGAAGAAAAAACTGAACGTCAATGAAACCCACACAACAGGCATCCCCTGTCTTAAACAACCACTTTAAAGTATCCCCAAAGTGTCTCTTTGTTCTTTCTTTAAAGGCCCATCTCTACTTTGCAACACATTTTTGTTGGTCCCTTTAATTGTCAGTTAAGACATGTTTCAGTGCTCAGTACGTAGTCTTCAGCTATGGCTATATTGGATTACATTATTAGAGGCAGGAAAAATTTCTATGTAGTAGATGCTGTTCACACATATAACAATGAGCCCACCAGTCCCTGAGTTGAGCCTTTTAGGTACTACCACAATACAATTCATCATCATCTAGGGTGACCAGATGTCCCTATTTTATAGGGACAGTCCCGATATTTGGGTTTTTTTTTTATATGGGCTCCTATAACCCCACTGCCCCTTGTCCCGATATTTCACACTTGCTATCTGGTCACCCTATCATCATCATGATCAATATATATATATATATATATATATATATTTTTTTTTTTTTTTTGTTAAAGAGGAACACAATCCCTATGTGGTACTTGCTCTTTGTGAACCCTTCTGGTAAGCTTGTCTAACATTATTTTAATGGAAAGCTTACTTACTCCAAAACTGAAATAAATCAGTCTCTCTTTTTATACTATGTGGATTGTTTTTATAGCTTGTTTTTTCTGAGTCAGGTGTAAATTCCTGCAGATAACATTAAAATGCCCCCTTGTGGTAAGTAGTGGTATCTCAAATCAGTTGCATTGCCCAAGTTTTAATATTTTCCCTCTTATAAAATGATTGAGTTAAAGTATATGTAACAGTTATGTTCCAAGGCTGTTTTGAGATCCCTATTATACAAAGATATTAAGAATAGTAGTTTCTATCATACCACCAAATTTCCTCCCTTTTGTGTTCAGACCAGTAATACTATTTGAATATTTTTTTTATAATTTCATTTTGTTTATGTATAAACTTATTCATATATACTCGTTCATTAGCCCATTTGTTTATAAGCCAACCCACCAAAATGGATAGGTAAAAATAGCAAAAACTGTATGACCCTTTCATAAGCTGACCCTATATTTCAGGGGTTGGAAAACTTTGGCTCTTGGCCCATCAGGATAAGCCGCTGGCGGGTTGGGACGTTTTGTTTACTTGGAGCATCTTCAGGCATGGAGCCCCTCAGCTCCTTGTGGCTGGGTTCGCCGTTCCCAGCCAATGGGAAGCGCGCCACTTCCAGCAGCTCCCATTGGCTGGGAACGGCGAACCGCGGCCACAGGGAGCTGAGGGGCTCCGTGCCTGCAGACGCTCCAGGTAAACAAAACGACAATGTATTAGATATTCAATTCAATGATTCCATAGAGCAGGGCTCGGCAATTTTTCAGAAATGGTGTGCCAAGTCTTCATTTATTCGCAGTAATTTAAGGTTTCATGTGCCAATAATACATTTTACATTTACAGAGGCTGGCGGATGGAACCCCAGACTGGCAACAGGCTGAGCAGACCGGCAGCTGGGACCCCAGGCTGGCAGCGGGCTGGTCTGGGGTTCCGGCCACCAGCTCCTGCTAGCCAGGGTCCCGGCCGCTGGCCCCGCTCAGCCCACTGCCGGCCCGAGGTTCCATCAATCTAGGCTGGCAGCGGGCTGACGGGGCCGGCGGCGAGCTGAGCCACTCAACCCGCTGCCGGTCTGGGGTTCTATCCGCCGGCCCCACTCAGCCTGCTGCCGACCCGGGGTTCTATCCGTCCAGGCCGGCGGTGGGCTGAGCTGGGCCGGTGGCCGGGACCCCAGGCTGGCAGCAGCGTGCCACAGTAAATCAGCTTGAGTGCCGCCTTTGGCATGCGTGCCATAGGTTGCCGACCCTGCCATAGAGTTTAAAATCATCAAATTTTGATGTAGACCCGTTTATAAGCTGACCCCTGCTCTTTGATACGTCACTTTTTTACCAAAAATATTCGGCTTATGAACGAGTATATACGGTACTCTAAAATTAAAAAATCGGACTAAGGAAAAAAATATCATGGAACTGAATGAGAACTAATAAGCCTCAAAGATTCTTTCTATCCTAAAAAAGGCCCAGTCCTTATAACTTCATATCTTCAACGAGAATCTTTACTATTTAATCAGTTTATACTCTGGCACTACTCACATGCCTAAGTTAAACAACTACTTAATTTGGGGGCATATGTGTATATTTTAGTTAATTGTAAAACCAATGTTAATCTTCATTGATGGTAAATATTCACAGCAATCCATTTTTAAATAAGTCTGCATGATAAACCCAGATGGTGTCCCATTATTTGAGCACAGTCTAATTTGAATCAGCAGGCAAAGCTTTTAAATATTGTAATTGACTGCAATAAGTCAGCTTGACAAGATTGCAGATATGCATACTGAACTATTGAAAAGCTTATAAACAAAGAGTTAATATAATGTGAATGGCAGTTGTTTACTATTTATTATTTAATGTACATGCAGGACAATATCTACTTTCAAACCTATAATTTAAAATACCTAAAAGATTTTTATAGCTGTTTTAACAAAACAAATAAAATTGTTTGTATGCTGAAAACTTCTAAACCAAGTTTCAGACAAACAAGTTGTAACAGGAGAGTTACTGAAAAACAGTTTTTACCCTGACCTATTGTTCTAACATTGTTAACAGATATCGTTATATTACATAGAAGACTGCGGGATCAATGATTTCATATTTCTGCTTGCTAGTCACATTTTAAATGTTCTCAGTACAAGTGCTGGCTGGTCAGAAAGAATCCAGGAAGGAGAATATATGAAAGACAACCACATCTGTAATACAAGGTGCTTGACAGCTTAGTACAGTAATCTGTTTGGATGTACAGAGAGTTTAAACAAGTAGTCCACGTTAAAGCCATTGGGATCAACGCATCAAAAGGAAAAATAATGCTTAAAATTTTAAATAATTGGATTCAGCCAAATCAAATTGCTCTTTATTGGTGTTTAGGGATAATGGACATGTACACACACTCTTGGAAATTGTCATAGTTACATATGGAAATTACATACATTTTCAGTATGTAATGCATATGTCTGTTCATAAGAGCAAAAGTGTTAGCCAGTATTGGATCAAAGGTGGTATTGCTACTTTAACATTAACCAAGCAAAAGCAATTACAGCATTTTTTAATTTTATACTTTTTAGGTGGTTTCAAACACCATCACAAGTTTTTTATCATGCAGCAACTGAACATGGAGGAAAAGACGTCTATCCAGGGCAGTGCTTATGGGAGGGTTGTGAACCTTTCCAGCGGCAGAGGTTTTCCTTCATTACCCACTTACAGGTACATATTTTCTCACTATTCTTTTGTAAAGTAAAATGTGGAATTTCATTGAAAAGTCTTCAGGGACATTTTTTTCCTTTTCCTAAACAGGATAAGCACTGCTCCAGAGATGCTCTACTTGCAGGATTAAAACAAGATGAACACGGACAAGCAGGAAATCAGAAACCTTCCAATAAGTAAGAGACATGATCCTCGTTACTGATAGAGAAAATAGAGTCAGAAATCACTGGAAGAAGGTTGTATATTTATAATTTGATTTATCAGGTGTTGTTCTAGATGGAGCAAAATACAGTAATCCAATATGCAGTGATGCATAAAATATAAATATAAAATAGGCAAGAGAAATGAGTGATTGTGACATCTGAGAGAAAAAGTCATATTGGTCATGTAAAACATAGGTGAAAAAGCCACATTGATGTTCCAAGAGCAATTGAGGGTCCTGTGCCCCTAAACGTTAAGAGTCATTGATTAAAGGTAAGCGCCCATCTTCAGTAATGGAGACAAACGCTATCCTCACTATACTCTCCAAGTTCTCTCGCAGCCAACCAACATTATCTTTTTGATTATAGTGGATCAGCAGCTCTGATGTAGTTAAGGTTGAGAGTTACTTACTGTTTAAAAGACTACAATTCTAAATGCTCGAAAATCCACATACTGACATGGATTATCTCAAAATTTGCTATGCCTTGTGGAATAACTGATTGAACTAACCTCGTTATCTCCATACTGATTTATACCTGCCTCTGGACATTTCCATTACTTGCGTCTGATGAAGTGGGCATTCACCCACGAAAGCTTATGCTCCAATACTTCTGTTAGTCGTAAAAGTGCCACAGGACCCTCTGTTGCTTTGCCCATATGGGATCTTTTGAGCAAAAAGTTGTCAACATAAAGCCCCCTAAAAACCCAGCATTTTACAAAATCATCTGACCCTCTCCAAACTGCTCCAGATTTATCATAGTTACTGCACTCAATGCCCTTTTGGAGCATTTCAGGTTCAGTTAGGAACTCCAATTTGGTATGTCAGGTAAAAGTCAAAGTTCCCCTGAGCCAGTGGCTGTTCGAGTTGGCTCTTCGTGTGGTTAAGTCATGTCAGTTTCGTAGACAGCGATACACGACGACTAGAGAGTGAAGGTGCCAGCATCATGTCCAACCATATTTAACTGCTCTACCCTTATGGATCAAGTACCCATTTTGTCGCTGGGTAAGTTGGAGGTGGCTTTTCAGTACGAGATTGATCAAGAATCAAACCTATGACCTTCAGGATTGTAGTTGAATGTGTCAGTTGCTCAAGTCAAAGATAATGAGGTGCACATGTGTAGCAAAATTATAGCTTTGTTAACAGTCAAAGGGTTTCCAGGCAGTCTGTTGTCACAGTAATTTGGTGGCTCAAAGATGTATTTTGGTCATGGAATCTATATAGTACCCAGGCACCGAGTTCAAGCCCTATCCTTGCAACTGTCAGAGAATGTCTGTTGTGCATATTCCTTACTCTCTGCCTGCATTCTGTAGGGGCTTGTTCTGGAAGTTTTTCTCTGAGACCAGAATTGCTGAGTTAGAGCAATAATTGAAAAAAGCTCAAATTTACAGACAGTTTCTGCGTTTACATCAGACTGTTGTCAAAGAAAATAGTATTAATTAAACAGAGGAAAGATCAACTACTGTAGGAAGAAGTTAGGGTAATGAATATGTAATGAACCATGAAACTGAGTGTGATCAAAGGAAACCCATGTCATTTAGTTCAGGGGATCCTGATACACAGCCCCCCTAATATGAGCTGCTCAAACATTTCCAGATTCTTATAATTTTGGGGGGGCCAAAGCAAGGGAATATTGGGGGGTCAAAGCAGTGAGGAGGAATGTGAGTGTGTATGTGTTGGAGCTGTGCAGGAGATGTGGAGGTTGGGAGAGTGCAGCGTTAGGGCCTCTGCCCCTTTTGCCTTATAGTTGTGCTCTGGCACAGCTACAAAGGAGCCAGCATGCCCCAAGATAATGGCCCACATTATTGCAAGGAATTGTTTAAACATCGTTTTTTGAAAACTCATTGCCTTCGAAGAGACCTCTGCTGTCTGGAAGCTCGGAAGTGCTCACTGAGCAGAACTGTAAGGAGGGAAAGTAGGGCACCTTCCCCTCCAGTATTGTCTTGGTGGGAAGTGAAGCCATCTGTGCCCTTTCTGGTCCCCTATAAGCACCCCCACACAATTCTTCCTAAGGCCAAGAGAGGGGGCTCCTGGCCACCCCTTTCCTCCTCTGCTCCCCAACCGGGGCAGGAACCTAGAAATCTCCACCTTCCCCAGGTCTACCCTTCCTTTAATGCTGATGTTTCTAAAGGAAAATAGGTGGTCAGAGCAGTGCAGGAGGGTGTAAGGAGGAAAGGAGGGGTCTGAGCTGTGCAGTGAGGATGTGAAGGGCTTTAGTAGTGCTCCCACAGACCTCTCCACCTCCATACTCTCTTTCTTGTCTCCCTGCTTAAAACATTCCCCTACAGTGCTGAGACCAGATGGGGAGCTGGGAATGAGCATGTTCAATGCATGGCACAGGCATATAGTGCAGAGAGTGGAATGAGGAACTGAGAAAGGGCATGTTTGGTGCATGGCACAATGCAGAGCACTGAGATCATAGTTAGGAGCTGAAAACAGGCATTCTCAGAGCATGCATTTCACAGACCCAGAAGCTCTGAGAGTGGAAACACCTACTGAGTTGAATGGAGCAATTCACACCTCTCAGACCTATTATTTCAGGCTGTCTGCATCTCTATGGGTGTTCTTATTCAGCTGAAAATATCTCATTGACATGAATGGGCCACTTCATACCTCTCTGACCCTCTTGTGCTGCAGAGGGATGTGTAGAGATCCTTCCCCATACACTGACTAGCCCCAGATTTGGGGAAGGACGGACTCGACATATCCACTGTCATGCCCCTTCCTGCCTCCAGCTGGCACATGTGCTCCTCATAGCCCCCACCACCACCACCCAGGGCTCTTCCAAGCTTTCCAGAGACATGGAATGACAAGGAGGAGTGTGGAGCTGGTGTGCACATGGGGGGCTCAGAGCAGCAGGGGGCAAGGAGTAGGTGGTTAAAGCAGTGCAGTAAGCATGACTGAGCAGTGATGAGGAACATGAGGTGGTCAGAGCAGTGAGGAGAGATGCTGCGATGATGTAGCAGTGCAGGGAACAGTGGGATGGGAGCGGGAGAAGTCTGAGCTTTGCAGTGGAAAAATAGGGAGACTTTCAGCTCTGTACCCCCAAGCTCCTCACATCCATTCCCACCTTCCCCTTTCAAAAATATCCCCAATGACTCCATGCTAGTCAGTAAACTGTTCTTGTGTCTTCTCGACGGATCCTTCACCTGTGGAGAGGTGGACTAGAAGGGATAACTGAGCTGTGCTGGACACAGGGTTTACTGTTTTAAATGGCATTTGGGTAGCCGCCATCCCCATTCATTTTAAATCTTGGCTGATAACGCATACCTTCAAACAGTCATCAGAAAGCTAGCCTGTTCTGAAGTGTACTAGTGTTGATTAGTTAGAAAGCTACTTTTCCTTTACAAATGTCATCTGTGAAATACAGTGGTTCTCTGAGAAAGGTGTATTTTCTCACCTTCACCTAACTAATCCTGTGGCACTTGTGAGCCATGGGTTTCCCCTGTTGAGCCAAAAGGCAGATGACATGAGTGTTGAGCACTGAGAACTCCTTTACCTGTGAACTCCAAAGAGGTTAAAAATAAAAACCTAGCAAGAGTAACTGTCTTGATAAATATAAATGTGCTAGAAAGCAGCACATAATGCTTTATACCTATATCTTTTCTTTATCAATGTAGGCAGCCAACTGCAGGGGGTAGCACCTCTACTCCTAGAGCACAGAAGGCTATTGTGAATCATCCTAGTGCTGCCCTCATGGCACTAAGAAGGGGATCAAGAAACCTTGTCTTCAGAGATTTCACAGTAAGGAGCATTTAGATTGTGTATTTGAAATTAATGGTTGACTGATTTGTTTTTAATATGATTTTCTTTATTTTTAGGATGAAAAAGAGGGACCAATAACTAAACACATCCGATTAACAGCTGCCTTAATATTAAAAAATATTGGTAAATATTCAGAATGTGGTCGCAGGTGAGCAATCTTGTAATTCTTCTAATGCCTTCTAATATAATACAGTGCAAAAGATGTTGCTTCCATGCTGTGTTAATACCTTTTAGGTTCCAGATGACAGACGGATTTTATATTTAATAATTTTAAAACCAATTTCCAAATAGGATTCCACTGTCCTGTGGCTACCTGATTAATATGTTAGCTTTATGTAATACAAAATTACATAGAGGTGATGACATAAAGGAAAGTGTAAAGTGAGTGAAATGGCATTTGAAACTAATTTCATCTTGTACATCTTGCACAAACTGAAGTAAAACATCTAATTTGCCAAAATGGATGATGATACAACAGAGGAACAGAAGAGGTTACAAAATTGTTTCTCTCTGTTTGCAAGCTGTTAAGGTGGCAAGGTGTCCTCCAATAAATACATTAGGAGAAATGATGTAACCTTGTGTAGTTTATCCACATGATTATATTTGTTTAGTAGGTCGACTAGAAGCATAGTTATATTAGAATCTCTAAGCGGGAAGATTACAAGATCTATATCTGATGAGATGTAGACCTAGTAATTCTTACTTTAGAAAGCAGTAGTGAAATTGAAGACTGCTTTTATTAGCCCAAAATAGAAATGCCTCTATTTTAAAAAGTATATTTTAAAGAGTTAAAATAAATAACTGGATAAATTCATGGTGGTTAAGTCCATCATGGCTAATGGCTATTAACCAGGACAGGTAAGGAATGGTGTCCCTAGCCTCTGTCTGTCAGAGGGTGGAGATGGATGGCAGGAGAGAGATCACTTGATCATTGCCTGTTAGGTTCACTCCCTCTGGGGCACCTGGCATTGTCCACTGTCGGTAGACAGGATACTGGGCTAGATGGACCTTTGGTCTGACGCGGTACGGCCTTTCTTATGTTCTTATGTTCCTTTCTTATGAGTTATTAACATAGTATATAGTTAATTATTTTGAACTTTGCTACTCTCTGCCATTTTCAGAAGCACAACCTCTTGATCTGTTTACACTATTTGGTCACTTTCATGGGCACCAAGTATACTTTATCTGTGCAGTAAGTGAGGTCCAATATTTTCAAAAGTGACCAGTGATTTGGGCTGCTTCAATTTTTGGGTGCCCAATCTGAGACACCTTAAAGGGACCTGTTTTTGTTTGTTTTGTTGTCAGCAAGTGAATGCTCATCAAGTTCTGAAAACCCAGGCCCCTTTAAAATGTCTCTTGTTGTCCATAACATCTTATCCCAACTTGAAAAATATCTAAATGATCTTCTACAGGTTACCTATTTATTCTTCTTTGAGTACTTGCTCATGTCCATTCCATTGTAGGTGTGTGTGCTTGTCACATGCACCAGTGCCAGAAGTTTTTCCTCCAGTGGTATCCATAGGGGACCAGCTCTGGCGCTTTCTGGAAAGGCGTGCATAGTACCGTTATAAGGGGCGCCGCCGGTTCCCCATCCCTCAGTTCCTTCTTACCACCAGTGACTGTGCTGGAACATCTCCTTGCCTCAGCAAGCTTTCCTTCTCAACTGTGCCTAGTTGTGAATTTTCTTGTATATAGTTGTTAGAAAGTTTGAGTAGTGTATTACTTCCCTTAGTGTATAAGTTAGAAATAGTTAGTCCCCTGCAGGACTTAGCCTAGGGACAGGGCATGCCCAAGTCCCAGGGCTTTAAGCCTTGCGACCGCTGCAAAAAACCTATGCCTGTCAGTGATCCCCATCAAAGCTGTCTTAAGTGACCCACATGAGCAACAAGTGTCGCACTTGTAAGAGTTTCAAGCCCTGAACCAAAAAGGAGCAGGACATTCAACTAAGAGCGCTCCTTATGGAGTTGGTCCTCGCACCGGCCTCAGAGCTGGCCAGATTGGACAGTGCTCCAAGTACCGCAGCTTCGCTGTGGAGTGTGCCGCCGCCACCGGCCTCTGACCGGCGTGGATCCCCATCCCCTGTACCAGCTAAAAAGCAGAGAAAGCCCGGGAGAGGGCGTTCTCCTACATCCCATAAAGAGAAGGAGCGAGCCGGAGGAGAGCAAAGACCCGCATGGGGCAGCCCCCCTCTGGACAGTGGCCAGGCTTCAGCACTTGTTGAGCTCCCTTCATGACCTGCCCGCCACCCCACAAAGCAGCAGAGGCAGTTGGCACCTGGCAGTGCTGTCCATGCCGGAGGCCTTACAGGCCTCTAAGGACATATTGCCCCTTCCAGTGCTGCCCATGACGATCAGCTAGGTGCCCCGTTCGAGGGATAAACCTGCTCTGAGACCTTTCCAGCAGTCCCCATTGGTGTGGCACTGCTCCCCGTCGCAGGGAGTGCCCCACCAGAACAGCGCCACCAGCTTACCTGTCAGAGTTCCCCACATCATTCCCCGGACTCTAGACAGCATTCCCCGGGATCCTGATGTCGTTCACCGTCTGTCTGGCACAGACCCATGGAGGCGTGTTGCCAGTCCCCGGAGTCCCAACACCAGTCCCTGGAGCAGCGTGGTTGATCTCCAAGCTTGCGGCACCACTCCAGAGAGTCCAGATGCTGGTCCCCAGAGTCCAGTCACCAGTCTCCGATTTACCAGTATGGATCCCTGCAGGCAAGGCATCAATCCTGTGAGCCGGGATGTCGATCCTCTCGCTCCCGATCCATGGAACGGCACTGCTCTCAAAGCATGAGGCGTCGATAGCCAGGGTATGGTTGCTGATCCGCCAAATACACCGCCAGTCACCGGAGGCGCGGCACTGGGCGCAGTCTTCCTGGTACAGGTCACTGGTGGAGACCCATGGAGAGGGCCGACGGGATCGGGGTGGGCAGGCAGCATTGGCACCGTCCTGATCCCCCAAATTTGTCTCTTCCTCCTCTGGCTCAGAGAGTGAGGAGAATGATTTACCAGCAGGCCAGGGCCACCCACTGGGGGCATCGAAATTCTCATCAGGACTACCAGTGCCCGCATGGCCCCAAGGTCAGTGGCCAACTCCCTGGCAGCTATGGAACGCCTAGGGGTTTCCCCAGCCATCACAGGGGTACCAATCAATCTCAAGGGCATCTGAGAAATGGTCAGCAACAGTCTCCCAGCCACCTCTGGACTCGGAAGCAGAGTCAGACCAAGGTCCCCAGAGTCAGCTAGCCCCCGCTGGGGCTCCCCTGGCAGAGGCCATGGAGGTGGCAGATCCACCCTTACCTGCCTCCTCATCCTCTTCACCTGATGAGACAATAGCAGGACCTTCACACACTGTCTCCCAGGATAATATAGAAGCCCACCAGGAGCTTCTTAAGAGGGTGGCTTTGAACCTGGGGTTAGAGGCCGAGGAGTTGGCGGAACCCTCCGACTCCCTGTTTGATGTTTTGAGTGCAGCACCCCTTCTAGGGTGGCATTACCCATCCACAAAGGAGTGGTAAAGCTGACAAAAGCCTTGTGGCAAACCGGGATCAACTCCTAAGAATAAGAGGCAAAGAGGCTCGATTTCTTTGGCAGAAATATTTATTTGACGGCCAGCCTCCAGTTAAGAGTGGCCAACCATCAGACCCTACATGGTCACTACGACTTTAGCATTTGGTAGTCCATGATCAAGTTTGCAGACTCGCTGCCAGAGGAGCCCAGGAAGGAGTTCCTGGCTATCCTGGATGAGGGCAGAGCTGTGGCCAGGGTAGCCCTCCAAGCGGCCTCAGATGCTGCGGACACCACGGCCCGGACCATGGCTTTGTCCATTTCCCTGAGGCATGCGTGCTGGCTGCAGTCATTGGGCCTGTTGGTGGAGGTTCAGCAGTCCATCCAGGACCTCCCTTTTGATGGGTTGGCGCTGTTTGCGGAACAGACAGCAAATTACATGGCCTAAAAGACTCTAGGACTACCTTGCGCTTGCTGGGCCTTTACATGCTGGCTCGTGCGAGAAAGTGGTTCAAACTGCAGCACTCCCACAGGTTTGGGGACCAATCCCGAACAGAGCCCTTCCACAGAAAGGCTAGTAGCTACAAGTGCCAGCTTGGCCAACAGCCGGCACCCTCAGTTCCCTCGAGCTCTACCCACAACCAACGGGGTAATGAGCAGGCATTTTGAGGGTGCGCTCAAGGGCGACCTTCCAACTTGTGTACTGGATCCAGCCAGCACCCCTGCTTTTTTCCAACCATCTGTCTCCCTTCCTCATGGCCTGGGCTTCTATAACATTGGACCAGTGGGTCCTCAACACAGTAGCGGGGGGTACACCCTCCAGTTTATTTCTACCCTGCTCTCCCTCCCACCCCACCTCCCTGTCCCTCTTCAGGGACCTGCCTCTTGAGTATCTGCTCGCTCAGGAGGTGAAGGCCTTCTGCGAATGGGAGCTGTGGAGGAAGTCCCTCTGCACTTAAGGGGGAAAGGATTTTACTCCTGTTATTTTTTTATCCCAAAGGCCAAGAGGGGCTACATCCCATCCTCTACCTGCAGAGCCTGAACAAGCATCTCAAGAAGTTGAAGTTCTGCATGGTCTCTCTGGCCTCCATCATTCCTTCCCTGGCTCTGGGAAACTGGTACACTGCCCTCAACCTGAAAGACGCTTACTTTCACAGATCGTTCTTTCACGGACACTACATTTCGTAGTTGGGACCACCCACTACCAATTTGCAGTGTTCCCCTTTGGCTTAGCAACAGCGCCACGGGTGTTTATGAAGTGCATGTCGGCGGCGGCCTACCTCAGATGTCGGGGTATCCAGATTTATCCATACCTCAATGACTGGCTTATCAAGGGACGTTCCAAGGTCCAGATCCAGTGCAGCATCTAGACATTGCAAGCCACTTGTCAAGCTCTAGGTCTGTTGATAAACCAACAAAAATCAACATTGGTTCCGGTTCAAAGAATAGAGTTTATTGGAGCGGTCCTCAACTCTACGCGAGCCAGAGCCTTCCTGCCAGAGGCCAGGTTCAGGGCAATGTCAGATCTGATTGCCAAAGTCATGGCTCACCCACTCACTAGCGCCAGGGTGTACCTCAAATTATTGGGGCACGTGACCGCATGCATATACGTGGTTCGGCACGCGAGACTCAGACTGCGCCCCCTCCAGATGTGGCTGGCATCAGTCTATTCCCCGGCCAGGCATTACGTGGACAAGTGCCTCACGATCCTGCCATGGGTACTTACTTTCCTGCAGTGGTGGTCTGACCCAGCGCTGGTGTTGGAAGGTGTGCCATTTGCGAACCCACGACCCATGGTCTCACTGATATCTGATGCTTGTGACCTCTGATATGGAGCACATCTCGGTACACTGCGAACGCAGGGCCTTTGGTCAAGAGAGGAGCTCATGCTTCACATAAACATCAGGGAGCTCAGAGCTGTCCATCCAGCTTGCAGGCTAGTCCTTCCCCACCTTTCCAGTCGGGTAGTGCAGGTGTTGACAGAGAACACGGCCTCCATGTCCTATGTCAACAGGTAAGGGGAGCTCTTTCGGCGGCTCTGCCAGGAAGCCCTTCACCTGTGAGACTTCTGCATCCAACATGCAATCCACCTAGAAGGCTCACACCTCCCCAGCATCTGGAACATGCTAATGGATCGCCTCATCAGGTCCTTCTTCTCTCACCACGACTGGTCCCTCCACTTGGAGGTTGTCAGGATGCTCTTCCAGAACTGGGAAGCTCCCCAAGTGGACCTGTTCGCCACCAGGCAGAACAGAAAGTGTCATCAGTTCTGCTCCCTGCAAGGCCCCGGCAGAGGCTCACTCTCCGATGTCTTGGTCAGGAGACCTGATGTACGCCTTTCCACTGATCCCGCTCATCGGCAAAGTCCTCCTAAAGATACAGGGGGACAAGGCACAGGTCATTATGATTGCCCCAGCATGGCCTCGCCAGCATTTGTGCGGTATGCTCATGGACCTGGCTGTAGCACCCCATGGGCACTTCCCAGCCGCCTGGACCTGCTCTCACAGAATCATGATTGGTTGCTGCACCCAAACCTCACCTCACTCCACCTCACAGCTTGGATGCTGCGTGGCTGAATCCAGAGGAAGAAGCTTTCTCTAGTCAGGAACAGCAGGTTCTCTTAGAGAGCAGGAAGCCCTCCACCAGAGCAACTTACCTGGCAAAGTGGAAGCGTTTCTCATGCTGGGCAACAGAGCCGAGTATCTCCCCAACTCAGTCATCTCTGCTGTCCATTCTGGATTATCTGCTTCACTTTTAAAGCACCAGGGCCTTGCCTTCTCTTTGATCAAGGTTCACCTGGCAGCTATATCAGCCTTCCACCCTTGCATCCAGGGTAGATCAGTATTCTTGCATGACATGATGATTAGGTTCCTGAAAGGCCTTGAAAGGCACTTTCTGCTGGTCCGAGACCCAGTCCCCCAATCGGACCTCAACTTGGTCCTCTCCAGCCTCACTGGCCCACCCTTTGAGCCTATGGCTTCTTGTTTCCTTTCCCACATGTCGTGGAAGTTGCATTCCTTGTAACTATTACCTCGTCAAGATGTCTCCCCAAAATTAAAGCCCTCACTTTGGAGCCTCTGTATATGGTATTCTACAAGGGCAAGGTCCAACTGCAGCCCCATCCAGCCTTCCTGCCAAAGGTGGTGTTGCAGTTCCATGTCAACCAGGATATCTTTCTCCCGATGGTCTGTCCAAAGCCTCACACAACCAATGAGGAGAGGCAGCTGCACACTAAATGTCAGATGCGCCCTGGCGTTCTGCCTGGAATGCACCAAGCCCTTCTGCAGATAGACCCAGCTCATTATCACAATAGCTGACAGGATGAAGGGCCTTCCAGTGATTTTGAATTAGATCACCATCTGCATCCGTACTTGTTACAAGTTGGTGCAGGCTGTGCCTCTACCGATAGTGAAGGCTCACTCAACTAGGGCTCAGGCATCTTCAGATGCCTTCCTAGCACATTTCCCTATCCAGGACAACTGCAGGTAGACAACGTGGTCTTCGGTACACACGTTCACAATGCATTACGCCATCACCCAGCAAGCCAGAGATTACACTGGATTTGGCAGAGCTGTGCTGCAATTGACTCATCCATGAATAGGGTGACCAGACAGCAAATGTGAAAAATCAGGACAGGAGTGGGGGGTAATAGGAGCCTACATAAGAAAAAGACCCAAAAAATCGGGACTGTCCCTATAAAATCGGGACATCTGGTCACCCTATCCATGAACCCCTACCCATCTCTGGTAGTACTGCTTGGGAGTCACCTACAACAGAATGGACATGAGCAAGCACTCAAAGAAGAAAAGATGGTTACCTTTCGTAACTGTTGTTCTTCGAGATGTGTTGCTCATGTCCATTCCATGACCCTCCCTCCTTCCTCTGTTGGAGTTCCGACAAGAAGGAACTGAGGGAGGGGGGAGCTGGTGGCACCCCTTATAGCGGTGCATACATGCGCCACTCTAGAGGGCACCAGAGCCAGTCCCCTACGGATACCACTGAGGGAAAAACTTCCAGCACCGGTGCAT